>NC_141921.1:38574166-39178749 GCF_057802395.1 Ceratotherium simum simum | reverse complement strand
AAAAAAAAGAAAGATAGCTCAGTAACTGCATTGTTCTGAGCCATATTGAGCCTGAGGCAAAAGGGGAAAATCAGTAACACTTATTGTTCATTTCTTTGGCGCCCCTTAAATTTTGCACTGAGATAAATGCCTCACGTGCCTCACCCTAGTCCATCCCTGTCAGTCATACTAGTCCAAAAATTTAAATATCCTCTCCCCAGGGGTTAAAATACATGAATTAGCAATGTTCTCTTTCCTACTGGCTGCATATTCGCAGTGGCTTGCCCTGGAGAAGGAGCCGTACTCAAGTCCATGATAAATAAACTCAGCACAGAGAACTGCACTCATCCTTGCACATGCCATTACCCAAGGTCAGAGGAATACAGCCAGCTGCTATAATTTTCTGATAGGCCTCTTGAATTAGGCGGCAGCTGTCCTGAAGGTTGTAGAGATTGACATTCACATCTCCTAGGTCTGCAACCATGAGGGACTGGAAGGGGAGGGCCCCCGTGCTGGGGTTGGCTATCCGGAGCAGCACTGACTCCTCCCGGATCCGGCGGGGTCCAAATCTGGAGGAGGAAGAATCATCCTGTGAGCCAACCACAGAGGTTTAGAGGGCCTTCCTAGACTGGGGCTTCTCAGCCTCTGCACTGTTGACATTTGGGGCTGGATGATTCTTTGTTGTGGGGGCTGTTCTGTGCATTGCAGGATGTTTAGCAGCATCCCAGGTCTGTACTCACTAGATGCCAGTAGCACCCCTCCCCCAAGTCGTGATAACTAAAAATGCCTCCAGACACTGCTAAATATCCCCTGGGGGCAAAATCCACCCCGCCACCCCACCTTGAGAACCACTAATCCAGACTATATATTGAAGAGATCAAAGGCACAGACTTAGGAGCCCATCTATCACCAATTTACTAAACGGCATTAGATAATTTCTTAATCTCCCTGAACCTCAGTTTCCTAATCTGTAAAATAATAATAATGATATTTACCTTAGCCTGTTGTTGTAAGAACCAATGAGGTCATCTATGCAAAGTGCCTTGCACTTAGTAGACATTTAATAAATGGTGACATTTATAATTCAGACCGTAGTCAGATGTAATGCTGCGAAACTGAATCAAAATAGCTGATGCTCAATAATTAGGAAAATGGATTTTACTTCCTCTGACTTGATCTCAGGAAAATTGCCTTAATTTGAGCAATTCTTGAGGCAGGTGACATCTAGAGGTTTTGAGAAGGGGCAGCCAGCTCCTCTGTTCTCAAAGGTAATGTCCTCTGACACTGTAAGCTGGGGGGTTACTGACAGCCCCGTCCCAGCAAGGCCCAGGGATGGGACGTGGTGAAGGCTGGGTCCCCTAACCCCCTTTCTTTACCAAGGGATGACACGTGTGTTGAGCTTTCGGGGTTGCCTGATGAGGGACCAGGGAAATCAACTGTCTCTCAAACTGTTAGGGGCACTTTGGAGCCAGGCACCAGCTTCCAAACTGACCCTTGGTGAAGCGAGATGCCGATCCCCGTGTTTTGTGTGCGCAGTGGCCGCCAGGCTGTGCGCACACGTGTCTCCCAGTGCTGCGGGCCTTACCTCGCCCCGGGCCGGTTGGAGGTCCCAATGTCCAGGGGCACCCCGACGAAGGCGGCGTCCAGCCCCTCGGGGGAAGCCTGCACGGGCAGCCGCATCATGGAGCAGACGCCCACCGGCCGGGCCACGACGTCACCGCTGGGGGGCTGGTTCCGGGGGCCGTCAGAGGCCTGGTGGCTGGGGCTGCGGCCAGGGTCGCAGAGTCCCGCGGCAGGACGCGCGCCGCGCCCCAAGCGGCTGGAGCGCAGCCCCCGCGCGCCCCCGCCAGCCCCCAGGCCCCGGGCGCAGCCGGACGCCAGCAGCAGCAGCATGCCGCCCGCCCGCCCTTCTGCAACACGTGTGCCAGCGCCCGAGCCGCCGGGGCTCAAAGGGCGGGGGCCTCCTGGGGATCAAGGGCGGGGGAGGGGCCCCAGCTAACGGGCCGCTCTGTCCCCACAGCCCTTTCTGGACTTCGTCCTCTGCCTCATTTTGGTAAATAGAGCCGGGCCAGGGCTCCCCACTCACGCCCACCTGCACCGTCCCGGTGGGTCTGCACCGTCCCGGTGGGTCTGCGCCCCCAAAACCAGGCCCTTGGCAGCTGCTTCTCCCATTCAGAGTAATATTTTAAAAGCCAAAAGATTTGAAGAGAAAAGCCCTTTCTCTAAGCGAGGGAAATTGGAAATGCATTTTAAAAAAATAATGTATTAAGAAATGTCTGGGTAGAATTCTCAGGAGGCAGAGTCTTTCTTTTTTGTGTGTGTGAGGAAGATTAGCCCTGAGCTAACATCTGTTGCCAATCCTCCTCTTTTTTGCTGAGGAATCTTGGCCCTGAGCTAACATTCATGCCCATCTTCCTCTACTTTATATGGGACGCCACCACAGCATGGCTTGACAAGCCGTCGCCCGTCAGCGCTCAGGATCTGAACCTGCGAACCCCGTGCCACCAAAACAGAGCGCAGGAACTTAACCGCTAGGCCACCAGGCTGCCGGAGAGTCAGTTTCTAATTTATTAAAAGACTTGGAGGAGAGCCCACTAGTCTGTAGTTCTTTTTATTTCTAAGGGGGAAAAAAAAAAACACAGGGAAAAAAAGAAGTGATTTGTAATGAAGTTCTGTGAGCCACTTGGTGGTATTATGTATTTTTTAATCTCTAGAAGTTGAGATTGCCTGGAAAAGGCCTGAGTTTGCATTAAATCGTAACCTTTACAGGAAAGTCGCACATTCACCCCCACACCTGCCCTGCCTCCACTCTGCAGGCCAGGGGCAAAGTTCCCTAGTGGTCAGTCCAGGTATTCAGTGTTGGAAGAGGCTGCAAAGTAAGTCCCCGCCATTTCCTGGAACAAATGCAACCACCGCTTAGTTATTCTCTTAATACCCCACTACCGAGAGTCCACCAATACTTCTTTCATATTGCTTGTCCTGAATGTATCATTTTCTTACTCCTGGTTTTTCTTTCCTTCTTCTCACAAATATTTGAGTACATACTATGTGCCAGGCACTATGTGACAGTGACTCCAACCTCTCTCCATCTTTCGCTACTGCTGAACACTCCTTTCCTTTAAACTTTCCTGGGGGGGCCTCTTTGACCATGTGCGCCCCTGCTCTCCTTCCGCCTCTCTGACGGAGGTATCTCTTTCCATATCAAGGCTGCAGTTTTCACCTACAGGCGGTAATTCACAATGTCAAATCCCAGCCCTGGGCTCCAGTCGCCCAATTGCTAACTCCCCACCCGGATGTTCTGACAGCACCTCAGGTGGGCTGCCAGTTCAGCCAGTGACTTTCCACCTCCCTCTCTTGAACCTGCTCTCTGCCCCATCCTTTGGTTAAGTCCTGATGGTTTCCTGCATGCCAGCCCTCCCCCGCTTTCCTCTGCTGCTACTCTCGTTCCGGCCTTCCCTCCTGTGGCTTTCCAGTTAGTCTCATCACTGCTCGTATCACCTAGACTTTCCTGCCAGATGAGGCTTCCGAAGCCAAGCCACCTTGCTACTCGTATTTCCCATTATGCGTCTTCCCATACTTGCCCCTCCAGCTGTTGTTCACATTACACAGCCCACTCTCTTGTCTCCTTTCCTTTGCCCAGGCCATATCCTCTGCCTGGAATGCTCTCTCCCCAGCTCCCAGCTCCACATGGCCAATGTTCAGCTGAAGCAAACACTCAAACTACTGTCTCTGAAACACTCTTAAAACCTTAACAATTTTCTGCCTAGGACAAGTACGGGATCTGGAATCAGAAAAAAGTTAAATCCTGGCTCCACCATCAATGTATCTCAACCATTGATGGCAGAAGAGAGACCTCATCCCCATTCCCCACGGGTCTGGGGACATAGCTCAAAGTAGCCCTCCATTAAGCACAACATTTCTTTGAAGTTTCATGTTTGTTCTTGCAATTTGTGCAGTTTTCATTCGATTTCATAACACGTTTATTTTAGCATAAAATATTTTATATTAATCAGCTAAATTTTCCCAAAAAACTTTCAAGTAAAGCTGTCACTCCAATCACGCATCGTCTAACCCAGGCCATCCCTGTGTACGTCCCTGAGGCACCGCAGTCAGGGAAGTGTGGACTTAACATGTCAACCCGAGCAACTCACCCTTCTGAACCTATTTCCTACTCTGTAAAATGGGATGATAACCCTTGCTGGTAGTTCTTATGAGGATTAGATGAGGTCCACTGTGAAAGCATCGTAAACCATATATTTATTTATTTATTTATTTTTGTGTGTGTGAGGAAGATCAGCCCTGAGCTAACATCCATGCTAATTCTCCTCATTTTGCTGAGGAAGACTGGCTCTGAGCTAACATCTATTGCCAATCCTCCTCCTTTTTTTGTTTTTTTCCCTACAAAGCCCCAGTAAATAGTTGTATGTCATAGCTGCACAGCCTTCTAGTTGCTGTATGTGGGACATGGCCTCAGCATGGCCGGAGAAGCAGTGCGTCAGTGCGCGACCGGGATCCAAACCCGGGCCACCAGTCGCAGAGCACGCGCACTTAACCACTAAGCCACGGGGCCGGCCCCATAAACCATATATTGATCAATAATAGGTAGTGTTATCATTGTATGTTTTATTTCCTCTACTGCAGAGTTTCCTAACCAGTGGCCATTGCACACTGGTGTATCGCAATTGGGTTACAGGTGGACACAACATAAAGATCCCACGGCCCTTGTGGCCGCCAGCTAGGCCAGTCACCTCTGGGCGCATGCAGCCCATGGGGAGCTCCTCGGAGGACAACTGACGCAGAGCAGAGTCTGACATCCTGCCCTGTGATCCCAAGTAGGCAGCAGGATCAGCGGCATTTGCTGCTTGCCATGTGTCACCCCCTGGGCGTCCACCTCAGAGTCCAGTGCATGGTGCACTGCTGCACATCACAGACAAGGGCCAGGGTCCTGCTAGACGAGTTGGGTTCCAGGGGTCCACGGAGAATGAGCATTGACCCATGACGCAGCTGGTGAGGGGTGGAGGAGCCAGGAGACTGGTTGGCAGAGTCTGGCCAGAGCAGCTACAGAAGGCTGACCCAAATCTGTCTTCACATAGTATCAGATATTTCTGTCCATTTTTGGCTGATGCCCAAGCAGTGTCCAAGCTAATTTCAGGGTGACTGCTTTAACAATGCTTATGGGCAGGGTGATATTAAAAACATTTAACATCTGAGTTGGCGCAGACATCGACCAATCAGAACAGATGCCAGCTAGCCATAAGCAGTGAATACCAGTCCATACCAAATGGATATCAACCCTGAAGGAACGTGCTTTAAATCAGAGCTCTGTCATTATTTTAAATGCTTGACATGAAAGACTTTAATTGAATTCAAAATCCATTAATGTTATCACAAGAAATTTCAATTGTACAATTGTTAATGAAAGAAAATAAGACCTTTCTTCAAATATTTTAACTTTTGTAAAATTTTTAATGTTAAAATGTCTTTTTAAATTTTTATTACTCACTTGAGTTTCTAAGTGCTCATGGCGATCAAGAACTTAAAGAGATCCTTCTTGAAAAGTCCTGGTCATTATTGCAGATAGCCATTTCAAGCATAAAACCTGATATTAAAAAGCTACATTCACTGAAGAAAACTAAAATTTTGAAAATACTCTATTTGGAAATTTTATATAAGCTCAATACTTAATGCTGTCTCTAATACTTTCATTTTATTTTTCAAATCATAATTATATAATATGTAGAAAATGTAATTAATTCTTTTACCAAATCCCATGCAGATGCCCCTAAAACCACACCCTCACCCCCTAGTTTACCTCAGTAGGACATACAAATTGTATAATTTTCTATGTGTGCCATGATAGGAAAAACGTTCCAAAGCACTGTTCTAATAAGTTCCAATATCTGCTTCGTCTTTTTGGCTGGCCTCTAAGGGCAGTGCCTTATAAAGAACAAGTAATATAATAAATGTTTGGTGAGCAAGTCAGTGTGTGAACAGATCTGGAAGCTGTGGAGAGCAGCTCTGGGGTGATTACTGTTTCAGCCAAAAAACTGTGACAGCCAAAGAGAGAGAAGTAAACACCGTGTACGTGTCAGCTGTCCGCGTGGATTCCCTTTGGCCTAGTGAATGATGCAAGGGTTCCTCAGAAGGAGTCAACACTTTGAACTTGTCTGTGCTTGTGGAGGCTCAGAAACGATCCTGCAGCAACTCCAGCCTCCCCGAGACGCCTGGCTGGGGGCTTTCTGTGACACTCCACTCACCTTGTTACATCATCAATGCTCATCTTTACCTTCCTTGTCCCCTAGCCCTAAAGAAAAATACAGATATTTTTGAGATGTTCAGAATACTTTTATCAAAGTTTGTCAAAATCTCCCCTCTTCTATTTATTTTCCCTAAAACGTTACACACTCAACAATGCCTCAGAGAATACTTTACACACTCGCATGGAGTTGCCTCCAATAATAGCTTCATTTTTTAATATAGAAAATAATAATATGTACTATTGGAACACAAAAGATTGGTTGTTCAGTCTCTCTATTCAGCTTGTCGAATGGATATCTGGAGCCTGAATAATCTGACCACTTTTATCCAGATGCCAAGTAATTGGCCCTCTCTGTCTCTCTTTAACCCAAAAGAGCCTCCTAAGGCAAGAGAAAGGGAGGGGAGAGCATGAATTTATCTAATGAAAGTCCCAACCAGTGAAGTTGGGAGTATCACTGTTATGCAGTTTCCAAGTCAAGCCAGGAGAGGGCACAGAAAACTTGTGCTTGATCATCTACCAAAGAAAAGGAGAATTCAGGAAATGGACAGAGCTCTCCTCCAATCACTCAATCAGGTGACACACAATTTGGGTCGGTTAGTCAGTCTGATTTCATCCTGAGCCTGTACCAATTTTATTACACAATAGGCTATCAATGTAATCTTTGCACCATTTAATTTTTTCTTGAAGAAATGCTCAGATTTTTTTCAAGCCCCAGCCAGTCTCCTATGCATTTCTTTTAGAGGGCATTCCTCTTTGCCTCTCTAAGGAAGTCAGCTACTTCTGAATAGCTCCTCTTCATCTGCAAAGTGAGGACTGTAAGAGCTCACCTTCCCTGACTTCCTGGTGATGATGTCAGCTGAAAGTACATCATCACACTGGTCCTTAGACAGAAAGGCATTAGACAAATGCAAGGGCTGATTATTAATTATAAACTATATACTTTGGGTAAATAGATCTGACTCCAGTTATTAGTTAGACTGAACACTCAACAATTAATGACTAAAGGGACTGTAGCTTAAAACTGAGTTCTAAAGTGACACAAAGCTCTGGGACACATGGGAAAATGCTGTTTAGCCAAATCCATCTGAGCCAACTCATGCTGGGCAATTCAAGCCAGGAGAACATCACTGTACATGTTTGGAGGGTAAGGATCAATGCCTGAAGTACAGATAGAGATCTAATACAAGTAAAGCATGTATGATACAATGTTTCCTGTAGTGTAATAACATCAGTGGTATCATGATCAAGTACTTGTTCTGTTTTATTATGACTTGCTTTTACAACCCAATTTCCTTCTGAATTCAACACTTGATAAATGTTATCCCATTTGTCCTTCCAATTATCCTATAAAATAAATAATACATATTATTTATATTTGATGAGGAAATTGAAGTGCTAAGCGAGTGACGTCGCTGTATATTGCAAGGCAATTTCTTCCCCAGGATCCAGAATTAGAGATGCTCTTACCTGTCAAAAGTTTCAGTCAGAGTAGTTGGGAGGGAGTGAGTCTCATCACTTGTTGGATAGCTAAGAGGATAAAAGGATTCCCCTGTATGGACATTATTCCCATAGCTACCGTCAAATTGTTTTGGAGCTTCATTTTTGACACTAAATTTAAGATCCAGGCTCCAAATATTCACTTCATCACTTAAACCTGGTTTCTGGAACGATAGCCAGCAGCTAAATAATTTGTCTTAGCTCAAGAGTTCAAAGAACAGAAGAACTAGAATCCAGGCTTTCTGATTTCTAATCTAGCATCCTGTCCACTGCCTTGTGGATGAGTCAAATAGATCTTTTCTCTCTTGGTATCGCCCTTTATTTGATTTTCTCTCTTTTAATTTAAAATTTTTAATCTTCCTTTAAAAATCTTTAACTTTTTTCTCATGACAAAAGTAATATATGTGCATTGTACAAAGTGAAAGTCCATCATAGTCTACCCCTACCCAATCAAGGTTATATTTCAATGTATATAGGCTTTTGAAAAAATCAAAACTGGGTTTAGTCTGTAGAAAGTGGTTGGCAACTTCCTTTTTTCACCTTAAAATACCTTGGAAATCTTCAAGATAAGCTTTTTTAAAAAACTGCTTTATTTAGTGTAATTTATATACCACAAAATTCACCTATTTTTAAGTGTACAATTCAATGATTTTTTGTAAACTTGTGCAACCATCACTATAACCCAGTTTTAGAACATTTCCATCATCCCCAAAAGTTCCCTCATGCCTGTAAGTAAGCTTTTTTAAAGGGTGCATATTGTGGATGATTACAATCATGAATAACAAGTCCCAGAAATTTCCATTTTGCCTAGCTTTCACTTGCTGCTGGCAGGCAAGAAGAAAATTGCAAAAGCCTATCAACAAATGTTGGAAGAAAACACCATAAGCTGATGGACAGCTGTTTACTCAAAATAGTTTATTCATCCGCCAGCTTTTACTGAGTGTCAGCCAAGTGCCAGGCTATTGGTTAAGTCTGTAGGGATATAAAGACAAGATAATAGCTGTCTTCGCCTGGAATAAATTGGACGTGAGTTCAATAGTATGCAACCTAACTTAAGAGTTTCAATATTCAATGGTTTTGAGTGGTAAAAGTGTTCCAGATGGTTGTGACATTTGGACTTCCACTTGCAGAAGTCAAGATAGAGAAACAGGGACCAGATTTACTTTCCCACCTAAAACAACCAAAAGAGGGACAAAAATATGAAAAAATGGTTTTCAATACTCTGAGAAAAGGACAACAAAGGAGATGAGCCCTAGTACTGCCCCCGTTTACTGCCTTGAGTTTCCAGGCTACAGTGCAGGGAAGGAAAACCGAGGCAGAGCTCAGGGGAGTCCCCGAGCTGAGGAGACAGAGCTGAGAGTCCAGGGAGACCAAGGCAGCTAAAGGTCATAGGACAGAGTACCAGAGAGGAGAGAGCTGTAGGGAGAGAGAGTCTTCTAGTATTCACCAAAGTCCTGCTTAGCACATGTATGTAAAAAAACTACCCAAGGCTGGGGAAAGGACCACTTGAAAAGACTACAGGGAAAGGTGCTTAATGCACACAGTGGCCTGTGAATAGTGCCTATTCCCACTAGCCAGATTAGAAAAACTCATAATTTATGGGTCATTGGGAAGAGTATTCATGAAGGTCTCAGGGGGAATAATCAGCCCTAAAATTAGCACTGCTGTGGTCCTGTCTAACAGATCTTAAAAGCAAGACCCAAAAGAATCAAAATATTTCCAAGTACCTTAACTGCACCCCAGAACGAAGCTCAAGAATTATAGGAATACAAAAATATCCAGCACTTAACAAGATAAAATTCACAATATCTGGCATCCAATCAAAAATTATCAGGCACACAAACAGACAGGAAAACATGACCCATAATGAGTAGACAAATCAATCAATAAAAATCGACCCAGAAATGACACAGATGTTAGAATTAGCAGCAAGCAAAGACATTAAAACTGTTATAACTGTATTCCATATGTTCAAAATGTTAAGTAGAGTCATGGGAGATATAAAAAAGATTACAAATGAACTTTCAGAGATGAAAACTACAATTTTTGGCAGGGGGATAATTATCTCCTTTATTTTGGATATGACCACTTTATATATGCAACATAAAGCTGCAAAAACGTTTTCTCTCTCCCTTTTCTAATAAATACATCAGGCTAGTAATTTATATTGAGTGTGCAATCAACCAAAATCATTGCTTTCATTTTTCACGCATGAACTCAAGTCTCCCTTACCTGGTGCATCTAATTGCTTGAACTCAACTATGGATTCTAGATGTCTTGTTAGTTTTGATCCAACATACTAATCTGTCTAGATCTCTTTGAAACTTGTTCCTGACAGCTGACTTATTAGTGCTGTCGCTTGACTGTGTCAACTGAGCACTTGACAAGCCTGCTCTCTTTGACTTCATCCAAGTTGACAGTAAAAATGCTGAACAAGGCAGAAAGTACTTTAGCACCATCTGGAGAGATCTCCTCCAGGTAAACACTGGCACCTTAGTCATCATGCTTTGGGAAAACTATAATTCTGAGATTAAAATCACACTCGATAGAATTAATGGTAGACTAAATATTGCCCCCAAGATTAGTATACTTGAAAACACAGCAATGGAAGTTATCTAAAATTGATGAAAGAAAAAAAGAATTTTTTAAAAAAGAGCATCATTGAGCTCAGACAACTTCAAGCAGCCTAATATGTGTGTACTTGGAGACCTTAAAGGAGAGAGGTAGACAGAAAAGCATTTGAAGAAAGACTAGCCAAAATTTTTCCAAATTTAATGAAAACCAAAAACCCACATATCCAAGCAGCTCAATGAACCCCAAGCACAAGAAACATTAAGAAAATCACAGTACTATACCTGAGTCAGAGAGTCTACTTGGGACATTCAAATCTTTCATTAATGATAATATAATGATATTCATTAATTTTTACATATGTGAAATCCCATCAATTCTATAAATCATTGTGATGGGTTTCTGGATATCTAATTTTTCTTATATCATTTAAAATTTCTTCTCGTACACAGAGCATAAATTGGCTAGTCTTCACTGCTTAGTCTCTGTGTTCAGAACTGCGGGTGTGTTATCATTTGATGAAGCTTTTATAATTTTATTTATTTATATTTTTATCCCCAAAGCCCCAGTAGGTAGTTGTATGTCATAGCTGCACATCCTTCTAGTTGCTGTATGTGGGACGTGGCCTCAGCATGGCCGGAGAAGCAGTGTGTCGGTGCCCGCCCAGGATCCGAACCCGGGCCACCAGCAGCGGAGCGCGCGCACTTAACCGCTAAGCCACGCTGCCAGCCCCGAATGATGAAGCTTTTAAAAGAACTAAAGGACTGGGGATGCTTGGTGAGTCAGTGGGAGTCAACTCTGGATCTATATAGGTCCTCTAAGGGAAGAATGTCCTTCAAAGTCAGGGGAAATTTCACCTCCTCTATTTAGTTAAAGCCTTTTTAACAACAAAAAAGTTGATAGTTTTAAGTTTGTTATTTCAAATCCTGTAAATTCTCAGATGATCAAACTAACAAAATAACCAAAATGAATGCTGAATAGAAATTCTATGTGGACTATCTGTGCTATCTGTCATTTCCATCCTATGACTGTCCCTTCATATGTAACTGAAAGTTCATAGATGTTAAGAAATTGTTTGGTACAAAATCAGATACAGAAAGGAGGGAGTTGTACTCTTACCTAGGAATAGCAATTACCTAGGGCTATTGCTATTTGAAGTATGCATCAGGCCAATAGCATCCTCTGCACCTGGGAGATTGTTAGACATGCAGAAACTCTCAGGCCCTGCTCCAGACCTAAAGACTCCTAACATGCATTTTTAACAAGATCTCCAAGTGGCTGCTATACACATTCATGCTTGAGAAGCACTGATGTCTGGTAAATAATTTCTCTGATCATGTTTCCTTATGCATGGGAAAAAAAAAACCCTACACACCTTATTTCACAATTTGATGAGAATAAGTGAAACCCAATCCAAATATAAGTTAGGTGCACATGAAATATCAATTTTTCTAATAAACAGTGAGCCACATGCAAGTCCCAAGCACACCACAACCACTTCTGGATTGAAAATGCTGAACAGCAAAAAGACTACCACTGTTATTATAAATCCCAAACACAAGGCCTATTTTAAAAAACGTCAAATATGTAAACTTGTTTTTAAAAAGTATTGGAGGGCTGGCCCCGTGGCTTAGCAGTTAAGTGCACGCACTCCACAACTCGTGGCCCTGGGTTCGGATCCCAGGTGCGCACCCTACGCACGCCTCTCTGGCCACGCTGAGGCCACATCCCACATACAGCAACTAGAAGGATGTGCAACTATGACATACAACTATCCACTGTGTCTTTATGGAGAAAAAAGGAGGAGGATTGGCAACAGATGTTAGCTCAGAGCTGGTATTCCTCAGCAAAAAGAGGGGGATTAGCATAGATGTTAGCCCAGGGCTGATCTTTCTCACACACCAAAAAAAGTATTCGACTCTTTTCACTTCTGGGACTATCTTATTTTAATGGAAATCTGTTATCCTTCAGTCTGCAACTATTTAAGTAACAATCGTTTCAGGAAATAAGCATTGTACACAGAGTCCCCACTGCCCATTTCCCTTCTTTTGCTAAACAAGTCTAAGCGTTGACACGAGCCGCACGGAAACCGCAGGAAGCCACGCCTGGCACTACTACCAGGTGCTAGTTTCTCGGCTGCCACTGCCTCAGTCACACCCCTGCCCGGACTAGAGCCTGAGCCGATTCTCTCGAGCTGAGCTGGCCAAAGCAGGGAGCTCGTGAGTGGACCGGGCCTAAGCAGCGCGGCCCTGCAGCACCCCAGCCACCCGGCCGTCCCGGAGAAACCGGAGCGCGCCCCACCGCGCGTGCGGGGACGCCCGCGATCGAGCCTGAAAGACGCAAGGGTTGCGGCGGGCCGCCACTGGGGCTTCCGCCAGGGAGAAGGCGGCACCCGCGAAAAGCCCTCGCAGGCACCAGCACGTCCAACACCATAGGCAGTGTCTGAAGTTTCCACTGCTCTCTCTCGGGTTAAACCCCAGCAGCGGAAGCCCGGCCGGGGCTGGGGTCGCCTAGCAACCAGGAGCCCAGGGCGCAGACGCCAGGCATTGCTCGATGTGCGTCACGTGAGAGGGCGCCACTGCCCGCTGGGAGATCACCCTGCAGCCACGTGATGCTGCGCAGGCGCGTTTCGGCAAACATCTGGGCCGGCGGTCGTGGTGATGGGGGCGGAGGAGGGCTTCCTGGGTTTCCGCCTCGGCTTCGCACGAAGTGCTTGGCCATGGGTGGCGTGACCAAGGAGAGATGAAACAGGCAGTTGAGGCTCTTCCGCGCCGGCTGTAGCGAAGCGATAAGGCGGTGCAAAGTGCACTCGTGAGGCTAGTTTGGTCGTGCAGGAGCATTTCCTCAGAATAAGACTCGTCAGATGCTGAAATCCGCCTCCTGTGGGAACAGAGAGAGTTCTGACCGACCGATTCAACACCAGCCAATGTTAGGACGGCTAGAAGTTCCGTGACAAATGAGTGAAGATTAGGGATATTAAGCATATTGAGTTGGGCAGTATATTCAGCTTTGGCTAGAAGAGAGAGACTGCGTCTGGGGCAAGAGGAGGGTTTTTTTTGGGGGGGGGGGGCGTCTTGCTGAAGTAGTCATAGGAAAGGTAGAACTTCCATGGTGGATTTGGAGAGCTAATTCGGCTTCTCATGAGCCAGGGAGCAGAGCCGAGTTATCCACATGTCGGTTCATGAAATCCCGGTGTGCAGACCAGGCTGTGTGGGGACCCCGCCAGAGGCCTGTGAGGCCTGGCCAATAAAACGCCAATATGAAAGGGATTTGAGGAGAGAATTGGGATGCCCCTCCTCTTCTTTTTTAAAACTGCCCAGGAGGTTGTTTTCCATATCATCCTTTCATTCTGATAAATTTCCCTCTAGCAAACAGAGAAGTTTGAAGTACTATGTCTACTCTGGGGCACTGGCACATAGCTTTGTAGCCCTCCATGATTCCTCTTTCTTTCACACTCAATACCCAATGCATCAGCAAGTCCTGTTGGCTCCACCTTCAAAATGAATTCAGAATCTGACCACTTCTCACTACCTCCACAGCTACCACCCTGGTCACAATGCCCATGATCTCTCACCTGGGTTATTGTCATAGCCTTCTAACTAGTCCACTCGACTTCCTCCACAAGTCAGCCAAAGTGATCTTTTAACACGCATGTTACAGCATGTCACTTCTCTGCTCAACACCCTCCAGTGGCTTCCTATTTCAGCCAGTAAAAGCCAAGGTCCTTACAATCCCTTACCACATAATCTGGTCCCGTGGGCTCCTATCCACTCTCCCCCTCATTCATAGGTCTCCAGAAGTGCTATTCTTCATGCTGTTTCTTGAACAGGGCAAGTATGCTTTCTCATTTAGGTCTTTGCACTTGCTATTACCTGTGCTGAGTATTCTCCCTGGATGTTCTCATAACTTACTACTTCATTCTTCTGCTCAGATGTCACCTTATAAGACAGACTTGCCCTGACACCCTGTGTAAAGTAGCAACCACTGCATGCCACAATTCCATCCCCCTCCCCAACACTCCCTATCGCTGCTTGCGTTTTTTTTCTTTATGGCACTTATCACCACCTGGCACATTTTATATGTTCTTTGTCTACCACCCCCAGTAGAATGTAAGCTTCATGTGGATAGGCACTTTGTCTTGTTCCCTGCTGCACCACTAGTACCTAGAACAATGTCTGGCATGCAGTAGGTGTTACTAATTGTTTGTTGAAGAAATAAATAAGCGGTCCATGCCCAATATGGTTCTATTGCTGATTATGCTGAGTGGACCAAAGTTTTTCCAAGTGGCTAAAAGACTTTGAACATACCCACAATACTGTAGTGATTCAGACATTGGCAGTGCCCACTCTCAGAATGCTTTGTACCCACTTTGTATCTTAAAAGATGGCTCTATACTCTTAGCCATGACAACTGAGATTCCTCCACAACTGTGATGTTGTGTTCCAAGAAGAAAGTCACTCCACTTTTTCATGAAGAAAGAGGAGTTTCTTGAAGAGAAAGAAGAGTAGAAAAGAGCAGTTTAGGGGCCGGCCCCGTGGCTTAGCGGTTAAGTGCGCGCGCTCCACTACTGGCGGCCTGGGTTCGGATCCCAGGCGCGCACCGAGGCACCACTTCTCCGGCCATGCTGAGGCCACGTCCCACATACAGCAACTAGAAGGATGTGCAACTATGACATACAACTATCTACTGGGGCTTTGGGGGGAAAAAGGAGGAGGATTGGCAATAGATGTTAGCCCAGAGCTGTTCTTCCTCAGCAAAAAGAGGAGGATTAGCATGGATGTTAGCTCAGGGCTGATCTTCCTCACAAAAAAAAAAAGAGAGAGAAAAGAGCAGTTTAGTTAACTACCAAGTAGATATATCAAGTATTGAACTAGGTATATCAAGGATAGATCAACAAAGCCCTGCTCAGATGTCAGCAGAGTAGGTGAAGTAGGCTTGTGTCAATCCAGAAGGTTCTTGGGAAAATTTATTTTCCCCACCAAGTTCCCCAAAGCCCAGAAATCTGCAACTGATGACTGATACCTTTATCCCCTATTAAAATGCAAATACTCTAAGAATGATCATATTGAGTTTCAGCAGTCATTAGTATTTTATTGTGAATTAGTGCAGATCCTTTCTTGAGAGCAGGTTTTGAAAAGGCTGGGGAAGAAAGTAGGAGCACATGAGAACTAAGAGGAAAAGGTGGAGAGAAAGTTCAGGAGCCAAGAAAGGAGCGTCAAGTTGAGCTTGCCAAGGACAAAGTTTGGCCTCTTTTGTAGTTTTGCCAAGGGCTGACTCTGGTAATCAAAGTACATGTTGATCTCTAGCTCCAAACTTCTGAGTAGGCAAATGATGGCGCTTAAAGTTACAGTCATAATTACCCAAAATGTTTTGATAACCCAATGAGTACAAGGTACATTGGAAATGAACAGGAAGTGTTGACCTAAAATATAGTGCGACTGAAACGCTATCAGATTTTAGGAAAGATAAGCAGGAAAGGGAGAAGGCATTGCATTACATACGCACATGATCCTGGCCTAAGAAATAGGAAACCAAATGAGAAAGAGTTTTTGTGTTAAGGGAAAAGGGAGCACTATCTGCTATCAGTTGACATGCCAGAAACAGTAAGGTGAGATAGGCTTCTTTGAGCAACCAGGAACTGATGATGAGGGAAAATTTTAAAGAATAATACATACCTGCTTAAAAAAAAAAGGAACAGGTCGCATATATCAAACAAGTACTTACAGTGTTTGGGGGATTTAGTTCCTATTGTACAAGTGTATAAAATCAACTAGGGTAGGGGCCGGTCCGGTAGTGTAGTGGTTAAGTTCAAGCACTCCACTTTGGCGGCCTGGGGTTCCCAGGTTCGGATCGCAGCGGTGTACCTACACGCCACTCATCAAGCCATGCTGTGGCAGCATCCCACATACAAAATAGAGGAGGATTGGCACAGATGTTAGCTCAGTGACAGTCTTCCTCAAGCAAAAAGAAGAAGATTGGCGACAGATGTTAGCTCAGGGCCAATCTTCCTCACCAAAAAAAAAAAAAAAAAACATCAATTAGGGTAGATGCTTTTACTGATTAGTTCTCTCTAGTACAGAAGAATTAGGCAAGATTCCTGAAGTAGAAAGAAACTTTGCTGGAGTGACCATATAGTGATGAGAGTCAGGGTTTTGGACCACAGCAAGGTGTCTCCACACGTAATGTGCAGGCAGAGCATTTGTGCTCTAGTTAAAGGTTGGGAAGAGATGTTTTCACTCTTAAAGTTTCTTCCAGTTTCGAGAATCTGCCACTCATTAGCTGTGTGAACTTGGGCAGGTTAATTAAAATCCCCACACCTCAGTTTCGTTATCCATGAAATGGGAACAAATACTAACAGTTCCTATCTCTGAGGGCTTTCAGAAGGATGAAATGAGGTCTTACATGGAGCAGTGTAAAATAGTGGTTATGACTGTGGACTTGAGTCAGGTTGCCTGCTTTGAATCCTGGAGCTACCATTTATTACTTCTGTGTCCTTGGGCAAGTGACTGACCCCTCTCTATGCCTCAGTTTCTTCATCTGTACAGTAGAAATAATACCTCACAGGATTTTTGTGAGGATAAATGACTCAGCAACATAAAGTACTTAGAAGAGTGTCTGGCACAAAGTGAGCATTCAGTAAATGTTAGCAATAATCTGCAAGATTCTTGACACACAGCAATGATCAATACATGGGACTGATTATTTTTGGAAGCCCTGATTGTCTAGGCCTTCTCTCAAGGTCCACCCACCCCATCCTGACTTAGAATTAAGGACTGGAAATGTCTCACGCCATTTGTGGTTGCAAGTAATAGAGGTGCAAAGTCTATCTCATAGAGTGATGAAAGACAAGTGGGAGTCCACACTGTGAGCCAGATCCCAAGAGGCAACTGAGCAGAGTCCAAAAGGGGTGAGGCCCGAGAGGAAAGGAGCTGATTGGTGAAAAGCTGTGGGAGCTCTCTGCTCCAGAAGTGGTTCCCTCAAGAGAGGCAGGAGGGTGGGCACTGAGGAGTTGAGGGACATTAGGCCAGTGAGCAGAGCTGATGGCAGAAGGCTCTGCCACACAAGCTTGGTGGATCCAAGTGAGAGGGGGTTGTAGAAGATTCCTCCATTTCAAGAACTGGGATCTTGGGTCTGAATCCTGGTGCAACAGAGGGACGGAATACATCTTGGTTACCGGGATGTGTTGAATGTATGTTTCTCGAGTTTCTTTTCTCTTAACTCAGGAGTCATTCTTCCCTCTCCTTCATCCTCCAAGTCCAATCCATTAGCAAGTTCTGTTGAATCTTCAAAATATCCCTCTAATCCACCTGCTTCTCAGTCTCAACTGCCATCTCCTTAGTCCGCCATTTCTCTCATCTGGACTCCTACTGTAGACCCCTAAACATTTTCCTGTTGCCCCTTTTGCCCCAGTAAAACCCATTCTCCATTTAGCAGCCACTATGAACTTTAAAAAAATTTTTTGATAGCTTTATTGAGCTATAAATCACATATCATACAAATCATTCAAGATATTCAATTCACTGGTTTTTAGTATATTTACATTGTTGTGTAACCATTACCACAATCAATTTTTGAACATTTTCATCACCCCGAAAAGAAACTCTGTACCCATTAGCAGTCACTCTCCATATAACCCTACTTCTCCATTCCCCGCCAGCCTTAGGCAACCACTGATATACTTCTGTTTCTATGGATTTGCCTTTTCTGGGTATTTCATATAATTGGAATCATACAGATTTTATTTATTTTATTTTTTCCCCCCAAAGCCCCAGTAGATAGTTGTATGTCATAGCTGCACATCCTTCTAGTTGCTGTATGTGGGACTCGGCCTCAGGATGGCCGAAGAAGCGGTGCGTCGGTGCGCGCCCGGGATCCGAACCCGGGCCGCCAGCAGTGGAGCGCGTGCACTTAACCGCTAAGCCACGGGGCCAGCCCCCTTTGCCCATTTTAAAAATTGGAGTCATTTGTCTTTTTATTATTGGCTTGTAAGAGTTCTGTATACATTTTAGATACAAGTCCCTTATCAAATATATGATTTGCAAATATTATCTCCTATTCTTTGGGTTGTCTTTTCACTTTCTTGATGGTGTCCTTTGAATCACAAAAGTTTCTCTTTCTCTTTTGATAAAGTCCAATTTATCTGTTTTTTCTTTTCGTGCATGTGCTTTTGGTGTCATATCTAAAAAGGCTTATGCCTTCTTAGGCTTTGCCTAATCCAAGGTTACAAAGACTTACTCTTATATTTTCTTCTAAAGAGTTTTATAGTTTTAGCTCTTACACTTAAGTCTGTGATCCATTTTGAGTCAGTTTTGTATATGGTGTGAGGTAGGGGTCCAACTTCATTCTTTCACATGTGAAGATCCAATTGTCCCAATACCATTTGTTGAAGAGACTATTCTTTCCCTCATTACATTGTCTTGGCACCTTTGTCAAAAATTAATTAACCATAAATGTAAGGGTCTATTTCTGGGCAGCATGAACTTTTAAAAACATAAATCTGATGATATAATTTTCCTACTTAAAACCCTCATAATGGCCTCCCTTTGCACTTTCAATAAAATCCAAATGCCTCACTATGTCCTACAAGGCACTACATGATCTGGTGACCTCATTTACCACTTTTTCCTCTCTTCCTAGCCTTTCTTCTAACAAGATGCCAAACTCTTTCTCACCTAGGGGCCTTTGCATTTCCTATTTATTCTGCCTGAAAACATCCTCTACAAGCTTCAGATGGCCGATTTCTAATTCCTCAAGTCTCAGTTCAAATATCACCTCCTCAGAGAGGTCTTCGCTGAAACATCCTATCTAAGGTATATTTATTCCAGAACCTTCCATCCTCCAGTTAGTCTCTATGACATCATCCTGTTTATTTCTTCTATAGTAGTTATCAAAGCCTGTACTTATTTTGTTTATTTATTTGTTTATTTGTGTTATTGTCTGTCACTTCCACTACAATGTGCACTCCATGAGGCAGGGACCTTATCTGTCTGGTTAGGCTTCAAATCCCTCTGTCTAAAATGATATCTTGCACATAGGAGGTGCTCAAAATATATGTTCAATGACTGTGTGAATACCTTAAACTTTCTGAGTGGAGTGTGTGCAAGTGGGGGAGCTCAGAACTGCTCATGGCATGCATACCCTGGGTTTGCAGATGTGAGCTTATGTTATTTAGGACACTCATACTTGCAAATTTTGGAAACTATAATTCAAAATGGTTCAAGGAAAAAGGTATCTATCAAATGCCCATCAACCACAGAATGGATGAATTTTGGTATATTCACAAAAGAAAATATTATACAGCAATGAGAATGTACGAGCTATAATTACATACATTGATTTGGACAAAACCTACTTACTGTTGAGTGAAAGAAGGCAGATATAAGACTACATGCTGGGCCGGCCCCGTGGCTTAGCAGTTAAGTGCGCGTGCTCTGCTGCTGGCGGCCCGGGTTCGGATCCTGGGCGCACACCGACGCACCGCTTCTCCAGCCATGCTGAGGCCGCGTCCCACATGCAGCAACTAGAGAGATGTGCAACTATGACGTACAACTATCTACTGGGGCTTTGGGAGGGGAAATAAATAACTAAATAAAATTAAAAAGAAAAAAAGACTACATGCTGCATAAGTCCATTTATATGTAGTAGAAAAACAAACAAAATTAATCTATGCTGTTAAAAGTCAGGATAGTGGTTATACTTGCAGAAGAGTAGGAGGGAGAGTTAGTGATTGGAAGGGAGTATAAGGGGGGCTTCTGAGGTAATGATAATATTCTGTTTCATGAACTGAGTGCTGATCATGCAGGTGTGTTCAGTTTATGAAAACGTACACTATACACTTAAGAAATATGCACTTTTTTTGTATATTATACTGCAATGAAAAGTTCTCTTTTATTTAGGAGTTTATTGACCGTTCTTGTTTTCAGTGTACGAGTTATTATCGCTTCTTAGCAAACCGCCTCAAACTTAGTCATGTAAAATAACCACTTTATTATGCTCACAGATTCTGTGGGTCAGGAGTTCAAAAAGAGTATAGTAGAGACGGCTCCGTGATGTCTGGGGCCTCAGTTGGGAAGACTCAAAGGCTGGAGATGACAACAGCTGGGGTGGAAATCAACTGAAAGTGTCTTCATTCATGTGCTTGGTGGGTTTTCCTGGTAATTGGTTTTGATCTTATCTAGGCTGTTGCCTGGAACATCTACACATGTTCTCTCCATGTGGTCTCTGCCTGGGGTAGTTTGGGCTTCCTCACAGCATGGCCGGTGGGTTTCAAGATCAAGTGTTCCTGGGGCCAGCCCCGTGGTTTAGCGGGTAAGTGCACGCGCTCCGCTGCTGGCGGCCTGGTTCGGATCCCGGGCGCGCACCTACGCACCGTTTCTCCAGCCATGCTGAGGCCGCGTCCCACATACAGCAACTAGAAGGATGTGCAACTATGACATACAACTATCTACTGGGGCTTTGGGGGGAAAAATAAATAAATAAAGTTTAAAAAAGAAAAAAAAAAAAGATCAAGTGTTCCAAGAGAACCAGGCAGAAGCTATATCACCTTTTATGACCTAGCCTTAGAAGTCACACAATGACACTATGCCAGGGTCAGTCTGCCATGATTCAAATGGAGGGACATAGAACTCGTGTCTTCTTTTTTTTAATAATTTTATTTATTTATTTTTTCCCCCAAAGCCCCAGCAGATAGTTGTATGTCATAGCTGCACATCCTTCTAGTTGCTGTATGTGGGACGCGGCCTCAGCATGGCCGGAGAAGTGGTGCGTCGGTGCGCACCCGGGATCCGAACCCGGGCCACCAGCAGCAGAGCGTGTGCACTTAACCGCTAAGCCACGGGGCCGGCCCAGAACTCATCTCTTAATGGGAAGAATGTCATGATCACATTGTAGGAAGAACATTATAAGATGGGAGATACTGTCTTGCCCATCTTTGGAAAATAAAATGTCACACCTGGGCACCTGAACACCACTAGTAAGAAATGTAACACAGAAAAATTAATCAATTCATGTTTCCAACCTCAACTGAATCCTTGACACCACCTGGCAATCCTACATTATTTCTCTGCTCAACTTCCTTCAACTTGCAATGGTTATTTCAAACCTTCTCTGCTGTAGTGCGCACTATGTGTGTCTCACTTAGCACCCATTCTCAACCCTTTTTCCCCTGTCCATGTCCTTAAAGAGGTGAGAAAAGCTAAACACTCCCTTTCCTAGCCTTTCTTGCATCTGGGTGACATAATTCTGGCCAGTGAGATGTAAGCAGAAACCTGCTGGGGACTTCTGGCCAAACTACTGCCTCGAACAAGAAAAAGATGCATGGAGTGGAGGCAGCCAGCCATATCAGGACCCTTGGGGAAAGGCCAAAAGATTTGTAGAAATATTGGCCCTGATATCATTGAGTCACTAAACCAGTGCAGTCATCTAC
The DNA here is from genome assembly GCF_057802395.1 of Ceratotherium simum simum. Classification (NCBI taxonomy): domain Eukaryota; kingdom Metazoa; phylum Chordata; class Mammalia; order Perissodactyla; family Rhinocerotidae; genus Ceratotherium; species Ceratotherium simum. The sequence goes on along the minus strand of NC_141921.1, from coordinate 39,157,018 downwards.
CTCCCAGCTTCCTATCCTGTGAGAAAAATAAACCCTTGTTTGAATGGGGGGTAAATAGGGAGATGCCAATCTTGTATCCATTTTATCTTCTTTCTGTTTTGGTTTTCTGACTCATCCTCATGTTGCGGGCCTCTATCACTCATCAGCTATGTAGCCTTAAATAGGCCATTAAAGTAGCAAATATTTTAGCGAGTGGATTCTAAGCTGTGCCCAATAAAGGCACTGCACTAGCTGGTGGGGGTTGCCAGAGCTAGGAAAGAGACAGTTCAAGTAGAGAGAAAACTATTGACAAGGCGGGGAAATGGAGGCTTGGAGGACTTGAAAGTCACAGTGGGGCTGGGAGGGCAGAGTGCAGAAAGGGCTCAGGAGCCAGGGCTGCAGAGGAAGGCATGGGCCAGAGTGAGCTGGGTTCCACAGACCAGGCAGGGTAATGACTTTGGTTTTAACTAAATCATCGGAACAGGAAGTGAATTAATCTCTCTGAGCCTCAATTTCTACTGCGGAAAATATGTTTTAGAACTATCTGCTTAGTTCTCAGTCTCCTGTACCAGCTTGAGAGTTCCTTAAGGGCAAAGACCTGTATTTTTACGCATTTTTTGTATCTACATCGTAGGCGCTTAATAAATGCCACAGACTTCAGTTATTAAATCAATCAATACGTTTTTCTTTCTCCTCAGTTCTTGCCTTCTCTCCCCTTTTCTCGCCCTTCCTCCTCCTCACCTCCCACGCCCCCTCCAATCCTCTCCGCGCTTCCCGCCTCCCCTCCCGGGGCCCGCCCCTCCACTGCGTCGCGAAGGCGGAGAGGGCGAGGCGGGCTTTACGGCAGCCGCGTTGCGGCGGGGCGGGGCGCCGGGCGGCTGGCGCGCTTGGCGGCAGCAGTGGGAGGCAGGCCGGCAGGCAGGCAGACGGAGTCGCAGGCGGGTGGTGGCGGCTGTGCTCGCTAGTGAGGGCGGGAGGGAGTGAGTCACTGAGCGTGTGTGAGGGAGGGAAGGAGCGAGCAGGCGAGCGAGCAGCCCGCGCCGTCTGCCCGCAGCACCAGCCAGGCCCCGCTGACGCCCCGCCGCCCTGCGCCGAGGCCGGGCCGAGCCGAGCTGGGTCGCGCCCGGGCCATGCTGCTCACCGTGTACTGTGTGCGGAAGGACCTCTCCGAGGTGACCTTTTCGCTCCAGGTCGACGCCGACTTCGAGCTGCACAACTTCCGCGCGCTGTGCGAGCTCGAGTCTGGCATCCCCGCAGCCGAGAGCCAGGTACGCCGGGCAGCGAGCGGGGCCTCCCTGCGGAGCTAGCTCTCCCGCCTCACGCCCTCCCTTTGCTTCTGCTGAGGAACTGGGGCGGGGGGAGAGCAGGCTGGCCCTTCCCCGCTCGCCCCCGCGTCCAGGAGGGAGCTGGAATGGGTAGCTGCCCCCACGCACCCCGAGCCTGGGGTGGGGTGCTGGGGGAGGTAGCGGAGAACCTGACCGCAGACGCACTCACTGCAGCCCGGGCGGCGCGTGGACTCTTGGGCGGCCCGCCCCACCTTCTGGCTCTTTGGCCCCTTCTCCCCTAATATTATCCCGAGTTTGGGGTGTCGTCGTGGACCTAAGAAGCTCTAGGTTTGCAAGAGTTCATACATCCTGCTTTCCCAACCAGAAATACCAGTTTGGATCGCTGTGGTAGATAGATGTTCATCTGCTTTTTTGGAGAGGGTTCTTGCTTAAGGAAACGTAATTCACCTTTACATGCAGAGATTTGCATTCTAGGTGAAGGAAAAGTTTCAGACTTGCACTACCTTGTGTTGAGGCCTTTGGAAATGCTCTTTTCCCTTTTCACTACCACATGCGTTTCTGGTTAAATTCTTTAAAAAAAAAAAAGGCAATTACTAGTTCAACTCAAACTGTTTATTTCTCTGCTTTCATCCCTGGTAGTAGGCCAGAATCCCTCTTTCTTGTCACAACTCAGAGTTTGAGTCAGTTGAAAGCTCAATGCTTTAAGAGGATATTTGCTTTAAAATGGCCTGGTATCTTCTCAGTGTGGTGTGGTTGTTTCATTTCCCTACCCTGCTGTAAAGAAGTTAAGCTGCTCTTGCATTTTAAATAAGCAAAGTAATTTATTCGCAAAATGTTGTGAGGCTGCCACTAAACAGAATTGGTGACAATAACTCTGTGGTCTTCACGCTGAAACATTTAAATCTTGACTTGGAGGATGTAGTCTAAACATTAAGAAAATTATAGAAGTCCTCTAAGGCCCCAGAATGTAAATCTTGATTTCCTACTGCAGTTAGGAAACAGTTCCAAAAACTATTGCCCAGCTACAGCTTGTTCTGCCCTGTGTTATGGTAAACAACTGTGTCAATATTTTGTTCAGAAGTGAGGACGATTCCTTTACCCTATGTGAACTTTAGAACCTTGGCATAAAGCTGAATATCAAGAAAGCATTTATTTCAGGTCACAAAGTGTCACTCAAATACGAAGTCTGGCAAAAGCTACAGAGAAAATGGTAAAAGGGACTTTTTGCAACTTTTTCTCTAAAAAGATAATCCGCAAAAACTCAGGAGCCAATTCCTGTCAATGAATCCCTCAAGTGGAGATCTAGGAAAGGACAGTTTAAGTAGGGAGGGAAAATCAACTCTTAAGTTTTTGAAGGTGGCTTTTTCAATTGTTCTTTTCCCTCTAGCTCTTCTTTTACCGGCTTATCACCAGCTGGTAGGGGAAAGAAAAAATTAAAATGTAAAGTGATTTTGTTGTTAATAGGGCTTGGGAGAAGACAAAGATTGAGATTTTCTCTGTTCCTACATTTTTTGAGGAACAAAAAGTTTAAAGAGGGTGTCAGATTGAAAGGCAAATAATTGTGTGTTCAGGGTGGGTACTGACCTCTGCCAGTCCGGAAGGCTGAGAATACCTTAATAATTGAACAATTAGGCTAACTCCAATTTCTTTCTTATTCGTTAGGTCAGCGTTTTGGCATTTACTCCCTTCCCAAGCCAAATTAGCATATGGAAACCTGGGCTCCAACTCGTGTTAAGCCTGTATTGCATAGCCGTAAACAGCTCCTGTTTTTCAAGTTTGTTGGCTCCATTGCAACCTAACACAGTATCTATTTTAAGATGTCTGGTGGTCGGTTGTCTTTTAGTTGCTTGCCCATCAGGGAGGAACAGGATCCACCCTAGACACTTGAGTCATTTCCTTTCATCAAATCATAATAGTAAACATCATTATAGTTTCTACCCACAAATATGTCATCTTCACTTACTTGAGGTCCCCCCACCTTTACCACCCAGGCTTCTCCCATATTATTCATCTTTGCTTCCTTCCTCTCATAGTTCTCCTGGTCTCTTACCTCACTCTTATTTACCTTTTCCATTCTCATTCCTTCACTTTCATTTCTGACTCCATTTATAAAGGGATTTATTTTATTTTTTTTTTCTTTCCTGGCACTATGTGTCCAGACCACTAGTCTCCAGACTTTTTTGATCACGTGTCCCTCTGAGTAAAATGTTTTGGAACATGCACCTTTTGATGTATATAATAAATTATACACGTCAACTAATGTTATATCCATTGTGTATATGCATGTATATTACATGTGTCTAATAACTATAAATATGTTATATACGTGAAGTAATACATTATGTACATTATAAACAGGCACAGAATAGAATTTAAGGAAGGATGAACTAAAGTAAATGGAAATGAAAATGCTAATATTTTCTGTTTTCTTCCTGTATCCTCAAAGAATTGTCTTGCATGCCTGCCCCATGTTGAGGATCACTGGTTTATAATTCAGTCTTTCACATCAGCATCAATTGTGCATAAGCATACACTTGGAAAAAGGGTTAGTTTTTAACAGCTCTAGTCTGATTTTAGTAGTTATAATGCAATAACAAATTTAGAATAGAAACCATCTCTACTTGTGCATGTGATTAAAGCCGGGCATGTTCCATCTCTTAATACAAGTGTGGGCTTGGAAGCCAGTTATGGCTCTGTTTAATGCTTTGATGCAGACTTCACTGGGCAAACTTCAAACAATTATCAGAGCTTAGTTTCACTTTAAATTAAAGTCTTTATATTTTTGAAACATTGTTATAACTTACCCCTGTAGGTGGCATGTGGTAAAAAGGTGTGCAGAATGTGTAAGTACTCTCAAATGGAAGGCATATTTAAATATCAACTAATAGCAGTAACTGTATGATCCTGGAAATGCAGCTCTGCAGACAGCATGGTTTGTGGTTTGTAAAACACTATTTTAAACCAGTGGAAACTGAAACTTTCTATTGTAGCTGGTTTTGCCATGTGTATTTTCACAGGTAATTTTCATGTATTTTTTTTTTTCTGATAGATACTGCATATTCATTATAGGAAACTTGTAACATATAGAAAAGCATGAAAAAGAATACAATTACTTATTACCTCATAACCCAGAGATCACTATAGTTTACTTTCTAGTGTATTTTTTTGTAAGCTTTTTTTCCCTTTGTATAGTTGAAATGTATCTTTTAAACATGATGCTCTGAACTGTGTAAACAATTTCATGTCTTACTTTCTTCAGGCAGCACTATGTTGTCAGCATTTTCCCATAACATTTAAGATTCTTGAAGTTTATAGTTTTAATAGCCACATAATATACCATCATATAGATGTACTACAATTTATGTAACAGTTTCACTATTGCTGGGCATTTGAATTGGGGAAAACTGGAAGCAGTTATGAGTAACATTTCCATGGATATCTGTATACTTAAGACTTTCTCCGCATTTCTGATTATTTTCTCAGGATGAATTCTTAGATATGGAATTGCCAGGTCTTTTGAAAGGCTTTTAGTAACTGTTGCCAAATTACCTTCCAGAAGGGTTGTAAAAGTCAAGCTGATTATTGCATGGAATAGTATATGTAGATCACTTGGCATATAGTGGGTTTTCAACTAATAGTAGATACTATTATGCAGCCATTCAGGTGTGATTCCAAGGGTTTTGTGGCCACTATATGGTCCTTAATGCTAGAGATGTATGGTTAGGATTTCTGTTGATTGAAGGCTGTCATTCAGAGACCAACAAACATTGGACGTCATGCTTAAAGGTCCTGGAGTGTATTAATTAGTCTATTGTTAGATGTTGATTAACATCAGAGTTCCATCTCTAGGGTGCCTCCTCTGCAGTAAGTACTAGCAGTTGTACCAGTTTGGCAGATTAAGACTTGTAGCTGTATACATTTTCCTGTTGTATGTTCTTAGAACTGGCAAAACTTGAATTTTGAGTGTTGTAGCCTTTGAGTTGGGTATTAGGAACAGTGGAGAGCATCACCAATACCATTACTTATTTTGTTTTGACTGGTGGAAATTTGAAACCATTGGTCTAATAGTTACCTATAGTAAGTTGGAAAATCATTCAGATTTATTCTAGGACTTAAGATGCAAAATAACTGTCTTTCTTAGACTCTCAGGCCTATTTTAACAAAAAGAAATCAAGTCTTTGTGGCAGTTATAATTTCAACTAAACTTTTGTTTATCTCATTTGTGTCCTTGGACTAAAATGGAATACACCTGCTGCTTTGTCAGTGTGAAGAATGTTTGCTCCTCACCCACATTCTCCAGTCTAGTATTTTTAGGAAATTGGGGCAAATACCAATATTCTTTATTTCATATACATGTTTGATGGTAGTGATTACCTGGATCTTACATTTTTATTGTTAACTCAAGCTACCTACCTTTAAAAAAATTATATTGTCTGCTGCGGAAAGACTGTGTTAGCTGGGCCGGCCCCGTGGCTTAGCGGTTAAGTGCGTGCGCTCCGCTGCCGGCGGCCCGGGTTCGGATCCCAGGCGCGCACCGAGGCACCACTCCTCCAGCCATGCTGAGGCCGCGTCCCACATACAGCAACTAGAAGGATGTGCAGCTATGACAGACAACTATGTCCTGGGGCTTTGGGGGAAAAATAAATAAATAAAATCTTTAAAAAAAAAAAAAGACTGTGTTAGCTGAACAGTGATGGAGTGATATATGGCATCTGTAAAATGGGAGTCCAAAGAGTGAAGAGTTAGTGTTCCTTTCTTCATGTTCAGGTTAGGGGATACATTGAGCAATGAACAGTGTTTTGATCTACCTGCTGAGTATAGGCCCTTATTGGTGATGGATGGCTTAATAGGTCTTGCTAAGGTGACCCAGCTAATTCACCAGACCATTTTCAACTTATGTTTGGGAAAGTTGTATGTGGTACTAGGGAAGAGGAGGAGTTTAAAGTCAGGCAGATGTGGTTCCAATCCCAGTTCTCTTCTTAATAGCTATGTAGCCTCAGGTCACTTAACTCTATATCTGTTTCCCTGTCCATAAGATGGGACAAATAATGCCTACCTCATAAGATGATTGTGAGACTTAGATGAGAGGGCATGAGGATTAAGTGGGAGACTGTGAAAACCTAGTATGATGCTGCCTCTAGTAGAAGCTCACTCAGTGATAGCTGTCTGCTATTTTAATACGGCTTTCTCTGTAGCATTTCCAGCCTGAAGAGAATTCAGTGATCTTGAGGACAGGAGCATTCTGATTCTCCTGATTTTGATTTCTTTGTGGATAAATAAATGTTATCTTATAAGTACAGTTAGAATATGTCAACTGATCGTGTATCTCTAAATATACTGATAGTTGAAGCTCTGAACCTGGAAAGGTAAGGAGTAGGCCTAGGACCACTGGTACCTTCATTATGGTGGTGTCACAATGTTGATGCCACCTTGTAAGAGCTGCCTGCGTGGCCCTTCTCTTGGTGTGCCTCTTCTTTCTTGCTGTACACTTCAGTCTTGGACACTTATCACCTCAGATTTATGGTGGTTTTTCCAAGCAATCCCACACGTTATAATGATTCGAGTTGTATTGCAAACAGTCTCTGTTGATTCTAGTGTACTCTTACTATGAGATGTATGCTTAAATAAGGGAGTGTGAATGGGTGGATAGAGTGACAGTTGCAATCTGTTGTAACATGTTTTAACTTCGCAGGTGAGAGTAAGAACTAACAATACTTATTCTAGTCATGTATAGAACTTATAAAGTATAACTGGACCTACAAACTCTGCAAATAAATTTTTTGCTGATCCCCAGAAGTATTTGATTTTGGAGAGAACTAAATTCAGTTTCCTGTTGTTTCTATTCCTCATGTCAGTACAAATTCTGAGAGCAGATAGGACAGATCATTTTTTTCCCGTTTAAATCCTGTAGTTTTCAGATTCTGTGTCAGGCAGTCTTACTATGAGAGCTGTGAGGAAACATTGTAAAGTGGTAGTGTAGCAGAAAGACCTGGAAGGAACAGCTGTAATGATTATCTAGCCCCAACTCCTTGCTTAACAAATGGGAAATGTGAAGCCTGGACCAGCTGAGTGACGGGGCCCCTGTCAGAGCCAGGACAGAACTCAGGTTCCTCAGTTTGCACGTGGCCTGGTGAAAAGTGAATTGTTACAAAGAAAACCTACCAAACTCTGAGTTTATTCTGAATGCCCCTCTGAAGTATATAATAATGCATGGTAGATTTTATGTTCCTTCGTGGTGAAATTATAGTATGCCCTTTGTGTATTCCTTTTCTTTCTACAGCACATTGTTTCATCTATTTTTATGCTCTCAGGCTTTCTTCAGTGATTGCACATCATAAAAATATTTTTATTGGTAGTACATCCCTGACCCTTTTTTTTTCCATCTGTGTTTAATTGTTCTTTTCTGAGTTTCTTCCACTTTTATCTTCCACCCATAAACGTAAGAGTGATAAAACTTTGGGGATGGCAGAAGAGAAGGAAGAAGGCAGGAAGGGTGGTATTTGGGAACCTTTTAGACTTGCCAGTGTGCAAGATCATTTAAAAGTGGACACATTGAGATGTAATGTACAGCATGGTAACTAAAGTTAACAGTACTATATCATACATTTGAAAGGTGCTTAGAGAGTAAGTCTTAAAAGTTCTCATCACAAGAAAAAAAATTTGTAACTGTGAGGTGATGGATGTTAGCTACTTGTGGTAATCGTTTCACTATACACACACACACACATCAAATCATCGTGTTGTACACCTAAAACTAATAAAGTATTATATGTCAATTATATCTCACTAAAACTGAGGGGAAAAGTGGACACATTATTTAATAGTATTGTAGTTAGCATACCCAGAGTAAATCAATCCCATTTCCCTCCCTGCTCAAAATTAAATCTAAAATTATATCTATTACTTCCTTAGATTCATTTATCCCCTTTAATTCAACAAACACTTGGGCATTATTTATCTAAGAGGCTCTGTTCTAGGCATTTGGGAAATGGCGAACAAAACAGAGCTCTTGTCCTTGAGTAGCTTAGATTTTAGTGGGGCAGATATAAATAAATATCTATTTAATATGTGAGGTGAGGGTACACTTTAAACAGAGTGATTAGGCAAGGGCCCTGAAGAGGTAACGTGTGATCAGAGACCTGAAAAAGAATGAGTGGAGAAAACATTCCTCAGGTAGAGAGAAGAGCAAGTGAAACAGCCTTGAGGGGGAAGATGATCATGTTATTTGGGGAACAGCAATCATGTTATAACCAGCCCTGGTGGTCTAGTGGTTAAGATTCAGCGCTCTCACCCCCATGGCCCAGAGTTATTTGCCAGTCAAGGAACCCCTCCACCCACCTGTTGGTTGTCATACTGTGGTGGCTGCATGTTGCTATGATGCTGAAAGCTATGCCACCAGTATTTCAAATACTAGCAGGGTCACTATGGTGGACAGGTTTCAGCAGAGCTTCCAGACTAAGACAGACTAGGAAGAAGGACCTGGCCACCCGCTTCTGAAAAAATTGGCCATGAGGACGCTGAATAGCAGTGGAACATTGTCTCATATGGCGCCAGAAGGTGAGAGGATGGCGTTAAAGACCAAGGAGGGTTCAGCTCTGCTGTATACGGGGTTGCGGGGAGTCAGAATCAACTCAGTGGCACTAACAACAGGTCATGTTATGAGGTGAGGTCAGAGGGAGAGCCAGGGACCAAATTGTTTGGGCCTAGTAGGTGATGGGAAGGACTTGGGCTTTAATTCTAGGTGTGATGGGAAACCTTTGGTGGGTTTTGAGCAGGGAGTGACATTATCTGATGAAGAGGAAAACTGTAGTCTTTCTGCTTTGCCCCATGTTACTTCTCAGTGCTTCATACTGTTAAATCTTTTCTGGTTGTAGATTGTCTATGCTGAAAGACCTCTCACAGACAACCACAGATCATTGGCTTCTTACGGCTTGAAAGATGGGGATGTTGTGATTTTACGGCAGAAGGAGAATGCAGACCCTCGACCTCCAGTGCAGTTCCCAAGTAAGATATCTTGTAATGGTTTAGCATCCCATGACACGAGCATCAGTAGATAACATAGCATTTGGTTCACAGTTTTGTATTAGCTTTGGATGCAGACTACCAGGGTACAGATCCTGACTCTGCCCTTGCTTGCTGTGCAACCTTGGCTGAGTTAACTTCTCTAAGTCAGTTTCCTTATCCATAAGATAGGTGCTATAATTAACCCAACTCCTAGAGTTGATGTGAGAATAATGCATGTAAAACCTTCAGCACATAGCAGGCCCTCAATAAATGTTAGCGTCTGTTTTGTTATCAGTGATAGTTTTATCCTTGGGACTTGAGATGCTGCATATGCCTATGATTGCTGACTGACTTTTGCTGTGTTGTCTGGCGTTCGGTGGCAGGTGTTTATGGAGCATTTTAGTCAGCCGGGCACTTGCTCCCACATTTCACGTGATCTCACAACTCTGTTGTAGGGGAAGAGATTCCTCCTTACAATTTATTATCATTAACAGATGAAGCTCTGATTTTAAATAATGTCTTCAAAGTTTCTTAGCTAATAATTGAAGGCACAGGAATTAAAACTTGGGGCTTTTTCCATTACCCTGAGCTTTATGAACATTAAGCAGCTGGACCACCAAATCCGATTCTTTCCCACCAGCTTTGTTAATCATGTAAAAAGAAACTGTTATTTGTCTTAGATGCTCCATCCGGAATAGGTGTTTATAATCTGAAATCTGTGTATTGGGTTTTAGGAGGTTTTTGTGTCCCTGAAGTAATATGCAAAATTGTGTGTGTGTGGACATGTGTGCATTTGATGGGGAGAGGGTCCGTAGCTTTCTTCAGATACTCAAGAGGGATGCAAGGTTCTGATGTGGAACCACTTGATGAAATGTATTAGTTTTTTTCCCATTGCTTGCCATATTCTGATAGATTTCTTTAAACAGTGTTTAGTCTCTAGGTGACTTGGTTTTAAAGTTTATGGTAACAGCTGATAGGTGTCTGGGTGACGACAGACTCCAGCTTAGAACACAGTGCTTCCATTCAGCCTGAAACTGGGGCCATAAGAGACCATCAAACACTGTTCCTCCCAGATCTGGATTACTTTAGTCCCTTGGGGCTACTGTTAAACTTTAGAAAGAGTGGTGGTTCAAATATGCCAGTCAATGAGAACCAAATCTTCCTTTGGTTAATTTGGTGAGATTGTTAGTTCTGGAGAGTTCACTTTTTTTTTTCCTGTGCTGTCCCATATGGACAAGAGAGCCAGTAGGTGGGGGAGGGGAGAGGATCTGGTCTATAAGGTAAACAAGTTTTTCAAAATTATTCTGAAGTGAATGTACTCTCAAGATAAGTGTCCAGGGTTGGAGAGAAAGTTTCCCTGCCCACAGAGAAGGCCCACCCAAGATGTTTTGCCAGTTGGTATAGGTTAACTGCCTCACAAGGATCATGCCATTCACTTCACCTTTTCTTTGGTTAGGAGTTCATACACAAGCATGTGCGCACACACAGATATACACACACACTCACACATATACACATATGTTGCTGCCAGCTGAGGTCTATTTGAAGAAAGCGACTACCTAGTTAAACCCATGCTAAGAGGCAGAAGGCTTGCATCTGAGTTTAAGCACTCCCTTTTTCTGTTTGAGGTCTCAAAGGCTACAGGATAGCCTCAGACTTGGGACAGGTGTGACCATCAGATACATTTTGGAGTTGAAGAAATGTGGGCTAGCCCACATTTCAGTCCTAGCCCCTCATTCTGGCTCTACTTTTTTTTTTCTCTTTCCTTTTTTTAAGTAACAGCTTTATTGAGATATCATTCCCATATCATACAATTCACTCATTTAAAAGATATGATTCAATGATTTTTAGTGTATTCAGAGTTGTGCAACCATCACTACAATCAATTTTAGCGCATTTTCATCACATTAAAAAGAAACCATGTACCCATTAACACTCATTCCCCGTCTGCCCCCAAGCCTTCTAGCCCTAGGCAACCGTCAGTTTACTTTCAGTCTCTATGTATTTTCTTGTTCTGGACATTTCATATAAATGGATTCATGCAATATGTGGGTGCTTTGTGTAAGGCTCCCTTTTATTTTCCTTTCATTTTAATAAGGTCAGCTCAGCCTGGAGTATAGAACCTGAGAGTTGTAGCCTCTAAACCTGTTGTATCTTTTGGTATACTCAGCACTGAGAACCTGTGCAAGTTCCTTTTCTTCTGTTTCTCTCTCCTGTAAAATGATTAAACCTGCTAGCTCCCCAGGGGTATGAGAAGAGTCAGCAGTGATGCACAGATGAAAGTGTAAACTCAAAGAATATGTGTAGCACAGACTTGTAGAATTTAACATCTAACATTTACGGTGTTCATTTGCTATGTATAGTATTCTTTACCCAAGATATCAGGGCTCTTTGAAGCATATGTCAAAGCAAACTAGGATTTTTCTTAAGAACCACATCCAGATTTATGCAGTTACATCTACTGAAAATAGCTTTAATTTTTTAAAAACATAATAAGTAAAAACTTGTTACCTATTCTGGGATATTTTGTAGCCAAAAATCTGGGGTTACTGCCATTGTCTGCCCCCCTGACACACACATTTTTCTGTTCTTTCCTATCTGTTCACCCTCAGACTGCAGTCTTTATGGTCAAAGTCAGTGTGAGCTCAATTTAAAAAAAAAAAGTGTGAGAACGAGCATAGGAGAGGTCATTAGAAAGTCTACAATTACCATTTACTGCTGTTATATACCACTTATGAGCAAATGTTCTGCTGTTTCCTTCAAATGCTTGTTTTTATGGAGTCACTTGAAGTAAACTTTGATTCGATTTTCCCCAACAGACTTACCCCGAATAGACTTCCGTAGCATAGCTGTGCCTGGCACATCCAGCTCCCGGCAGCGCCAGCCACCAGGAGCACAGCAGTCCCGCTCATCTCCTGGAGAAATAGCTTCATCTCCTCAGGGCCTGGACAATCCAGCCTTGCTCCGAGACATGTTGCTGGCCAACCCCCACGAGCTGTCCTTGCTGAAGGAGCGCAATCCACCCCTGGCAGATGCTCTGCTCAGTGGAGATCTTGGTAAGCTTATAAATTTGGAAGGCTCTCAAGCTGATATGAGGTGAAGTAGTTGTGCCACAGCAAATGTGGAGAAAAGCAACTGGTGTGTTCAGGCTGCTGTGTCACATGATTTATTGAACGTATCAGTTGGTCTGTGAGAGGTAAATTAGTGCTGATATCAAAGGCTGAGTTAATTAGCAATAGCGACAATTTTAGGACTCCATAGAGTTCTGAAATCCAGCTAGACCAGCCCCCCCGTTTACATTTTTCTTCTATTTTAGCACCATGTAACCCAGGTACTGATATTTTAACCTGTTTAGTTAGACCTGCAATTAAAGAGAGCACCAGTAAACCAGCTGATGCCAATTGAAATGCTTTTGGTGACAAGAAACAGGTTCGGTGCCATCAGCCTGTATGACAAAATGGAACCCCCTTATTCTCATCCATCCCAAGTTTAATGATACTGGGGTTGTTACCAGCAGTTTATTTGGAGCTATATTTGAGCCATTCTTTTATTTAACAGACCACTTATTTTTACTCACCTTTATGAATAAATTTTTCTCTGTAAATTTCTCCAATTTTACTCTTGCGTTTATGAAACTATACTGATTAAATTTTAAAACATAACAGACACTTAATAACTCATTCCTCAATAACCATATTTTAAATTGACGTAATATTTACCTACAGAGAAATAAACACAGGTTTTAAGTATACATTTTGTTGAGTTTTGGCATACTCATGTAACTACCACCCTAGTCAAGATATAGAAAATTTCTTTCACTGCAGAAAGTTCCATGATGTTCTCTTTCTAGTCAGTTTCCTCCCCTTATAGGCTATGACTATTTTGATAATCATTATAGATTAGTTTTGCCTCTTTTTGATCTTCATGTGAATGGAATCACACAGTATGTCCTCTCGTGTCAGGCTTGTTTCACTCAGTGTTTTTCAGATCCATCCATGTTGTATATATTAGTAGTTCATATGACCATTATCTTGATTTCTTTAATTTCTTATGCAGCGTTATATCTAATTGCCAAAGACCATGATGACGGCACATTTAAGTTTATACATTTAAATGCACCCCCATTTAAGAAATAGCAAAATAAAGATGGTTCTTGTAACATACATCTTATAGCAAGCAATGTTTTCTCTTTACTAATTTTCCTGCCTATTATCCATCAGGTAATATAGATAGGCGAACAGTAGTTTGCATTTAATTTATCTGCCTTTAGGCAGAGAGTGTTAAAAGGAAGTGAAACTAGAAGAGGAAAAAGATTGTGGTGCTCTATTTTATTTCTAGGTAATAGGATAATAAGGGCAATAGGGAGGGGAGCAGAGGGGTCGTTTGTGTGCCACACAGATCGTCATTCCCCACTGATCTAAACTGAAAAGGCCTTATCTCTGAGTAGAAACTGATGGATAACTGCTTACAGGGATAAGTGATTTTTGCAAACACTTTATTTCTTTACACTGAATTTAGGTGAAGAAGTAGTTTTGCCTCAGAGAATAGAAAGTAAATGTAATTGCTCATTTAAAATAATTTTTAGACATCTCTTCTGCATCTCTTACAGTTGATTTTGAGAAATTGTTTGATGTGGAACAGTACTAATGAAGAATGAAAATATAGTGGTTTAAGATTTCACCCCTTATTTGTGTAGAGAAATTTTCTAGGGTCCTGGTGGAGCAGCAGCAGGACCGAGCACGGAGAGAGCAAGAAAGGATTCGTCTCTTTTCTGCTGATCCTTTTGATCTTGAAGCTCAAGCAAAGATAGAAGAAGATATAAGGTAATGAGTGACCCTTCACCTAAAGAGCAAGATTTAGAGAATCCAGATTTCCCACACTACGGGTGATCTTGTGTTAGTTGGACATCTCCTTTGAGGTAGCTTCCTTATTCTGCATTTGAGATAAGTTATTCTCTCCTCCTCCGTTTTCCTCATATTTTGATTCAACGTTACAAAGATACAGGTACCTAACTTAATGACTTTCTCTTCTAAAAGTTAATAACAACACCCTGACTAGCGCACAGCACATCATTAAAGCAACTCCAGGTAGATGACCCTAGGACTGAGCAGAAGCCCCCAACTTGGTAACACTGCTGGACTGGCTAGACAGGCTGATTGGAATCTCGTTCCTTAGACATAATGCATGAGCCCTCATCAAATCCAGGGCTTGAACATGATTGGTTTAAGTCCATTTGTGCAGAAATTTGTAGTCCTCAGTCTGTTTTCCTTCCACATTTCTTTTACAGGCCTCAGTGGGTAAACTGACTGCCTTTCACATTGTCAACTCCGGTTTCTCTAATGCTTTGGTTCTCACCTGGGGCTGCATTAAAATTACGTGAGAAGGTTTTAAAAAATGCTGGTGCTTGGACTGTACTCCCAAATCTGATGAATCAGAATCTTAAGGTGTGGGGCCTAACCAGGTGCAATGATACTAATGTCAACCGTGGTCACATTACTAGTCACAAGCATGACACTGTTCAGTTAGTCCCTTTGGATGAAAGAACAGCTACTTTCTCCCCCCGCCGGATTCAGTTTTTATTGCTAATTGTGAAGGCCTTAGTATAACTAAGAAGAACATGACTGTAACAATACTGCTTTTAGGCACTCTGTCATCATCTGTGGTTACTTAAATGAAGCCTAACTTGGTCATTAGCTTATACTGTCAACTTGGAAGTCAAATAATTTTCTTGTTTCTTTTTTCTCTGACTACTTTTGAAATCAGAGAAATATAAATTGTAATTTAGAATCAATTGATAACCCTAAGCTCTTCACTTGTGTTCTTGTTGATTAAGCGTTCCCATTAATTGTATCAGGTACTAACAAATATCTGAGAAACATCTAACTAGTTAAATCCACCTGGAGAAACAGGAAGATATCTGTGTTCTCTGAACTGGACCACGTCGCAGCTGTAAAGAACCTGACATAATTTTTAAGAATAGTTGTGTTCAACCCGGGAAGCGGGAGGGGTGGGGGGGAGAGCGGGGAAGCATCATAGCCAAACCGTGACACTGAGCTGTTGGAAGAATAGAAGTGAAATGAGGCATATCCATATGGCTCACGTTTCTTCCCAGGCGTGGGGTAAAGGAAATGGGGTAACGCATACATTTTTTTAAAGGAGAAAACCTTGTGCTTCTGAAGAGACTCTCTACATAGCCCAGAATAGCCAAAGTAGGTGGTATTATCTCAGAAGATTTTTTGCTGAAACTTATCTTGGTTGGAGTCAGTGCGAGGTCAGAAGTGCACGACTAATTTTAGGTTACTTCTAAATTTAATAACGTGGCGTAAGAGAAAGGCTGTGTAATTCTATCAAATGCCTGTTAAAGTCTCATTGGGTATGATACAGTAGTGATTACACAGGGTATTTGTACACTGAGGTATAATAGCTTGCATATTTGCTTGAATAAATTAAACGAGTGCCTTTCCAAGAAATTTAATATTTTATTACAGAATGGCTGGTAAACCCATCAATTCAGGTGAGCTGGAGTATTACTACAGAAAGGACAGGCACTACAGTTAGGAGCAGGGATCAGAAAGTTTTTCCATAAAGGGCCAGATAGTAAATATTTTAGCCTTTGCAGGCCATAGTATCTGTTGCTAGGGCTCACTTCTGTCAGTGCAGCACCAAAGCAGCCATAGATAGTACAACAGTATGTAAATGAACAGTGTGGCTGTGTTCCCATAAAAACTTATTTACACAAACAGACTGTGGGCCTTAGTTTGCCAATCCCTGGTTCCCAGTTGTTGTTTATCCCAAATATTGGATCCTGTTCTATTATTGTCTCAGTCTTCAAGTGAGTTGCCTGGCCCCTGCCCTAGTTTCCATTAATGTTGGTAGTGTTTGGTAATGTTTTTAAAAGGAGACTGGGAATGAAGACATGAGATGTTGGAGTAAGCTGGAACTCCCTTTTATTTGCTTTTCTCATGGAAGAATTAGAATATGTTCAGTTTTTAAAGAAATGATTTGATAGACCAGGTGAACTATGATACATGTATGTGTGTGTAGTTTTCTAAGTGATAGGTAGGTAGGTATGTGTACTTTTTGATCATCTGCTCTTATGTTAGCATAGTATACTAGATGCCTTATACCTTTCAGCAATCCTATAATAGGAATTATTATCCTCATTTTACAGATTAGAGAACCCAATCTTGGAGATTAAACAGCAGATGCAACCAAAGCAGTTGAAACATCTATGTATCATATCTGCAAAATATTTTTAATACACTGGACATAGGAAATGTACCCATATACCCAGTAAATCCTCAGTTAAATTTGGAGCATTCATGAAATTCTGACATTCTGCAGGATAAAAAGAGTTGTGACTGTTACTCTCTAGAAGTTCATTTTCCTGTTTCTGAGCTTATAAAGGGAACATAATTGTTTTACATGAAGGTAACTTGTATGCCTTTAGATATTCTGCCAACCATATATCTCACTACCTCCTACTGAATCACCTATCGCAGGATAGAGCCCAGTTTCCATTTCCATAACTCAGCTGCTATAGTTTGGACAAAAGATATATACAAATCTGTTTTTAATATTGTGACTGAAACATATTTCTCTTCATGGAAATAATGCTTTCAGTGTACATGGTTTTGGTTTGTTACAGGCAACAGAACATTGAGGAAAACATGACAATAGCTATGGAAGAGGCTCCGGAAAGTTTTGGCCAAGTAGTAATGCTTTATATTAACTGCAAAGTGAATGGACATCCTGTGAAAGCCTTTGTTGACTCAGGTGATGTCTCTATCTTTTGTGTCTCTGTCTGTCCATCTAACATTCTGACCTGACACAGGGAGAAGGGGAGACTCTTGTGTCCGTTAAGGATGGCAGTAGTCCTTTGGACTGCTAGCTAACAAGCCTGGGGGTTATTCTTTCACTTGCCAATCTTTTCTTGTTTGTAATAGGTTTATTTCTTTAATCATTTCTTAACCAGGTTTGTATTTTGTAATGTCTCTTATATCTTCCTACCTCCCCTATTTGGCATTCTGAATTTCTAGGATAGCTCTGTAAGAAACTGGGGAGTAAGTGGGTTTAGAATAAGGAGCTATAAGAAGGTGTGTAGAGTATAGGTCAAACAAATATTTCACCCTGGTCTGTGTGCCAGCACTTTGCCAGGAGTGGTAAGGAGTGGAAGGATGTATGGGGCATGGTTCTTAGAGCTTAACAGCCAGGTAAGGAGATAGGGAGTTTCCCGCTTGAGGGTTCAGATAATCCCTGTACTAACTGACACCTTTCCTCTTAGTTAATAACTCTTTGCTTTTTAGTAAGACCACACAGAGCAGCATCATATGAGTGTGCCTGAGTGGTCTTATGTGTCTTACTTCTGGGTGTCTCACTGGGGGCTGAAAGATAAGAATAAGTTCCTACAGGAGTAAAAGCCTCTGCTCAAGTAAATTTTCCTCCATTTGTTCATCCACAAACTTGAACCACATACTGGGTTTCAACTATCGTTAAGAGTTTGTATCTTGAGATGCATACATTGCCGGGAGAAGTAAATCTGCCAATTATTCAGTTTTAAAAATATCTATTGAGTGCTGCATGCAGAGCGTTGTGCTGAGTCCTTAGGGGTAAGCCTTACTAACTGGTGCTTCATAGGGCTCCTGTATGAGTGAGAGAATTAAATGCAGAAGAGACAATAATACAATACACCACATTTATTGAGCCCTTACTATGCCAAGCCCCATGCGAGGTGCTTAATATATGTCATCTTACTCAATTTTATTTAATCCGCAGAACATCCCTATGAGCTATATTCTACTATTATCCCTACTTTACAGACGAGGAAACTTAGATGTAGAAAGGTGAAGTCACTCTTCCAGGTATATACAGTTCATGAGTGGTAGACTTGGGATTCAGCCCCAGATCTGCCTGCTGCCAGAACTCTTACCCTCTGTGCAACAATCTGATGCACGTTGGATGAACAGAGAGACCACATTCTCACTGTGACCGGGGTGCGCAGGTGTGGCTTCCCAAAAGCGAGGGCGTTTGAACTGTGCTGTCTCCATGGGCAGAGGACTGGGGCTCAGAGCTAAGTCCTGAGAAAAGGCAGAAGAGCAGTGAAGGGGACCCTTCTCATGTGGGGGTTGCTTCCTTTACATCATGAACTAGCTTTTGTGGAGTAGAGTGGGGAGGAAGGAAGAAAAGAGAATTGCCTTCCCAAATTCCCTTTTCTTTCATTATTTCTGGGCCTTCTTGAATCTAACCTTCCTCAAATGCTAAGAGCTTTCAGTGCCCATAAAGTGTAAGGTACCTAAAGAGAAACATGAAGTGTTGGAATTAAATGAGAGTAGAGATCACTGGGAAAGGACCATCAGCTGGGGAGGAGGTGAGTCTTGAGCTGGACCTTAAAGCATAAGTAGAATTCAGAGAAAGTGAAAGCAGGGGAGGGGGCGCTCTACAGGAGGATCAAAGTGAGAAAGAGGCAGAGGGAGCAAATTCCTCCTGGGAAAGTGGAGGGTTTAGAGCAGTCCAAATATAAGGCCGGAGTCTGAGTCTGTTTGGGCTGCTATGACAGAATACTGTAGACCAAGTGGCTTATAAACACAGATTTATTTCTTGTAGTTCTGGAGGCTGGGAAGTCCAGGATCAAGGCATCGGTGGGTTTGGTGTCTAGTAAGGACCTGATTCCTGGTTCATAGATGGCTGTCTTCTCCATGTGTCCTCACATGGAGGAAAGGGTGAGGGAGCTCTCTGGGGTCTCTTTTATAAGGGCAGTAACCTCATTCATGGCTCCAGCTCCTAATCACCTCCCAAAGGCCCCACCTCCTAATACCATCACATTGGTGATTGGGTTTCAACATCTGAATTTTGGAAGGACACAAACATTAAGTCTATAGCAGCGGGAAATAGTTGGGCCAGGATGATGCGGGATCTGAAGCTGTGGTGATGTGGTTTGAAGCTAATCTTAAAGAGTAGGAGCCATTGAGGATTTTTGAGCAGATGCACAAGTGATCTGAAGAAGGTGATATTTTAGGAAGACTGAAAGTAGTGACAGATGTGGAGAATTCTGTACCCCTAAGAGTGAGAACTATTTCTTTGCTTTAAATTATACATTTACAGAGTGATTTGGAAACGAGAAATTGCCCACTAGCAAAGAGCATAGAGTGAGCTGGGCTGATTGCTATGGTTAGAAGGAGGAAGGTCAGAAGTAGCAGAAATTGCATAGAATTTATTAACAAGATTGAGACAGAGTTTGAGAGTGGGCAGAAGACTAAAAGAAGAGGAATCAAAAGTGAACAATGCCTAAGTTTTGTGATTGCAATAACACAATTCCAGTGGCAAGGAGAGAAATCCAAGTGAGAATTATTTGGGAAGGAAGAGTTTTATACCTGTTGGCTTTGAGATAGAAATGTCCAACACAGGAATGTAGAGCGAGTCTGAGGGAGAGATTAGGACTGTAGATCAAGATTAGAGGAGTGTCGGGCCGGCCCTGTGGCTTGGTGGTTAAGTGCGCGCGCTGCGATGCTGGTGTCCCGGGTTCGGATCCCGGGTGCGCATCGAGGCACCACTTTTCCGTTCATCCTGAGGCCGAGTCCCGCATGCAGCAGCTGGAAGGATGTGCAGCTGCGACGTGCAACTTTCCGCTGGGGCTTTGGGGGGAAAAAATAAAAATAAATAAAATCTTTAAAAAAAAAAAAAAAAAAAAAAAGATTAGAGGAGTGTCTGTCTTCTGCGCAGCTGGCTCCAGCTGTGGCTGAGTACATGTAACTGGAAGAGAAAAGACCTTAAATGCCCTCTTCCGTAAAGGGAAGGGAGTCAGATGTTGGTGCAGAGAATAGGGAGTTCAGTTCTAATTTTTTGAGAGACTGAAGGATGTATTTTTTTAACTGATAAATTATAGTTTCCCAAAGTTTAAAATAAAAATCACTTGATGTTTAGAGATCCTCAGTGAAAACTGATCCAAGTGTAAAATAGTACTTAATTTACATTTCCATCTGTAGACATAGTTTGACTTTTTGGAAGTCCTTTCCAGATAGTTTTGCTATTAGTAAAGTTTTAAAATATCATTTAATTATTACATTTAAACAAAATATTCCTTCCTTCAATGTCAAGCTTCTACACTATGTTTCAGGTTCCAACGTGGAACTGAAAGTTACTGTAAGCATGGCTGGAAACCTGCTTAGTAGTAATAATTTTACACAGACAAAAGCCTTGGGGTATACTTGCTTTCATCCCTGTTCTTAGTGCTGCATTTTTAATCTTACCACAAATGTGGATTTTGTTTTTATTATCTGATGTTTTCCTCCGCCTCCAGGTGCCCAGATGACTATTATGAGCCAAGCTTGTGCAGAAAGGTGCAATATAATGAGGCTGGTGGACCGTCGGTGGGCAGGGATCGCCAAAGGAGTGGGCACCCAGAAGATTATTGGAAGGGTACATCTAGGTGAGCAAAAGGCACCAGGAGTCTTTGTAGGATAGTGGATTTTTAAAAATTTCTTTTGGTTAGGTACATTTGATCCAGCAAGCCTAATCCCTAGAAATTTTAAATCCTATATTCTATCGAAGTTAATACATGTACATGTTTTAGCTGGTTACAGAAAGCACCAGTCTCCCATGCACTTTTATTTCCTGCTCCTCAGAGATAATCCCTTTCAACTATTTCAGCTGATTTCTTTTGGTGCTTACCTCCATATTTCTAACTAATGTGTTTATGGTGCTAGTTACTGATATGACTATGTAAGTACTGTTGACAGCTCTGAGCTATCTAATTGAAAATAATTGCTTTTCCTTTCGTGTCTAGTATTCTTTTGTTCTTGGAATTAATAATTGTCTTTTTGTTGTCATTTGATTTTTTTATGTGTTACTCATCCCTGAACACTTACCTAGTTGTGTAAATCTCCTTTATATATTTCATCCTATTGAAGATGCTTCTTCCAGATCCTGGACTGGTGGTTCAAGGCTGCTTCATAGCTCTTGTTTCAGAATCTCCCTTGACTGTTTCCTGAAGACTCCTTTGCCCTTGGTCTTATGTCAGATTACATAAATTTCATGTCTTCCTCTTTTTTGTTTTGCTCCTCAGTTTATTAGAGTGCTTTTTCAGTAATTTCCTGAGAAAAAGTGCATGGGAGTAAGTTGAGTCCTTAAAATCAGAACATGTCTTTTTTTCCTACATTCTACCAGTCTGGCTAGGTTGGAAATCATTTTCCTTCACAATTTTCCTTTGTCAGTGTTGCTGTGGAGAAGCTGGCTGCTATTCTGATTCTTGATCCTTTCTGTGAAAGATTTCTTTTCCATTTCTGAAGCTTGTAGAATCTTCTCTCTGACCTCAGTGTTTTGAAATTTCACAATGATGTCCTTGGGTGTGGATCTCTTTTCATTCACTGTGCTGGGTACCTTTCAATCTGGAAAAATGGTTGTGATCATAATTTCCTCCCCTCTGAATGTCAGTTATTCAGGTAGGGTAATCCCCTATCCTGGAATTGTCCTCTGGTTTTCTTATCTTTTCTTTCTTTCATTGTGTTCTGGGTTGGGGTTTTTTCCCTCAACTTTGCCTTCCAACCTTGCTGTTATGTTTTGTATTTGTTTTTCTTTCGTGTTAGAATGGTTTTTTCAAATGTCTGGTGATCCTTGGCATCTGCTCATATTGACAAGTGGGATACCAAAAGGCTATTTGGAAGATTCTTTGGGTGGGCAGCCATGGTGATTATGGGTGACCTGGAAGTTGGGAGGAAGAAAAAGGCTAGAGTCTCATTAAACTTTCGCTTAATCCCCTTGGTTTTCGATTAGGTGCTTGTTGTGTCCCGGTCTTCCTCCATGCCCACCTCTATTGCAAGAGCCTCTGTTTCACCCTCTTGAGAAAAGAAACCTCCAGTCTGCGGTTGGGGTGAAGGGAGGTAGTTGCCTGGCTAAGCGGAGTCCAGGAGGGGAACCCCAAGGTCTACCTATACCTGCATAGACATTCAACCAGTCTTTCTGCTTTGGACCCACCTCTGCCCCTGTTCGCAGAGGTGCTTGTTTCAACCTCTGCAGCCTCTGCAGTTTAAGCCTCTTGGGAGTTCTGTGATGTCAGTTGAGTTCCTTCTTAGTTTTCTTTCGTCATCTGCTAATTCCTAAATTGTGTTTCAGTTGTTTCTTCCATATTTTTGGCCTTAGTGATTTGTGCCTTAAAAAAAAAACTTTTGGGGCCAGCCCGGTGGCACAAGCAGTTAAGTGTGCGCGCTCCGCTGCGGCGGCCCGGGGTTCGCTGGTTCGGATCCCGGGCGCGCACCGACGCACTGCTTGTCAAGCCATGCTGTGGCAGCGTCCCATATAAAGTGGAGGAAAATGGGCACAGATGTTAGCCCAGGGCCAGTCTTCCTCAGCAAAAAGAGGAGGATTGGCAGGTGTTAGCACAGGGCTGATCTTCCTCACCAAAAAAAAACAAAAACAAAACTTTCATTGCAATTTTTAAGGAGTAAAGGAGGTAAATACCTGTGTTCAATCTTTCATCTCTAATCAAAATGTTCTTTTCTTTTTTTTCTTTCATTATCCATTTAATAGATGCTCATTATAGAGAATTTCAAAAATATAGAAATGTGAGAAGTGAAAATACCTTAAATCCTTTTAAGTGAGAATCAACCACTGGTAACATTTGGACATATCTCCTTCTAGCCATTTTTACATGCAATTTTTTTTTTTTTTTTGTAAAAGGTGGTCATGCAATATATAGATTTTTTTTTTTTTTTTTTTTTTTTTTTTTTTTTTTTTGGTGAGGCAGATGAGGCAGAGCTAACATCTGATGCCAATCCTCCTCTTTTTGCCGAGGAAGATTGGCTCTGGGCTAACATCCGTGTCCATCTTCCTCTGCTTGATATGAGACGCCACCACAGCATGGCTTGACAAGCGGTGCGTCAGTGAGCCCCTGGGATCTAAACCTGCAGACCAACCCTGCACCGCCAAAGCGAAGCGTGCACTTAACTGCTGTACCACCGGGCTGGCCCCCTACAATGTATAGAATTTTATTCTATGCTTTAAGAAAAAGTAACATTTTCCCAATGTTACTATAAATTTCATAAGCATCATTTAAATAAATGCATAGCATTCTGTTGTATGGGTTTAATGGTCAACTTTTGGGATTTTTTTTTTCCCCTCAATATTTTGTTATTGTAACATGGCAGTGGATTTTTTTGTAGTTTTGTGCACATTTTGATTTTTTTTCCCTCAGTCAAGATACCCATAAGTGAAACTACTGAATCAAAGGTTATGAATAGTTTAAGACACTTGATACTGCTAACTGGTACCAGTCTGGTTTCTTTAGCACTGAGTGAATATTAATCTTAATATCTTTATACAAAAAAGTATTTAGTTTTTACCCCTTTGGTTTGCAGATAAAAAAGTAGTTTCTTATTTTAAGTTGCTTTTCTTTCATTGCAAGTGGTAGTTTTTTCTACCCATTTTCCTTTCTTTCATTCTTCCTTTTTCAGTCTATTTGTCTATTTATTAGAGTCTCTGTGTTTTTTTTTTTAATTAATTAATTTATTTATTTATTTTCCCCAAAGCCCCAGTAGATAGTTGTATGTCATAACTGCACATCCTTCTAGATGCTGTATGTGGGACGCGGCCTCAGCATGGCCGGAGAAGCGGTGTGTCGGTGCGCGCCCGGGATCCGATCCCGGGCCGCCAGCAGCGGAGCATGTGCACTTAACCGCTAAGCCACGGGGCCGGCCCGTCTCTGTGTTTTCTTTTACTGATTTATATAGAATAGGCATACCTTACTCTCATATGCTTTCCTACACACAGTAGGACTGAAATTGGGTAGGAAAACCACAAACTGGTTGCTTCAGAGGCTGAGTTCTCAGATTTTTCATGGTTTTAGGTGAGAAGATAATAGGAAGAGATAGAATAAGAACCAGTCCCCTGTGTCCTTCCTTGTGGATGGGCAGGTTCTACCATTTTGCAACTTTGGCTATAGTAGGCATGAAGAAAACCTTGTAACAATAAGGGAAATCTAAATAAAGGAGAGCTATACCCTGGATAGGAAGACTCAATATGTTGAAGGTGGTAATTCTGGCACATTTATCAATAGATATCAACATTATATTATCAACATTTATCAACAGAGTCAAAATCCCAATAGGTTTTTTTTATGAGACTTGATGTGCTAATTTTAAATTTCATATGGACCTTTTATTGCAGGAGTGGGCAAGATACTCTGGGATAACTTACCCTTCTAGGTATCTAGACCAAAGGACTAGAACAGAAACAGACCCATGCCTACATGAACCTTGGTAATGAGAGAAGAAATCTTAGAGAGCAGTGGGGAACGTTTCAGGAAATGGTGCTAGGACAGCTGGGTATCCATGTGGAAAAAATGAATTAGAAATTGGACCCCACCTCACGTCACACACAGAAGTCAGTGCAGGGTTGATTAAAGACCTAGATGTGAGAGGCAGAGTCAACCTCTTTTTTTTTTTTTTTTTTGTGAGGAGATCAGACCTGTGCTAACATCTGCCAGTCCTCCTCTTTTTTGCTAAGGAAGACTGGCCCTGGACTAACATCTGTGCCCGTCTTCCTCCACTTTATATGGGACGCCGCCACAGCATGGTTTGCCAAGCAGTGCGTTGGTGTGCGCCCGGGATCCGAACCGGCGAACCCTGGGCCGCCGCAGTGGAGTGCATGTACTGAACCCTTGCACCACCGGGCCGGCCCCCCACAGTCAACGTCTTAGAAGAAAATATAGGAGAATGTCTTGCATAGGGAAAGAGTCCTTTAAGAGATAAGAAGGAAATTATTTGATCAATTTGGCCACATTAAGATGAAGAACTTTTTATCAAGACGTCATAAAGTGAACAAACAAGGAAGGAATTTTAGTAACACATAGCACTAATAAAGGATTCATATTCGGAATATATGCATATTCTGTGTGTGTGTGTGTACATCCTCCAATTCAGTAAGAAAGACAGTATAAAAAGTTATAGAAATGCTTGAACAGGCACTTTAAGAGGAAACCCAAATGGTTAATAAATATATGAAAAGTTGCTTAACCTCATTATTAATCAGGGAAATACCAAATTACTTGTCAGATTAGCAAGATTTTAAATCTAATAATATTGAGTGTTGGTGAGAATATGGAGCGATGGGAACTTTCATACATTGCTGGAAACATTTTCAAAAATAATTCATCACGCAACAAAGTTGAGCCTAATATCCCCTAGAACCTGTGATTCAACTTCCTAGAATATACCTTAGAGAAGCCCATGGCACACTGGGAGACACATTCAAGAATATTCCTGGTAGCGTTGCTTATGACAGCAGAAATTTGAAGTGACCCCAAAAGTCCTGTAGCAGTAGAATGGCTAAATCAGTTGTGGTGCACATTAGGCACTACAGTCCTCTGGGTGATTTAAAGTGAAAGAAGTAGAGTCGCGTCTATAGGGACATGGCTCAAAATATGGAAGTTGTAGTTCAGAAACACAAAACTAAATAATATGTTGCTTAGAAATTGTACAAAACTGGTAAGCACTATAAGAAAAGCTAGGAATGATTTAGAAAAACCAGGTTAGTTGGGGAGGTTGGAGGAGGCAAAGATAAAGGTGTGATCAGTAGGATGTATAGGAGACTTCTTAGGTTTCTATTTCTTACCTGGGAAACAGATGTGTGCGTGTTTGTTTTATTATACCTTATATTGTGCATAAATATCATACATCTTCTGTTTGTAATATGTATTTAATAATAAAAAAAATTTTTTTTTTTTAAATCTTATATATAAAGTAAGAGGGATAATTGAGGAAAGGGACCAGGCAGGAGGCCCCAAGTAAACACAGGCCTTGGTGTTGTGTCCGGTTTAGCAAATAGAAACTTGCTTATAATAGGCAGTAATAAACAGTTTACTTGTTGGAGGCTAATTAAAAAGTGTACAGATTTTATTTCCCTTTTAGAAAATCTTTTGTAGGTGTATAGGAAGCAGGTGGTTAATATTGGAGGAATTGGTCTTTTTTTTTTTATTTTTTAATCCTTTAATGCTGGCTTTCCTCACCAGCTGAGTGTGTATGCTAATGGCATCACATATCAAGCCAGGTATTCTGGGTAGTAGCTCTACCAGATCCATGAGCTGGTGATTTATGAGCTGGTGCCTTCGTTGGCTTTTAACTGATCATTGGTCTTACTGGATTTTCATACTTAGCTCACTTATTTGCATGCTTTGCCTTGCTATGACTGATTGCAGGAAGCAAGGCACAGAATCAGAATGATAGATATATTTCCAAGGCTTACGTGGGGCTTTTGAGGCAAAAATCGGTAACCTCTTCTCTTCTTCATATGCTTTAGCTCAGGTTCAAATTGAAGGAGATTTCCTGGCGTGTTCCTTCTCTATACTTGAGGAGCAGCCCATGGACATGCTTCTGGGACTGGACATGCTGAAACGGCATCAGGTAGTTAAGAGCTTTGCTTTCTTTTTGCATCAGCTCTTTGTGTGTTTTGTTACTGCATCATTTCTCTTTGTTGTGTATACTGGAAAACTAAGAAGCATGATTTTTCAAATCTGGAAAGTATGTTAATTGATGATATTGTCATACAAGGTTTGAAATTATGTGTCAGAAATAGAATCTGGGGCGGCCCCGTGGCTTGGCGGTTAAGTGCGTGCGCTCCGCTGCTGGCAGCCCAGGTTCGGATCCCGGGCGCGCACCAAAGCACCGCTTTTCCGGCCATGCTGAGGCCGTGTCCCACATACAGCAACTAGAAGGCTGTGCAACTATGACATACAACTATCTACTGGGGCTTTGGGGGAAAAAAATAAATAAATAAAATTAAAAAAAAAAAATAACCATACATTAAAAAAAAAAAAAAGAAGAAATAGAATCTGTTTTTGTGAAATCTCTGAATGTGTTATGTCTTGCTATCTGTTTTGAGATTATAATAGGCAATCTGGTTCCTTTGTGTGGTTTTTAATTTCTGATTAGAACTCAATTTTTGAAGGTTTTGTAGGGAGGTATAACACATAATGATGATTTTACTGCAACTGTTAAGTTTAGTAAATCCTTAGTAGCTGGTCAAACAATACTTGAGAAGAACTTTAGGATTAAGGAAGAAGGTGTACATAAGATGTTGGGAATGGAACTGTTTGTTTAGTACAGGGAGAATGGTTTGTATGTATTCATTTGCAGTGATATTTATATTTCTACTCTAAAGCCTAATAATTTGTTTAAAGATCAACTCCTCTCATTGAAGAAGCAATTAGTGTCCACTAGGTAATAAAATTTCTCACAGCGGGCTGGCTGGCCCAGTGGCGTAGTGGTTAAGTTCATGCACTCCGCTTTGGTGGCCCAGAGTTCGCGGGTTCGGATCCTGGGCGCAGACCAATGCACCACTTATCAAGCCATGGTGTGGCGGCGTCCCATATAAAGTAGAGGAAGATGGGCACGGATGTTAGCCCAGGGCAAATCTTCCTCAGCAAAAAGAGGAGGATTGGCAACGCGTGTTAGCTCAGGGCTAATGTTCCTCAAAAAAAAAATTTTCTTCACAGCAAGGTTTCATATCTAGGCAAAAATTT
The DNA here is from genome assembly GCF_057802395.1 of Ceratotherium simum simum. NCBI lineage: Eukaryota > Metazoa > Chordata > Mammalia > Perissodactyla > Rhinocerotidae > Ceratotherium > Ceratotherium simum. The sequence continues at coordinate 39,129,241 of NC_141921.1, read as the reverse complement.
TTTTTTTTTTTTTGTGAGGAAGATCAGCCCTGAGCTAACATCCATGCTAATCTTCCTCTTTTTTTGCTGAGGAAGACTGGCTCTGAGCTAACATCTATTGCCAATCCTCCTCCTTTTTTTTCCCCAAAGCCCCAGTAGATAGTTGTATGTCATAGTTGCACATCCTTCTAGTTGCTGTATGTGGGATGCAGCCTCAGCATGGCCAGAGAAGCAGTACGTCGGTGCACGCCCGGGATCCGAACCTGGGCCGCAAGTAGCGGAGCGCAAGCACTTAACCCCTAAGCCACGGGGCCGACCCTAGGCAAAATTTTTATGGCACTGATACTCTTTAAAAATTTTTAATATTAAATTCCTATAAATATATGTATTATATTGATTTTCTAATCAAAGTGCAGCATTTTAAGTAGAAGGAATGAGTGAGTGCATGTATCAATAAAACCTAATTTATTAACTTGTCACTGTCTTTCCCTTTTTTTTTTTTTGAGGAAGATTGGCCCTGCGCTGACATCTGTTGCCAGTCTTCCTCTTCTTTCTTTTTTCTCCCCAAAGCCCCAGTACATAGTTGTATACCATAGTTGTAGAGTTGTAGCTCTTCTGTATGGGACGCCACCTCAGCATGGCTTGATAAGCAGTGAGTAGGTTCTTATCCAGGATCTGAACCAGCGAACCCCGGGCCGCCAAAGCGGAATGTGCGAACTTAACCACCACACCCCTGGGCCGGCCCCCTGTCTCTCCCTATTATAGACCAGCAGTTTCCATCTTTATAGATATAAAGTAAATATGTGTATAACTGTTCTATATTAAGTAATTATAGAAATACACAGTAAAGGAGGATGATAGCGTAGGTATGAAATAAAGAATACTTTTGTAGAGATTGCCTTGCCCATATACCACTTTTGAGACCATTGGTATAGAATTTAAATATAAGCTGTACTTTATACAATATGCAAAAAGCTAAATGTAAAACTGTATAAATAGTATGTCTTTTATAAGAAAAAGTCACTTATATGTTTCTAAAAGGTGGGCTGCTGGTTATGCCTGGCATTTTCCCAAATTATGTACAATGAACGTGTATTACATTTAAATTCAGAAATGAACATATACTGTTAGACAAATATATTTGTGTAGTATAAACTATATCGTATAAAGATTATTCTGCTATAAACTGAATATTTAAAAAATTCTAACTTAGCAGACAGTGTTACCTAGGTTAAAGTTTAAATACTTTTAGGTAAAGTTTTTTTGAACTATCTCTGTCAGTGTTGCTCTTTGTGAATGGAGTTTGAAATTCAGGATCATAATTTTTCTGCGTGACGTTTTATCTGCTATCATCAGTCTTTGGTTTCTTCCTTCTAAGTGTTCCATTGACCTCAAGAAAAATGTGCTCGTGATTGGCACCACGGGCTCACAGACCACCTTCCTTCCTGAGGGAGAGTTACCAGAGTGTGCCCGGTTGGCATATGGTGCTGGGCGAGAGGACGTGCGGCCAGAGGAGTTTGCAGACCAAGAATTAGCAGAGGCCCTTCAAAAATCCGTAGAGGATGCAGGTATTTGGAATGACCGAGCTCTTGAACAATACTCTTGTTATTGGTGGGTGAGCCAGGGAAGTGAGTGTGTTAGAGGGGAGAGGGACCTTTGCAGTTTGCAGTCAGTCTCATCATCTTGTCATAGATGTGTTCCTTGTCTTCTTTCTGCCTCCTCCCATTTCTAAATACAATAAAGAAAAACTCCATGTTTCAACAGATCAAGAAACAGCATTCCATTGCTGTGTGCAAGATAGATTGTGGAGTTATTTGCTTATGCACGTTTTGGTAGGCTTCCTAAAAAATCTTGCCTTTTTTTTTTCCTAAAGAAAATTATAACAGTAAGCAGACACTTTGAGATCAACAGTATTTCCCTGAAATTTTCTTTTCCTTCTCTTAGGCCTGTCTACTTTTAAAGATAGCATTATTGCTGTGACTAAGCAGCCCTAACCTTCCTAATATCTACTGAAAGTGCTGCCACCAAGGGCAGAAGAGCCAACAATAAGAAGCTTAATTGAGTATTAATAAAAATATAGTGTTTGTGCTCTTAATGAGACCACAGTAGTGTGTCATTGGGCCAAATTAGAACAGTATGTAAACTATTGAAGTGAAGCTACTGAATACTTTTTTTTCCTAAGTCTCAATGGTCGTAGCTTGTTTAAATCTAAAGACCAAGCCAAGTTTTCTGGGTAAAATGGAGGGACAGTTTTGCTGAAATCCTACCTCCATAGGTAATTTTTCCCTGTCTGTTATAGAACATTGACTGTGGTATGCATTTTCTAGAAGCTGAAGAGGATTAACTTTTAAGTTGTGGGTTATTTTAAAGTCTTGAGCTGTAATTATTCATCACTGACTAATATCACACGTTGCATTTTCTGGCATACTAAAACGTTTTAGAGCTACAAGGTCAGGGAATAGCTTTCAAAGATACGAGCTTTGAAAACAAGCAGCCAGATTTTGCCCGTGTTTGTTACTGGAGAACATCCAGAAGTCTGGCCTTCAGCCTCTTCGGAATGGGCACGGGTAGCAGATGGAGTTTTCCAGGCTGGCCTTGTTCAGAATCTGCTCCACCACCACCTTTTAGCTCAGTTTTACATATAAAGTACAGTTTTGGTTGTGACTTAAATATTTTGTAGGAAGGGGAGAATTTTGAAGTACCAGAGAGAGACTAATAGTTTTAATCTTCCCTGCAAGGCAAGCTTGAATGAGTTTGACATACCTACTTAAAAAGTTTTACGTTTTTTTAGTAACTTGTCAACTTAGTCATAATACTATGTATTAATAAAATGAGGATACATTACCATTTTGTGAAATCGCTGTTTTTTCCCCCCACAGTTTTGGTGCTATTATTTGAGAAACACTAGCTGATGATAGCAATGCTTTCTAACCTACTAACAGTTACCCTTTGGGGGTAATTACTTTCTTTTAATAAAAAAATGTAGGAGATTAAAACAGAAACCACAGATATCTTCAGGCATAGTGAAGGGGATGTACCAATTTCAAAGGATTAAAAGGATATGGCTTTTTATCTATGTGACCTTTTGTTACTGACAGCATATGGCTTGTGCTAATTTTTGTAATGTTTAACTAGTGAAATAATTCTACATCCTATTTGGAACATCGACTTCCCGGTACTATCAAAATCAAAACTCTGGACATAATAGGTGAAAGTATCTTTGCTAAAAAACTGTTTCTTTGGTGGATACTTTATACCAAAGTATCTTTATCTTTTTTATCAATTGAAGAATAATTCAGAGTAGGAGCTGCATCTGATATGTTTTCTAAAAACCGATTAAAAGAAAAGAAGTCAAGCCAGGATAGATAATCAGGTTTGGTTTGTTTTTCTTCTAAAAATAAGTCTCTGGGGCCAGTGTGGTGGCATAGTGGTTAGGTTTGTGCGCTCTGCTTTGGCAGGCCAGGGTTCAGATCCTGGGCGCGGACCTACTCACTGCTTGTCAGGCCATGCTGTGGCAGGCGTCCTACACACAAAGTAGAGGAAGATGGGCACAGATGTTAGCCCAGGGCCAGTCTTCCTCAGCAAAAAGAGGAGGATTGGCAGCAGATGTTAGCTCAGGGCTAATCTTCCTCACCAAAAAAATAAATAAGTCTCAACTGAGAAAGAAATTTGGAAAGTGACTGTTACATGTATTCACTCACCTTTACTCCATAAAAAGATTTCCATATCACATAATTCCATCTGTGGGTCTCCTTTTTCACCTGTCTCACGTTTGCCCATGAATTCTCTGTTGTGTAGGTGTGTAAAATTAATTTCTCTCCAAGTTCTATGGAAAGTTTGTTGACGTTGACATGCTGCTTTACGTATTGTGAGAGAACTAAAGCAATCAGCAGACCTTTTGGATGTCCAAACTGCAGAGACATTCCCCAGCTTCCACCCTACCAGTCGCTGATTCTAAAGATGGCAAAGGAGTGGAGACTGTAACCCTGCATGCTGTGTGGTTTGCATTGTTAACCCAAGTTTGCTTGTCTGTTTCCTAATTCAAACAGAGCGTCAGAAGCCATGATGCATGTAGTGTGTGTGTACTGCAGCTGGAGTGGGCCCCAGACCAGGTATTTATAGACACCACGTTAAGCCTTCCATCCAGTTGTCGTCTGTGGTCTGAAAGTCTCTGTGTCTGCAGCAGTTTGGGAGTTTAGCTTCTGTCATTCACCATCTCACCTTGTTGAATCTGGTTACAACTAGCCTGTAGATACGTTTGTACGTTGGCATACATACATATCTAAGCGTAATTTCTTATTTAAAATTTTATCGATTATTAGAACAGTCCAAGGGGAAAAAAATCCCAGTGAAAACAGTGTCCATCTGACCATTGTGAATATCAAATCAAGAACATCAGGATCACAGCACTTTGTTGTTGGAGATAACTATACTGTTAGAGACTGCATAAATCCTTTCTTCTGAAAAACAAGAGTTCTTTTTTCACATTACTGTACATAACTACCTGGAGTTACAGAGGGACAGAAATTTTCATTCTGTTGAAGAAGAAATGGAAACTTAGGCCAGGTGACTTGTCCAGGGTCACAGAGTCAGTAACATAGGCAGGACTGAGGTTTTATTCCTCCAACAACAAGAGCTGCGACTTTGCTTTTCCCGCTCTCCCTAGCCTAACAAGTTTCCCACAGGAGGCACTCTGCTTCCATTCCCCTATAGTGTAAATATGGTAAATGTCAGCCTGAGTGTATTGGCTGATTTATCAAAGAGGAGGAAAGGCGATCTTTTAAACTGTCAACCTAGGACTTTATAGAGGTTTGCAGGCTGGTTGTAATTAGATATAGAGCATTTAATTTCTTCTTTCTTTCTTTTTCCTTGAAAGGATGGGTTAAAAGCAGGCATAGTTTAATTATTCATAATCTATCATCCTCATCCTCTTCTCCTGCCGTATAGTACTGACCCAATCCTCCCCTACATTTAGGACTTAGGCCAGTAAAACTGACCATCTCAGCTGCAGGAGGACTATATGCTACTTTCGTACTGAGTACAAAATACATTGAGGCCACGTTCACCTTGACCTTACCCAGTTATAACTGGCGTACCAATGTCAGAAAGCCATTATCACCACCCCTACTTCCCATGCTGCTGACGTGGATATTTCACTATAATGCATCTTTTCTGTTCGCTCAAAATTGAACCTCTTTCAGAGTCCGCCTTAGGGATTGATAAATAAAACTAATAACTGTGTTTCTAGGCTGTAATGGATATAGTTCGCACTGAGGTAAATGCTGTTTTCCTGTTTACCCCTAAACTATAAGTAAGATTGTTTCACAAGAAGTCAGTAACTTCCTGACATAGTACTTTATCTTCCCATGTTGTTAAGCAGCGTTGGATTAGAATATTAGAGCCAGTTGAATGTTAACTGCATTGCTTCATGACTTCTCAAGATCAACCCCCAATGTTGGATGTTAACGTTCAGCATGAAGCATTTGAGTGGCATCTGCTCTAACAGATTGTATTGCGAAGTCATTTTTGTTACCAGCCTTTGACTTTTAATTAAAGATCGTATAGTAGTGGCCTAGAGGTCAGTTTTTAACTGGATCAGTGGCAAAAGGAGAGTTGTTTCATGGCATGATGGTGCTTTCACTGAGGTGGTGTTTAAGTCTGCCATCTTGTGTGAGTGGTCAGTAAGTTGCAATGGATCTAAATTATGATTGCCTATTGAAAAACTATTTTGAACTATCTCCCTCCACTGCCCAGACACCACCCATCCTACATTTCCCTGCCCTTCAAGTATTTAAATGTTCTTACTTAGTCGTACTATTTAATGTGATAAAGTAACTGATAATCCTTTATAAAGTTGCATTATTTGGTAAGATGATGAATGGGGTTTAATCCGTTTGGTCTTTAGCGTTATTGTTATTCTCCGAGTCGATGCTCACATAGTTTTATCATGATTTTCGGGAAGTTTGGATAGAAATAAATTAAATAGAATATTTGCTTCTCTGTCTTCGGGAAGTCTTCAAGCATTACCTTCTTCTTTCTCCTTATAATTCCCACTCTGTCCCAGACACACCTGGTTTTAAACTTCTCACTTATAACCTCAGTGTTCACATTTGAAACACTACAAGTGTATTGGCATGAGAATCATTCTAGTGCAGAGACCCTCAAAATTTGTAATGTGCTTAAGAATCACCTGAGGAGCTTATTGAAAATGCAGATTACTGGCTTTACTCCCAGAGGTGGCACCCCAGAATCTGTGTGCTTAGCAAACATCCCAAGTGATTTTAGGGCAAGTGGTGGAGAGAACACACTTGGAGAAATATTCTAAAGTTCTGAACTCACTGAGAATAAAGATACATAAATGTGCTTCAGTCTTGAGCACTAACCCAGCCATTATGTAGATGCTTATTAATGGTACTTAAATTAAAAATATTGAATTACAATACACATGTTTTATTAAGAACATGCCTATTTCTTATTCTGATGCTGTGATGTTAAATTGTCTACCATAGTAAGAATGGTTCTTGTATAAGTCTATGAATATAAGACAAACCCAAGTTTAAGGACCTAATTTTGTTCTGTCCTGTTTAGATTTGTATCCTCTGATAATTTAGTGGCCTTTGTAACTGCTTTTTTCCTTTCCCTTTTGTTCCCTACAGAGAAAAGCGGTAAAGAAACTACCTCACTGGGAATGTCATCATTACCAACTTCAGATGGATTTAACCATCCAGCCCATCCTTCAGGACAGAGTCCTGAGATTGGTAATCCTACGAGTCTTGCTCACTCTGTCTCTGCTTCAGTCTGCCCTGTCAAGCCCAGTGACCCAGACAGCATTGAACCTAAAGCTGTGAAGGCTTTGAAGCCTTCAGCTGAATTCCAGATAACCTCTGAAAAGAAAGAACATATTCGTCTCCAGGATTTTCCTGAGTGTGCTTCTTCAGCAGACAGTGCTCCAGCAGACCAGAGTCCAGCTATGCCTTCGCAGAATTCATCTGAAGAAGCCATTGTTGCAGATAATCTGGAGAAATCTGCTGCGAGAAGCACCCAGGGCCTCAAATCTCATCTCCACACAAGAAAGGAAGGTAGTTTATCTGTCACAACTACCAGGATGCAAGAACCACAGAGGTTTCTAGGTGAAAAGGGTTGGCATCCAGAATATCAGAATCTGAGTCAAGTAAGTGGCCTTCAACAGCATGAAGAACCAGGGAATGAACAGCATGAGGTTGTACAACAGAATGCTCCACATGACCAAGAACGTCTTTGTAACACAGGGGACCTTGAACTTTTTGGAGAAAGGCAACAGAATCAACAAAAAAGTGTTGATTTGGAAGCCATAGTGAAAGGAGACAGTCTACAGCAGAATGTGGACCTTCCAGGTACAGAGAAAAATATTCTGCCTTCAGGATGCTTTGGCTGCTCAAATTCAGAAACACTTATGGAAGTGGATATAGTTGAACAATCCCTAGTTGCTGTGCTTAATTCAGCTGGCAGTCAGAATGCTGGTGTTAAGAACATCAGTGCATCTGATCTCGCCTTAGATGATCCCTTGATGGAAATAGAAACAACAAAATGTAACCCTTCATCTGAAATTTTGAGTAATTCCATTTCCACTCAGGATTTACAGCTCCCAGAAAGTAATGTTGAAATGTCTGGAACACATAAAGAATTTGAGGATGGCTCCCCCTCCTTAAATCTCTGTGGCAATTGTCAGCCCTCTGTGGAGTCAACAGAGGAATCTTGCTCATCTCTAACAGCAGCCTTGAAGGAACTTCATGAACTTTTGGTCATTAGTAAGAAACCAGCTTCAGAAAATACATCTGAAGAAGTTATCTACCAATCAGAAATGGTAACTGAGGACCAAACAAGTATTAAGGACCTTTCTGAAAGATGGACCCAAAATGAGCATCTTACAGTTACCCAGAAGGAACAGTGTTCACAAGTCTCCTTTCACCAGGCCATATCTGTATCAGTGAAGACAGAAAGGTTAACAGACACTTCAACTGATGCTGGAATAGAAGATGTGGAAAATATTGACTTCAGGGGTCCAGGTGATGGCCTATTAACTGATAAGGAAAATGTCCCCAAGTCTAGGGAATCAATAAACGAGAGCAGTTCTGTCACTCCAGCCTCAGCTAAAACGTCTAATCAATTATCTTGCACCTTAGGCGTAGAAATTTCACCCAAACTTTTAGCAAGTGAGGAGGATGCACTCAATCAAACTTCTGAGCAAACTAAGTCCTTGTCATCCAGTTTCATATTGGTTAAAGATTGGGGTCAGGGCACACAGAATCCAGTGACAGACAGGCCTGAGACCAGAGAGAATGTCTGTCCTGAAGCTGCAGGGCCACTTCTTGAATTTGAACCACCTACCAGCCATCCATTATCAAGTCCCTCCATTCTTCCACGATTAATTTTTCCTGCTGCAGACATTGACCGTATTCTCCGTGCTGGCTTTACTTTGCAGGAAGCTCTCGGGGCTTTGCATCGAGTTGGTGGAAATGCAGACCTCGCACTTCTTGTTTTGCTAGCAAAGAACATTGTAGTTCCTACATAACCGTGGAAAAGTGGGCTAGACCGTACTCCATTCCCTTAAGGAAAGCTACATACCCACACCCAAACACACACACACACGCACACACACGCACGCACACTCACCACATACACAGTATATGTAGAAACCTGCAAGCAGAATGTTGAGCCAGATTTTTTTTAAAGATTTTTTTCGGCCAAAGTAATTTATGATCTCTTGTCTGATGAATTTGTCTATTCTATTTGTTAAAATTTGGGCCTTTTTAAATGTACTGGCGGTATGTGCATACAAAAGCTTTTTAAAAATTCTCATTAAGATGATGTATTCTGGAATAAAATTGATGGTTTTGTGTATAGCATACCATTTTAGAATGAGAGTGAATGCTTTGAAAAGCAGGAGCCTTGAGCAATCCCACCACCCATGCAGCTAAAAGCAGATCAACTTCACACTTTGGCTATATCTGTGAAGTTATGCAAGGTATGGCTTATTGACTCAGTTGTCAATTTACAAACTTTTAACCACATGGTTTGGTGTTTGGAATTATACCCAATGCTCTGTGTATTATGATTCATCAATTATAACAGGAAATTGAAGAATAATTGAATATCATCTCCTAGAGTGCTATGTTTTTATTTGTATGGTTAGGATTTGACATTTTAATGGGATGAGTTGGGAGGGTTTAACTTGGGCTACTTTGTACATCACAGGCTGCTGCGTGGATTGCCAAATATCTTGGGTGGGATATTGTGGAAGAATTAACATTTGAGTAAAATGTGGTGCTACCCAGATTAAAAAAACAAAACAAAACTGTAATTCCATTTGCAAATGTCTTGGTGATGTTTCAAGAACTGTGAGTGAAAAATAATGGCCTAAACACTGGAATTTCCTAGAGATTGGGTTTGCTAGTATCTCACTAATCACACCTCAACCTTTAATGACTAATGATGATTTAAGTTCAGTGAATGGGTTGATTGCCAGCAGTTTATTTCCTTTCTAAATTAATCTTCTACTAGGAAGTTCTTCTGAAGCTCAGTTGGAGCTGTGATCTGAGTGAAACATTGAAGTGTGATGATAGCCTTGTCACTGGTTCATCTTGGTGCTCGGAATGGTCAGTATTTGATGAGTGTCCTCCGTGGCAATGGAAATAGTGATTGCAGTTTCTGACTCAAGTGGCCTTGGTAGAGTTTTCCATCCCTTTCTTTCCTCAGGAGTTTCTTTTTTAAGCAAGATTTGTCATATTTGTGTTTACCATGTCAAGTTAGAATGGGGCATAGTGTATAGATGTATTTATTGTGGCCTTTTTTATATGAGGACTAGCCCTTGGAAGTCACTGTCCTGTGGGCCCCACTGTGCAATAATCCTACTAGATAGATTTTAGATAATTTTTTCCTGGAAAATAAACTGCTCTCTTATGTACCTAGCAGGAATCTGAAATCTTGGTTTTATTGGAAAGAATTTTGAGAATGGTAATTCCCAATTCCAGGTTATAGTTTGCAATGTATTTGAAACAGAAGCTTTGAAAGACTGATTTGTGAACTTAGCGTTAAATGATTTTGTCTAAAGTCTGACTCTCTTTGAAAACTTATTCTTTCCATCAAAATTCAGTCATTGAGCACAATCAGCATGGAGGCTCATATCTCAGGAGTTTTTGACATTTTCCTGTGGGGGCACGCAGAGAGGTCTCTCTTCCACCCCATCTGTTTTCTCTGTGCTGTGATGTTTGTATATGTGTTATGAGACTTGAGTGATGTGATGGGAAGTCACATAAGTTTATCAGGATCCTCTGAAGTTAGGAAATGGTTGACAGAAGGAATTGTAGTTTACTGTTTTCAAGAGGGTGCTCAGAACAACAGGTTAGCCTGATTGTCTTTAAAATGTTCTTTTAGACAATCACATGTTGTAGACCCTTTTGCCTGCCGTACACCAAAGATGTAAGATGCACTAGGAAACTGCTTATAGGATTTCTGTCAACCAACTCTTAGAGCTGTGATTGTAATTAAGTAGTAGGTGCTATGATTGAAGCAAAATCTAGTAGCAATGCAATGGACCCCTGTATTTGCTTTATGAGTGGTGACTGGGAATTTATTCTAAGCTTTTAAATCTTTAGGGCCATCGAGTGGGTGGATGTAGGGTGAGGGAATTTACCAATGACAATAGACTCCTCCAAAAAGGCCTTCTGTGTGGAAATGGGCCTCATAGTTTTCTCTGTGAGCAGTATGATGCACTGCTCAGAGGCTTGGCCACTGAATTTTCACAATGTGGAGATTTGGGAATCAATCCCAGGTAGAATATAGAATATCAGTCTGGAAAAGGTTTCATTACAATAGCTTTTTATGTATGTATATGTATATTTATTTTTAGGAGAAAATTGAATAGGCCTATAGTTGTACCCGTATTCTTGTTAGGAATACTTTGAATGAGCTTAACCCACTTGCCAAATATCCTTATCCTTTTTCTGTCATTTATTTTTCAATGTATAATGGCTTTTGATTTTTTAAATCTTATTTCTTGTCCATCATTTGTATGAAAGTAAAGTTGACATTGTTAGGAATTCGAATCATTTTTAAATTTAGCAGTTCTAGAACACAAAGGGAATTAAGGAAAATGACAGTAGTGAACTTTCATTGTCAAATTTTATTCAAAGTGCAGAAATTAGAGATTAACTTCTCCAAGAAGAAGATGAAATTGTTGTGAACTCCTCTGGTTGCCAACAGAACTGATAAGGGCCAGCCATAACAAGTGATGGGCCGCTTTACTGGCCAGCTCCCTTGGCGTAACGAGTAATGGACGGCTCTGTGGTCAGCGCTTACCTCCAAGGGTGGTCCCTGTGTATTCACCAAAGAGAGAAGATTTTCCTGTATAACTTCTACATTTCCCTTAAGTTGGTTCCTGTGTGTAAGAATATAGTTGGTAACCAGACAGCTATACCTAGATTTTGCCCATTAGAGCTGGTAAGAATTATTTCCACTTGTACCTGTTTAAGCCTCCAGACATCAGCCAGTAGCCTTCATCCCACAGTTTGGGCTTTAACCATTAGCATATAAAGATTACCAGTTGCTTAGCAAAGGGGACTGGGTAGATGGTGAGTGTGTGTTAAAACTATCCACCTTGCAGCCTACAAAACTTTCTGGAGCTCTTTGTCTCCATATGTACTAAAGGGAGACACACCCCATTTGTTTTTTTCCCTACACATCTCTCCAGCAAGAGGATTGCATAAAAATGGAAAGGTATATGAGACTTTGTGTCACTGATTTTATGATAACTAGTTAAAGTGGAATCTGCCTGTTCTTCCCTTACCACAGTTTTCTATCTCTAGTAAAAGCCATAAAAATTTAGTTTAACTTTTCAGCTCATGTGTATATATACAAATGTGATTGACAAATATCCTGCAGTTAATTTTACATAGATTAAAAAGCAACAATTTTTATATCTACAGATATATTCTTCACTTATGGCGGCTTTTATCCCACCATGTATATAAAAAACAGCCTTGCAAATAACTGGCCAGGAGAGTTGCAGTGCGTTCTGATTTCTTTTTCCTACCTGCTTGCCACCTGCAGTGAGGGTAAGCAGGGTAACTGAACTGCTGCATACTTCAAACTTGTTATCACTGGTAGCATATCATAAGAGAAGCTAACTGGATTATGCATTCTGCCATTCTCTAGCACAAATACCAAAAAGCCAAATTTCTCCTTTGAATTTGGTGACCAAGTGTAGTCTGTGGCTAAGCTAGAGAGAAACAGAGTTATCAAGAGTTTTCCATCCTAGAAGATAAATGTTACCTTTCATATTAGGAGTTCCATAAAATAAAAATAGCTTTTTTTTTTTCCTGAAAGAATCAAAAATGTCAATTCCTATTAAAAACAAACTAAATTCAAAGCATGTTCTTGAGAACTAGAAATGTAAAATCCTGGTTCAAGTTTATACATTAGTGGTCCCTGAGTAGGTATCCCAGGAGTTCACTGAATGAACTAAAGAACTTAGGGGTGAACCTTTGATGTGCTTGATTTTTCTCTTGTGCTTTAGTTTCTCCACATAGTGGAGGCATCAAATTTTGGTGAGGAATAAAAGTGGAAGTATAGGGAGGAGCGGGGGAGTTTGAAAATGGCCCTCCTGGGGATAGAGGCCACACATGGAGTGGTCCTGAGGCTCACCTTTATTGTTGATTCAAAATTATCCTGCACCAAGTCTTAGATTTCGCCAGGTAGGAGGATTATAATATGGGGTTTTTGCATCAGGAATACCAAAAAGTGATTTCTAGATGCTTATTATGTTCTTTGTTGTTCTATCAGTATTGTGGCAGTTAAGGCAGAGAAAAAGTTCGAGCAAACTTATATATTTGAACCGGAAAGCAGTACTCTTGAAAGCTATGCAGTGTGAGTCTTTGAGCAAGAATTCATCAGTTCATTCATCAAACTTGAAGTGCCTTTGTGCCGGGCACTAGTGAGCTCTAGGGGCACAGGGGTCACTAAAACGGATTGGAACCCTGGCCTTGTGAAACTTTCAGTCTAGTAAGGAAACATGAAACAAGTTTTAGCTGCTAGAGCAAAGATCTGTTTTTGCCTATTAGCATGCTTTTATTTTAAAAGTCATACTAGGGTGATTTGGTTCAGATTCAGAGAAGACTAGGAAAATCAGGCTCAAAATGGAATTAGATGCTGTGAGCCTAAAACTGCTCTAAAAAATAAAATATTTTAAAAAATGGAATTAGAAACCAGCAAAAAGTGTTGTAATACTTGGTGGAAATACTTGGAGAGATCAGGTATTCAGAAATCAGTTTATACTGCTGGGGCGGGGGTTGGGGGGAATCGGCGGAAAGAAGTGCAAGTAAATGGAAGATGATCCTAACTGTGCACCGGTGACAGTCACCTTTTCATTCCATCAGGACCTCCTTCCATGCAGGGTAGAGATAAAGGAGTATGCTGCAGTATCCTCCCCACCCCCCTTTTGGGCACAGCTGCTCTGGAATACTCACCATCTGGGCCAACAGGGTTGAGCAGAGGATTCTGCAGGATTTGTGGTTTAAGAGCAGCCGAGTGCAAGATGTGAAAATGAGGATCTAGAGCAGAAAATGTAGCACGTGATGGTTCTGGGTCTGGATGATGGGCAGAATTTATTTACAAGAGGATTCAGACTCTACCAAATCTTTCCACAGGACAGCTCCATCAAAAGGACATTCTTTAACCCATTATCTAAAGTATCACGGTGTATGTTGTAATCCTGAGGGCATACAGATGGAATTTCTAGACCTTAACTACTAGTGACTTCTGAGGTTTACAATTAGAAAACTTGTACAGATTTATCGATTATGTATTGGTGATTGGTAATCTACACCCTCGGGGCTGTAAAAGGTGAGAGGATATAGCTAATAAGTTTAGGGCACAATCTAATGGAATGAAATCTACAGAGAAAATGGTCCTAGGGTGTAGGAGTTAGAGAATGTTTCTTTTACCTAAAAAAGTTAAGCAAACTATAGAAGACATGGGGTGGAGGCGTGGAATACAAAATTAGAATAATTCTTACAGAAGTATATTTCTTTAAATATGTACCATAAGCAGGTTTTCATTAGCTGACTTGGGGAAGAGGCGTACTGGGATATTTTTTCCTGGGAAAATACATGTCTGATGGGAAATGATTTTGTTTACCAGGGGTTTGTTTTACACACAACCTTGGATGAATGCATCTGTGGCTTAAAGACAGGTAAAGTCTATTAATTTCCTACCCGAGGCAGTCAGATGAGTTTGTTTCCAGATTCCTTTGGTCTGAGATTACCTGAGGCTGACCAGACTTCTTTTTCCTTCTCTGAAGGCCCCACAGCTTTCTGAGTTTATGCCACCTGTCTGAGACCTTTCCCTCTGAATGATTGTATTTCCATTCTCTAGTCTCCTCGTCTGCCTTTTGAAATCATTCTGGTCATCTACTCAGAGCAATTCAACATATTGCTTCCATTTGCTTTTTTTCACTGTGCACTTATGATGAAAATTGATTTGCTCATTTTTATTCAAAATCATCTTCATGGCAAGTTGGCCTAATGGCTTTTGCACTCAAGTAAGGTCTGTTTACCAATTTTGTAGCCATGTTTGGCAAATCTGAGCAAAGAGAAACGCCTCTTTTCTTTGCCCCGTTATTTGTTCTTGCAATTGCTCATGTATTGCTTTCCTGACTTTCTTTAAGCTGTGAGACTACTGCATCTTACAAGAACTAGGCTGAGTGGCAAAATAGACTTGCCAGTAGCTCAGTCACTCCCATAATGCTCTGGTTTTGAGATTTGGGAAAACTCTGAGAACTTAAGGGAACCACACTCAGGAATCCCAAAGTTGGTTGCATTGTGCCATTGGTTTAGGGGCTGGACATAGGACCTGTCTGCCATTGAGTGAACTAGATACATTTGGGTTTGAGTTTTTGTCACATACTGAAATGTAAGTCAGCCCTAAATAATCAAAACACTTTATTTTATTTTTCTTTTTTTAATAGGAACTTTCTGAAGAAAAAGTGATGTGTAAAACATTTGATATTTAAGACAATAAAGTTTTTATCATAAGACTCTTGTTTGATCGGTTTCTTTTAAATTGAGATGGTTACTGGGGCCGGCCCCGTGGCTTAGCGGTTAAGTGCGCGCGCTCCGCTACTGGCGGCCCGGATTTGCATCCCGGGCACACATCGACGCACCGCTTCTCCCGCCATGCTGAGGCCGCGTCCCACATATAGCAACTAGAAAGATGTGCAACTATGACATACAACTATCTACTGGGGCTTTGGGGAAAAAAAATTTTTTAAAGGAGGAGGATTGGCAATAGATGTTAGCTCAGAGCTGGTCTTCCTCAGCAAAAAAAGGAGGAGGATTAGCATGGATGTTAGCTCAGGGCTGATCTTCCTCACAAAAAAATAAAAAATAAAATAAATTGAGTTGGTTACTTAACTTTTGTCCTTGTCTCTTTCTCCCTGCCCATTTGAATAACTTATTCCCAGGCACTGTGACTTAAGGCCATGTTCCTGGACTCCAGAAGAAGTGGGCATCTCCAAGCCATTAAAGTAACTTCCAGATAACCGTTGCAGGAGGACAGCTATCTGCTAATGTAAAAGATGTGCATTTTGTGACTGCATGAGCAGTTGATGCACAGTAACTGAAATACACTGGCAATGGGGTGTTGTGGTTCAGACTAGTCACTAGAGCCAGGCGGCCAGGCTGGGTTTGAATTCCAGCTTTGCCGCTTACTGTGTGCCAAAAAAAAAGTCACAAAGCTGTGATTTTGGATAAGTTGCCTAACTTCTGTGGCCTCAGTTTCCTTGTCTATAAAATGGGAACTATCAGGGTGGTCATAGGGATTAAATGAGTTAATACATGTAAAGTGCTTAGAACAGTACCTGGCACGTAGTAAGTGCTCATTAGATGTTGGTTAGTATTATTCATTGTATCACATAAGAGATTTGAGAATGCTAAGTGGAATTTCCAGAAGTTGGGCAATTCTGATAGTCTGATGGGTGGGAAGGGCTCTGCCCTATGCAGCCAATCATTCAGGGTCCTAGGCTACCAGGACTCTGCCCTCATCAACATGTGGCTTCCAAGATTACTTTGGATATCAGCATCCAGCTGACATACCAGGAAAAGGATATGAGGGTTGTTTATGGAAGTTTTGTACCTGGCCTGGAAATGGTGTACTTCACTTCTCTACTCACGTTTCAGTGGCTGGAACGCAGCCAGATGGCCATATCAAACTGCAAGGGAGGCTGTGAAATAAAAGATGAGGAGGCCGTCTGGTAGTCAGTTGCAGTCCTTCAATTTTACTCTCACACAGACTGCACATACCTTTCCTCCAAGGAGATGGCCCCATATCCCATCCAGGCACCCTGTCCTCTCCACGTGTTGATTGTGGCTCTTTCTGATCTGGCAAACTGAACTCGAGATAACTCCTACCTGGTATACAGTGTCAGAGCAGCAGGGACAGAATAACTGCGATAGCAAATCTCACTCAGAAAAGGGAAGAAAAGGGAAATACAGCAATCGCTGGCCCCAACAATTAGAAAATCATGCTAGCGGGCCTTGTGAAGGGGTTGAGGAAGTTCCTTTATTTAAGATTCTAATTCTCTTCTTTGGTAGGAACTCTCTTGTCCATTGCCCATGGTCCCATGTGAAGTAGGTGTTAAGTCTGCCCTCGGGAGTGGCACAGCTCTCTTAGCTTACTGCTGGTACAAGTCTGGGCAACTGAGCATTGTCTAAAGGCTTGGAAAAGAGTCAATGGCTTTTGAAATCTGGATTTGTAGTTTCTTTGGCAAAACAGTGTACTCAGTAACACTTAGTAGGCTTCTGATTTACTTGGTCCCGTCAGTTCTACATGCCAGTAACTAGGAGTTCTTTCATAGATACAGTCCTCAAGCCTGATTCATTTCTTTGCTTTCTTCCAGTCTGCTCTCAATGGCATCTATCTTGAGTTCATCTGAAATAGATTTGAATGGAAAAACTTTAATGTGATTTTTGCTACAGGGCTGAGTCTTACTGGACCTTCATATTCAAAGCCTGTTTCAAACTTACCTCTTATTACCTGAAGTCCAGAACCAGGGAATTAGCTTTTACAACCCTTCAAGGCCTCGAGTTTCTTAGCTCTTCCTTTAATTCTGCTTATAATGAGGCAATTATTTCCTAAGCTTAGGTCTTTCTTATAATGATTGTAGTGTAAAAGTCAACATACTAACATGACCTTTCAACCCTTCCTCAGACTAGAGCCTCAGGCTACGTAATTAATACATAGTTTTGATGGTAAGTCAACCATAAAAATTTCCCCAGGAGACAGTTTTATCAGATGTTTTGCCCCCTGGATAACACGAGTCTCCATTTTTCCAGCCTCCCTGTATCAGTATCCTTGATCACTAAGACTGTCTTATTTTACGTTTTTGAGATGAACATCTCATTTCAGTACCAATTTCTGTATTAAGATAGGCTAACTGCTGTAACATACCCACCCCAAATATCAGTAGCTTAACATAATAGAACCTTGTCTCTCCTTCACCAACAGTCCAATGTGGGTCCAAATCAGTGGAATAGGAGGACCCTTCTCCACGCTGTCATTCAAGAACCAGGCTTCCAGCAGCTCTGCCATCGTCACCTGGCTTCCAAGTTTGCCCTGGCCTTCAACATTCAATTGGAAGATGATGGAAGAGAGGAGAGAATCAGGCTCGAGCGGTTTTTAATGGGCCAGACATGGAAATGGCTCATATCACTTTCTCACACAAAATTAGTAAGAAACACAGTCACCTGGCCACACCTAGCTGAAGGAGAGGCAGGGAAACGTAGACTAGCTCTGTGCCCAATGAGAAGAGATCAGCTAACCCAGGTTTTGCCTCAGAAAGAAAGAATATCCATTTTCTAATGTCTGGTTGGGGAGCAGAGTCTTGTCTTGACTCCTGGTTATATATTCACAAATTTGAGACCCATAATTCTCAACTATTGAGAGTTGATTTCCTGTTATTGAGAATTTCAGGACGACGACTTATCCTAAAGCTTCTAAATGATGTATGTCTATGTTTAATTTTCTTTTTTAGGGGCCGGCCCAATGGCTTAGTGGTTAAGTGCGTGCGCTCCGCTACTGGCAGCCCAGGTTCGGATCCCGGGCGCGCACCGACGCACTGCTTCTCCGGCCATGCTGAGGCCGCGTCCCACATACAGCAACTAGAAGGATGTGCAACTATGACATACAATAATCTACTGGGGCTTTGGGGGAAAGAAAAAAAAAAAAGGAGGAGGATTGGCAATAGATGTTAGCTCAGAGCCGGTCTTCTCAGCAAAAAGAGGAGGATTAGCACGGATGTTAGCTCAGGGCTATCTTCCTCACAAAAAAAACCAAAAATAATAATTTTCTTTTTTAATTTAAAGTGACAACTATTTTGAGACTCATGAGTAACTTGTAACACCCTGCGGTGTTACATAACCAATATGGAGTCATTGCTTTGTGTATGGGTTTGTACTATGGAGCCTTTATTTGAGAAGATTTCAATGTTATGGACCAGCCAGTATATACTGGCTTAGACAAATTGCCTCTTGTTCTGTTACCCTTCCTTGCCTATCAAAAGAGAGTGATGAGAGCAAAGGCTACTTCTAGTTGGAGGTAAGGAGTAGTAATTCAGATCTCAATCTTTTGATAATCAATTTCATTTGAAATGAGATTTCTAGTACTCAATAGAGTGGTAGAAATTGTGAAACATTAATTAGTAGTTATTAGTGGAAAGAATTAGGGGTCCTTAGCACAGAAAAAGGGGAATTCACTACATCTTTAAAAAAAACAAAAAACTTTAAAAGTACTAGGGAAGTAAATGCATTGGGGAGTTGACGGCAGGAATCTATATATCTACAGCTTGGAGGAGGAAAATGTAAGAAAGGGTAGGATATACACTTAGAAATACAAAGAAATAGAAAAAAAGAGTTCAAAAAAGAAGATAGTTCTAAACTTCAAAATACACAGTAAGCAGAGCATATTGCCGTCTTACTTAAAGGGCTAAATTGTCACCAGATACTGCTTCCCCGTTCAGAGCTCTTCGTGTATTAATGGGATTAACCAACTCTACCAGTCCTCATCTATGGATTTTGTCCTAAAAAAAAATTAAAGCTAGCGTTGCTTGGTTCCTCCTAGAAAGTTGCTGAAAGCCAAACTTTTCCCTATCTATATCCGTCCAGGTATCTGAAATTGAAGTGCCCTGAGCCAGAAATACTCCACCCCCACCACCTGCCCCTCAGTGTCTTCACCTGAGAAGTAAACAGCAACTGCAGCCTTCCAGTTGCTCACTCTAAAACCTTCACTGCTTCCTTTCACGTCCTACATCCACCCCATCCTAAATTCTGTTGGCTCCACTTCAAAATATATTCAAAATCGGACCATTTCTAGAACCCTGGTCCCAGGCACCTTTGCCTCTCACCTGGGTTATTGCAATAGGTCTCCCTGCTCCTGCCCTTGTCTACCTGCCTTCTGTTCTTGGCACAACAGCCAGCACGATTCTAAGTCAGATCACAGCTCTCCTTGAAACCTTCAGTGGGTCCCCATTGCACTCAGAGTGAAAGCCGCAGTCCTTATAAAGCCTCCAAGGCCCCTCTTCACCTCTCTGCCTTCACCTCCTGCTTCCCTTCCTCTCACTCAGCTCTAAGCCACGCTGACCTCCGTATTCCTTGAGTTCACATGCTCTCTCCCACTTCAAGGAATTTGTATTTGCTATTCCCTTAGTCTGGAATGCTCTTTCCCCAGACACCTTCCTGGCTTTTTCTCTCACTTCCTTCAGGTTTTTACTCAAATATCACCTCAGTAAGGCCTTCTCTGGCTAATTTATCTAAAACTGTAGCCACTCGCCCCTCTTCCTATGTCCCTTCCCTTCTTCATTTTTCTCCTTAGCGCTGACCACTACCTAACATACTATGCAATTCACTTCTGTATTGTGTTTATTATCTTTCTCCCCTGTTAGAAAGTCAGCTCCATGAGGTGAGGATTTATGTCTGTCCTTTTCACTGCCGTATCCCCTCTTCCTGGTGCGTAGCAGGCACTCAGATATGTTTTTTGTTTATTTGTGAGGAAGATCAGCCCTGAGCTAACATCTGATGCCAATCCTCCTCTTTTTTGCTGAGGAAGACTGGCCCTGGGCTAACATCTGTGCCCATCTTCCTTCACTTTATATGGGACGCCACCACAGCATGGCTTGACAAGCGGTGCATCGGTGCGTCCCCAGGATCTGAACCCGCGAACCCTGGGCCGCCGCAGTGGGAGCGTGCGCACTTAACTGCTGCACCACCAGCCCGGCCCCCACTCAGATATGTTTTGAATGAATAAATCCATGAATACCATTATGCTGCCTCAGTTTCTCATCTCAGAGACTCTAAGGGGTTGTACCATAAGAGGGGTGACATCGCAGAACTGTGCCTGAAACCCAGCCAGGTGGTTGAGGCCAGTTTGCAGGTTTAGGGATTCTAGGCCAGGATGACTGCTGACTTGGAGTTTAATGTAGATTTTTAAAGACAGACGACATTCTGAAGAAGTAAGTTTGCAGGCTTCCATGTAACGTAGTACTTTTTACTATACCCACATATAAGAATAATTTGGCAGAAAGCACCTCTCTGCTAATGTTTGTACAGACTTTGACCCTAATTCCTCATCCGTTATCTTCCTAGAATGGAAAGGCCCAAATCAGGTATAAAGAGAAACAGCCTTATATTTGGCACCAGTTCTCTTTCTGTCCTTTTACTTGTATGGTCAGCTAAAAACTTTTCTGCATCCCTATTGAATTAAAAATTAATCAGAAGATATTAATTCAATAAGCAGTGAGTATCACGTGCCAGACACCGAGTTGGTGCTGTGAATACAGCATTGCATGAACTGAGCGAAGGTGCATATTCCCACGGAGCTTACATTATAGCAGTCTCTTTGAAGAATAACAACAAACAAGAAAATGCCAGGTAATAGTAATAAATTCTATGATGAAAATTTAGTAGGTTGGCATGCTGGAAGGGACTAGAGGCTACTTCATGTTGAGTAATCAAGGAGAAAGGTCTTCTGAGAAGCTAACATTTAAACTGAGACCTGACTGACAAGAAGGCGCCTCCAAGATGAGGATTTGGGATGTATTATGTAAGGCTAGGCTGAGGGAACAAAAGAGGCCAAAAATTTCAATAATTTATTCCAAAATAAAGTTTTTATCTTGCATATGTTATGGTCCAAGGCAATTGTTCCTGGTTGATGGGCAGCTCTCCTCCACACAGTGATTCAGGGAACCAGGTTGTTTACGTCTTGTAAGTCTGACATCCCCTTTGCTTTATCCTACCTGGTGGAAGAAGAAACAGCATGAAGGAGGAATACCCCCTCATTTAGAAGCCCAGCCTAGAAGTGGGTCACTTTATTTCTGTTCACGTTCCATTAGCAAGAACTTGACAATATAGCTGTGCCTACTGTAAAGGAGGCTGGGAAATGTAGCCTAGCACTGTGCCTGGCTACAATGCTATCAATGGAGAGAGCAGATTTTGGTGAATGGCTAGAGGCCTCTGCCTCACTGGGGAAGAGCACCCCAGCAAAAGTCCTCAAATGTGAACACACTAGCATGCTTGAGAAAGAGAAGGTAGGCGGGGGCTGGCACACACCAGCAGAGAGATTAGGAGATGAGTCAGGGAGAGTGGCTGGATCACATCAGCTAAGGCCTTGGAGGCCAGAGAAAAGAGTATAGATGTCATTCTAAATGCTATGACAGGAAGCTGTTGGAGGCTTTTGAGCTAGGAGGTTGAATGATATCCCAATTTTCACCAACCCATCTTGCTGACCGGACAGTAATGGGGAAGGAACTGATTGGATGTTCAACATTTTAAAATAAAATCATCTAGATTAAAGCTACCTTGTTTTGGTTTACCCAGTCCTAGAGGTGTAGATTGTCTGCACTTGTAGGTGCCGGAGTGTGGGAACCCAGACCATTACTATTATATACAACCATCCCCTCCTGTCTCCCCCTCTTAGATGGGGATCAGCCTCACAAGCCTAAGGGCCAAGGAAGTATTTACTCCTTCCTCTGGAAATACAAATATATTTGCATTGAGTTGAGGGGAAAGAGAGGAATTAGTCCCTTAAACCGTCCTCTACTTTTTTTTTTTTTACAATCCTGTCCAATGACCTTTTAAGGATGTGGCAGGATGAAGCTGCCAGAATGTTTTCCTATCTTTTTCCTCTCTGAGGCAGTACACATCTTTGAAAAGAAGAGCAAAGCAGACCTGGTGGGCCAGGTCTATGGTCTCTCTGTGATCTTGCCTTTCTTCCCAACTTCTTCCCTTATCTGACGGAGTTTAGCAGTAGGAGACTTAGGTTAGGACAATATTTTAAAAAAGAAGAAGACAAAAGTCGTTTTTCCTGTATCATTGATTTGGAAACTAAAACAGAGTGATTTGCCCAAGGCCCTAGGATGAGTCAATCTAGGCTTTTGATTCTTGATGCCTCAGAGTCTCATGCACTTTCCACGTGATCAGCAAAGTCTTGTGCAATAAATTAATGGGCTTCAGTTTTGAGCTTAAATGACTCCCAATAACAGGACTGATAGGCATCCTGGTTTGGTTTTTTTTTTTGGTTGCCTTGTTTTTGACAGGCAAGGATGGATTCCACATTTGAGCTCAGGGCATGGGGCAATTATCTGCTCATGAACACACACACTTGGCCCCCTCCCTTCCCTGCAAGAAGTGTTGTGAGACTAAAATGTGCCTCTCTTCTCCCACCCACTCACACACCTATGCAGACCTTAGGAATTTGGTAAGCAATGAGACCATAAGTTCCTCCTGAATGTTGTAAAAGTTCAATGTGACCATCCCCCACAATGCGTGAAGATGAAAACAATATGGCAGAAATGCCACCACCTTATTATATCACGGGTATATAGCCAAGAGATAAAAACACCCATTGAAGCTGTCAGGTGCCAAAGCCACGGGTAGCCACTTGTAGGAAGGTAGTGCCCAGCAGAAGATGCTGCCCAGAAGATGGCTTGCTATTTAACAGCAGGGAAGAATCACAAAGCTACTTGGGCTGAATGGATTCTCATGAGTTGGAGTTGCATCTGACAGGTTGGGGCCTGTAGGCACCCTGGCCTGGGTGGAGCGGGAAGGCAGTGCACCAAAGCCGCTAGGCTGGTCATTCAAGGCAGCTTTCCTCCTACTTGCCTCAAACACCTTTGGACATCTGACTATTTCTTTCCTCGTTCAAAGTAATATGTCCTCTGCTCTTAGGCTTTTCTCTACCTGTCTAGCTACTGCAGCCTCCATCCCCACCTGTCATTCTGCCCCTGCCCAGCTCCACGGAGACTATTATCTCTTATTTTCCTGAACTCAATACTAATAAAATGCCCTGAGTTTAGAGACTTGGCTTCTTTCCCTAAAGGGTTAGACCAAGCCCCTATGGGGTTGCCTCCTAGAATAGTATGAAGAAATGTAAAGGGATCTTTGGTTCAGAAAAGGATACAAATAGTTTCTGGGCTCCACTATTTGCTGTATGATTTTAGGCAAATTACCCCCATCCCTGAATTTCTTCATCTGTACAAGAATTGTTGTGTGAGGATACATGAGACAAATGAATGTAAAAGGCTGAGTTCAGTGCATGGCACCTAGTCAGTACTCAACACTTACCATCGTCATCAACATTAGGATTAAGAACTCTTGCCCTAGATCCTGAGGTGGTAATAGAATGCAGGAACCTCGGTTTCTCAAGAAGTTATTCTCTTTCTTTTTCCTGACACATAATTTTGTCCCCTTATCCAGTCATATAAAAACAACAAAATAACTACCACCATCTTGGGTCTTTCCTGGGGAAACTGAGGGACAGGAAGGGAACTTTTGGGTTTGTATGGAGTGGAGTCCATCTAGGATAAGCTGTGGAATCAGTGTTTCACATCGGTGCTGGGGTGACTAGATCTAGGAGACTGAGGGAGGGGTAGCCCGAGCAACAGAAGAGGGAAAACTGGGGAGCTGAAGTTGAGAATTGGGGTGTCTTAAGAATAAAAAGAATAAAAAGATAAAGAAATGATCACTTCGCAATACATACATATATGGAATCATTATGTTGTACATCTGAAACGAATATAATGTTATATGTCAACTGTATCTCCATTTTTAAAAAGTGAAAAAATAAAATGAGTATATATTGACATTTTTCTAAAAAAGAATAAAAAGGAGAGACTAATGGATGTATCGGGAATATATTTATTTGGGGACCAAATGAATTAAGTGAGACAGGTAGGAGACTGAGAACTCTAAGTGTAGGTGGCTTTAAGAGATGGTGAATTTAGGGAGCATGTGCAGGGATAAGGGGAATTGTTATGGTGGGTTTCATAGCTGAGGGAGTTGGGGCCCTCAGCACAGTGCTCCCACTGAAGAACTGGGATAAGGGTAAGAATCGGAAGGGGCATTGGGACTGCAGGTGAAGTGAAGAAGGTGTATTTGGGAGGTGGGGAGGGACACCAGGGACCTGAAGTGGCCTGAAAGTTGAGGACTGGGCGGTGAGGGTGAGGAATCAAGGAGTGGAGGGCCCGGGTGGCCAATGAGGGCCAGAGGGCCGGAGTCTGTGGTCGGGTCTAGTTGGGGTGCTGGGGTCTCTAGGCTGCAAAAGGCCAGGGGGCCTGCTCTCTGGGCTGAGGGGAGCCAGAGCCTGTGCATTGAGGGGGTCCTGGCATGGCGGGGGCCTCTGGGCTAAGGAAGGGGAGGGGAGAGTGGGGTCTGTGGGCTGAGGGGATCTCCGGCTGGCGGGGGCGGGATCTCCAGATCCCCGGGATCTGGGGGGGCCTCCGGGGTTGCCGGCCGGAGGGGGTGAAGGGGCTCGGGGGTGCTGAGGAGGGTCAGGAGACCTGGGTGCGTGGGCTGACAAGGGCCGGGGGTCGGGCGCCCGGGGTCTGTGGGGGTCTTGGGGGTCCCTGGCCGGAGGGTCTATGGGCTGACGAGGGCTGAGGGGAGGGGCCCGAGGTCTGTGGGGGTTCGGGGTCCCGGGGTCTGGGGGCTGAGGGGGTCTCCGGGGTCCACGGCCGGAGGCTCTGTGGACTGACAAGGGCCGGAGGGCGGCGTCTCGGGGGTCCCGGGCTCGAGGGGCTGAGGGGTTCCCCGGCTGAAGGCTCTGTGGTGTGCGAGGGCCGGGGGCCGGGGCCTGGGACGTCTCGGGGACCCCGGGGTCTCGGGGCGCCGGCGTCCCGGCCCGACCGCCGCCTTGGCGCCGCCCCGCCTGACATCAGTTCCTGCCGCCGCCGCCGCCGCGCACAGCCCGCGGCCTCCTTCCCCGCCGGCCGCGCTCCGGAGCCGCCGGGCCGCGGCGGAGCGAGGGGCCGGGCGAGGCGAGGGCCGGGCGGCGGGCGCCGGGCCCCGCGGCCGGCACGACGGAGCCCCCGCACGGCCGGCGGCAGCGGTTGGCGGCGGCCCCGGGCCCCCGGCGCGGGAAGCGGCGGGGGCGGGGCGGCGGCGGCGGCGCCATGGAGCCGCGGGAGGTGAAGGACCGGATCCTGGAGAACATCTCGCTGTCGGTGAAGAAGGTGAGCGCGGCCGGGCCTCCCCGAGCCAGAGCCGGGCCCACCCCGCGCCCCTCCTTCCCTCGGCTCGCTCGCCCGGGCCGGGGGTCCCTCCGGTCACCCGGGCTCGGGGACACCCCCCTTCTCCTCCGCGACCCCGGGGCGAGGAGCCGCCGGGACCCCGGGCCGATGGAGGGGAAGCGGGGCCGCTCACGTGAGCGCCGCGGCCTCCGAGCTATTTTTAAAGAACAAAGTTGAGGTCAGCATCCTCAGAGCTTCCACAAGCCAGGCCCGGGGACCCTGCGCCACACAGAGGGGCCGCGACCCGCCAGTGTCCCCCCACTTGAGCAGCAGGAAAGCTCTGGGAGGACCCGAGCGGGCAGCGCATCTCTGGGCGGCATCCCTGCATCCTCATCTTCCAGGGCTTGCGCCTGGGAGTCCGACAGTCAGGGTCAAGGCCGGTGATAAGCAGCTTCCAGTTTTCCCAGTTCTGGGTGACATTGCCTCGGTCCCGGGAAGTTCCCTGAATAATCTTGCTCAAGAATGGCAATTTTGAAGAGGCTCATTTCAGAGCTTTGATTTAGAACCTGAAGTACCTGGAGATTGCAGTTTTGATGGTGACCAGTGGAACTTGGTGACACCACAGACACCTTGCTGTGCGGGGCTCCCTGCAGTAGAGATCATTGTCCCAATTTCAAGTAGAAAAAATATTACCTATTAAGGGTATGTCGCTGTATGTATGAGGAAGTCAGCCTATCTGAAAAAGGGTCCTGTGCTAGAAGGAAGAATTCATACTCACTTAAAACCAAACCAGAATTGACAATCATTTGATGGATTGACAATCATGTTGTTGGATTTTTTTCCTAATTTGCATTCCTGGCACAGCTGATAGTCTCAGAATGTGTGTGTGTGTGTGTGTGTGTGTGTGGCAGGGATGACTTGGGGGAGAAGCCTCATCAGATTATTTTAATTACTTCAACAAATCAAAATGCAGAGAATTAATTAAATCAACTATTATATTTAAATAACTTTTTTCCCTACTTAAATTCCTCAAAAGTAACCTATGAAAGCAATTTTACCTTTCATAAAGATCAGTGTGGCTTAAAAAGAAAAGTAGATTCAAAATGCTGTTACTAAAATGTTCCTCTAAAAAGTAGCATTGCAGACATCCAACAAAAGTTAGGTTTATTTAGTTTTCCTGAGCTTTGCTGATGCAATTGGGGTATAGTTTTTGCTTACTCAAGAAGGATGAGCAAATACTTTGTTAAAGCAATACATCTTTAGTAATGGAAGAGAGAGTAAGACCGCTGACCTTTCTCATCTAATCTGGGCTGATTATGGCTTCAGGTAGGCCAAGTGTATTGTCTTTGGATTTCCAACAAATAAATGGGGTAGAAAGGGGGTAGCCATGGACACTCTGTCATCTGTGTAATTAGGAATCTTTTGAAGGCAGAGATCCACTCTGTAAATCAGGCTGCCATTTATGGAGTTGGGTGTGCTTGTCAAGGTTCTTATAATTGTTTGCGTTGGAACAAGCACATTTTATTGAGCTATGATGCACACCAGAAGATATGTCGCACACTAGAAACTGGAAACCCATCTCTGGGTGCATCACAACCAAGGCATGACTAGCATCATGGTTAAGAACATGGATTCTGGAATCTGGCTGCCTGGGTTGAATCCCTGCCCTGCCCATTAATAACCCTGTAACCTTGGGTAGGTTCCTTAACCTCTCCATGCCTCAGTCTTCTCATCTGTAAAGCAGGGGTACAATTAGGGTAGTTATGAAGAGTGAATGAGAGTATGTATGGAGAGTGTTTAGCCCAGTGCTTGACCTAGTCTTAATAAGTTGTCTTAGTCTGTTTGGGCTGCTATCACAAATTACCATAGACGGGGTGGCTTATAAACAACGTAAGTTTATTTGTCACAGTTCTGGATTCTGGAAGTGCGAAAACAGGGTGTCAGCATGGTTGGGTTCTGGCGAGGGCCCTCTTCCGGGTTGCAGGCTGCTGGCTTCTCCCTGTGTCCTCACATGGGGGAAGGGGTGAGGGAGCTCTCCTCAGTCTCTTTTATAAGGGCATTAATCCCATTCATTAGGGCTCCACCCCCATGACCTAAGCACCTCCCAAAGGCCCCACCTCCTAATACCATCACCTTGGGGGTTAAGATTTCAACATATGAATTTGGAGGGGAGGCAACACAAACATTAGTCTATAGCATAAGTGGTAGCTTTTTCTGTTTGTGGTAGAGCCAATTCCTCACTTTTACAAGGTCTGAAGATGGCTAAGTGCCTCACCACCTAAAGGCTATTATATAACACCATTTGGACTTGTTACCCACTTCCGTTGTATGTTTTGTTTCAGATAACTGTCTTATGATTCTTGGGTCATGAAGTGAGTTTGGTTTTCTGAATCAGAGTATCTGCTTCTAATAGGAATCAGTTAGTTCAGCTACGGGAGTAGGCGAGGCCTGGCAGTCTTGGGGTCAGATTTGTCCTTGAACACCAGTCTCACCTAAATTTGTTATATGGCGCCTTGAGAGTTGCTTCGCCTTTTTTCTTTCATCCTACCACTAGTAAAATGGTCTCACTGATCTTTTTTGTAAGGATATTGCATGAAGAAAATGAGATGTGCTTTTCTGTAAAAAAAGATCCACTGTGTATTACTATGTTTGCAAGGCATATTTTAGAACTTTTTATTGAAATAGAATATATCTACAGAAAAGTGCCCAGATCCTAAGTGTACAGCTGAATGAGTTCTCACAAAGCAAACACATCTACATATTGCACACCTAGATCAAGAAACAGAACATAACCATCATCCCAGAAGCCCCCCTTGTTCCCCTCCCAGAAACTACACCTCCAAGTGTAACTACGCTCCCCAGGCAGTATTGTTGAGTTCAGCTATTTTTACACCTACATTTTGTGATGATGAACATGCATTGTAACACCAGAGAGGTGAAATAGCGGTTATCCCACCGGGATCCAAGGAAACTTGTGTTCTGATAGGAAGGCAGGATTCCTGAGGGTTAGAGAGAATTGGAGAGTTTAATAGTACAGTTAAATGAAAATGATAACAATGAAAATCAAGTTCCATATGTTCTTGAAAGGGAGAAAGTAGCAGAAACATCCCGGGTGCTGATAATAAAGCTTGTGGTTGCTGATTTGTTGATAGTTAAAGAGAGATGTCCAAGTCAAAGAGAGTGTTGGCGTTTTGAGTTGGCATGTGGTTCTACTAAAGAGCATCTTCTCCAGGGGAGGGAAGGCAGCAGTTTTATGAGAGTTTTGGTTTGTTATTGAGGAGCATGAGTGCCTGCTGCATACACATGCAGTATGAGCAAAGGCTCTGTGCTTTAAGAAGCAGCCTCTGCCCTCCAACAGTTTGTATATTGGTTGGAGGAAGAGTTAAAAATGTAACTCTGAGGGCGAGGAGAAGCCAGCCCTCAGAGAAGGAGGAGTTAACTGAGTCTTGACAAATTGGTAGAATTCAGAGAAAGAGAGGAATCAGGCGTTTAAGATAGAAGGAACAGCCTAAGCATCCCCAGGAAGTGGGGACGTCCAGGTTGTCTTCTGAGGACAGGGAGGAGACAGACCAGTCTCAGGAGTGCTGAGGGTTCTGCTAGATGTGGCTAGAAAGTCCTTTCCTTGGAGTCTATACAGCAGAGTGGATGCAAATGCAGGTTTCAGGGGTGCACAGACCTGGATCTGGGTTTGAATTCTGAGTTTGTCACTGCCCATGTTAACCCTGGCAAGTTACTGGACCTCAGTTAGCCTCAGCAGTCAGAACTTACTCATAGTGTTGTGATGAGAATTAACTTACAGGAGATAATACACCTAAAGCATTTAGCACAATACCTAGCACATCACAAGGCCTAAATAAAGTATTCACTACCATTGTCACTCGCAAGTGTCTATGTGAACTCTGCAGTTTACTCTTGTGCAGTTTTCAGTCAAAACCATACTTCTCTGTTTCTTCAGCTCAGGGTTTGTCAAACTTTTTTATAAAAGGCCAGATGGTAAGTATTTTCAGCCTACGTGGTCTTTGTTACAACTACTCAGTTCTGCCCTTGCAGCTCAAAAGCAACCACAGATGATCCATATGTGTATGGGTGTGGCTGTGTTCCAATAAACCTTTATTTACAGAAACAGGCAACAGGCTGGATTTGGCAGGCCGTACTTGATACATGAACATGTGTGCACACAAAAACAGCCTCACTGGGGATCACTTTCAGAAAAATTGGTGTGACCGATCCTAGCGTTAACCAAATCTCTATGTGACTGTGTTTTTGCACATTATATCAGGCTTGCAGAATGAACACGGACCTTCGTAAATCCCATCACTTGTCTGTGTATTTAGTTTTTCAAAAACGTTAGTGAGCACCTTCCATGCGTCCCCACTGTCCTAGGCCCTAGGAGGGTAGTAGTGAGCAAGGCAGATAAGATCCCTGCCCTCATGGAGAGGATATTCCAGTAGGAGGAGGCGAGCGATACTTTAGTGGACAAACCAATCCAAAGATGATTTCAGATTGCGATAAGTGTTATGAAGGCATTACGCAGGATAATATGATAAAGAATTGGCAGGGGAGTTTGCTGTGGAGGAGGTGGCCAGAGAAGACTTGCTTTAAGGAGGTGATATTGCCTCCAACAAGGGACACTGACTAGGATAAGAGAAGGAGACATTATTCTAAGAAAATGAGTAGTTGTTTTTAAAAACACACAAATAGCTCAGAAATGTGTAAAATAAAAGGTAAGCGGCCCCTGTTCTCCATCTTGTCAGCTCCAAATCTGCCCCCCTTAAACAGGATAAATAAGTGAATTTATGTAACCATCCTTCAGGAATGCTCCTGAGTTGCCCAGGACAACCTGGGTCGCCCACCCATCTCAGCAGACATCCTGCCCGCAGTTTAGGCTCTGCGTGAGGTTCTATTTCTGGCCAGCACACCCTGCGCTGAGCAGGGGTCTCCCTATCGGGGGTCTGCTGACACTGGTCAATGAGCTGCAGCTGTTGTTCTATCCAGCCTGTCAGTGCGGCTGAAAAGGCTGGCTTGGGAGGTGGGCTTTTTTTCCATTCCTTCAGGTAGGTTAAATCTGCCAGTACATTAAAAATTAGCTAGGGCAGCTCATTTCTAGAGAGGGCCTGGTAGATATATGTGGGAATTATATTGACCATTTGGTTTCAATCAATAGTTTTGTTCTCTCTGGCTTCATGGAAAAACTCTTAAGAGTTTTAAAATCTTAAGGGTTCTGAAAATCCCTAATGACCTGAGTCACCTGGGCCAAGATCTAAATAAAATAAAATCCACACACACATTTTATAAACTGAAGTGCTAAGGGTCAGGGTTGCTCGTCTCGCTTCCTCTTCCCCCGCCTGTGTCCTGATGTCGGCAGTAGCTATTCTCAGCTCCTTTCCTCTCTCGCAGAACAGACGCTATCTAGTGAGTGGTATAAGGGAACCACATAGGTGTGCACCTGACCCCTTGAGTGACCCCACCCAGGCCCAGCATTGGATACTAGTGGAGAAGTGATAGCTGCTTTTTCTGAGCCCTGCCCATTCAGTTTTCAGATATGGTTCTCCTTTTACAAAATGCTTCTCTGATGTTTGGTTTCTGGTAGAAGCTTTGTGACACTGTGGTCCTTTCTGTCCCATCACAGAATACCCTGGGTCCCCTCTTTCTCTGTGGCTTGGCTCTAGCATTAGGTCCATCCAGATTGAAAGTCCCTGTTTGATGATTGGAGGCCAGGCAGAAACTCATCTGCGCCGGGGTTAGACAGACGCAGGTTGCCATCTGGCAGCAGCCGGCCCCCTGTTCAGTCCGAGTGGGCCACAGCTGTCTCTCTGTAGTCACAGTGAACACCCCAGAGTCTCAGATGGAACAGTGGTGATTACTGTGGGTCCCCCCAAAACTCATCCAGCTGGAGCCCACTGGGGAAAGAAATTCCCAGCAAAATTGAAAATCTGCTGCTGGCGGACAAAATGTTAGGTCTGAAAACTAATGCCGAGTAAGGGGTGGAGTGGTCAAGACATGTTTTAATGTGGAAAGTAAGGAGCTGGTATTTGGAGGGTGAACGTTGTGGGAAGAAGAAGGTTGGCATTTGTAGGTACCGTGGGGCTCTTGAGTGGGTCCTTCTTCCCCCTTGAATCTTCGGTGTTCATCTCGGGCATCAAGATTCACCACCACGGCAAGAGTGTGGTGCCACTGAAGCTGGCGGTGCCCTTACATCCATGGAAAGCAACGGGGCTTTTCTCCCTTGGGATAAAAAGCTCTCCTGGGTGGCCTTGCTGCTGAGGAAGCCAGTTTCTCAGCTTGGGACCTGGAACCCCACCGTGCAATGTGGAGTGACCAACTCTGGGCCCAGAGTTCTCCTCCCTGGAGGTCTCAACTAGGCAGCAGGGCTGGCTCGTTTAGGTGAACTTTCCTTTCCAGCCCTGTGCTCCTCTTCATTGCTGCTCGATTAAGGTATGAACGTCCTACAACTTCCGTTTGAGGCAGGAGAGTAGGGACAGTTTCTGGGAGAGTCCATTTGGCTGGAGCTGAAAGTTCAGGTCGTTGATCTGTTGGTGGTTATAACCATCCAGGGTCCTGAGAGCATCTCCTCTCTCTCTCTTTTTTTTTTTTTTTTTGTGAGGAAGATCAGCCCTGAGCTAACATCTGTGCTCATCCTCCTCTTTTTTTGCTGAGGAAGACCGGCTCTCGGCTCTGAGCTAACATCTATTGCCAATCCTCCTCCTTTTTTTCTCCAAAGCCCCAGTAGATAGCTGTATGTCATAGCTGCACATCCTTCTAGTTGCTGTATGTGGGATGCGGCCTCAGCATGGCCGGAGAAGCGGTGCGTCGGTGCGCGCCTGGGATCCGAACCCGGGCCGCCAGCAGCGGAGCGTGCGCACTTAACCGCTAAGCCACGGGGCCGGCCCGCATCTCCCCTCTCTTGCTAGCAAAGCAGCTGGCCCTGCCACACAGACATTCTCCTCCGCTTTATGTATTTGTAATTTATCTTCTTTTCCTTTGCTTACAAGTGTTTACAAACATTATAGAAATACATGAGGAAGAAAGTATTCATTTCCTATAATCTCCCCCCCTCCCTGGATAACTGTACTTAAGAGTTGGAACTGACAGATTCTAAGAAACCCAGTAACATATGAGAAGAAGGAAGGGACTAATGTAGACTTGAAATCCACAAAAATCTCCAAACTTAATTTGTGTAAGTAGTCAACCTCTGTTCACACTTTCACCCAAGGTTCATTGTTTTTGGTCTTAGAGACTACTGAGGCATGAAATGTCCAAACACACCGAGAGGAAAGGGAGTGATGATACAGGAGGAATCCTTACACTTAATTTATTCAGCACCTGCTGCTTACACACATTTCCTTGGTCAGGCCCACAACAAACTTGCAGGATGGATCATGATCCCTGTTTAATCTATGAGGGACATGAGGTTTAGAGAAGTAACGTGCCCAAGATGGTAACGCTCATAAGGGGCAGAGCTGGATGTGAACCATGTTTCTGGCTTTGCTTCTTCCATTTCTCTGAGCCTTTTCCGTCTCCATGATGTCTGTCTTCAAATTCTAACAGATGATCCATCACCATGGGTCAATCTTGTGGGCCAGTCCTCCATAAAACTACCTATTCATTTAACAAATATTTGCCGAGTGACTGTGATATGCTGAGCACTCTTCTAGTCACTAGGAATCAGCAGTGAACAGAGCCCACCAAGCCCCCTTGGGGCTCACACTCTAGAAGAGGAGACAGACATTAAACAGTCACCATGGATCAGGTGTATACCTCAGGCCCTCCCTAATGTCCTTTAATAACCATTATGGATTTGTAATCCATGGAATTCTTGCCACGCTTCCTAACCCTGTATTTACATTTTCAGCCTCTTAAGTCTGACTGTATTGCACAGCCTTGGAATGGAGGCAAGGGTCCCCCTAGTGTCCTTCCAGCCTAATGTTGTGATGGACAGGACTTGATGACCATTTTCCTTAGCAACAAAATGGTTGTCTGGGTGGGGCAGCGTTAGTGAGGTCGTTTTGCAGGTATAGCAGTGGAAAAGGGAAGTGAAAGATGAACACAAAACCAGTGAAGCCTCCTGGGCTTTGAAAGACTGATTAAAATGAGGCTTTGAAAAACTCCCTTCCTCCTCCCACCAGTGCCACATGCAACACAGAATGGGGCGCGTTCAGAAAACAGAGTGCACAGTTTCTGCGTCCATCCCAGCAGTAAAAGTATGGAGTAGAATCGTGTGTGCTGTGTGTTCTTTTAGGCCATTGCTTGGCTTCTAGGTCTCTGGTGTTTGCCTAGGGACCTCTTGGCAGAGCCTCTTACCATTCTCCTCCCCACTTGGAAAGGAGTCCTTGGTCCCTCCATGAGAGGTCAAGGCCTGTGCTGAGTTCAGAGGCAGAACAATCATGGTACCTTGGGGCTGGGACACTCTCCTTCCAGGAAGAAGAAGCCTTTAATTGCTTTTGGAAACTATATTCAGTCAAATTACCCAAGAGATCTGTGCCCAACTAGGCCAATCCCCTTCTACTATCTTTATTCCAACACCCCAAAGAAAGCACAAAAAAATGAAATCCATGGATAATTCAAGTACCTGCTTTTTTCAGCTTTTTCCCCTGCATATCTTTCAACAGAGCTACCACTAAAGCAGAGAGCCTGCCAACTCTTCAGCAAAGGGGCTAATGAGCAGTGATTTGGGAGGTGGGAAAGAAAGCTGTATAATTGGGTGTATTTAGTGGCAAATGAAGAAGCATTGTTTTCACCCAACTTGCTTAAGGAACAATGCAGCCCCGTGGTAAACAAAGAGCACACCCTTTATGATGACTCTACATGTGAGAGTGCCAGTCAGTCCCAGGATGCCACTCAGCCTGGGCACAAGCCCTTCCTGGGCAGGGGCATTGGCTGAAGGACAGCGTTTTTCATGCCCACCTAGAAACCAGGCTGATCATTTCTGAATCACAGGATCTCTGATTGGTTCTTACGCAGGGGTGATTTCTGCATTCTCAAGTTCTGTAATCTACTGTCATTGTAATTGGGAATGAAATATTTTCCAGGCTAAAGTGGAGTGGGATCTCAGGTGAGGGATTTTCAAATTAGGAGAGTTAGTCAGAAGCATTGAGGTTGCCTGGGGTCAGTGGAGCAGTAGACACCCAGTGGGCCGAAGCCTCTGTTGACAGTCTCTTGTTGTCTAGGAAAGAAGCAACTAGGACATTCCCGACATTGTCCCCCAATGCCCAACCCCCACCTCCCATTCTACAGAGCCCTGGGAATGGCCCAAGGCCCCTACTGCTCTATTCTCCTCAGTAAGACGTTGGGATGAGCACTTTCCAGGTGGTCACAGAAGGTGCCCCTGACCGTCACTTTATCCCCACGTGGGATGGAAACAGAAGGAGCTCCAGGAATAGCTACCTCCGTGGTCTCAGCACACCTGGCCGAGACTCTGCAGTAAAGCAGAAAGACCACTGGACAAACCCAGGAGGTGCAGGAAGTGTCTTCACCTCCCTGGACCCCAATCTCCCTGCCTACAAATTGAGAGATCTGGCTAAGTGATTATTTTTCTGATTTTCAGCACATTCAGTAGTCAAAGTTTTATTCACTGATAGCTTCTCTCTCGCTCATTCTAAACCCCCCACCCCGCACTCTTCCTGAATGAGAGGCCCCAGGAAACTCCGCTTTGTAACCAAGTGACTTCTAAGGTTCTGAAAGGTCTTCTGCTCTTAGGTTCTGAAATTCTTCAGCCTGGCCCTCACCCAGCCTTGTCTTAGATTCCAGTGGAGATCCTCTACAGATATGCTGTTGGCAGTGGCCTTCCATTCCTTGGATTATGTAAAACAAGCATTATTATTCTTTTTTTTTTTTTTGTGAGGAAGATCAGCCCTGAGCTAACATCCATGCTAATCCTCCTCTTTTTGCTGAAGAAGACCGGTTCTGAGCTAACATCTATTGCCAATCCTCCTCCTCTTTTTTTTGCCCTTTTTCTCCCCAAAGCCCCAGTAGATAGTTGTATGTCGTAGTTGCACATCCTGCTGGTTGCTGTATGTGGGACGCGGCCTCAGCATGGCTGGACAAGTGGTATGTCGGTGCGCGCCCGGGATCCGAACCCGGGCTGCCAGTAGCGGAGCGCGCACATAACCACTAAGCCACGGGGCCGGCCTCAGGCATTATTATTCTTAGAAAGCTTTGCTAAGACTTAAAAGACTCCAGCCTGCCTGCCGTATTTGTTTATTTGTTTACTTGTTTATTTTTGAGGGGATGGATAATGTGTACTGGCCTTCTTTTCAAATCCGTGTCTGAGCCTGAAGCCAGTGCAAATTGCTGGTGCAAGACCAAGGTGGGGAAGTTGTTTTGGTGGCTTCCCTGAAGG
The DNA here is from genome assembly GCF_057802395.1 of Ceratotherium simum simum. Classification (NCBI taxonomy): domain Eukaryota; kingdom Metazoa; phylum Chordata; class Mammalia; order Perissodactyla; family Rhinocerotidae; genus Ceratotherium; species Ceratotherium simum. The sequence goes on along the minus strand of NC_141921.1, from coordinate 39,093,395 downwards.
GCACGTTGGGTAGTTCTAACCACATCAACCCTTCTCCAGCTGTCTCTGATATGGATGAGCTCTGTTAAGGTCCCTCTCCCTGGGGGAGTCCGGGCATCAAGGTTTGGGGACATCCTGACCCCAAAGGTAATAAATGGTATCACATGGCTTGACTTCTGCCTTTCCTGTGAGGGTGTGCCTTGGAAAGAAGACTGAGGGGCCGGCCCGGTGGCGCAAGCGGTTAAGTGCGCGCGCTCCGCTGCGGCGGCCCGGGGTTCGCTGGTTCGGATCCCGGGCGCGCACCGACGCACTGCTTGGCAAGCCATGCTGTGCCGGCGTCCCATATAAAGTGGAGGAAGATGGGCACAGATGTTAGCCCAGGGCCGTCTTCCTCAGCAAAAAAAGAGGAGGATTGGTGGATGTTAGCTCAGGGCTGATCTCCTCACAAAAAAAAAAAAAAAAAATGGGGGCCGGCCCAGTGGCGCAAGCGGTTAAGTGCGTGCGCACTGCTGCGGTGGCCCAGGGTTCGCCAGTTCGGATCCCGGGTGTGCACTGACGCACCGCTTGGCAAGCCATGCTGTGGCGGTGTCCCATATAAAGTGGAGAAAGATGGGCACGGATGTTAGCCCAGGGCCAGTCTTCCTCAGCTAAAAGAGAGGAGGATTGGCGGATGTTAGCTCAGGGCCGATCTCCTCACCGAAAAAAAAAAGACTGAATGTCCGTGAGGACCACAGGGGCAGTTTGACCCATCAGTAGCCGCACTGTGAACAGAATTTCAAAGGCAAGGCAGGCAGTGCCCTCTCACTTCCCATAAGACTCGTCCCTCGCCCATAGTGCACCAGCAGGAGCATCGAGTGAGAGGCAGCCTCAGGGATTAGGTGGCCTCAGAGGGTCCTGCAGCTCAGGGGGCTCTGAGTTGGCTTGAGCTTATATGTAACCAGGGCCATCATTGATTTAATTTTTAAAAGGTGATTTGAGGTCAGGTGGCAGTCGACCCTTCCTTCAGTTGGGGTCTTTTCTGCTTTTGGATTTCCATCTCCTAGACCTGAACTGCTGAAGCTGTTCTAAGCAGTCTGTCATCTAAATATACCTGGTCTCTCCATGGAGCCAGGAGAGCGGCTGCTGTTACCTGGCGACCTCCTCCCTTGGCGGTGGAAGAGGGCCAGGTTTCTCCTGCGTTATAGGTCTGTGCCTCCTGTGTGCCAAGCAGAGGTGCAGCAGGCCCATCAGTGAGCCCCATGGTGGTCGGGCAGTTCACACGGGCGCGTTTACAGCCCGGGGTCTGTCCAGCCCGCAGACTCTCTCGCCATTGCTGGGGCCGGGATTTTTATCCTGCTCTGAAAATATAGGAGTGGGGACCGTGCCCCTCCCAGCCCCGCCGCGGCCCCCCTGTGAGTAGGTAGCAGATTTAGATTCCAGATCTCCCATCTGTTTGCTGAGCAGCATCATAGCCTCTTTGGGCTTGACCAGGGAGAAAGAAAGGAGGTCATCTGTAACCAGCGTGTTTTCATTTGGCCATTTATAATCTTTCACAGCTACCTTAGAGTTACCTATTAGGGACCAATTCTGGAAAGATTTCTTGGTACCAACCATAGAACTAGAAATTGTTTCGTGGGTATGTGTCTATAAGAGAGAGACAAGACAGAGAAGGCCGGGCTGTGGCAGCTCAGAGCAGAGAGTGGGACTAACCCTAATTAAAATGCTCTGAGTCAGGCGTTTCTTGGCTTGTTGGAGTGTGCCACCCACATTTCCCCACAGCATGGGGTCTGGCACAGTCTCGTGATGGCCAGTCTTCCCAGAGTGCTCAGCAGGGAGCAGCGGCCTCCTGGCCTTGGGAGAGTCTAGGGCGGGCTGAGCCCAGTTCTTCCCAATGCTGGTGCCCTATCACACCCAGAGAATCAGGAGCTGGGAAAGAAGGGCAGCTTGGCCAGTCCAGGGTGTGCTCTGGGAACGTGCCTTTGAGACGAGGCCTGAGTCAAAGAATTTTAGGGAAACCACAGCTTTAAAAAAAAAAAAAAATTACTTTAAATCTTAATCCCTCTCTTCATTCTCAGCTGACCCTGCTTATTTTTAAATTTTCCTCTGAAAAGAGCTTTCTCATCCTCCCACCATCAAGCACACCAGCCCACCTGCGTCTGGGCTCCCATCTGTGGCCACCCTCCCCTGCAGCCGTGAATCCCGTCCTGGCTCTCCTGTTCAAGGACATGACTCCTTCACTCCACCCCCATTCTCTCTCTCTCTCTCTCTCTTTTTTTTTTTTTTTTGGTGAGGAAGATTGGCCCTGAGCTAACATCTGTGCCAATCTTCCTCTATTTTGTATGTGGGTTGCTGCCACAGCATGGTCTGATGAGTGGTGTATAGGTCTGCACCTGGGATTGAACCTGCGAACCCCGGGCTACCGAAGTGGAGCACACAAACTTAACCTCTATTCCACCAGGCTGGCCCCCCCTTTTTTTTTTTTTTTTGGTGAGGAAGATTAGCTCTGATCTTACATCTGTTGCCAATCCTCCTCTGTTTGCTGAGGAAGATTGGCCCTGGGCTAACATCTGTGCCCATCTTCCTCTACTTAATATGTGGGATGCTGCCACAGCATGGCTTAATAAGCAGTGCATATATCCGTGCCCAGGATCCAAACCTGCGAACCCTGGGCCACCAAAGCAGAGTGTGTGAATTTAACCAATACGCCACTGGGCCGGCCCCAACCCCCATTCTCTTGCCTCTCTTTTGGCAAAACTGGTCAAAGGAGTTTTCTTTCTTTTTTTTTTTTTTTTTGTGAGGAAGATCAGCCCTGAGCTAATATCCATGCTAATCCTCCTCTTTTTGCTGAGGAAGACTGGTCCTGGGCTAACATCTATTGCCAATCCTCCTCCTTTTTTTTCCCCCTTTTTCTCCCCAAGGCCCCAGCAGATAGTTGTACGTCATAGTTGCACAACCTTCTAGGTGCTGTATGTGGGACGCGGCCTCAGCATGGCCGGAGAAGCGGTGCGTCAGTGCGCGCCTGGGATCCGAACCCGGGCTGCTGGTAGCGGAGCGCACGCACTTAACTGCTAAGCCACGGGGCCGGCCCCCAAAGGAGTTTTCTGTATTGCTGTCTCCTCTTTTTCCTTTCTTCCTTCTTTCCTTCCCTTCTTCCTTTTCTCCTTTCTTCAACCAAAATTAGGCAGTCTAGTATAGGAAGCCCCGTGTACAGCTCTTACATCTCGTGACCTGTCTTGTGTCAACTATACCCCCATCACTCTGTTATTCTGAAGCAGATTCCAGATATCCATGCATTTTTCAGTAAACATTGCTCAAAGCTGAGGATTCTTTTCTCACATAACCCAATACTACTATCACCCCTTAAAAAATTTAATAACTTTTCCTCAAATCATCAAATACCTACTAAGATTTCCAGTTCCAATTGCCTCATCAATGTCGTTTTAAAAATACCTTGTTTGCTTGAAACAGGATCCAAATAAGCTTGAGCTCCCCTTGAGGAACTCCTCTCGGGCTTTCGTCCCTACTCCTTCACTCGAGTTGCTTTCATCATGGGTCCCAGCACCTCCCTTAATGTGGGAATGTGACCCCCATGAATCGATCATTCCCTCTCTTAGAAACTTGCTTCACTTGGCTTCTGCAGCACACGCTGTCCAGATTTTCCACCCACCTCACTGGCTGTGCCTTCTCCGTCTCAAGCCGTGATCCTCAGCCCTGCCTGGGCGTTAGAATTACCTGGGGAGTGTTAAAAAGCAATGCTGGTTCCTGAGCCCCACCTCCAGAGTTTCTGCTTTAGTTGATCTGGGGTGGCACCGGGGCGTTGTTATTTTCCTCCGGTTCCCCAGGAGAGGACCCCTGGTCGGACATTGGAGAGCCTGGCTCAGTCCTCAGATGCTCCTCTGTCTGCACTCCCAGGATGATCTCATCCAAGTCCACAGCTTGACTTGCCGTCTAAAGGCTGATAGCGCTGACCTCTCCCTAACCTCCAGACTCATTTACACAGCTGTCTCCTTGACATCTCCATTTAGGTATCTGATAGGCATTTTGAACTTACCATGGCCCGAGCAGAACTCCACCTGATCTGGAAATGGCAGCGCCGTTCAGTTGCTCAGACCAAAAACCTTAGAAGCGTCCTCGGCACCTCCCTTTCTCTCATACCCCACATCTAACCCATAAATAAATCCCTGGGGCGCCACCTTCAGAATAGACCTTGAATCTGACCCTTCCTCGCTTCCACTCCTACAGCCAGCTCCAAGCCTCCATATTCCATCTGCACTGGTGAAAGCCTGCCAACCAATCTCTCCACCTCCGCTGTGGCCTTCCACAGGCTGTATATACACCACACAGAAGCTAGAGCAGCCTGGAACATATATATTGAATTATATTACTTCCCTATTTTCAACCTTCCAATAACTTCCCAACAAACTGGTGATGAACTATGAAGTCCTTACCATGGCCTGTAGGGCCGCACATGATGTGGCCCTTGGCTGTCCTCTGATTTCATCTCGTACCATTTGCATCCTCACTCCCCAAGCTCCAGCCCCACCAGTCTCCTTACTTTTGCCCCTTCCTCAGGACCTTTGCACCTGCCATCCCTCTAACTAGAATACTCTCCCCCTAGATACTTCAGTAGTCATTTCCTCAGTGAGATCTTCTTTGACCTGCTATTTATAACAGACCCCCAATTCCTGCTTTGTTTTTTTTATGGCATTATTACTCCCTGGCACTGTGTTTGCACATAGTTTATCTCTGCCTGCCACCATAATGTAAGTTTTACAAGGACAAGGACTTCTGTATAAGAATAGTATCTGTATGTACATAGTGGGTGCCCAGTAAATATTTGTGGAAGTGTATGAATCTTCAAGGCTTGAGGCTCCCTTCTGGCCACTGCTGAACTGAGCTTTGGGCAAGAGACAGCTTCCAGCCCAGCCTGTCGCAGGTGTGCATTCTTTACCACCTCTGCTCAAGGCTCCAGACCAAAGGTTGGCAAACTGTTTCTGTAAAGGGCCAGAGAGTAAATATTTTAGGTTCTGAAGGCCGTGCAGTCTCTGTCGCATCTACTCAACTCTGCCGTCGAAAGCTGCCATACATAATACAAAAACAAATGGGTGTGGCTGTGTTCCAATAAAACCTGACAAAAATAGGAGGCAGACCCGCTGGCCATAATTAGCCAACCCCTGCTGTAGACTACTAATTCTGAAATTTTCCGCCTTTTCCCCAAATCTATGTGGACAGAGAGGAAACACTCAAAACCATCAGCAATCTGCTCAGCAGGATGAACTTCTTCCCAGAAGTTGGGAGAGCTCCTCCTGGAGCAACTGTCACTTGTGTTAACCAAACAGTACACTTCCTCACTTCTGGGAAGATGCCAACATGGGGCAGAAGGATGGAGAGAGTAATAGGCAGGCTTTCTTCTTAAAGAAGCCACACTGGCTTTTCTCTTTGATCCATCTTCCAAGAAGCAGAGCTACAGAAGATACCGAGCTCACATCCACCGTGGGCTTTTTAGTTCTCGTGACTTAAAAAAGAGGGGACTGCATTTCTCTTTTGTGGGTTCTCCTACAAAATATTAGAATATAGTATAACATTTTATATACGTTATTCATTCAGGGATCTTGAACCCAGGTTAGGTGAAAAGACCTGGATTTAAAATCTGGCTCTGCTACTAGCTCTGTGACCTACTTTATGGGGTTGCTGTGATGATTAAGTTAAATAGTGTTTGCAAAGTGCGTCATTATCATTGTTGTCCTAGCAGCTAACATTTATTAAGTGTTTTCCAAGTATCCTCTGACCCCTCACAACAACCTATAGGGAGGGTACTAATACTAAGCCCATTTTACGGATGAGAAAACCGAGTTTAAAGAGGTGAAATAACTTGCCCAAGGTCACACAGTGAGGGAGTGGCAGGGCCCACACTCAAATCTAAGTTGTCTGACCACACAATCCACACCCTTAACCACTCTGCGCCTTCCTAGTGCACATAATAAGCACTCAATAAATGATGGCTCTAATTATAGCAGCTGTTAGCTGCACCAGCATGTATTGTATGTAACCAAAGAGTAGTTTGGAATAAAGGTTGGCAATTGTGCTTCCAGGCTGAGTTATTTTCTTTATACTCAGTCCATTAATTCTGTTGCTGAGGGGCCCTCGTTGACTCGGTGTTTGCTTTCCTCCCACTTCCGGCTCTGTCAGCCTGCTGATCTTATGAGGCAGTAAGTGGCTCCCGGCTGCTGCCTCTTCAAGGCAAGGGGAGAATACCTCTGCTGTCACCTGCGTGTTGCGCTTTGCTGACCAACTCTGAAGTCTGAGCTCAAGCTGTCCACATGGCTCCTCAAGTGCTCCCGTCACTGATTCAGACATTCCCTTTCTTTTCCTGCTCCTCGCAAAGACTGTGCTGAGTTGCAGCACTGATTCGAGATCTCCTTCTCCCCTGAGATAATGGAAAATCTTTATCAACCTGCTGTAGCAGAGTGGTGAAGGAGTAGGCTCTAGAATCACCTGCCTGAACTAGTGAACAAAATATGAGGTCTTGGGAGCAGACATCATCGTGTCTTCCTGGCGCCTGTACTTAGGTTTAGCCAAGTGCTGTGTCACTGGTGTGACTAAGAATCTGGGTTCATTATTCTTCATAATCTTGGCTAATGTTCACTGAGCACTTGCTCCTTACCAGGATCTATGCTAAGCCTTTTGCATGCTTTATATCACTTGATCCCCTAAACCAGCACTGTCCAATAGAACTTTCTGCAGTGATGGAAATGCTCTATATCTGCACTGTCCAATACAGTAGCCTCTAGCCACATGTGGTTACTGAGCATATGAAATGCGGCTAGTGCAATGAGTTTTTAATTTTGTTTAATTTTAATTAATTTAAATTTAAATAGTCACATGTAGCTAGTGGCTTCTGTATTGGACAGCTGAGCTCTAAACTATCTTTTTAACCCATTTTACAGATGAGAAAAAATGAGGGTTAGAGGATTCAGTAATTTGCCAAAGGTGCTTGGGCTCGTGCTTCCTTCCCAGAGCCCTGACTCTTCACCACCGTGTTGTACACTCTTTATATTGTACTTTTTGCAGAGATTGTTTCCTGGTTTCAGACTGTTCCCTAACTCATAATGCGACGTGTATGTATGCAACCCATTTTGAAATAAATGTGTAAGACCTATCTAGAGAAAGCTGTAAAACTTACCAAATGATATAAAAGAAGACCTGCATAAATAGGAAAAAAAAAAAATTCTGTATTCCTGGATGGGAAGACTCAGTATTGCAAAGATACCATTTCTCCCCCCAAATAATCTCTGGATCAGTATAATTCTACTCTGAATTGAAAAGGGAATTGTAAAGAAATTTGATTCTAAAAGAATGTGCTAGAACAGTCAAAATCGTTTCGAAAAAGAATAGTTGGGGGATGAGGTGGACTTGTTCTGCCCATATCAAAATGATGGCTAAAGGGAAAATGATTAAAAGTAGAGGACTGTCACAGGAATAGACAATGGTCCAGTTAAACAAAATAATCTAGAAAGCTGGCATTATACCACAGATCAGTAAGAGGCCATAATACATGTGGAAATGTTCTTATCCATCCAGAAAATAATAAAGCTGGGTCCTTACTTCATGTCATATAGAAAGTAAAGTTCTAAATATGAAAAAAAGAACCATGGGGCCGGCCTCTTGGCGCAAGCGGTTAAGTGCGCGCACTCCGCTGCGGCGGCCCGGGGTTCGCAGGTTCAGATCCCAGGCGCGCACCGATGCACCACTTGTTGGGCCATGCTGTGGTGGCATCCCATATAAAGTGGAGGAAGATGGCCATGGATATTAGCTCAGGGCCAGTCTTCCTCAAGAAAGAAGGGGAGGACTAGCATCAGATGTTAACTCAGGGCTAGTCCCCCCAAAAAAAAAAAAAAAAAAAAAAACCCAAAAAAGTCCTAAAACTATAGAAGAATAAAGGTACTTTTGTAACATTAGACTGGGAAAAATAGGAAACTATAACAGAAAAGATTGACAGATTTGACGACATAAAACATAAAAATTTCTCAATAGGAAAAAAACGCCATAAGCAAAATTTAAAATTCAGTTGACACTAGGCAAAAAAAAATAATAATAATACATAGCAACAAACAGGGTTAAATCCTTAAGAAAGAGCTGCAACAGATCAGTAAGAAAAAGACAAGCAGCCTAGCTGGAGAATATTGGGCAGAGGTTATGAATAGGCACTTCACAGAAAAAGAAATACAAATGACTAATAAGAATGTTCAACTACTTTAGTGATCAGAGAAATACAATTTGAAACAATTAACAGGGATCCACGGATGTTCGTTGTAATATTATGTGCAATATCAAAGAACAGGAGACAATAGCCATATCTAACAATAGTTAAGGCATGGTATGTCATATTTTAGAATATAATATGATTATGAAAAAGAATAGAGTGGATATGTATGTAATGATATGGAAATATATGTTTGATACATTGTTGAGTTAAGAAAAAGCAAGTTTCAGAACAATGAATATAGCATGATCTATTTCACTTTTTTTTTTTTTAAGTCTATGTATGCAGGAAAAGAGTTGGGAGCATACATACACAAGCTGTTGACAAGTGGGGAACAGGAGGTCTTTATATTTATAGGCACGTCCACATTGCTTCCATTTTTATGATGAGCAAATATTGTTTTTGGAATAATTTTTTTTTAAGGTATCTTGACCTGAGAAAGGAGTCAGAATTCCAGCCATGCTCCCTCCCTTAGCTAAAAATCATAGTGAAGGACTTAACTTCTATTGGCCTCAGCCACCTTCTCTGTTTAAAAACAAATAAATAAAATTTAAAAACACGGGGCCAGCGCCGTGGCATAGTGGTTGAATTCTGCACGCTCCACTTCAGCGGCCCAGGTTCTCAGGTTCAGATCCTGGGTGTGGACCTACACACGTCAGCCATGCTGTGGTGGTGACCCACATGCAAAATAGAGGAAGATTGGCACAGACGTTAGCTCAGGGCTAATCTTCCTCAGCAAAAAATAAACTTCCATATTTTTCAAGTGTTATGGTGGGTATGGCTACTTTTATAATCAAGAAGATGACTAAGCCACTGTTTTGCTTTTTTAATAAGAGAGTTGCACTAGATCTCTCAAGATTCTTCCAACTCTAACATCTAAGACTCTTTGATCTCAGATTTGCTCAAAATTTGAAATTAAAAAACAAAAAGCTGGACACTGACGTTTGGGTTCTCAACACTAAATTGTGCTAGACTACTTTCAGCCACTGCTGAGAGGGAGTTGTGCAGTTTCCGCAAGCTCGTTGCTCTTTTTTTCAGTTCTGGAAGCCTTTTCTTCTCCTGGGGCTCTGTGTTGCCTGCCTCTCAGGAGGGAGGGCTGACCCCACAGGACTGAGGTCTGTCCCTGGCATCAGGGCTGCTAGACTTAACCCTGGGCCACAGAGAAGAGAGGCTATTTTTGTTGTGGGGGCTCAATGGTTGGCCTCTCTCCAAGAGCGCGTGCTTGTTGGTATGGTTGATGCATCTTGCCTGCTGCGGCCGTCTCTGCCACTGCTTCCAGAAAACACTTGAGAACATGTTTGTCCAGCGCCAAGAGCTTAAACCTGAGATGAGTGTACAGGGCTGAGTGCTCTTTTTTTGTGTTCCCTCTTCTGGCCATTCCAAGGGCAACAGAAGACCAGAGTATGGCTCAAATGGAGCTGGAAAGACTTTTCTCCTAGAGCTGTACTTGAAAGGGGCCACTGCCTCCTGACTGCGGGTGCAGGGAACTCATTCCAAGCATCTGGGCTTTCTCAGCCTTAACCAAGCTGCTAGGGCTGCCCTCACCTTCGTCAGCCTGGTGGGGTTTGCTCAGGGCTGCAGTTCATCTCACCTACTATCCAAATCTCTTTTTATCAGTCCAGCCTGGGAACAGTGGCCTTATTAGTGTAGGGCTTGATGTGAGCCTGGCATGTACCCGGATCCATATCCAGCCTTGTCAGGTTCCTCAGGCAAATCCAGTGTCCCAAGTCAGCCTGTGGCAAGAAGGCCATCGGAACAGCTGCCCCAGTCCATCAGCCCTTAGTTTGTGCAGAGGAGTAGCTCCCAGCAGGGCCTCTGTGTTGCCCAACTCCAGGGGCAGGGGCCATTTACACTGGGCACTGGGGGTTCATATATAGATAAGACTATATGTAGTGCCCCTGGAGTTGTGTAGCCCAGTGGCCCTGGCTCCAAGCCTGGTACCACCTGAGACCTACACACGGATGGTGAATCCCTCACCAGCATCAAGTTGTCATCGCACAAAGCACTTACTGAGTGCCCCTTGGGGACTGGGCTCTAAGGATACAGCCTTTGCCCCTGGAACCTCCAATACAAGATAAGCAGCTGGTGCGGGCAGTCTGAGGTAGACTTCTGTGTTGGTCAACACAGATACGTCATTTGACTGGCTTTCTCAGCTACCTTCTTGATTCCAGAACTTCTGTAGTCCTCCTCTTTACGAGTTCTAATTTTGGGGGGATTATTTTTCCTTTCAGTTGCAGAGCTACTTTGCTGCATGTGAAGATGAGACCCCTGCCATCCGGAACCACGATAAGGTCCTGCAGCGTCTGTGTGAACACTTGGACCATGCCCTGCTGTATGGGTAAGGTGGAGATAGTTTCTGGAAAATTCTATAGGACAACACAGGGCACAACCGAGGCCATAAGTAGCCTCCAGAGAGAAGTCCCTAGCCTTGTCTGGCTTTTATTTCTTCTTTCTCTTGGCAGAAAGAGATTCGTCTCACTCAAGTGGGCCACAGGCTGTCTGTAGTTATCCCAGTAAATCATCTCTGAGCAGGCATGAGTGATTGGGGAAGGAATTAGCAACAGAGGAAATGATGCTGTGAAGGCATGGTGGTTGCCTGTGGGTCTCGCTGGGAATCCATTGCTTTCAGCCTCAAGCTCACTACTGACACAAAGGCTGGTGGACCAGCTGACTGCAGCTTCCCAGGGTGGCCCCGCTTAGGTCATAGCAGCTCCCGTCCTATTTTCTCAGACTGCAAGACCTCTCATCTGGCTACTGGGTGCTCGTGGTGCATTTCACCCGGAGAGAGGCCATCAAACAGATCGAGGTGCTGCAGCATGTGGCCACCAACCTGGGGCGCAGTGAGTAGTACCAGGTTGACTGGGAAGGGACCAGCTCCGCCCTCCCTGTGGGTAGCTCGGGGCTCAGGTGTGGCCTCAGCGTCAGCCCTGGGAGGCTGACCACCTTGTGGTGTCCAGTGGCAGTGGGTATTAAAATGCCAGTGCCCTCCATGAGGCCTCTCTTCCCCCTGCATGTGACAGGGTGTTGGGGCCTCGTGGGTGGGGTGAAGGAGAGGGAGATGCTGAAGAGAACTGGACTCCTATCAATCCCAACCCGTGCACATAATGAGGAGTCTCGCTTCTCACCCTGAGCTAGGATCAGTGTTAGCCTACAGAATCAGTGGAGAATCCTTGCCTTACTCAACCCATCTGAAGTTTACAATCTGCCCTCTTTATCAGAGTTTCCTGGCCAGCTACAGGCTGTGCCCCGACAGGGAGAATAAAGATTTCAGGGGTTATGGTGCTCCAACAAGAGAGACGGCTGTTGGAGTGCTTGGTCCCTCAGCCACTCTTTCTTTCCTTTCTGCCCTTGGTTAGCCAAAAAAAGCCAGCACCCTGACAGGCCTTCCTTCCAGTTACTCCTGCCCTTTGTTTGTAGGCCGGGCCTGGCTGTACCTGGCTCTCAACGAGAACTCCTTGGAGAGCTACTTGCGATTGTTCCAGGAGAACCTGGGTCTGCTGCATAAGTACTATGTCAAGTGAGTGTCCTCAATGGTCTCTCTCACGTAGCCCCAGAGGTCCCCTTGAGCCTCGTACCAAAGACTCTTGTCACATGCAGACACCATGGTGTGCCACACCAAAGGCCTGGCCTGGCATTGCATGCTGAGGACACATCAGTGATGGCTAAAGAGCCATTAGAGCCTTGCCTATGATGGCTTTTGCCAGGAGTACTTGTATTCTAGCTGGTCTCCTGTGTAGCAGCCTGCTGCTCTGCCTCTGCCTGATCCTCTCTCCAGGCCTCAGACCTGAATGGAATGCTCAGCCTTTGCTAGAGTTGCCACAGGAACAGAGTATTTATAGCAGCTGCTAAGAGCCAGATGAGCCTTATGCGGCGGGCCCCATATCTGAAGACACTGGCAGTAAAGTGCTGTGTGGCTCCAAACCCAGCAGGAGAATGCTAGAAAGGGGCAAGGGAAGCCTACATCAAGCTGGGTGTCCTCCAGGGTGTGGGGATGTCACACATCAAATTTCAACACAGCTGCATGTGGGTGAGGTAGGGCCAAGAGGTAACCAGACCCAGAACCACCATCGTCCCTTCTCATGTCTTGCAGGAATGCCCTGGTCTGCAGCCATGATCACCTGACTCTCTTCTTGACCTTGGTGTCTGGGCTGGAGTTCATTCGATTTGACCTGGATCTGGTGAGACACCATGGCTCCCACTGCTTATGGGGGCAGGGGAGTGGGTGGGGTGGGCGCACAGTGTCATTTCTCAGGTCCCTCTCAGGGAGCCTGTTGGCTGTGACTGAGCCTGAGCAACGCCTTGTTTGTTCAGGTGAGGGAGGGGTTCAGGGTCTGAACAGTGGAATTGAGTGGAATGGAGGTGATTCTCTCTTTGCTTATTTAAGACCAGAACTCCTGGTTCAAGTGACTCCTTCCTATCTCTCTGTCCCAGCCTGGAGAAAAGCCACATTTTCTGGAGTATTTTAGCACTGAAGTTCTCCTTCATGTTTAGGACTTGGGTGTTTGAGAGGGACAAGACAGATTCATCCCTATGCCTCCTGGGTTCCTGGAAGTGTCCGCAGCTCCATGCTTCCTGGCCTCCCCCACTCTCATGCACTAGAGAAATAGGATGCGGCCCACAAAGAGCTAAGGAGGCTGCCGAGCCCCTCTTGGACTCAGGCTCATCAAGGTGCATGCAGCTGCCTCATCCTAATCAAATCACCTTCCTAGGTCCCTACCCCGTCAACACAGACTGAAAAAGGAACTTGGCTACTGAAAAATAGTAGAAATTGGAGACAATGAACAACTCTAGTAGTAAAAGACATCGAGGAGGGGCTAGACGGCATAGCTGGGTTCTGTCATCTTTGTCGGCCTCAAGTCCACAGCTTTAGGAGCCGCAACCATTCACGTTACTGTTTTTAACAGCTTATTTTTGAATTTAGTACCTTAAGCCCATTGATTTCCCAAAGAAAAACTGACGCGGGAGCGTGTGACAGGCAGATCCATGGCTTCCGATCCTGGACTCTGCTGTCTGCGGAAGGCTGTGTTTTGGGGCCCAGCCCAGGCCTCCCGCCACCCAAACCTGCCTTTCCCACTCTCTCCTCAGGACGCCCCTTACTTAGACTTGGCCCCCTACATGCCTGACTACTACAAGCCTCAGTACCTGCTGGACTTCGAAGACCGCCTTCCTAGCTCGGTCCATGGCTCGGATAGCCTGTCCCTCAACTCCTTCAACTCCGTCACTTCCACCAACCTGGAGTGGGATGACAGTGCCATTGCCCCATCTAGTGAGGGTAAGTGGCCCCGGGGCGGAGGAGCCCAGCCTCCGGAACTGATTCTGGAGCCATTGAAGCCTGGCTGGGTGACATCTTTCTTGGCTACTTTTGGCCTGGTGGTTGAAATTTGAAGTTGAACAGGCCTAGCCATTTCCCAGATCTTCATTTCCTCAGCGTCCCTGTGGTGGCTAAAAAACTGATTCTAGGAATAAAAAGCCAAAATGAGATCTTATGAGTGTTAGACCCTTTCCCAGAAGGCTGTAGCCACGTGTCCAGGGGCAGTTTTCTGAGCAAGGGGAGATTAGCAGTGCAACCTGGAGACTCTTCCTGACACAGGAAGGGTCTGGCAGGGGTGAATGTCGCCTGCTCTGGGGAGCTTGTCCTACCCTAGATTCTAGGCAGACAGAGGCTAAGCAACCCCTGGAAGAAGAGAGAGAGGCCGGCCTGGTGGTGTAGCGGTTAAGTGTGTGCGCGCTCTGCTGCGGTGACCAGGGGTTCACAGTTTCGGATCCTGGGTGCGCACCGACACACCGCTTGTCTAGCCGTGCTGTGGCAGCGTCCCATATAAAGCAGAGGAAGATGGGCACAGATGTTAGCCCAGGGCCAGTCTTCTTCAGCAAAAAAGAGGAGAATTGGCAACAGATGTTAGCTCAGGGCTGATCTTCCTCACAAAAAAAAAGAAAAAAAAAAAGGAGAAGAGAGAGCCAGATGGGCCCAAAGTTTAGAGGAAAACTTGCCACCATTTCTCATGGGTCCATCTGATTTCTGAGTCCCTCCTGCACTTGCCAGTGTGTTAGGGATGATTGCACCCATTGCTTCAAAGACTGAAAAAGAGTAGCTCACATCAGTAGGTCATTTTATTGTCTTGATCCAACAACTGATTGGAACAGTCTGGTTTCTTTCAAACCTTAGGCCTCCATGTTCATTTGTAAAACTGGCTGTTGCCCCACCTTCATCCCATGAGGGAAGCCAGATCTCTTCATTTACTGCACCCCACCTCACCTCCAGGGAAGGGGATCTGAGCACAAGTTCAGCCCCTGGGGCTCCCTAGAATTGCGTCAGCACCGAGACCTCGACCTTCTTCTTTATTTCTGCTGTGCCGTGGGTCATATGTCCCAGGGAGAGGGCAGTTACTTTCAGGCTTGCTGTCAGCAAGACTTCCGTTGTTCGGTGTACAAGCAGAAGATGGCAGCTCAGTCTCCTCGGGTTGGGCTCATGGGCTGCCTCAGACAAGTCAGAGGGATGGGCCTTGAGGGAGCAGCCAGACTCTCCACGGAGGGAGGAGTCCCCTTGAGCCCACCTCATGTCAGCTGCTGGGTATGGAGGGAAGGAAGGCAAGGGATAGAAAAGAAGGTGAGTGCAGCGGAGCCCATGTGCTTCTCTGCCAGAGCCGGGTTCTGGCGTTGGAAAGGATTGCCCCCGGAGGCCTTTCTAGCTGGTCAGAGGCTCCTGGGCCAGTGCCTGAGCTGAGAAGCAGCTGGGGTCCTAATAAGTTCCCCAGAGGTTGTCAGAAAAATATAGAGAGTTTAATTTTTTCCTCTCTTGTTTTCTCCCCATGTCTCCCACCCTGTTGCCCCTACCCTCCCTGTCCTTCCACTGCCTGTTTCTAATCTTCAGTTTTGTCCCTCATTTTTATAGATTATGATTTTGGAGATGTGTTTCCAGCAGTGCCGTCTGTACCCAGCACAGACTGGGAAGGTGGGACAGAGTCTGCTGTTACCCTCTTTTCCTGTTTTGCAACATTTCCATGCCAAGCTTGCTGCATGATTCAAAATCAGCTCATTATTTATAATAATGTCAATGATCATAATAAAGCAAAGTTTGGTGTGCTGATAGATGGAATTCTTCAGTAGGAGAACCTGACCTTAGCCCTAGGCAAATCCCTTCTCCTCATGCAGGACTCCTGCCTTTATGCAATGGTCTTGTGGAATGACTAAGTGACGGCATTTCGGGGACACACTGATGACCCCTCCTGATTCCAATGCCAGTCAATGCATCAGACATGCACAGGGAACTGCCAACCTGTGGGGCACGAGTGGCCCGATCCAGTGAGTGGAGACTCGTTCTGGAAGGCGATGCCTTTGAACATGTAGGTTGTAAACTCCTTTAGGTCAGGTGCGCTCCTGTATCAGAAGCATCAAGAAGCAAAGGCAGAGAGCTTGATTCCTTCAGTCTGTTCTTAACGGCTTCTTCTCAGGTATTTTTTAAAGAGATTGAGGTCCAAGTGAGGGAAATTGCCCAAGCACAGCTGAAACTTCCTACAGGGAGATCCTCTTTGAAGTTTTAAGGCAGATTAAAATAAAATCTGAGAACCCTCCCACCCTGTCCAATAGGCAGCAGCAATACTTGGGCATTTTTCTGCCCATGACCCCACTTCTAGGCTTGTGAAAATTCATGAAGCTATTTCCCATGATTACTCAAAGCATATAGGGCATGTTTCTGAGACGGTTAATGCTTCCTCCTTAAATCTGAGGCCATAACTGGACCCGCCCCCCCACTTCCACCCAGGGTGGGGTAGGAGACCCAGCCTCTGAAGGAGGAGGTGCCAACTACTCAGCCTGAGCAGGAGGGATGGGTGGCTCTCCCCATTGCTCCGGAGCTGGCCCCTTTGTTATTAGAGAGCTGTGATCTCTGAGTGGTGGATGACAGATGGTCTTTTCCCAAGTAATATGAGTATGAAACAGCTTAAGTTTGAGGGAAATAAGATATGGCATTGGGAAAAATAAATTATGGCATCTGACCAGGAGCGTAGCGTTGAAGAGTCCCACGTTTAAGTTAAGATTAGCTGGAAATCCAGAATTCCATCATAACATCATCTATCTCTCGGCCTCTCCTCTTGCAGTGCACATGCTAGGCATTGATTTTTCCCCGTCTGATTCTAACGACTAACCCCCCTTCTGACCCAGCTACTTGCTGCCTGTTGCAGTCACTTGACAAGCAGGCCCTGACTTCCTCTGCAGCCTGCCAGAGCTCCCTGTGGCCTGAGAACTAGCAGCCCAGTCACACTGCTTGCTCGGGCCAGGCTGGGCTCTGGGGCAGGGTGAGATTCATCCCAGCAGTGATCTCCTGCTTTCCTGAGTTCCTTGAGCACCAAAGAATTCCTGATCCCACGCTGGCAGCTCACCTGGGGAGGCTTTGTCTTCTCTTGAGACTTGGAGGAAAGCGGGATTTGGGGGCAGGCCCAAACTCTGGGCCCTGAGGTGGGGATTGGGCGGCCTTTCCGTTGTCCCTGGCTCATTTACAGAACTTCTGGGTATCCCAGCCTTGACACCCACCACGTCCAGGGGTCTGCTCGCTCACCTCTCAGGACCCCTCCCATGAGCTACTGCAGATCTCCAGGGGCTGGAACAAGAACCCATGGGCTTTGCAGGAAGCTTCTTTGAGACCAAAGCACAGGGTGTTTTTGTATTTGAGAACTAAGGCTCTAAGGTTGCAGGATATCTGAAGGAAGTCTCATGTATTGCTGGTGTTTTCTTGGCAGAGCTGGCAATTGCTTTTGGCCCTCCTTTGTCCTTGTATTAAAAGCCAGTGTACTTCTAAACAAAATAGATGATGTGCTGCATCAGCAGACAGCTGCCCAGTGGTTTCCAAGACCCGCCAGGAGGCTGACAGCAGGTTGGGCCCTTCTGGATGAGGCTGAGGTTGGGAAGCATGTTTGCCACATCTTCTCTGGGCAGATAATGGCCAGCAAGATGTGTGTAAGCTGGCTAATGGAGCATGAGCATCCTGTGCCCCTTGCCATTAACCCTCACCCAGGCTGTTATCTGCCACCAGCTAAATGCCCCGTGTGCTTTTCATGCTGGTGCTCCCTCCTCTCCGTGTCCTGTTCCATTGACCTGGGGTGGGTGCTTGGAGGGGGACAGTTAAACCAGCTCCTCTCTGAAGGAGCAGCATCGTCCCCCACCTGCCTTCTCCCTAGGGTGGAGCCATGGGTGAGTGTGACCCAGAGAGGACCAGTAGGCAGGCTGAGGTTTGAGTGAAATTGAGTTCTCAGCTCTCGCCTTAAAGGGGCGCCTGGTCCTCCCCCCCGGAGTGTGCTGGTGGGATGTCCATGATGGTGGGGTGTCAGGGAGAGAAGCAGCCGCTAAAGGGCCCACAAGGCCCCTGCCAGGAGTCAGCCACTGCTCCCCTTCGCACCTCATTCTCTCCACTGTGCTCTGGTCCTCCTTTCTGCCCTTGCCCCGTGCTCCTCACCCTTTGGGCTCCCTATCCTATCCTCTCAGCCTCCGCCCTCCACTCTGTACCCCTCATTTTCTCTGACCCCTGTTCTCTTCCTCTGTTTTTCTCTTTGTTCCTTTTTATCTGCCTCTGTGGGGGACCCTGCAGAGGACTTTGGGTATCTCAGCGCTGCCGGGGCGTGTGGTGCTAAAGGGGCTGCCGGCTACCCCTCTAGCATCCTGTGACGGACGGCTCTAAGGTTAACCTCAGAGTTGTGCAGCCCATCTCCTCTTGAGACATCAAGGTCACTGTCCCTGAGGAGCATCAGCCTGGAGGCTGCTTAACCTTGGGGCTCTTAACTGGAATTCAGCCAAATTGCTGTGAGCTCTCGAGGGCTCCCAGTGGTGGTGGTGATGGCGTCCCTCCAAGTTGCTCTTAAAGCACAAATCCCATGTCCTGTTGGCATGGGGCTTCTACTCTTGAAAGAGGGTCACCCCAATCAGATTTCCCTGGGAGGAACTCACCTGCCTCCCTCATGAGATAAGGCATGCTTTGGGGGCCTGGGGTCCCCAGATGGTATCTGAAGGGCTGTCCCCTGTTTCCTGTTCTCCCAGATGGAGACCTCACAGACACTGTCAGTGGCCCCCGCTCCACTGCCTCCGACCTGACCAGCAGCAAGGCTTCCACCAAGAGTCCCACCCAGCGCCACAATCCCTTCAATGAGGACCAGGCAGAGACTGTGTCCTCCTCTGACACCACCCCTGTGCACACCACCTCTCAGGAGAAGGGGGAGTCCCACGCCTTGGACCTGCCAGACGCCTGCACAGAGCTCGAAGTTATCAGGTCAGCAGGGAGGGGCCCCGAGAAGTTGGGTGAGCATCCTGGTGTCCCTCCTGTCCACTCCTAGCATCACTTTTTAGTCCACGCAGACTGGGAGCCCCCCTGAGGGCAGTTGGACATCTTTTTGGAAACTAAGTACCCCTCCCCTCCTTGGTAGTTCTTTGAACAGGAGGAAACAGAGGACCCGAGCCGAGAAGGCAGGTGGCACAGGCAACACCTGTGGCTGGCTTCTGGGGCTGTGCCCAGGCCGCTAGGGCATTTGTCCGGTCCACCCAGGACCAGAAAGCACCTTTAGAATGGACTTATTTCCAAGGGAGTTCTTGGACAATAATGCACAATTTCTGAGATTTGTACTAATTCTAGTTCAGCAGGGCTCATTGAAAGAAAGGTGTCTTGGTCATATCAACAGGGACAGAGAAGGGAAGGAGGAGGTGGATGACAAGTTGGGAAATTCTTGGTCTAGAGCCTCCACGGCCCCCTGACCTCCCCTGGCTCCTGCTCTTGAGACTCAGCACTGAAGGAGAAGATGCGCATGTCAAACCTCCCTGAGGCTTGCTGGCCCAAGGCGAGGCGGGGGAATTGCTCCCCAGTGACTAGAGCCAGGAGTCTGACTCCCACAGGCTGGTTTGAGTCCAGAGCAGCTTGAACTGTTCAGACCCAGTGTCACTTAGCCAGGCCCACTCTGGCCAACTTGGAACCAAGGAGTGGGGGCCAGGGATTTGAGCCCAAAAGACTTTGAGTACAGTCTGGTTGAATTATCCATGATGATACCTAATGGAAAGTGAGGTCAGCTCAGGGCCCATTGCCCACATCCTAAGGGGTAGGCGGAGTAGAGGGGCCATTGGTCTGACCAGCCCAGGTCTGTTTTTGTTCCCTAGAGCACAGCCAGCTGGAATTCATAGGACCTACTCAGGGGTTCCTCTGGCTGCTGCCCTCTGTGCCTCCCTCCTGCTGGTCCCTGCCTCTGCCAGCAATGGGGGCTACCTCGGGGCCTGACCGCTGTTACCCCCTGGCCCAGGGCCTCACACCTAGCTTTGGACCACTGAAGCTCTGGCTGTGCCCTCAGATGACCTCTTTTGACCCAGCCCATCTAATTTCCCTCAGTACTGTAGTGCTCAGAACTTAAATCTCTCCTCATCGCTACTGTCCCAGGGTCACCAAGAAAAAGAAAACTGGCAAGAAGAAGAAGACCAGATCGGATGAGGAAGCAAGTCCACTTCACCCAGCCTCTACCCAGCACACTTGTGCCAGGCGGGAGGATGGTGACAGCCTTGTCAGTAGCCCAGGCCTTGGGCAGGGCTCACCAGACACCACCTTTGCGTCCCCCCAGGAGGAAGGAGAGGGGCCCAGCAGCACAGCTGAGAGCAGTGAGCGCTCGGAGCCCGGCCAGATGGGCCTGCTTATCCCTGAAATGAAGGACACCTCCATGGAACGCTTGGGGCAGCCCCTGAGTAAGGTCATTGACCAGCTCAACGGGCAGCTGGACCCCAGCACCTGGTGCTCCCACGTCGAGCCCCCAGACCAGTCCTTTCGGACCGGCTCTCCGGGGCATGCCCCGGAGAGGCCGCCATTTTCCGACTTTAGTGAAGGGCTTTCAGCCCCAATGGACTTCTACCGCTTTACCATTGAGAGTCCAAGCACTGTTACATCAGGTGGCAGCAACCATGACCCTGCAAGGCCTGGCCAACCGCTGCATGTTCCTGGTAGCCTTGAGGCTGCTGTCCAAGAAGAAGAGGGAGGAGGAGGAGAGGGACAGGCGCCTCGGTCCCTAGAGGACACCCCGGGAGAGGCTCAGGAGCCAGAGACCCAGGAACTGGAGACCCCGTTGCCCCCGGTCGGTGAGGGGCCTGTGCCTGAGCTGGAGCCTGGGACCCAGGTGGCTCTTTGCCGGCTCAAGCGAGACCAGCCCAGCCCATGTCTGAGCAGCGCTGAGGACTCTGGGGTGGATGAGGGGCAGGGCAGCCCTTCTGAGATGACCCACTCGGCAGAGTTCAGGTGAGCAAGGCTGGCTGTGCTGCTCGAGTGAGAGGTGTTCCCTGTCCTTGAAGCAGGGGACATTGGGCATCTGTCCTCTAAATAAACTAAACACTGCTCCTGCAAGACCTAGCCTGGGCTGGGAGGTAGGAAGGAGTGGGATCCTGCCCTGTCTCCTTTGTGCTGCCTCTGGGTGCCTATGTCGCCTCTCCTGCCCTTGCCCCAGCCTGACACCTCACCCTCCCCACGCTTGTCCCTCTCACAGAGTAGACAACAATCACTTACTCCTGCTGATGATACATGTGTTTCGAGAAAATGAAGAACAGCTCTTCAAAGTAAGTCCCAGGAACTCAAGAATGAGCAAGAGACACACAGCAAGGGCGGGCGGGATGGGCCACCCAGCCCATTCAGAAGAGGAAGCTACAGCCCGGGGCAGGGCAGGAGCCACAGTGCCTGACCTCTCTTTGCTTCGGCCCCTCAGATGATCCAGATGAGCACAGGGCACATGGAGGGCAACCTGCAGCTGCTGTACGTGCTGCTCACAGACTGCTATGTCTACCTGCTCCGGAAAGGTGCCTGCCACCCCCAGGCTAGCTGGTTGAGGATCAGACTGACTGCCGCCCCTTTCCCCATGCCCCCCACCCCTGAGTGTCTCTCGGCTGCCTGGCGGGTGGTGATGAAAAGGCACTCCACAGGAGGTGTTGCTAGCAGTCCCAGCAGCCCCAAGACATCAGCCTGGGGGCCTCCCCTCCACAAGCACCTCATGTCAGTCTCCTACTCCATCATTTAAGATCGCAGAGCAAGGATAGGTCTTCTCTGAGAGAGGGGCCAGGTCTTAGGAAATGGGGTAGGAGGAGGGAAAAGAGGCCATTAGGGTTAAGAGCCATTGGGGTCTCCTCTCTCAGGGGCCACAGAGAAGCCATACCTGGTGGAAGAGGCCGTTTCTTACAATGAACTTGACTACGTGTCGGTGAGTTCAGGCTCCGCAGTCGGTGTATGCTGTAGGGCAGGGCTCCTCCCGCCACCCGCCCTGAAGAGCTGCAGAGCAAGCCATGTCCCCTGCCTCGGCCCCCGGGTTGGGTGCCAGCTCCTCTCTCAGAGCAGCTTCTGTAGACGATGCTGGGGATCAGAACCAAGCTTGAGGATGCCTCTTCCTCCGCCATATTTCTGACCATCCCTCCCCAACTCATTCCAGGGTCCCAGGCCTCTGGGGCTTTACCTCCTGGCAACCCCAGGGTATGCTTCCTCCCTCCCCAGCCAGCCCTCAGTCTGGCCATGGCTGCCTCTTCTGCCAGGCAGCAGCCAAGCCCTGTGTGCATGTGAAGGTGTGGTTTCTGGCAGGTGGGCCTCGACCAGCAGACCGTGAAGCTGGTGTGCACCAACCGCAGGAAGCAGTTTCTGCTAGACACGGCTGACATGGCCCTGGCTGAGTGAGTGACACTCCGCCCCTGCAACAGAACTGGAGACTCGGCATCTGCCACTGGTGTGGCCGTGTCCTGGACTCCCTGCCCTTCAGGGTGGAGGGTGGGAAGTGGGATACAAAGAAGTGGAGAACAGGGGCCAGCCCGGTGGCATAGTGGTTAAGTTTGCACGCTCCACTTTGGTGGCCCGGGGTTCGCAGGTTCGGATCCCAGGCACGGACCTATGCACCGCTTATCAGGCCATGCTGTGGTGGCATCCCACATATAAAGTGGAGGAAGATGGGCATGGATGTTAGCCCAGGGCCAATCTTCCTAAGCAAAAAGAGGAGGATTGGCAACAGATGTTAGCTCAGGGCTGATCTTCCTCACAAAAATAAACGAAGTAGAGAACAGAGATGTTCCCTCTAGAACCTGCAGTCTGGTCAGAGAGGCAGGGAAGTGAACAAGCACACTGACCGATTGACTCGTGGTCAATGCAGGTGTCATACAGAGGGGAAGGGGTCTGGCACAAGTTACCTAATAAGAGAGAAAGCACAAGCCCAGCCACTAGGCCATGGCGTGCCCCCACATAGTTCCATACAAAAATTGTGTGTGGGGCCGGCCCGATGGCGTAGCGGTTTTAAGTTCACGCGTTCCACTTCGGCAGCCCGGGGTTCAGTTCCTGGGCGTGGACCTACGCACGGCTCATCAAGCCATGCTGAGGCGGCCTCCCACATGGAACAACTAGAAGGATGTACAACTATGACATACAACTATCTACTGGGGCTTTGGGGAGAAAAAAGGAAAAACAGGAGGAAGATTGGCAACAGATGCTAACTCAGGGCCAATCTTCCTCAAAAAAAACAAAACAAAACAAAAGAACATTGTGTGTAATAAGATCGTGTCCTTGTACCAGTCCTGCCGTGTCACCCTGTCCAGGCTCCCTCACTGTCAAAACCCAAGGCCCCTTGGCCATTGGGAATGGTTAGGCCTTTTCCAAGTCACTGTTTGATGACCGGGGACTTCTGCTACACCGTTGCCCCACCCACTGCCCTGAGCTCTGGTTCCAGCTTTCGTAACCCCTTCAGGCCAAGAACCCTCAGGAGTAAGCCCTTTCCACTTGAGGGGTGGGGGCCCCCAGGCCTCTGACAGCAAACCCCACTCCCTTTGCAGGTTCTTCTTGGCTTCTTTGAAGTCAGCCATGATCAAAGGCTGTCGGGAACCACCATACCCCAGCATCCTGACTGATGCCACCATGGAGAAGCTGGCACTGGCCAAATTTGTGGCCCAAGAATCTAAGTGTGAGGTAAGAACCTGGGGAGGTGGGGGTGTCGCCCTGACATGCCAGCTCCTGTGTTAGGGTCAAGAGGTGCAAATAGATGTCTTGAGCATTCCTCCATCACCCACCGGGGAGGGGATCTCCTACCCCGGGTCCTGTCCCCCTCCCCACTTGGGTGTGTCCTTGCTCTCAGTGGCCACTCCTGGTGCTGGGCCGTTGCTGAGCCTGGCCCAGACTTCACTGGTCTGTCCACTGCCCCCTCCCCAGGCGACCGCTGTGACTGTGCGCTTCTATGGGCTTGTGCACTGGGAGGACCCCATGGATGAGTCCCTGGGTCCTGTCCCCTGCCACTGCTCACCCCCCGAGGGCACCATCACCAAGGAAGGCATGCTGCATTACAAGGCGGGCACCTCCTACCTGGGCAAGGAACACTGGAAGACCTGCTTCGTGGTGCTCAGGTGGGGGCCCCACCACTCTGGCCTCAGGCGTGGCCTAGAGGTTGTTGGGCTATCAGGTCACTGGGGAGAGGCCCGAGGGGGACGCCTCCCTCCTCCACAAGGGCTTTGGAGTGGACATACCCTGGGATGGTAGAGCTTCTCTGTAAAGCCAGCCATCTTTGGCGCCCAAGGGGTGCCGGAGTGCCTCCAGTGTAGACCTGGCCTGGGGCCACCGAGCCTTAGCTGTCCCCAGGTCTGCCGAGGGGCAGCGTCTCCTGCTGTGCCTCCACAGTTCTTTCTTCACCCTCCCTTCCATAGAAGACAGGCCCCTGGCCTCTGTGGTCCCTAGGGTTCAAGGCCCCAGCTTGCGGTTCCTGGGACAGGCCTCACCCCTGCCATGTTGTGCCCCTGCAGCAACGGGATCCTTTACCAGTATCCCGACCGCACCGATGTCACGCCCCTGCTCTCCGTGAACATGGGGTGAGTGTCCGGGGTGATGGGGGGCTGGACAGGTGTTGGGCCTGACGTCACTGCCTGAAGGTCAAGGCTCCGGCTGAGACTGGGGCCCAGGGCTCCTGTTCTCCCTGGCTTGAGCTGGCTCTCCCTCTTATCAGTTCAGCCTGCCCCCCTCCGTCCCACCTCACCCAGCAGCCTTGACTGGTACCCTAGGGTGTGCTGAGCCCCGAGGGCTGCAGGAACCCCAGGGAGGGGAGGAGGAGAGGCTTCCTCTTAGGGAAGCAAGAGGAACCCCCTGCCTGGAAAGGGTCCAGTCTGATAGGGAAGGCAGTCCCCCAGGCTGATGACACACACATACTTGGAGAAAACTTCAGGCCCGTGAGAGGGAACATCAATGAATGTGCAGAATCTGAGAGGGCCGGAGCTAAGACCTGATTCTCACCCCTCACCTGGCCATGTTTAGATGTCTAGAAGGATCTTGGTGATTCTAAGATAAAAAGTGTTACACAGAAAGGGATGGGGCTGCCCAGCAGCTTTAAGCCTCTCCTGAGAGCCGGAGGGGTCTTGACCACCTTTTGGTGTCCTCCAGCCCTCGGGACTACAGTGCAGGCCCTGTGTCCACAGGCCTCAAGCCAGCCCCAGGGACTCCCACCCCGTGCCACCCCTGCCTCCTCGCTCCCGTTTCACCCCTCCTCCTCTGGCCCAGGGGGGAGCAGTGCGGTGGCTGTCGGAGATCCAACACCACGGATCGGCCCCACGCCTTCCAGGTCATCCTCTCTGACCGGCCCTGCCTGGAGTTGAGCGCCGACAGCGAGGCCGAGATGGCCGACTGGATGCAGCACCTCTGCCAGGCCGTGTCCAAAGGGGTGAGCCCCTCTTGCCTCCACCGTCCACCTGGCCTCCCAACCCCCTCCAGGATCCCCAGGGGCCCTTCCCCAAACTCACACCAGTCATGGAGCAACCTGTGAGGACCAAGACGGGACCTCCAGGGGTCAGCCCAGCAGCGGACCCTGGAGCTCAGGGCCACCTGTGGCCTAGACACTCCCACTGTCACTCCTATCCCCACCCACACTACTGAGGTGGGCAGAGCCTGCCTGACCGCTGGAGTGAGGGGCAGAAGGGCTGGCTGGGCCCTTGGAGTGGGGAGTTCTGGTGCAGACCAGCCCTGGAGGGCTCCAGCCTGCCTCTCCCCCGCCCCTCTGCCAATGCCCTTCAGGTCATCCCCCAGGGGGTAACTCCCAGCCCCTGCATCCCCTGCTGCCTGGTGGTCACCGACGACCGCCTCTTCACGTGCCACGAGGATTGCCAGACCAGCTTCTTCCGCTCCCTGGGCCTCGCCAAGCTGGCCGACATCAGCGCTGTCTCCACCAAACTGGGCAAGGAGTACTGTGTCTTGGTGAGCGGGATGGGGGGCGGTGGAGGCGGGCACTGCAGAAGGCAGCCTGTCTGCTCACCTGGGGCCCCGGCTCTCCCTAGGAGTTCTCCCAGGACAGCCAGCAGCCCCTCCCACCCTGGGTCATCTACCTGAGCTGCACATCTGAACTGGACCGATTCCTGTCTGCACTGAACTCGGTGTGGAAAACCATCTACCAGGTACTTAGCTGCCCAGGGCCCTGCAGAGCAGAGCCATTCCCTAGGGAGAGGAGCCCCAGCTGCTCCCAGGACCTGGCCCTGCGTGGCATAGACCGAGGCAGGAGTCGGGGCTTGGAGTCAGCACTGTACCAGTAGCTTTGGGACAGACATGAACATTTAGGACCAAAGGGGCAAGATCTGACTCCCAGCGAGTCGGAGGCTACAGCTGAAAGCAGAGCCCGGAAATGCCATTCCTGATCTTCTCGGTTCCAAAGAAAATGCACAAGTTAAGTGCTCCCCATGGGGCTGGAGCTGTGCCCAGAGGTGGGGGCACAGGATTGGGAGGACACTCCTCCTGACCCTCGGAGCTCAGCACCAGGGTGGCAGGGCACTTATCCAACGCCCGCACAAATGGGGTTGGCCTGCGGGAGCTCTGGACTCGCCCAAGGCAGAGAGCAGTTCCAGAAGGAGACTCAGGTGCAGAGCCGATGAGAGCGCAGGGCCTGGCGTGTGGGGCCCACTGAGAGCTGGGCCTTCCCCAGAAGGAGAAGGCTCAGAGAGCGTCACCGTCGTCAGCTCGAGCCCCGCCTTGAAGAGCAGGAGAGTTTTGTGGCATGGATGGAGTTCCAGGACAAGGCTGCATCTGGGGCTGAGGAGCTCTGCGGCCCTCACAGATGCCTCTACGCCCCCACAGGTGGACCTCCCCCACAAGGCCATCCCGGAAGCCTCCAACAAGAAGAAGTTTGAGGACGCCCTGAGCCTCATCCACAGCGCCTGGCAGCGGAGCGACAGCCTCTGCCGCGGCAGAGCCTCCCGGGACCCCTGGTGCTGAGGCAGAGCTGGCTGGCATCCCGGTGGGGCAGGACGGGGGCACGCCATGCAGCACATACTGTCATCGCTGTGTCGTCGTGCTGCTTGGGGCCAGGCTTCCACCCCTGTTCTACAGCCCACTCCCACCCTGGATGGCAGAACCACAAGCGGGGTTTAGGACAGGGTCTGTCCCCTTCCAGGGATCCAGAACAGATGTTCAACACCCCTGGGCATCCTGCCTGGCAGGTGGGCACTGGAGAGTGCCGGGGGCAGAGGGTCTGAGCCCTGTGGGCTCTGCAGACGCATGGCCTCCTCCGTGGGGCCCCCGCCTCAGTCCACGCCATCTCTCTAGGTGGTGATGGGAATGATATCGACTCTGAGGGAAGTGGAAGGACTGGGAGGGCAGGAGGCCCCTCTTCCTCTCCTGGGTCAGGGCCCGGGCTGAGGCTCAGGGGGCCCTGGGTGCCCTGAGTGCCTGGCCATCGTTGTTCATTTTTGAACATCCGCCTGGCCATGCAGGGAGCTGGAACACTAAGGTCCCAGTGCATGTTTTCTCCTAACTCCATCCCCAGGCACACTGCTGCTGCCTTCCAGGGCCCGGGGCTATGGACTGGGGGCCGGCCTGGCCCTCGCTGGCTGCCAGGAGGCCCTGCATGTCCAGAGCCCCCTGCCCCTGCCTCTCCCCACCCCCGGCAGTGCCCATAGGACCCAGGAATCAAGCCGTCTCCTTTTGCCAGGAGCAAAGGGGAAGGAGGAGAGCTTGGAGAGAAGCAGAGCCCAGCAGCCTGGTGTCCACGTTGGCGCCTCCTGACTGTCCCCTGCTTGGCTGAGCCGGGCCCTTCCCGAGAGCTTTGTGAAGGGCCCTCTGGGGAAGGAGTCAGGTGGTCTGGGTTTTGTTTTTTAAAATAAAATAGACATGTTATATTGCCAAGACTTGTCACTGGCCCTTTTTGACTGGGGCCGAGGTGGCGGATCTCCAGCCACTCCTTTCAGGGCCCTCGGCCCTTCCTTCTTTATCCCACAAATGTTCTTCCAGCAGCTGCTGCACGCCGACACTGGAGCCAGATCACCCGCTGCCCCCGTGGCACTCACTGTCTGGAGGAGCTCAGGCTCTGGGCGTTCCTTGGCCTGACCTTTGCCTCCCTCCCATTTCCTGCAGTGGCCAGGGGCGGGGCAGCTGGCAGCTCCACTCCTTGGGCGTGTCCCCACTGCCAGGGCTGGGCGCTCCTGGGGGCGAGTGCTGGCCACTCGGGATAAACCCAGAGAGTCCAAGCTGTCCCCAAGGCCTCTCGTTGAGCTGCATTCAGGGGCTGGCCAGAGGGTGCCAAGCCCCCCAGGCTGGGGGAGCTCTGAGGCCCGCAAGCCACTCAGCACTGCAACCCCCAGGGTCTCACACCTGGGAGGAAAGGGGTGGACACTGGAAGAGGCGGGTGGGGAGGCGACAGAATGGGGTTCCAGCAGGGCACCCCTGCCTCTGGTTTTGACTGGGAATTGGGTGATGCAGGGTGGCCTGGCAGGAAAGACCTGCCTGGGGGCAGAGGCCAAGGTGGGCAGGGTGGTGCTGGCCCCCACTGAGCAGCCTGGTGCCTGACAGTGGTGCCCAGGGAGGGAGGTCCCTTCTCACCAGACACAAAGGGCCATCTCCATGCCAGGGCATCTCCTTCAGAGAGCCGCAGCCCCTGAGGAGCAGAACTAGAGGAAAAGTCCTTACCAGGGGAGCAACCAAAGTCACAGGTCACTTCTTCAGACACAACGCCCTTATTTTTCCATCTCCTACCCACCCAGGGGTCCCAGGCATGGGGGACATGGGCCACCTTTTATTGGGTGAAGCACTGTGCTGGGCATGCTCTTCACACGTCTCTAATCCTCTAAAGGACTTCTGATGTAGGTATCGAGTCTCTGTTTTACAAGTGGAGAGACTGAAGCTCAGAGAGAGGAGGTAACTTGCCCAGGGTCACACATAATAGCAGAGCCTGGGGTTCAAGACTAGTTCCTCAGGGCTCCGGAGCCTTTCTCTACCTCTGCTCTCACTGGCAGTGGGACCATAGACTGTGGGAGCCAGACTGGAAGACTAAGGCCAGGAAGGGGGAAGTCAGACAGTGCAAGAGTGGGAAGGGGGCAGTTGCTGAGTTGCCTAGGCACTGTGCCAGAACCCCCCTGGGCAGTTGGCCCCAAGCCCAGGGCTCCGAGCTGCAGCAGGACCGGCTGAGCCAGAGGCAGGACAGGGGCACAGCACTTTGCTCCAAGGCCAGAGGGAGGACAGGAGGACAAGAGGGGCAGGAAGAGGTGTCTTGGCTGATTGTCACCGCCCCGCCCCCAATCTCCCTCCAGTCCCAGGTGACCCTTCCCCTAGATCCCAGGGTCCAGGCCCGCCCCTGCTGCGAGGTGTGAGAAACAGAGGCAGCTGGGATTGGTCGGAGCCAGTGGGGGCGTGTCCCGGGCTCCGACCGCCCCAGCGCTAAGGAGAGCAGGTGGACTCCCGAGATAGACAAGGGGCCACCCGGCAGCCACCGGCCTGTCCAACCCGGAATTCTGCCCTCCAGACATGGCCCCAGGCCCCCTCGATCCCCAGCCCTGTGGCCCTGCGGGAGTGCAGACAGCCTAGGCACCGCCACCCCAAAGCCCGTGCCCATGTCCCTGACTCGGGCACAGCTGGCCCCTGGCACGGAGGCCATGGAGACGGTGGCCCCAGCTGTGGACCTGGTGCTGGGCGCTTCAGCCTGTTGCCTAGCCTGTGTCTTCACCAACCCTCTGGAGGTGGTGAAGACACGGCTGCAGCTGCAGGGGGAGCTGCAGGCCCGGGGCACCTACCCACGGCCCTACCGGGGCTTTGTGGCCTCCGTAGCCGCTGTGGTCCGTGCAGATGGGCTGTGCGGCCTGCAGAAGGGGCTGGCTGCTGGCCTCCTCTACCAGGGCCTCATGAACGGCGTCCGCTTCTACTTCTACAGCCTGGCGTGCCAGGCTGGCCTCACCCAGCAGCCAGGTGGCACCGTGGTCGCAGGTGCTGTGGCTGGGGCACTAGGAGCCTTCGTGGGGAGCCCTGCATACCTGGTGAGTGCCTCGTCTCCCTCCTCCACCACCCTGTGATCCAACTCCCTCCAGGCCTCCGCCGCAGCTTCCCAGGCTGGCCACCGTGGACGGTGGACCGGGTGGGGTAGGGCAGACTGGGCGGAGCTGCTCTCTGGTACATCCCGGCCCAGGCCTGGAATCCTCCCCTTGGCCCAGGGCACCAGAGCCTTGCCCTGATCCTCATTCTTCTGGGGCCCCCACTCCACTGGTCCTGAGCCAGGGGAGGCGGAAGAGGGTGGCTGTGCTGGCTCAAACCCAGCGTGGTGACTTGTCTTCCTGTGTGGCCTGTGCAAGCTAAGAATAAAAGCTTCTATTGAGCAAGGGCCCCCACACATCCTAGGTGAAGGACCCCCATATCCTAGGCTGGATGCTGTATCTCAGTCCTCAGAACAGCTTTTCAGGGGTGAGCAGATAGGCCCAGAAAAGGTTAAGTAACTTGCCCCAGGTCACACGGAGATGCAGACCCAGGCTGACTGCGGGGCCTCACCTCTAGCTCTATTCCACACACTTGCTAATCTGCAGGTATGGGCTCATGGAGGCATGGGTGTCGTGCACAGGGAGGGACGCCCTCAGGGAGGGATACCCACAGCTCATCTAGGCTCTCCGAAGCCTCCATCCCCAGGCCCTCTGTCACCTCTGCTCTCACAGGTCAAAACACAGCTGCAGGCCCAGACGGTGGCCGCGATGGCCGTGGGACACCAGCACCATCACCAGGTGGGGACCGTCACTCCCCAGCGCTCCCTCGGCTGGGTGGGCTGGACGGGTTCCTGGGCTGGGCGGGCTGGATGGGCTCCTGGGCTGGGCAGGGGCGGCCCAGTGACCCCATGCCCTCTCCCTGCAGAGCGTCCTGGGTG
Source organism: Ceratotherium simum simum (assembly GCF_057802395.1). Lineage (NCBI taxonomy): Eukaryota > Metazoa > Chordata > Mammalia > Perissodactyla > Rhinocerotidae > Ceratotherium > Ceratotherium simum. The sequence continues at coordinate 39,063,071 of NC_141921.1, read as the reverse complement.
CCTTGGAGACCATCTGGAGGCAGCAGGGCCTGGCAGGGCTGTGGCGAGGCGTGGGTGGGGCCGTGCCCCGAGTCACAGTTGGCTCGGCTGCCCAGCTGGCCACCTTTGCCTCTGCCAAGGCCTGGGTGCAGGAGCGACAGGTGAGGGGCTGGGAACACTTGCACCTACCCACACAGACACACAGGAGTGAGGAAGGCCACCTGCCTCCTTTCTCCCTATCTGTCTGGGCCCACATCACACCCCCACATCTCCAGCTGGACCTCCACACAGGGAAGCCCAGGGCCTGGTGACAGATGTGGCCCCGTAAGAAAGCTGGAGGGGGCCCTGGCTCTGTCCTTGGGGTCATGACCCTGACCCTTGGGCCCAGCAGGAATGAGAGTCAGCAGTGAACCCTGAAGCTGTGAAGGAACTCGGGGTGGTGGGGTGGGGAATGGCTGGAGGGGCTTTTCCAGCCCGCAGGTGCTGGGAGGGTGGGTGGAGCGCAGCTCCAGGGGTCGGCAGCCTGTACTATCCCCACAGTGGCTCCCAGAGGACAGCTGGCTGGTGGCCCTGGCCGGAGGCATGATCAGCAGCATAGCCGTGGTTGCAGTCATGACCCCCTTCGACGTAGTCAGCACACGGCTGTACAATCAGCCCGTGGACGGAGCTGGCAGGGTGAGCCGGGGACGGAGTAGGGAGCGTGTGGGGAGCTGGAGAGCACCCCCCAATACACACACACAGCCAGAGACACACAGACACGTGACATACATGTAAACACGTTAATTCAGCTTGTGTGCCCAGCACCCATGTCCCAGGCACGTGCTAAGTACTTTCACAACTGGATTTTAGTCCATCCTCACAACGACCTTCATTTTCCTGATGAGGAAACTAAGGCTCAGTGAGATCAAGTGACTTGCCTGAGGTTACCCAGCTGGTAAACTGGAGGAGCTTGACCGCACGGCCTCACAGACGCACACGGGCCATCAGAGTGGCTGGTGCAGCTTGTGCCCACCACACAGGTGCCCTCCACAGGGTGAGTTAGGGACGCAGTCCCTGTGTGCCACTAGCCAAGCTGAGCCCCCTGGCATGGGCTGTGGCTTCCTGGTAGACCCCTTTTAACATTTTGCAGCCTAAGGGGCCACCTTTTTGTGATTTGCCCGGCTTGTGGGGAATGCCTTTTCTGACGTGCCCACAGAAGCCCTGTCCACACAGACACACCTGGTTGTGCCAGCCGGGGCCCCGCAGCCCCTGTAGCGACGTCTGCCCTGTGTCTGTCCCCAGGGCCAGCTGTATGGGGGCCTCACCGACTGCCTGGTGAAGATCTGGCGGCAGGAGGGCCCCTTGGCGCTCTACAAGGGTCTGGGCCCCGCCTACCTGCGCCTGGGCCCCCACACCATCCTCAGCATGCTCTTCTGGGATGAGCTCCGGAAACTGGCCAGGCGGGGCCAGCACCAGGGCACCTAGACGGGGTCCCTCACCCCTACATCCTGACACAGCCCAGCACTGGGCAGGAAGCGATGACCCGCTCCAGCTGGGAATGGCTGTCCCAGAGCCCTGCCACAGGTCTGAGGCGAGTGTGGGCAGCTGTGGTCAACCCAGCCCCGTGGCCCACCCAGGGCCAGAGCATCTGTCCAGAATTACCCTCCACTCTGTTCTCCAGAAAGTTCTCTTCCCTCTCTGTAGTGGGTTACCTTACCCCAGAGCCTTACTAATTGTTGTAATAACTGCTCCGCGGCATGAGCGTCTCCACGAGCTGGGTCACCTGCGTGCGTCAGCCCGCTTAGCCCTCAGCCAACAGTCTGAGACGGTAAAATCCTCTTTTACTGATGAGAAAGCTCAGGCTCAGAAAGGTGCAGTGCTTTGACCAAAGCCGTACCTGTGCCCTTGGCAAGGGCCAGGACTCGGGGGGCTGGCATGCCCCTGAGGGATCCCTGTACACGCGGGGAGGCCCTGGGGTGCGCCATGAGGCCATAGTGTCATCATCTGCGTTAGTCTGCTAGGGCCGCCGTAACCAAGTACCTCAGACTAGGCAGCTTGAACAACAGCAAGTTATTTTCTCACAATTCTGGAGGCTAGATGTCTGAGATCAAGGCGTCAGCAGGGCTGCTGTCCTCTGGGCCCTCTCTCCTTGGCTTGTGGACGGCCGTCTCCTCCCACGTCTTCACATGGTCTTCCCTCTGTGTGCGTCTGTGTCCTAATCCCCTCTTCTTATAAGGACACCAGTCATGTTGGATCAGGGTCCACCCTAACGACCTCATGTTAACTTAATTACCTCTTTAGAGACCTTATCTCCAAATACAGCCACATTCTGAGATACTGGGGTTAGGACTTCAATATATGAATTGGGGGAGACACAATTCAGCCCATAACATCAGCTAAGGGCTTTTACTGAGGTCCTAGGAGGTGCCAGCACTGTGGGCTTTTGCACAGATCCTCATGACAATTCTGGAAGAGAGCTCTTGAGATGCCCATTGTCCAGATGAGGAAGTGAGGCCCAGGGCAGGCAAGTGACTTGTCCAAGGTGAGGAGCAGAGCTAGGTGTCCTCATCCTGGGCCCTTCACCTCAGCTGCAGCCATGCACCCCCCATGGGTGTGTTCCCAAGGCCTGCACTGACCTTTGTGCTACAGAGGTGGACACCGAGTCCCTGGAAGGGGCAGGCCTGGCCCAGGTCAAGCGGCCTGAACTACCTTCTCTGCACAACCCGTGTCTGCGAAGAGCTTCTCCCCAGGGGCATCCCTACCACACACTCCAAACAAATAAAGTTTTCTATTTTCTTTACTCCAACGACTCCTCTCTGCCGCAGCCTCAGTCTCCCCACCCCTGGATCCCGACCCTTGGCTTTCTCTCCTGAGTCTGGGAAAGGAGGATCCAAAAGAATCGGGCCGGTGAGCCCCACCCCATCCCGCCCAGGTGAAGCCTGCCACCTAGTGGACACAGGGAGGATGGTCAGGGCTGGCTGCCCTGCGGCTGGGGAGGGGAGGGCCCAGAGCTGGATCCCAACCTCGGGCTGTAGGGGCTAGACCCCCTTCCAGACTTCGGGCTGAGAGAGCAGAGCCTGACCTCAGGCTGTGGGGGATAGACCCCCTCCAGACCCCGGGCTGGGGTGCAGAGCCCACACTGGAGGCTGAGAGGGCAGAGCCGGGACCTAAGGCTAGGGGACACAGACGACAGGCCTGGGGCTTCAGGAAGGCACGTGTGGCAAACCTTAGGAGAGGGTGAGAAAAGTGGGCTCCAGACTTGAGCAGGGCCAGAAACCAGAGGCCAGCCTCAGAGATGCCCCTTCACCCCATGCTGCCCAAACAGGGAGCACCTGGGCAGCAATTGGCTCCCAATGCCCCCTAACCCTGCAGTGGGAAGGTTTAAGGCCCCTGGCTCTCCTCCCCTCCTCGCCCCTCCCTCCCCTGGGCTTTGACCCCTCTCAGCCCCTCCCCTTGCCTCCACTGACACCTTTGCCCCGGTGACGGTGACGTTGGTCCCTCTGGTGCAGATCTGACCAGAGGCTGGGACTGGATCCCGGCGGCCATGTTCTCCCTGCCGTCCCTCTCCTCCTGGCTCCCCGGCCTCCCCTCCCTCGAGTGGGGCTCCGGCCTCCTCGACTCCTTCCTGCAAGGTGAGCACCTCCTCCCCACTCCCGCTCAGCCCCGCCCTCCAGGACCCGCTGTGGGCAGTGCAGGGTGGACCCCACCCACGTGGGCGTCCCACTGCCCTGGCTGCCCCGTCCTCTAACCCTACAGAGCATGCCCGCCCTCCCTCCCGCCCCCCTCAGGCCTCATCGGGGCCTGCGGAGTCTCAGTCCTGAACAGCCTCCTGAAGGTCTACTTCTTCGTGGGCTGTGCCAAGTGAGTGCTCCTCACTCCCCGGCTCCTGGGCCCTGCGCTGCAACTCTGACCTCTGGGGGTAGGATCTGGGGAGAAGAGACCACCCCTCCCCTCACAGAGTGTCGCTGGGGCACCCGGACCCCCTCCAGGGCTGAGGCTGGTGGTTCTGCCCCTCCACCCACGCCCCCTCTGCCCCCACAGCATCCCGGAGCGGCAGCCAGAAAAGGAGCGGTTGCGGGCCCAGTGGGCCTTGCTGCAGACTGTGCACCTGGCAGGGCTGGCCCTGATCCTGACTGTCGTGGGGGCCCGGGTGGCCGCCCTGGTGGTGCTTGAGTTCTCCCTCCGGGCTGTCTCCACGCTGCTCTCCCTGGACAAGGTGAGGCGGCAGGGAGGTGGTGGGGGACGCACTGCAGGCGCCGGGCCCTAGATTTCACCCTGGAAGACGGCAAGCTGGGCCCCTGGAGCATCCCCAGTCTCCTCACCGCCCCCTTCCTGTAAGATTGGGACTACAGAGTAAAGCACGGTCTCCACTCAGAGTGGACGCAACCCCCGTCCAAGAAGTTAATAGTGGCAGCCCCCAGATATGGAGCGCTCCCCCCGGGACAGGCACCGGGCTAGGTACCCGGAGTGCATCATGTCACTCATCCTCACAACCATAGGGATAGAGGTTTGCTGTGATCCCCATTTCACAGATTGGGAAACTAAGGCTCAGAGAGGGTAAGTGGCTTGTCCGTGGTCAACAACCAGCAAGAAGTAGAGTCAGGCTCTGAACCCAGGTCTTCAAGGCTCTGAGCCACCCCCCTTCAGCAAGCAGATGGGTCCCAAGTAATAATCATGATTGAAATTAAGCTGAAAGAAATGATCCCATTAGGGCTTAACCTGAAAGCAATACTCCCTCTTTGGGAACAATCCCTAAGGTTCCTTCAGGCTCCAGCATCCTACAGAGTGGAGCATCGGTACTTTGACAACTCTCTTGGTCCCCACGGCGAGGGGAGGCCAGAGCCCCCATCAAGGCCCCTCTTCTGCCACCTCCCCCGCCAGGGCTCCCAGGTCACCAAAAGGCTGCAGCTGTACCTGCTGTGCCAGTACTCGCTGGGCTGTGGGCTGACCTGTGGCCTGAGCTTCCTGCAGGAGGGCGCCCCTCACCGCACGCTGAACCTGCTACTGGGCCTTGGCCTGGCCGCACTGCTTAGCACGGGTGCCCGGCGCCTCCACCGCCACGTCTGCCGCCTCTACGAGCTGCACAGCAGCCAGCACTACTGTGGGGTCTGCCTGAGCCTGCTGGCCGGCGCTCACGGCCTCCCCCCGCTGCTGGGCCGAGCCCTGGCCGTGGCCTTTGCTGTGGGCGACCTGGCGGCCGTGGCCCTCATCAACAGGGACTTCCTGACCACCTCGGAGGCCGTGCGCTTCTGGACGCCGCTCACCATCTGCTACACCCTCCTGGTCATCTACATGCAGGGTAAGGGCCACAGTGGAGTCCCGGCGGCAGTTCACTCACTCGGCCTTCACATCCCACGGTCTGACCCGGGCCCAGCACTGTGCTAGGCCCCGGGGAGGCTGACAGCAGTCAGACTGCACCCCTGCCGGCCCTGAGCACCCAGCCTGGTGGCAGAGGCCATACAGTGGGGCAGCTCAGAGAAGGGTGCGGCATGCAGTGGAAGTCCTGAGGAAGGAGTGCTTGACTTGGACCTTGAAGGATAAGCAGGAGCCCCCTGAGAGAGGTGAGGGCAGAAAGGAGATCCTGGCAGGGGGAACCATATATGCTGAAGCCCAGAGGTGAGAGAGAGAGCATGGCAGCATCAAACAACTGAAAAATGTTGAGTGCAGCTGTCACCCCCAGGGCCTAGGGAGGGGATGAGGCTGGCCAGGTTCATAGGGGCCTGATGGAGAGCCCTCATCAGCTAGGCTGGGCAGTCTGATGAGAAGCCATTGCAGCGTTTTAAGCAGGGGGGTGTGACCTGGTCAGCTCTGGGCTCTAAGAAGAGCCACCTGGCTGCAGAGTGGGATGAGGTGGAAGTAGCAGGACAAGGAAGGGCAGTCAGGCAGAAAGCAACAGGTGCAAAGGCCCTGAGGTGGGAATGAGCTCGGCTTGCTCCATGAACAACAAGAACACCAGGATATCTGGGGGTAGCGAGCCAGAGGGAACAAGTCAGAGGTGAGATGAGGCTGGAGAACAGACTCCAGTCAGATCGGGCATGACCTCACAGGCAAGGTAAGGTGTTTGGAGTTTATTCCCAATATGGTGGGAAGTCCTGGGAGGGTTGTAAGCAGAGGAATGATTTCATCTCGGCGATGTGTTTAGAACGTCACTAGCTACTGAGTAGACACCGAGTTGTAGGGTCAAGAACAGAAGCCAGGAGCCCACTGAGAAGGCTGATGCGAGAGATGAACGTGGCTGGACCAGGGTGGGGCGATGGGAGTGGCGATGTGCTCAGGTGGGGATCTACGAGGCGAAAAGAGTGCACAGGGCTTCTGATAGATCAGATGGGGGAGTGCAGGAAAGAGAGGAGGCAGAACTCCCGCAACTTGAGGCTGGCATGCTGGGGCAGATCTCTGTAGGTGCTCAGACAGTGGGGTGAGGGCAGGGGGGGTGGGGCCGAAAGGGGAGGGGAAGGCTCGCACTGAGGAAGGAGGGTGGGGAGCTGGACCTCAGGTTGGGGCCCAGATGGGGCAGGCAGGTGTGACCGGCGCCCTGCCCCCCGCAGAGGAGCAGCGGGAGCGCCCTGGCCTGCAGAGCCTGGTCCAGACGGTGCTGGTGCGCATGGGCGGCCTCTTCGTGCTGCTGCTGACTGTGGGCCGCTGGCTGGACCTCCTGGGCATCCTCATCTCCCTGCTGGGCGAGCTCTGGTGCCTGGTGGGCGTCCGCACCATGCTTGACCTTTGCCAGATACAGGTGGGCACCCTCACCCCAGGTGTCCCCCAGACACTGAAGCCCTGCTCCAGACAGCCCTGGGAGCCTCGATGGGCCCAAGTTTAAGAAGAGCTGGGGAGACCTGTCTTGGGGTAGGGGGCAGAGGGACCAGAATTCTCTTTCCCACCTGATGTTAACCTTTGACCCCTCTGTAGCCAGGGTCACTAGGAGGTTGAGGGGCACCCCCACCCCATCCACAGCCCACTCCATCCTGTGCCCCAGAGGCTGCGAATGAGTGGAAGGTCCTGGATAAATGGAGGCCTGAGAACCCCCAGAGGATGGGGGACTGGGTGGTGTCCTCCATCCTTGCCTGCCTGTGTCCTCAGGATTTTCCATCCCAGAGGCCTTCAGTGTCAGCTCCAAGCCGGCCCCGGCCCTCCGCGCCTGCCCAGCCCTCGGGGACAGCCTCCTCCTGACTTGCCTCAGCAGGGACTTGGAGTCTGTCTCAGGCCCACCCAGGCTCACCTGGAGGCCTTGACCCCAGCACGCTGCCTGGAGGCAGGCAGGGCTGGCCCTCACCCGGAGCTTGGGGTGGGCACTGGAGCCCCTGAGAGGGAGGGGAGGGTTTGGGACTGGGGCCCTCAGACAGTGGGGGCACCTGGAGGCCGCTGGGTGAATCCCTCTTTTTTTCAGGGTGGGCAATGGACATAGCCCCCTCAGACCTGCTCCAAGGTGGGTGGGGGTGGGGAGAACTGCATCCCCAGAATGGTCCCCCCGCCTTCCCCGGCCTCCCTTGCCCTCTCCACGAGCAATAAAGATGCTTTTCTCAACCTGTGCTGTGAATCGTGAACACAGAGAGGGAGAGAGGCTTTTCTGAGACCACACAGCTCTTCTGGCTGGGGCAGGCTCCTGGAATATGTGCCACGCTGGTCCTCTGGGGTTCAGGAGTTTAATACTGAGGTGGCTGAGGAGGTGATGGGGATGCAGTAGATGGACACACGGTCTAGCACCCACTTGCAGTCTTGGGTGGACGGTGCCCGTGTCCTGTCCCATCCTAGGCTGAGAAACAGCTGAAGGGAGCACGACGCAGGGACGGCGTCTGTCGGTGCCCTTGGGTCCCCAGCCCCTGACCCTGACTTGTCTAAGACCATGAGGATCCTTCCCGTGTCAGCCCCTTTCAGCCTTGTGTCCCCTGCAGGACCCAGCTCAGGAGGCCTCAGAGTGTACAGAAAAAGGTTGGGTACCAGCTCCTCTGCTTACCTGCTGTGTGCCCTTGGCTAGGCCGCTGCCCCTCTCTGAGCCTGTCAGAAGAACAGCTACCATGTATTGGACGCTTACCATGTGCCGGGCACTGTGCTGAGCACTTTTATTATCGCACTTTATTTTGACATCAGCCCCAAGCAGCAGGTACTATTAACCCTTTTTACAGATTCAGAAACTAAGGCTCAGAGAGGTTAAGTGACTTGCTCAAGGGCACACAGCTAGTTAGTGGTAAAGTCAGAATGTGAATCCAGGTGGCCTGACCCCAGAGCTCAAGTACTTTGCATGTTCCCTGCTACCCTCTTCTTGTTGAAGAACTGGGGCCAAGGGCGCTAACAGAGGTGGGCATGAAAACGATGGCAGGTCCATTCCCGGCAGGTCCTGGAATGTGGTTCCGGCCACCTTTTGAGCAGGGTGGCCGGAGGCTCCGTCACAGCCATGTTCTCCTGGCCCAGGAACCCAGCCCACAGGGCAGTTTGGTTCTATAGGGATTGAGGGCCCCAACTCAGGGCCCTTTCCCAAGAGGGGCCCCACAGGGCAAGGAGACCCCCAGCCAGGGGGCTTCCAAGGGGTTGTGAGGGTCAGGCTGTCTGGGAGTGGCAGGGGGGCACCAGGGAGGAGGTGAGGCCTGGAGAAGGGGCTTGGAGGAGTCCAGGCTCTGATGGGTCCCTGCCTCTCAGCAAAGGCCACCACGGTCACCCAAAGGCTACTGCTTCAGAGCAGGCAGGAGCTGACCTAGGATTCTCCACTCCCCACCCTGGGGCACACCTGGGACACAGGGGCAGGCTGGCCCTAAGGCTGGGTGGGGAGGTGTCAGCTCATTCCTCCAGGAATGCACACCCAATGGACAGCTCTAACCCAAGTGCTGATCCCCTGCTCTCAGGGGGGAGGGCAGCTGAGGTGGGGGAAATGCCTGTGGATGCCCCCTCCCCCAGGACCCAGGACCCTACAGGACCCAGCCCCCCTCTGCCTGGGAGTGTGTCCGGTTCCCTCTGGGCAGGAAACTTGCCCCAGTGTGGGAGGAAATGGCTCAGATAGGTGGGCACAGGGCCAGCCCTTTGCCAGACCCAGACTGGGCACCGGGTTCCAACTCAGGCCCGATGTTTTTGCTGGATGGTTCCCCAGCCTCCCAGCCCCCAGCACAGCCTGGGACCCGGTGGGGACAGGGCTGGGAGGGGATTGGACTTGGCAGTCCTTTCCTTTTTATGGACACAGGGACCATTTTCCAAACAAAAATTGGACCACGTGGGCTGGAATAGGAGTCTTTTCTTATCTATTAAATTATTTTTGTGACAATCTGACACGGGTATAAAAATTAGACACTCTAAGTGAGGTATTCAGCACATCTCCATAGCAAACAAAGAAAAACAGGCCCAAAGTCCAGAGAGTGGAAGAAATCCGAAAGGCATGGTCTGGGACCAGGGCGTGAAGCTCCGACTTCTTCTCCTGCAGAGACCATGAGAGCCCGAACCCTGGGCCCCAACATCCTGAAGAGGCGGGAGACTGGAGCCCCCCATCCCTGCTAAGGGGGGACAGTGACCTCTGGGGCAGCTAGGATTGGGGTGAGCCAGCCTCCTCCCTCCTGAGTCCCCTACTTGTGGCTTTTCTGAGCTATGGCATTGTCCCTCGGGATGTCCTGCATTCCTTCCCCGATTCGTTCATTCACAAGTAATCACTGAGCATCTGCATGGGGCCAGGCTCAGGGCCAGGCTCTGGGGATGAGCGAGATGCACAAGTGGCCATTGGTTCTGCAGAGAAAATTAAGCTGGGTAAGAAAAGAGAGTGACAGGAGCCAGGGGGCTCAGGAGGGTGTATCTGTTACAAACAGCTGCGTAACAGATGACCCCAAAACATAGCGGCTTATGGTCTCACCTGCCTGTGGGCTGGGAATCCGGGGGCCGCTTAGCTGGCTCCTCTGGCTCAAAGTGTCTCACAGGCCACTGTCGAGGTGTGGGCTGAGGCTATGGTGTCATCTTAAGGCTTGACCGGGGGAGAATCCATTTCCAAGCTCACGCACGTGGCTGTGGCCAGGATTCAGTGTCTCGCGGGCTGTTGGACCGAGGCACTCAGTTCCCCTCTGGCTGTTGGCCGGGGGCCTCCCTCAGCTGTCCCTCCACCTAGGTCTCTCCATAGGGCAGCTCACAACATGGCAGCTGGCTTCCCTCAGAGCAGGTGAGGGGAAGAGAGAGAAGATGAGCAGGACAGAAGTCACAGTCTTTGTAACTTGATGTTAAAAGCGACATCCCACTGTTTTTGCTGTAATCTATTGCTTAGAAGCCAGTCGCAGGGCCGGCCCCGTGGCTTAGCGGTTAAGTGCGCGTGCTCCGCTGCTGGCGGCCCGGGTTTGGATCCCCGGCTCGCACCGACGCACCGCTTCTCTGGCCATGCTGAGGCCACGTCCCACATACAGCAACTAGAAGCATGTGCAGCTATGACACACAACTATCTACTGGGGCTTTGGGGGAAAAAAATAAATAAATAAAATTATAAAAAAAAATAAAAGAAGCCAGTCGCTGGGTCCAGCCCACCCTTGAGAGGAAGAGATGACACAAGGACATGGCAGAAGGCGGGGATCCTTGGAGGCCATTTCAGAATCTGCCTTCCACAGAGGGCTTCTTGGAGCCCATTCTTCTGAACGGTCTGAGGGAGCAAGCCAAGCAAAAAGCTGGGGGAAGAACATGCCAGGCTGAGTAAACAGCACAGGCAAAGGCCCTGAGGTGGGAATAAGCTGGGAATATTTTAGGAACAGCAGGAAATTTAGCATGGCTGGAGCATCATAGAGAAGAGGGAGTGGCAGGAATGAGGTCCCGGAGGTGGGCAGGGACTCAGGGCCACGGCGAGAGTTAGGACGTCATTTCCCTGTGATGGGCAGCCAGTGGAGGGTCTGCACAAGGAGGTGACATAATCTGACTCACGTTTGTAAAGGATTCCTCTCCTTGCTGTTTTTCAAATAGACAGTGTAGAAACAGGAAACCAGTTTGGAAGCATTTGGAAGACCCCAGTGAGATGACGGAGGCTTGGACCAAGGAGGTAGTGAGGAGATGACCAGAAGTGGCTAGATTCTGGAAGAATTGTGTATTTTGAAGAGTTGATAGGATTTCCTAATCAATTAGATGTAGGCTTGAGAGAACGAGAGGAACCCGGGGAGCCCTTAGTGTCGTTCAGGCCAAAACAACTGGGTGAATGAGACGGGGGGCCTCAGGGGCAGAGCAGGGTCACCTCACATGGTGTGGTCAGCGTTGATGGCAGGTCCAAGTGTTGTGAGGTGGGTGACATGGTCTGGGGTCAGGGAAGCCTCGCAGAGAAAGAGCTGTTGAAACAGAACCCTGAAGGCTGAGGGGAGTTCCCAGGCCAAGGGATGGTGCTGAAGCCCCGCAGGTCTTAAGGCTCCCGCGAGGCCTGAGGGACTGAGGAAGGGTCAGCACGGCTGGAGAAGAAGGGGTGGGGGCACAGTGGTGGGAGATGCTGTCACAGAGGTGGGCTGGGGCCGAATCACCCAAGGCCCCACAGGAGGGGGCTGGCGTTTTCCCCGAGAGCAGCCGGGGCCACAGACGGGCCGTGCTTGGGGCCTGCAATGATCACGTGCTGCTTTAGCACAATGGTCAGGCCGGAGTGGAGAATGGACTGTGAGGGGTAAGAGCAGGGCCTGTGCAATTTTAAGGGTCTCCATACAAATTCACATGCAAGTGGATACTGACTGAGAACGAGAAAGGAAAGCACGACACAGTGCTGGAGCCCTGGAGATCTGGGTCCATTCTTCCAACATCTTTCTGGGCGGTTTGCCAGGAACACTTAATGGAAAACGCTTCCTGTGTGTAACCTGGCTGCGCTCGCTCCTAGAATGCTTCATAACTCCCAGGAACCCTATCTTTCACAGGGGCCCGTGCAGGTTAGAGGCCTGAGCATAAGTTTCCTTAACTTTGCAGTAAACCCACCTCCGGCTGAGAGAGAAGTGGGGAGGCCTGCTGGGGGCCATGGCAGGGTCCAGGCCACGTTACACCTCAGTAAGGAGGGTCTCTGGGATTGGGGGTGCAGAGATAGACACTGCCAGAGTGCAGTGCGGTGTTGGGTAGAGGCCGCCAGGAGTGGAGGCTCCGAGTGGGGATGGGGGCTTGAGGAGGGGGATGGGATCAGTGAGGGGACCCTCTAAAGTGAGTGACACCAGGATTTCCTCCTCTCTGCCCACAGAAGGGGCTCTGATCTTCAAGGCCTGGAGTCAAGGAGGGGCCCTCCCAGCCCGCTGAGCCTCAAGCCCCCCTCATGGCACACCCACGCTTTCCCCCACCCCTGTCCCTCTGGAGCCTGTGCTGATTTGCTAAACGGATGGCCTGGCCGTGGGAACAGCAGGTCCAGCCAGAGCCAGCTCAGGCCCCTGGACCAGGAGGGGATTAAAGACCCAGACATTGTTGTCACAGCCAGGTCTGGGAGGCTGGGCCCTGCCTGGCCCAAGCGGACACAGGCTTGGGGCCTGAGAGTGGGGGACTCCATGTGGCTGTAACTGTGGCACAATTAGTTCCCCCTTGGGTTTTGAACATTTCCCCACAAACTTGGCTTTGGAGCTAGACTACCTGGGTTTGAATGAAGTTTACTAGTGGATGTGACCTTGAGCACAGTTACTCTCTGTGTCTCAGTTTCGCCGTTTGTTGGGAGGACTGAACCAGATGCTGGAGGCAGGGCACTTAGCCCAGAGCCTGACCGTGGCCTCTAGCGCCTCCCATCCCCCAGAAGGGACTGCAAGTCAGTCTCGGCCACGCCCTTCCCATGTGAAGGGTCGATGACACATTTGAGTAAGGGACTGGGAAGGAGGCACTGGCTTGGGTGGCAGAAGCAGGAACCGATCTCAGGGGAGGAAGGGAATGAAGAGGTCCACCTCCCCTGTCGTGTCCACCAGACTGCTCCTGAGGGAGCAAGAGAGCCGCAGAGAAAGAGGAGCACATCTGCATTTCATTTGCAAAGAGCTGTTACTATGGCAGCTCTCTAGGGAGGCAGCATAACCCTGTGCTACGAATTTTTTTTGCACTATCTCCCACCAGCCTTCAGGACAACCTTGTGAGGAGCTGATTGTGGTCTTCTCTATCTCCTTGGGAGAAAACTCAAGGTTCAGAGAGATTAAGTGACTTGTTCAAGGTCACAGAGCTAATAAGTCGGGGAGCAAAGATCCAAATTCAAGTGGGTCTGACTCCAAACCCCAAACTCTTAAGGGCTCCCTACCCTTTACTACTTCTCACGTGATTTGCATATGCAGCTCCCTAAGGCTCCCTCTTCGTGTGTTTTGTAGGAATAACTGAGACCCTCCTAGGTGCCAAGCACTGTGCTGGGTGCTGGAGACACGGAGAGTAGTAAGACACAGCCCTAATCCCATTCTGGTGGGGAAAGCATATTGGTGCAACCCAGCAGCCTTGGGATGTATCCACAGGATGGACACTGCTCCTAAGCCTGCCTGGGGGAATCAGGGCAGGCTTCTCAAAAGTGGTGACAGAAATGCAGAGTTTACCAGGAAAAGGAGGTGATACAGATCCGTGAAGTCTCACCAGTCTTCATCATGACTCTGCTTTAAGCAACAGAAATATAGTTTTAACTGGTAGAAGAAAAAGCAAGAGAAAAGAGAATGCATTGGCTCCAGAGGTCCAGGGGGAGGACTTCAGGCATGGCTGGATCCAGCAGCTTAAGTGATGAAATTAGTTCTCTCTCCTTCTCTATCATCTTTGCTCTGCTGTCCTCTGTGTTGCTCCAAGTGGTGATAAAAATGGTGCCAAGCTTGCATCCTGCCAGCCTGGAAAAATACTGCCTCTTTCTAAATTGTTCTAGCCAGGCACTGAGAGTGGTGGTGAGGTTCCCCAAACAGAAATTGGGTGCTGTTACCAGAATCTGGGAAAGTGATGCTAGCTGACAGGGACCATGATGTCCCTTAGCTTCTCCAGCAGAACCAAGTCTCTTCCTTACCTTCAGCACTTTGTCCATCTCCCTATAGTATCCCAAAACCTCTGTTCCCTGTATGATGGGAAGAGGAAAGGAACTCACTTCTGAACACCTACTAAGCACCAGGCATATTTATCCACATTCATCCCATCAATCCTCACAATGAAGCCACAGGGAGGTGCTGCTACCCCCAGGTCACAAGAGGAAACTGAGGCACAGAGAGAAGTGGCTTGCCCAAGGTAACAGGCTGGCAAGTGGCAGAGCTGAAATCACTCAGATACTGATGTTCCTCGAATCTGTGTTGCCCCCCCACCGGCCCCTGCTACACTGTTGGGGAGCTCCCACTTCTCTGTTCTGCTGCACCCCCTGCCCAGCCCCTAGCACAGGGCCCTGCACACAGCAGGTGCTCAGGAAATCAGTGTGGAACTGACCTGACTGCCAGCAGGCAGAGTGGAGGATAGAGGGAGGGGCAGGGGCAGAGCCAGGACGGGGGGCCCAGGGGGACTTCTGAGGCTGTTTGCCAAGCAGTAGACCCCCCTACTCCAACCCGGACGTACAACTTCCTACAGCTGCACATCTGGGCGCCCCCAGGCTGGGGCTGCCAGTTATGCTCTGACCTGGCCAAGTGGAGCCAGTCAAGAGGAAGGGCAGCTGGACCGATGCTTCCCTCCCTCGGGGTCTCAGGCTCCCTGCGGGCTGCAGCTCAGGAAGCCTCAGAGGAAAATCACAGGACCCAGGAGGGGAGGACTCTTCCACGGCACTCTCCCCAGGCTTGTCACTGTTCTCAGATCTAGCTGCAGAGCCTAGGGACCATGTGAGCAGGGAGCTCTGGACCCCAGGCAAAGGTGACTTGCGAATAGCCAGCGCTACCCCTGGTGGGGTGCCAACTACGAGCCAGGCCCTGGTGTGCCCTTTCAGGGCCTCTGTCCCCAGCAGCTCTGCAAAGGAAAGCATTCACCGTCCACCTTCGAGGGCATCGAGTCCAGCTTCCCTATGTTACAGGAGAGGAAACAGCCTCAGAGCGGGAAGGAACTAGTCCAGGGTCACGGCCAGCTCCAGAGAGCTGGGAGTTAAGCCTAAGTCTGACCTCAAAGCTCATGTTTTCCCTACTGCCTCCCTCCCCCTGGAATGTCCTCGCCTGTTCTTCCCACGGCTAGCTCCTCCTCATCTCAGTTTAAATGTCACCCTCTAAGCGAAATAAGCCAGAAAGAGAAAGACAAACACTGCATGATTTCACTCATATGTGGAAGATAAACCAACACACGGACAGACAGAACTCTCTGGGGCAGGGGGGCTGGGGGTTGGGCACAAGGGGTGGAGGGATGCACTTATATGATGACTGACACACAATAATGTACAACAAAAACTTTCATAATAAAAAACAAAGAAACGTCACCCTCCAGAGGCCTGCCTGACCCTCGCCTGCACCCCTTATTCTGTCTCAGCCCCTTGGTCATGCCTTCATAGCACACTTCACCACTGGTAATTATTATATTAATTTGCGTTATGTGTCCCTCTCCCCACCTCCCTGTAAGTCCCGTGGGGACAGGATTGATTGTGTCCGACTTGATTCCCGTGGGCTTCTTGACTTATGCTGAGCACAGAGTAGGTGCCCAGCCAGTGTTTGTTGGGTCAAAGCCCTCCTCCATGAGCAGCAGGTGCCATTGTCCCCAGCAGACTGGACAGCAGCAAATGTCCCCACTGCCCTGGACCTTGCCCCCAAACCTCTCTCCCACCCCGTCCCTGCCACCCAAGGTCTCAGCTGCCATGACCCTCACAGAAGACTGAGCCCCCTTGCCCAGTGGCTTGGGAGAAAGCTGGTGGGGGCTGGCAGGGCAGGAGGAGGGGAGGAGGCCCTCTGAGCTGGCAGACAAAGGGCGTGTGTTCTCATCCAGGGCACTTCCTGGGTTTCCATTGCAGGAAGCTTGGCACCTGCCGAGGTGACACCGACAGCCGGGCTGGTGCAGGAGACACTTGGCCGGGACGCTGCTCTCCGCCTGGGAGCAGTGGCAGAGGTGGGACAGGTGGCCAGGGGTGTTGAATGGCAGGTAAGTGGTGGCAGCTGGACCCCTACACATGGACCTTCCCCCTTCCCAAGCCAGTCTTAGCCCAGAGCAGATGTGGGGAGGCCTGGGTCCTAGACGGAGTTGGTGTGACCTTGGACAAGGCCCCAAACCAACCCTTCAGCGCCTCATGGTCCCACCTGGGGGGACTTGGGGGATATCACGGAGGTGAGGGAGGGCAGCTCCATTTTTATCTGTTTTAAATAAGCTTCTGGGTCACAAAGCACTTGAAAAAGGGGTTCCACAGCCATAAGTGTCTGAAAACCCCTGGATCGCACCTTCCTCTTTAAGGTCCTTCCCATCTCGGGTGTTCCGTGGCAGGGAGGGGGTGGAGGGGGGTCTCGCTCCAAGCAGTGCTGCGAAGTGGGAGGCATCTTTGCCGAGCCTGGGAATAGCCTGACCAGGGGCCTGGGCAGCCTTGAATGCGAGTCTCGCTATGCCGAATAGGGAGGGAGTCACCTCTTTCTGCATCCGTGAATGTTGGCAGTCACGCTGGCCCCTGGGACCAGCAGAGCAGTGTGTGCGCCCAGGGGCACCAGCTGGTCCGGGTTTGAATCCAGCTCTCCCACTTGCCCCTTGTGTGGTCTTGAGCCTCTCTGGGCCTCCGTTTTCTCATCTGTGAAGCAAGAATAGTGAGCCCTGCCACACAGGGCTCTCCTGGGGATTAAATAGAAAGGTCTGTTGGCCAGGCACCCACACATAGGAAGCCCCTATAAATGGCAGCTACTGTTATTGATGTTGTTGTTATTGCAGAGTGGCTGTGAGGATCCAGTGAAAAAAGGGATGACAAGGGGGATGGGAGAGGCGACAAAAAGGGGGTGAGGGATTTAGGGAGGCAGGAGGAGGAGGAGCATGGGACAGGGTGCCCAGGAGCCCCCCTCACCACCCCCGTGAGCCTGAGCCCCTCAGGAACAGCCCCAGAGCACTCCGGGCCAGGGCGGCTGCAGTTTCAGGGCCCGCAGAGGAGAGCCAGCCCCTGCCTGGCCTCCCCCCAGATGGCGCGCGATCCAGCGCTCCTCTGGCCTCAGCCACTGTGGCTTTAATCAAAAGAACAATCTGTTTGCCTCTGAATCAGACCCAGATTACTTTTCCCAGCAATGTTCCTGAGGCCTCCAGGGACCCAGGCGGCCCATCCAGGCTCCATCTCCCGCCCCAGGGCTCAGGCTCAGCCTCCCCCACCCCTCTCCACATTTGAGGTGTGGGGGTAAAGGGGGTGGGGGGGTAGGGGTGCAGGAGGTGGGAGGGGGTCAGTGACAGGGCCCTGGGTGGCAAAGCAGGTGACCCGATTGCCAGCTGGGCTCTGCCTACCAGGTCTCCCGGAAGGGCCTGTCCCCCAGAACCCTGGGACCCACCTGCAGAGCACTTAAGGATCCAGACAGGTAGTGACAACTCAAAACAGCAAATCGAGGTGACCTGCTCCACTGCAGTACCCCCTAAAAGAGCCCCAAGCCCAGTAGATACTGACCACTGACTGTGTGTGTTCCTTACTGTTATGGTCATCTTTTATCCTCAGGCCGACCCCCATTTCACAGACGAAGAAACTGAGGCTCCGGAAGGTAGAGTGCCAGCCCTGGTCACACGGTTAGCCAACGGCCCTGGAACTCAGGTCCACCTGACTTAGGACCCTGGAGACCCCAGGCCAAACTGAGATGTAAGCACCCCTCCACCCGACAGGGCGGGTGAGGCCACCAACTCCGGTGACCTGGAGGAGGGAGAGAGTAACGACCACTCAGGGTGACAAAGGACAGGGGGGCTAGGCAGCGGGAGAGGCCGCCCACCCTCCAGGCCGGGCCCAGGGGGAGGGGGGAGTGGTCGAGGGAACAAAGGGAGGGGGGGCGGCGCGGGGCGCGGCCAGGCAGGTGGGGGGGCAGGTAGCGGCCGCCTCCGCCGGGCGGGCATCCCGGGCCCCCTCCCCGAGCGTCACCTTTTATGGTAAGGCGGCCGGGGCGGCGGGGCGGAGGGAGCCGAGGGGCGGGGAGGGCGGAGGGGCGGGAGGCGCCGCGCTGCTCCCGGCTCTGCTCGCTCGGGCGTCGGACCGGAGCGGCCCGGGGCGCGGGCGGCCCAGGTAAGCGGGGCGGGGGCGGGGGTCCCTTCCTTCCATCCCTGCCCGGCTACACACAGGTGACAGCGCGGGCAGCCCTTGGCCGGAGCCCCCCGCCCCCCGGCCGGGACCCCAGCCTGGCGCTCCTGGAGGGGGCCTGACAGGGGGAGGGGGTGCTGTCCCTCCGTCTGTCCCCGGAATGGGGGAGAGGGCTGCTGTCCCTGCCCGCGAGCGGGGCGCCAGGGAAAGGGGTGGGCAGGGCGGAAGCTCCCGCACAAAGAGGACAGCGTCCCGCACATGGATCGAATTAAAGTCCCCGGCGGCGCCCCACAGCGACCCGGCCAGCCGCCCTGCTTGGCTGCTCGCGGGAGGGCGCCGGGCTTCCGGAGCTCCGGGCCCCTGTACCCAGCCAGGGTCAGGCGAGGGGAAAGAGGGGCCCCGGGCTGCCCCTCTTTGGGCCTCAAATCCCGTGTGGGGCTGGGAAGGTGTGGGACTGGGCGATCCCCAAGGTGTGCGCCCTGGGGCATCTTGGCGTAGGTCCTTCTCCAGCCCAGATCTGAGGACCCCAGGAAAAGGCTGGGCAGCGCCCAGATTCCTGCTCATAATAATGATGGAAGCTAAGTCCGGTTCTCCCAGACCTCCCAGGAGCCCAGCCCCTAGGGCTCCTCCTCCCCCTCAGGGGCTGAATAACCAGCTGGCCTTCTCTTTGAACCTACCAGGTACCAAGATCTTGAGCACTCTCTCTGCTTTTCTCCTCTCAGCCACCCTTCAGGACAGACCTCATTCTTACTTTATGAAAAAACTGAGGCCCAGAGAGGTTTAGTGACCTGCTCAGTGTCACCCAGCAGGAAAGAAGTGAACCCAGCTTTGTGTTACTCCTCAGCTTCCCTGGAGTGGGAAGGAGAGAGAGAGGGAACCCCTGTCCAAGGCTGCAAGGTCCCCTGCAGCAGGGGTGGGGCGCAGTCTCTCCCACCTCCAGCAAAGTTTAACTTCCAGTGCAAGCGTAGACTACTTTATCAGAGTGTTAAAGAACACGGCTTAGAGGTGGTTCCAGAGTTTTTTGGAGGGCGTTAGAAGGAGTAGGAAGGGGGACAGTGGGTGTGGGCACTACTGGGAGCCCCTGGAGGCCCTCCACTCTGACCAGCCAGGCCCCTGCCCTGGGCTGTAGCCTAAACCCGGGCCGGGTGGGTGGCTGGCTGGATCTCGGCCTCCTTCCTTCCTCTTGACAGGAAGTGACTTTCCTTCCCTTTGTTCCCACTTTCTCCGCTCGCCCAACTGGATCTCAGATTCGCCCTCTGGAGGAGGAAGGGTGGGGGCGGAGGGTCCCCTGGGCGCGGCTGGCTGGGAGGCTGCCCGGGATGCTGCCCCACAGGGAGCTTTCTCACACATTCCCCGCTCCACGGTGACCTGGGGGCAGTGGGACCAGAGGGAAGCCTGGGCTCCTTTCCCGTCTGGGCCTGACTGACAGGGCTTTGAAAATCCCCAGCTGGGCCCCTTCCCCTGGGGCCTGAAGTCCCTGCAGGAACCACAGGGCGGGTTGGGATGGGGAGGGGGACTGCCCAGCTGTGAACATCTGGCCTCAGCGCTGGGACGTTTGCCTTGGACATTTTCCGAGAAACCGGCAGATCCGACTTCCCGGAGGGGTGGGCTGGGGTGGAGTGGGGGTCAGAGCAGGGTGGAAGGGAGGAGGAGGGGGCATCCACAGCAGTCCCTGGGGACGGCCCAGAATGCGCTGGCCACAAGATAATTGGTCTGGATTGGGCCTTTCTGGGATAAGAACAGGCCTGAGAATTTGGGGGCCCCTGTGCCATCCAGGGAAGAAAAAGTGTGTCGTCGTCTCAGGTCCAAGGACACCCCCTTAGACACCCCTCAGGTCAGATGGTGCTCCGTTAGAATTCTGAGTCTGCCACGGATGGCCAGGAAAAGTCACTTGACCTCCTGGGGCCTCACATGGCCTGTCTGTAAAGTGGGGCTTCAGGGGAGTGTTGAGAATGCGGTGGGTCTTGAGGCTCAGGAAGCCCAGTGCCTGGCACACAGGGAGCCAGCGCTTTCCCAGGGAGGGCCTTGTTATTGTTGTTTCCGTGTATTGCAATCTCAGATGCCCCTGGAAAATCGTTTACATGATAGATTCTTAAACTGGTAACAAAGTATGAAACCAGAGACTGTTGACAGCCCATATAAGCATATATACTTCCAAACATCACTTCCAAAACAAGAAACAAGAGAGAAGCACTTGGAAAGAACTTTTAAAGTTTTCTTCATATATTGGTTTCCTATTCAGAACAGATATTTTCTTATCAGACTGAGCTATACATTTTAACCAAATATGTAAACCAATTTAAGAGGAATTTAGGAGCATCTGTTGTTGTTTCTGTTATTATTATTCTCTCTCAGTCGCCCAGAGAGCACAGTGGCTAGTGGACTTTGTGATACGGAGGGAGGCCTGTGTGGCCACTTGAGCTCCAAGTCCACCTGTAGGGCCCCTCGGCGCCTCACCCCCACCCACGCAGCCTCACTATTTGAGGTTCACTCTCTGGGTCTCTATTTACTGTCCTCCCTGTGTACCTGTGGGCCGGGCTGTGGGGCCACGTCAGGGTGGCCCAGCTGGAGAGGGAGATAGAAAAAGGGCACGTTTCTCGCCCTGCGCACAGGCCCTGGGTGTCCAGGGAGGACTCCTGAGCTGAGTGTGGTCCATGGGCCCCGCCCCATGGCCCTACAGTCTTCACCCTGAGGCTACTGTCTGCAGGAACCTCTGAGAGATGGAAAATGGGCTCTACCTGGTCGGGGGGCCGCCCTGCTCCCAGATCCATGAGCTGATGCCTACTGTGAGCTGGTCTCGGGTCACACAAAGATCGCAGACAGCTGAAGACACACGTGGTCACTTGAGGGGGGCAGACATGGTGACAGTGAGCCAGCATGTCCCATGATGGGCTGTCATCGCCTTGTGGAAGCAGACAACTGCCCCAGGGCAAGGGTCAGGACTCAGAAGAGGCTTCATGGAGGAGGTGATGCTTGAGCTGGGCCTCTAAGGGAAAACTGAAATTCACCCTGGAGGAGGCAGGAGAGGAAAAACAGAAGGGGGGGACACTCTAAGGCAGGTAAGCAAGAAAGACAGTCGAGGAAGGGTGAGTGGTCCAGGTCAAAAAAGAGGTTGAGGCCAGGGGAATTTGGGCTTTATCTTGAAGGAGGTAGGGAGCCATAGTAGGCTTCTGAGTAGAAGAGAAACAGTCAGATTTATGCTCTAGAAAGATCACTCCAGGGACAGCATAGGAGGCAGGATTGGAGAGCTTCGAGGCACCCACCCCCTCCTCCCCTGTGCCTGAACCAGGGCTGTGATTTTGGAGATGGGACAGAGTGAGAGATTCTAGCAATAGAATCCAGACTTGATTGGATACAGGGGCTGACAGTGGAGAAAAGGATGCTGGCTTGTGGGCTGGGCTGGGAGAGGGCAGCAGAGCCAAGAGGCCAAGGTCGTGGACTCTGGGTTCAAATCCCAGGTCAGCTGCTGTGTGACCCTGACATGTGAGCTCACGTCTTTGTCTTGGTTTCCTCATCTGTGAGATGGGGACAGTAACAGTGCCCCTCCCCCAGCGCGTCGGGGAATTCATGAGTTCGCAGGAGGGAAGTGCTCAGGGCCGTGCTGGCACAGAGGGGGTCTCCGTAAACGGTAGCCGTGGTTGTTCCTCCGTCCCCTCTGCCTCCTGGAGTCCAGCCCTGATGTTCTGACGGTCCACGCTGTTTCCCTCCCACAGAGGAGCTGGCCTGAACCTCGGGGACTCTGGGGACTTCAGCTCTCCCAGGAGAATCGATCCCAGGTGAGGGAGGAAGCTTGGGGTGTGGCCCAGCAGGCAGTCAGCTGGCTTGGGGTGGGGAGCTGGAGGAGCTGCTCCTGCCTCTTGCTTCTTAGAGGAGGAAAATGAATCATTTGTGAGGCGAGCAGGGCAGGGCTGCCCTTTGCTCCTCCAGGTGTGTAGGTTGGGGGGAGGGGCAGTCTGGACTTTTGGGTCCCACCCTCTGGCCATGTCACCTGGTGGGCGCCTGCCCTCCCCTGCAGGGCATCCCCAGCCCTTTCTTTGGCTGGGCTGGGGCGCTGGCACAGTGAGGGGGCTGCTCCTGTCCTGTTGGGAGGAGGGAGGCCCCACGCTCTGGGGGTGTCTGTGTGTCCAGGTGGAGCGCACCTCCCGTGCCCTGAGCCTGGCTCAAGCCTGAGCCCCACTCTGTCCCCAGGCCCACCAGGAGCCGAAGCAATGGCCTCAAAGCCTGAGAGGAGGGTCGCCTCGTCTGTCTTTATCACTCTGGCCCCCCCACGTCGAGATGAGGCTGTAGCTGAGGAAGTGAGGCGGGCAGTTTGTGAGACTCGGCCTGGCCGCCCCTGGGAATCTCCTGCCCCCACGAAGACACCTGGGGCTGGCTCGGCGGTGAGGCCGGGCCCCTGGACACCCCCCGGCAGAGCCGCAGCGGCAGTGCCAGCTATACCCCCGCAGCTCTCCAATGGAGGTAAAAGAGTGTGGGCACTGGGCGGGAGACAGAGACAGCACTGAGGTGGGGAGGAAAGGGCAGGCTCTGAGGTCATTCATTTATTGGGTACCTACTATGTGCCAGGCAGACTCTGGAACCCACCTGCCTGGGTTTGAATCCTGGCTCTGCCACTTCTTGGCTGTGTGACATTGGCAGGCCACTTAACCTCTCTGTTCCTCAGTTCCCTAATCTATAAAATAGAGATAATGATAGTACCTTCCTCAAAGGGTTGTTGTAAGGATTAGATGAGTTAACACGTGTGTAAAGTGTTTAGCCCAGCGCCTGTCACGTAGAAAGTATTAAATGTGTTACCTCCTGTTATTATGCTGGGCCAGACACTGGGGACGTGAAAAGACGGACAAGGTTTTCAGCCTGCATGAAACTTACATCCTAGTGGGGGAAACAGGGAATCAAAATATAAAATATAACGTCAGGTGGACACAAGTGCTATACAGGAATAAAACAGTGAAGAGGTAGGGGGATGCATTTTTTATGGGTAGTCAGGATGGCTTCTCCAAGGAGGTGACATTTCAGCTCAGCTAAGACCTGAATGACAGGAGGGAGGGGGTGGGTGGAGCTTGAAGGGCAGTGGGAACAGCAAGTGCAAAGGCCCTGAGGCAGGATGAATTTGGAAGTGGAAGGACCTGAAAGGTTCCGCCGTTCACTTGCTGTGTGATCTTAGGCTAGCTGTTTCCTCGCTTGATTTCCTCTTCTGGAAAATGGACATTTGGTTGTGTATGTGATGCATCCTTCACAGAATGGAGACTCTGTAAACGATAGTCCTTTACTTTGTGCTTGGTCTGAGCTAGCCCTGTTGCCATGGTGATGGAGAGCCTTCCAGTCCTCTCTCCCTGCCACTCCCCTGGAAAGGCTCAGCTCTTGGGCTGGATAGAAGTGAGGAAGGATGACAACACAGGGGCCTGAGGCAGGGGGTGGCTCATCGTCTGACAGGGCACCAGCTGGAACAAGGAGGCACTGAGACGCTGAGGGTGAGCGGCCAGCCCACCCAAGGGTGAGAAGTTCCCTGGGTGCGTAGTCAGGTGTCCTGCCGTCCCAGAAAGAGGCTAGGGCAGCCCTGTGCCTTCATCACCACGGAAACCAGCTAGAGTCCAATAGGAAATCCAGTTACAGGAGGTCAGCAAGGGGCAGCAGAAGGGGCGACACGATTACACATGTGCGACTACAAGGCTATTCATGTAACATGCTGCTTCACTGTGACGCAGCCTCCTAAACTGATCTCTCCTTCCTAACCACACCTCCCGTGAACACAGCCCGCTCCAGCTGCTTCTCCGTACATCATGACCAAAATTCACACATGGGGACCTGTGATCCAATGAAAAAAAAAAATGTCCTTTCTGGGTAGGAGAGGGAGCGCAGGAAATATAGTTAGATGCCAAAATGCCAAAATTTCTGGACACGTTCATGGATTATTAGAATGATAGGCGGAAGGTCCTGGGAGTGTGGTAACAAACCAGACCTTCCTCAGGAGGGGGTGGCCTCACAGCGGCTGGTCGGCCATTTTGCTTGCCAGTTTGGCAAACAAGCAGAGCTCGGGGATCTTGGGCTTCAGCCTTGCTGGAGTGAGGTAAGTTCTAGGTGAGCAGCCTGGGCACGAGTCTGGCCTGACCTCGGAACACAAAGGCCGGCCCTGGGGCCCTGCCAGCTGCGTAAAGCCATCTCTACAGCAAGCTGTCATCTGAGGCCTCATGTAGTGCTTTTCCCCTCAGAAACCCACCACGTTTCTTTAGCCCTTTTGTCCTGGACGACGTCCCCACCTTCCCCTCTCTCCTCCCCAACTCCCGACTAGATCCTCACAGCCACACCCCCTCTCTGTTACTCGTAAGTCAGTTTTTCTCTTGGCTTCTCTTTAAGAGGCTGTTCTCCTTCCTCCTGCTCTTGGCCCCTGGAACTGAATCATCCAGGTTCATCTCGGCCCCTTTGTGGGTACCTGCCCTGTGGCCTCAAGTCCCTCTCTCTCTTGAATTCCTGCCCCGGCCGGGACCTGCCCAGTCGTCACAGCCTATTGTCGAGAGCCTCAGGCAGGTCCTGGGAGAGGCCCAGGCTCCTGCTGCCTCTCCGTGATCTGGTTCCTGACTCACATCAGGTTGTCCAGAGCCTGGTTCTCACACTTTAGCAGCATCAGCATCACCGGGGGCTTGTTCAAACACGGCTGGCTGGGCCCCACCCTGGCGTTTCTGATTCAGCAAGTCTGCGGTGGGGCCAAGAATTTGCATTTCTTACACATTTCCAGGTAATGCTAATGCTCTGGTCTGGGGACCGCACTTTTATAATGATCGTTCTAGTCCAAAGGCTTTAAGCAGATGAGACTTGTGGACCAGAACAGTAGTTCTCAAAGTGTGGCTTTGGACGAGCAGCATCAGCCTCATCGAGAACTTTTCAAAAATACACATTCTCGGAGCCTACCCCAAACCTGCGGAATCAGAAGCTGTGGGGGTGGGGCCCAACCATCTGCATTTGGACAAGCCCCGCCTCCCCTGAGATGATTCTGTGGCATGCCCACAGGTCTAGAACAACTTTCCCATCTGTCCAGTCCCTTCAGCCCTTGGGAGAAAGGAGAGAGGTCCATTATCTTGATCGAATGGATGAGAAACCTGAAGCCCAGAGAGGTGCAGCGAATTAGCAGGGAATGGGACTAGATCCCAGGGCTTTGGGGCAGGGCCTCGGGCACTTTCCGTCTGCTTTCCTTGGGTGTCTAGGGCAGTCTGACCTCACCAGAGCGTGGCCTACGTTGGCTGCAGTGACAGCAGGTGCCAAGTGCCTCCATGCCCTTTATCTTGGGGGCACTATTAATAGCGCTGACCTTGTAGGTGGCAGTGGACAGAGGATTTTCCCAGGCATGTGCACAGCCCCGCTCTACAGCTGCTCTCCTGACCCCCCGTCGCCTCCTCCAGGGGAGCTGGGCAGCCCCTCATGGGGACAGCCTGGAGGGGTAGGAGTTACACCTGGATAGAGGAGAGTGTGGGGCTGAGGCAGGAGCTGGGTGACAAGCACCCCCCCCAGGAGCACACCGACTAGCAGATAGGATGGGATCGAGGGCCACTCACCTCGAGGCCACTCCTGTGCCCTCCTCCTCTGTCGACCTCCGCTTTCAAGAGTAGGAGTTAAGCTGTGCCAATGATGAAGATGATTTTGTGCCGGTGTGTTTTTCTTGTGTGTGAATGTTTGTTTGCTGTTGGGTTTTTTTTTTCCTTAATGAAACTTTCAAACATACACAGAAGTAGAGAGAACAGTACAAGGAACCCTGTGTACCCCACATCTACTGTCAACAGTTAAGATTTTTCCACATTTGTTTCATCTATTCCGTTCTTTCTTTCTTTTTTCTCTTGTGAAGTCTTTTAAAGGAAACCCCAGTCAGCAGGTCATTTCAGCCCCACGTTTTTCAGGGTGCATCTCTAAATATGGCCATTTTCTTACGTAACCACAACGCCAAACAACGCCTAACAGAATCAACAAGAATGCCTTTTGATTATCTAATAGTCTGTCCATAATTAATTTTCCTTGAATTGTCATAAAAATGCCTTTTAACTGTTGGATTGTAGTGGAATGAATGGTTTACGTTATGTCTTGTCTTTTGAGCTATATCATTCAGTGGAATATTTAGCTTTTCCTCAAAATGAGGAGAATTAAATGAGATGATTAGTCTTTTGAGTCAGGATCCAAATAAAGTCTATAACAGCACTGTCCAATAGAAATATAATGCGAGGGGCCGGCCCCGTGGCTTAGCGGTTAAGTGTGTGCACGCCACTACTGGCGGCCCGGGTTCGGATCCCGGGCGCGCACCGACGCACCGCTTCTCCGGCCATGCTGAGACCGCATCCCACATACAGCAACTAGAAGGATGTGCAGCTATGACATACAACTATCCACTGGGGCTTTGGGGAAAAAAGAAAGGATGAGGATTGGCAATAGATGTTAGCTCAGAGCCGGTCTTCCTCAGCAAAAAGAGGAGGATTAGCATGGATGTTAGCTCAGGGCTGATCTTCCTCACACACACACACAAAAAAAGAAATATAATGCGAGTCAGAAATGCAAGCCTCATATGTAATTTAAACTTTTCTAGCATCCACATTGAAAAAAGTAAAAAGAAATAAGTGATATTTTAATAATATATATTATGCAACCCAATAGATAAAAATTATCATCATCTCATCATGTGATCATTATGAAAGTTATTAGTGAGGGGCCAGCCCTGTGGCTCAGCAGTTAAGTGCGTGAACTCCGCTACTGGCGGCCCGGGTTCGGATCCCAGGCGTGCACCAACGCACCATTTGTCAGGCCATGCTGAGGCGGCGTCCCACATACAGCAACTAGAAGGATGTGCAACTATGACATACAACTATCTACTGGGGCTTTGGGGAGAAAAAAGGGAAAAAAGGAGGAGGATCGGCAATAGATGTTAGCTCAGAGCCTGTCTTCCTCAGCAAAAAGAGGAGGATTGGCATGGATGTTAGCTCAGGGCTGATCTTCCTCACACACACAAAAAAAGTTATTAATGAGATATATTACATTCTTTCTTCCATACTGAGTCTTCCAGCACATCTCAGTGTGGACTTTTCTAGTGTCCAATCGCCACATGTAGCTGGTGGCTACTTTACTGGACAGCACAGATATATACGTTATAGTGGTCATTTTTCTCTAAAGTCTCTCTTTTTTTTTTTTTTTGTAAGGAAGATCAGCCTTGAGCTAACATCCATGCCAATCCTCTTTTTGCTGAGGAAGACTGGACCTGAGCTAACATCTGTACCCATATTCCTCCACTTTATATGGGACGCCACCACAGCATGGCCTGACAAGAGGTGCGTGGGTGCGCACCCGGGATCTGAACCCTGGGCCACCAGCAGCAGAGTGCGCGCACTTAACCACTACGCCACGGGGCCGGCCCCTCTAAAGTCTCTTAATTCCGGGAGGTGCCCTCTTTTTTTCTCTTGCATCCCATTGCCTTGTTGCAGCCATAGGGTCAGTTTCTGTAGAATGTCCTATGTGCTCTGTCTCCTTGTTCCTTGAGGTCTCACTCCACTTGCCTCTCTATTTTCCACATTTATTATAAATGGAAGTTAACTCAAGAGACCTGTTTAAATTGAGTTTGTTTTCTGTTTATGTTTTGGGGTTTTTTTGGTAAGAACATTTTGGAGGGGGTGCCCATACCTTCCTATAGCACGACGTGAGTCAGAAGACCTCGGGTATCTGCTGAGGTTAGTCAGTGGGTTCAGCTGGGGGCAGCCTATCCCCTCCTTTGGAAAGTTCTCCATCAACCTAATACTTTCAACACGCAATAGTCATCACCTGCCTCTATTATTTAACTAGGGGGTGGTTCCCACACTTGAGTGGCAGCAAGCTCCACAGGCCTGGGCTCCCCCCACCAAGATTCTGACTCTGTGGGTCTGGGACAGGCCCAGGAGTTGCATTTCTAACACCCTCCCAGGTGCTATTGCTGCTGGTCCAGAAGCCACACTTTTGAGAACCACAGTCTTAGGGGTTGGTTTTGCTTGTATTTCAACAAAGGCCTGCTAGCTCCCAGGTAAGGGAGGGCTGTTATGGGGGGTTTGACAGCTGTTGTGTTCTGCTCCTGTGCAGTGTGCCATCCACTGTGCCGAGCCCTCACCTGCATCATCTCATTTAACCCTCACAACAGCCCTAAGCGATTGATACCCGTTTTCCAACTGAGACTCAAGAGAAGTTAAGTCGGGGCTGGCCCAGTGGCCTAGCGGTTGGGTTCGCATGCTCCACTATGGCAGCCCAGGGTTCGCCGGTTCGGGTCCCGGGTGCAGACCGACGCACTGCTCATCAAACCATGTTGTGGTGGTGTCCCACATAAGGTAGAGGAAGATGGGCACGGGTGTTAGCCCAGGGCCGGTCTTCCTCGGCAAAAAAGAGGAGGATTGGCAACAGATGTTAGCTCAGGGCTAATCTTCCTCACCAAAAAAAAAAAAGAAAAGAGAGAGAGAGATTAAGTCTTTTGCCTAAGGACACACAGCAAGTCAGTGGCAGAGTCAGAGATGGAACCCAGGTCTGGGTGACCCTGGACCTGAGCCCTTAGCCACCAGGCTGTACAGCCTTCCGGAGAACTGGACACCCACTCTGTCCACCTGCAGAGACTCTGGCCAGCCCTCTGTCCCCTTCTGGTTGCAGGACGTTCTCTTCCTCCTCCTACCCTGGGTGGCAAAGACGCACTCCCCGACCTGGACCTCCTCCCACCTCCGCCGCCGCCCCCTCCAGCATACCTGCCTCCTGCTGATGGGGAGCCCCCTGCCCCAATGGGCGCCTCCCTCATTTCGGACTTAGAGCAGCTGCACCTGCCCCCACCTCCGCCCCCACCACAGGTAATGCCAACCCCTTGGTCCCCGAGGGAGCCCCGTGGGCCGGGGGAGGGAGTCTGGGCCTTCTGGGCCTTTCAGGGACTTAAGCCTGGACGTTGTTTGGTCCATTCTTCTGCTTGAGGGCCATCCTTCTTCAAAGCTCTTTCAGGCCGGTAAAATTGGTCATGTTTCTCAAGGTTCCCGGAGAAAGGGGTGCCACACCCTCTCCCCACTTAGGCACCCCCTTCAGCTCTGAGAAGACACTTCCTTGTGTCTAACCTAAATCCCTTATGCTGTGTAGGAAACCCATTTTTCATCCTCTGCCCTTAACAGAGGCCATTGTAGAAATCGAGGGGGGGGGGTTCCAGGCCAAGGGAAAACCTGATTCCAGGAGGTTCCTTAGAAGTAGAAGTAAGTAGCTTTGATTGGTTGAAGGAACCCAGGGCAACGAGCTGGGAGACCTGGGCTCCAGCTGTCACTGTAACCTTTCTGCTGAGTCACTTCAGATAGGTCACTTGATTCTCCAGGCCTCAGTTTCCTACTCTGTACAATGGGGCTGATTGCACCTGGTGCCACCAGATGAGGAGCAGAGCTGAGAGGGCTGTGTGGGGTCCCCACTGGATGACACCTCTCCTACCCCCCCTTGTCCCCACAGTCCCTGGCGGAGGGGCCTCCTCTCCAGCCTCGGCCCAATCATCTCAGGCCAGCAGAGGACGAGCTGCCGCCTCCCCCTGAAGAGCCTGCTGGCTTCCCCGAGAGAGAGGCATCAACAGGTATGGGGACAGGGCTGGAAGGATTCTGGCAGGGTCCCCAGGGGCGCTCGGGGGGTAGCATGGGCTACCAGGTGGGAACTAAGAGAGCAGGGACCATGCGTGTCCACCCCAGCTCGTGGTACAGTGATGGGCCTGATGGTTTACATCAACTTTATTTTTATTGCCTTACCCCTTTTGCCTTTATATAAGTTATTATAACTGTAACTATAACTGAAATCCATTTACACATTGATCAGTAAAATTTGCTATGATAGCAAAAATCCCTTGAATTTTTTTCTCTCTTTAACTTTTTGAATACAGTACATAAAAGGGTACATAGTGAAAAGTCTCCCCTCTGCCCCGTCCCTGTATCACCCAGTTTCCTGCCAGATAGACAGCCTCTGTTGTCATTGTCTTCCATGTCCTTCCAGAGATATTTTATGCATATCAAACAAATACAGGGGCCGGCCCTGTGGCATAGTGGTTACGTGTGCGCGCTCCACTGCTGGCTGCCCGGGTTCGGATCCCGGGCGTGCACCGATGCACTGCTTGTCAGGCCATGCTGTGGCAGCGTCCCATATAAAGTGGAGGAAGATGGGCACGGATGTTAGCCCAGGGCCAGTCTTCCTCAGCAAAAGAGGAGGATTGGCAAATGTTAGCACAGGGCTGATCTTCCTCACAAAAAAAAAACAAAAAACAAATGTGTCCACTACTCCCTCCATTTTCCCACAAATAGTGACACAGTCTGTACAGTTCTGCACTTTGCTTTCTCTCCCTCGTACATCTTAGAGCTCCTTCCACGTCAGATCATAAAGTGGCTGCTTATCTCTTTCACAGCTGCGTAGTATTCCTTAGTGGGGCCCTACCATATGCATTTAGCCAGTCTCCCATGGACAAGTACTTAGGTAGTTTCTTGCTGTAGCAAATAATGCTGAGATGAATCGCCTTGCACATAGCTCACTGTGCCTATGTCAGGTTTGTGAGATAAATTTCTAGAAGAGGAAGTACTGTGGCCCAAGGGTAGGTGCATTTGTAACTTTGATATTTTTGCCAAATTACCCCTCTTGCTCGTCCCGATCTCCACTCCCACCAGCAGTGTCTGAGAGCCCGTTTGCCCACAGCCTCTCCAGCGCCGTGGGTTACTGATTTAATAAACAGCTATTAAATGCTTGCCACGTCCTGAAAGCCCTTCTCTACTCCAAGGGTATGAAATAATTCTCTGGTTTCTTCTAGTGTTCTGATGGTTTCATTTTTCATATTTAGGCCTTTCAGACATTGGAATGATCTGGGTGTAAGGTGTCCCGATGAAGCCCCCTTTGAATTTTTTACAGGTGGCAGCCCAGTTGTCCTGACACAGCGTCTCCCGATTTTAGCTTTTCAAAGGCCGTTCACATTCCTTCTTCATGCTCCTCTGACCCTCCTCATGAGATGAGGCCACACTCACAACTCTGGGCGTGTTCTGGGTGGTGACTGGGTACGGTACTCCCAGGCTGGGCGGGTCACGGCCTGTGTCTCCTCCACCCCAGACGTCTGTGCTTTCTGCCACAAGACTGTGTCCCCCCGAGAGCTGGCCGTGGAAGCCATGAAGAGGCAGTACCACGCCCAGTGCTTCACGTGCCGCACCTGCCGCCGCCAGCTGGCTGGGCAGAGCTTCTACCAGAAGGATGGGCGGCCCCTCTGCGAGCCCTGCTACCAGGTAACCCCCGCGGCAGGCCTCCGGGCGCCAGGCACTGAGCTGGGCACTCAGAAGACGTTATATTATTTCATGTCCCACAACAATCCTGGGAGGTAGGCACTATTGACCCATTTCACAGATGAGGAAGCTGGGGCTCAAGACGAAGGAGCTCAGCCAAGGTGTACAGTATTAGTTTCCCATGGCTGCTGTAACAAATTACCACAAACTTGGTGGCTTCAAACAATGCACATTTATTCTCTTACAGTTCTGGAGGTTGGAAGTCCAAAATCAGTTTCACTAAAGTCAAGTGTGCTCTCTCTTCAGAGGCTCTAGTGGGGAATCCATTTCCTTGCCTTTTGCACCTTCTAGAGCTGCATTCCTTGCATTCCTTGGTTCCTTTGTCCATCTTCCAAGTCAGCAGTGTAGCATCCTGCCTCAGTGTCATATTTCCTTCTGTGTCACATCCCCCTCTGCCTCCCTCTTATGAGGGCACTTGTGATGACATTTAGGGCCCACCCGGATAATCCAGGACAATCTCTCATCTCAAGATCCTTAACTCAACCCCATCTGCAAAGTCTCTTTTGCCATTGGAGGTGGTCACAGGTTCCAGAGTTTAGGACCTGGGTATCTTAGGGACATCACCCAGCCTATCACACAAGGTCACACTCCAGAGGCTGGAGCTGGGGTTCCCCCCGGCCCTTCTGCTTCTGGAGCCTCCTGGGTCTTGCCACTCTCTCACCTGGAGCCACGAAGTGCATATGCACGGTCTAATGGGGCGTCTGTGTCACCTCTGGGTACCAGATGCAGTCTGGGAGAGTGAGTGTGGATGCCGAGGTATTAGAATTGCTGACTCGCCGATGCTGCGTGGTGGCGTTTTTCAGCGTGGTTACAGACCACCCACAGATGCATCACCTGGGTGTGTGTGGGCCGCACCTTGTCCTCGTGAATTGGTAGCACCTGGCAGTCTGCATTTTTAACAAGTCTCAGGTGATTCTGATACATATTGAAGTCTGAAAACTACTGATTTGAGGAGTTAGAATATTGGAGTTGGGACTATCTAGAGAAATCAGAACGATCTGATCAGAGGCATCGAGGCACTGTGGGAGGAGAAAGAAGCCAGGCCGTCCCACCCTGTCCCTCTGACTCCGTCACCGTGACGGTGCCTTCCTCTCTTCCCTCCGCTTGGAGCCAGACAGTGGGGAGGCACTGAGGGGAAGTGGGGGTGAGGGTGGCTTCCAGCTGGAAGCAGCCAGGAGGGACTTGAGCAGCGTGCTGGGGAGAGAAGGGCGGCCCCCAGGATGGGGAGTGAGGGGGAAATGCTGCCCCCCGCAACATATCTGTCAGATGAAATCAGATTAAAATGAACAGAAACACAGTCAGGACTGGGAGGAGACACGTCTAGGAGGAAAGGTGGAGGGGTTAGCAGGAGGCCTTTTACTTGGCCTCAGTAACATCCCTCCCTCCCTCCCTCTCTCTAATCCTCATTCCAGAAGAGATTTGAAGCAGCTTATAAGAATGCACATATACCTATAGTCAACAATAAGGTTGTACACTTAAATATCTGTTAGGAGAGTGGATCCCATGTTAAGTGTTATTACCACAATAAAATAAAATTTTTAAAAAAGAATGAATATAGTACTATGAGCTGTAAAATAAATAGATAGGGGCCAGCCCAGTGCTTTAGTGGTTAAGTTCATGTGCTCTGCTTTGGCTGGGGTTCATGGGTTCAGATCCTGGGCGCGGACCTACACACTGCTCATCAAACCATGCTGTGGCGGCATCCCATATACAAAATGGAGAAAGATTGGCACGGATGTTAGCTCAGGGACCATCTTCCTCAAGCAAAAAGAGGAAGATTGGCAACAGATGTTAGCTCAGGGCCAATCTTCCTCACCAAAAATAAATTAATTAAATTAAATTAAATAAATAGATAAAGAAATCAGAATAGATGAAAATCAAAGTTGAAAGTGAGGTGAGACCAGAGGGAAACTTAGCACCCAAAAATATATGAATGAAAGACTCCTACAGTTGTTCCTAAAAGTGGAGCATGGAATTTGACTCTGAGCTTCCAAGGAGCCAAACGGAAAAGGGAAGGAGTTTCCACGTTTATTGTCCATAAGATAAAAAGCACACCAATTCCTCTGGGAATTCCTTTTCCTGACTCTGAAGTTTAAGAGAAATTTCTCCTATGGGCCCTAGTGGACCCTGGCCTCAAGCATTACCTAGGAACAAAATATGCAATAATAGCTTCATGGCAGGATTCCTCACTGTAAGCCAAGGATACAGTGCCAAACTTGATCCATTTTTAAGCAGTGTGGAGGTTTTGGGGTAATAGTTACAGGCCAACTGCGTGAATGTTGAGCCCCTCTCCTGTACCCCTGGCCTTCCGGGCCCCTGTGGGTAGCCAGTCAAATGCCCCTTGTGGCTTGGAATGGGCATACCTGTGGGATGGCTCTGAGGCAATGGCCCTCTGTCCCAGGACACCCTGGAGAAGTGTGGCAAGTGTGGCGAGGTGGTCCGGGAGTACATCATCAGGGCCCTGGACCGGGCCTTCCACCCCAGCTGCTTCACATGTGTGACCTGCGCCCGGTGCATAGGGGACGAGAGCTTTGCCCTGGACAGCCAGAATGAGGTGTACTGCCTGGATGACTTTTATAGGTACGAGAGGGGTCCATGCACTGGGTGGGGCAGGGAGGTGGGGGTGGGACTCGGGCAGACAGACGGAGGAGCCGAGCCTGAGTGCTAGGGGCTGGGTCGGAGCTTTCCTGCGGTCTCTATGCGCGCAGACACCGGGTCTTCCGGTCCCGCACACCCTGGCGTCGACCATGCACCTGCTCGCAGCTAACGCTTTTTGAGCACCTGCATCCTCAAAACTATCCTGTCAGGCAGGCACTAGGAAGGCTTCTATTTTAGCAAATGTGGAGGCCTGCAACAGATAAGTAGCCAAAGTCTCCCGACTGGTAAATATGCTAGCTGCAAGTCAAAGCCCCATCGACCTGACTTCAGGGCTTCGCTCTCAACCCCCAGACCACAGAGCTGTAGGAAGCAGTAGTGACATGGATATCCGTGATGCTCAGGGCCTGTCCTCGAGTTGCTCACTGCCCAAGGGGAAAGATAGATATGTTTGTTAAAAAAGAAAGGAAAGAAGCAGCAAAACCAGTGACCTATACAAATGAAATGGGTCCCAGCCCCACTGAACACGTGAGATTTCTCTGCCTTCTCAAATTCTGACATTCCCCAGTCACTTCCTTGCCTCGAGCTAATTATACCCTGGGAAGCTGGGTCTAATTACACCGGTCTCTCCATCCGCTCCTGCCAGGAAGAAAGAGACATTTGTGGTTGTAGCTCCAGGTGCAGTCACATAGCAATGGGTCTGAAATAGCTCTGGGAGGTGAACTAGAGCCAGCCCGAGCTCTAACAGCTAATTTCTGCGGGCATCGGTGTGAACGCCTCCGTTCCTTTCCCTCTAGGAAATTCGCCCCTGTGTGCAGCATCTGTGAGAATCCCATCATCCCCCGGGATGGGAAGGATGCCTTCAAAATCGAGTGCATGGGAAGAAACTTCCATGAAAATTGCTACAGGTGTGAGGTGAGTGGAGCAGCGATGATTTCACAATGCGCTGTCGGTCCTCTTCGTCACCACACGAGCCCTGTTGGGAGCCTGCCACGTGCCAGGCCCTGGGCCGGGACAGTCACAGTGGGGACTCTGCTCTCTAGTTGCTCACTGTCCAATAGCAGAAACAAATAAGAATGGAAATAGTTACAAATATAGGCTATTAATAAGAACTCTTTGAGTTAGTGATAGAAACCAAACCCAGCCTGCTTTCCACATGAAAGAGAATGACGAGAAGCCTCATGGTGGTGATGTCATTGATGATATCAAATGATGTCATCGGGGCTTCTCTGCCTTTTTTGTGTGTTTGCTTCATTTCCTCTTCCTGTGGGCTGGCTTCCTCTGTCAGGAGGGGGATATGGTGCATGGGCATGGCTGGCTCAGGTTTACAGCCTTCCAACTTAGAAACACCATCCAGGGATCCCATACAGTCCCAAGAAGGCCTCTGATTGGCCCAGCTTGGGTAACATACCCATTCTGAACCAATCACTGGCCAGGGGGTATGATTGACAATCCCTGGGACCAGGGAGGCAGAGCCATATGAAACAGAGAAAGGTTGATTCAACAATACAAAGGAAGAAAGGAATACTGGGCAGACCTGCACCACAGATGTCCTTTCTGGTGCTGGGAAAAAGCATGTATAAACCAGCTTTGGGACAAAGAAGGCAGTGTTCAAGTCTAACCAGGGTGGTGGAATCAAAGCTACTCTTATAGAGGAGGTGATGCTTAACCTGGGTTTTGCAGGATGAGTAGGAGCTTGCCAGATATTGAGAGGGGAAAGGAAGTCCAGAAAGAGGGAGGGGTCTATGAAGACCCACTTTGACATGAGCAAGCCTGAAGAATCAGAAAAAGTGGAAGTTTCTAGTGGAAAGTGTGTCTGGAGTGTAGAGTACGGGAGGGCGTGGTAGCAGTGAGGCCAGAGAAAAGGAGAGGGCCCCATGTACCAGGCTGAGGAGTCTGGACCTCAGGCTGCAGGGAGGGGTGAGGCTGAGAGGGGGAGGCTGGTTAGAAGCTGGTGCAGTAGTCCCAGCAAGAAATGCCCAGGGAGTCACACAGGACCCCGCACTCAGAAAGGTCTTATGCTTGCTTTGCAGTTCTGTGTCACCGTCTTGAAATTCTTAATTTTTTTTTTTTTTTTTTAAAGATTTTATTTATTTATTTTTTCCCCCAAAGCCCCAGTAGATAGTTGTATGTCATAGCTGCACATCCTTCTAGTTGCTGTATGTGGGACGCGGTCTCAGCATGGCCGGAGAAGCAGCACGTCGGTGCGAGCCCGGGATCCGAACCCGGGTCGCCAGCACTGGAGCGCGCTCACTTAACCACCAAGCCACGGGGCCGGCCCGAAATTCTTAATTTTTGAACAAGGGACTCTGCATTTTCATTTTGCACTGGACCCTGCAAATTACATAGTCAGTCCTGCTGAGGAGGCTCCAAGAGTCCTCCCCTACCTCTTCCCCTGTCACCCCATGTCAGTGATGTTTCTGTCTTCTCTGGTGATGGAGACAAAGGTAGCAACTTTTATAGCTGTCACCTAAGTGGGGCATCCCAGAGCAAATCTCTTAATCAGCCAGCGGGTAATTCTGAACATTTATCAAACAGATACATGGAACCGAGAGGCCATTTTCACTGAGGGTTAACAGGGGAGCTTGGTAGAGAAGGTGACAAATTGCTTCATAATGATGTCTTTCTTGGTTTTAGTTCAAGGTCTGGCTGATAACGCAGCTTGAAAGAACAATGATGAAATTCAAGTGCTGTTATCTCCACGATTGCCCTCGTAAGGTCCAGTGGCGATTAGCTTTTCCCTGAGCCTGGCTAGTGAGCAAATAAACCGTCCCTGCTTGACCTTGGTCAGCTTGGCGAAGGCTCCTGTGAGCGTCACCCAGGCTGCAGGGAGGGCTGCGGACAGTCAGAGTTTGGACCCTAGCTTTACATTTCTGACAGTAAGGCTTGAACTGCAGCAGCCTGGAGCAGATTTGGGATGCTACCCTCTAGGAAGGGAAATGGGTCAAGGCACCGTCCACACTCCTCTCATCATTCCTGCTTTGTGGTTCATGTTATTTATTACCATTGTTAGAAAGGTCACGGTACTTTTATACCTGGGCAGTATTTTTTAATTTATAAAATGCTTTCATATACATCGCAGTATGTAATCGTAATGATGATCTTGCGAGATGGGATGTATTGTCTCCAGTTAAGATGAGGAAACAGGCTGAGAAAAGCGGCTCCAACCCTTGCTTGTCTGGGCCGGGTCTGGCCAGCTTTCTGTCTGCCGCCATACAGCTTCTTTGCAGACTGTGTGACTCGGTCGTTGTGGAGGTGTCTCCTCACTTGATTCCAATTTAGGCGAGGTCACATGTGCCCCTTTGGAACTTGAGGTTCTGCACTTGATGCTCTCAGAGAACGCCCGAGTGGCCGTTAGGAACAGCGCGGATCCTGGCATCCAATAGCCCAGAATCCACTGGAGACTCGAGGTGCAGTTGCAGGGAAGGGACACACGAGGGTGCCCTCCCTGGCTGGGCGTGCTGGGTCAGGATGGCACCCGGGAGGGACTGCACAGTTATCGCTGTGGGGACCAGCCCCTCTGCTCTGATCAGTGCAGCTTCCAGAGGATACCAGCAGTGCCCTGAACCGGGTCTCTGGACATTAATTGTTCCCATTACTACTCCCCAGCGTGTGCCCAGGTGAGGCCCAGAGGAGGTGTGGGCCTGCGGTAGAATAGTGAAGTTGCCGGAGTTTGGGCCCTGAACCCCGTCCTCCTCATTCTGAAATCCTTTGGTGGTTTGAAAAATTGGAAAGATTAAGTTTGCATCACTGTTGAAGCTGTGTGGCCAGTGGAGCAACAAGACGACCCCTGGGCTCTGAGCCTGGAGATCTGGTCCTGTCCCAGCTCTGGAACCAGATGTGTGGCCTGGGGCAGGCCCCACCCCTCCCCGGACCTCAGTGTCCCCACTGAAATGAAGGGACTGGATAGATTCAGTCGCTCACTCAGCAGATATTTATCTCGTGCCTGCAGTGCACCAGGCTCTGTTCTAGGTGGAAAGGTCACAGTACTTTTAGCAGGATCTAGCAGGAAATGGGGTTCCTGCCTCACAGAGCTTATATTCTAAAGGGCTGCTTCTAGCACTTTCCGTGATCCCTCAGGGGACTTCTCCCACCAAAGGGCCCCGTCTTCTCCTGGCGTCCTCAGTTCTCCCTCAGCTAATTTAGTTCATCTCATCAGCAAATGCTGGGTGAGTCCCCACCCCGTGTGGGCCCCGGGCTGCGGCGCTCAGGCCTGGGGTCCACCCACACGTGCCTTGTTTCCTGCAGGACTGCAGGATCCTCCTGTCTGTGGAGCCCACAGACCAAGGCTGCTACCCGCTGAATGACCGTCTCTTCTGCAAGCCGTGCCATGTGAAGCGG
The DNA here is from genome assembly GCF_057802395.1 of Ceratotherium simum simum. Classification (NCBI taxonomy): domain Eukaryota; kingdom Metazoa; phylum Chordata; class Mammalia; order Perissodactyla; family Rhinocerotidae; genus Ceratotherium; species Ceratotherium simum. The sequence continues at coordinate 39,024,863 of NC_141921.1, read as the reverse complement.
AGTGCTGCAGGGTGCTGCTGAGAGCACCCGCCCTGCCTTGGGGCCTGAGCCACCCACTAGCCCCAGTCGGGCGGGGGTGCTTCCCTGACTCGGTTTCCCTTCCTGACCTGCTCTTTCACACTCTCCTTCCAAGCCACAACAGAGACCAGCCTGCAGCTCTGCCCATCATGTCTGGGACACAGGGGCTGAGCCACCCCTCCCCCGAGCTAAGAGTTGGGGGGCTGTCACATAGTACCCCTCAAACTTTCAACTGCTCCTTCTACCCTCTGGGCTCTGGAAGGCTTCCATACCGTGAGCATCATGCCATAGTTCCCATCTCCGAGGCTCTGGCCCCTCTTGAGCGCTGGCCTTGACCCCATTTCTAGGGGTGAGTTGGGGCGAGTCTCCAGATGGCACCCTGTGTCCTTTGAAGTGACACTGTAGGTGGCCGGTAGGGGGTGCTGAGACCAGCTCTTGCTTGTAGGACTGAGCTGTTGGAGTGAAACTCCAAGGTCCCTTAAAAGTCCTTTTTAAAAATTTGAGGTTTAAATGATGGGAAACATTCTTTGGATATTTTTTAGTGGGGGAGGAATCTTAGGAAATGTCTCCCATTTGTTCATAAATGTACAAGAATGTGACCTAGTGGTGGCACAGCCATGGACTTCCCACCTGGGAACCTCCCCCCGCCTTCTGGCGCCGCCTCCTGTGTGCAACAGTGATTCAGTAGACCTTGATTAAGCGCCTGTTGTATGCTGGGGAACAAGGTGCAGGAGCTCTGAGTGTTTGGGGCCGTGCACACACACACCCCCCCACACACACACACTCTCACACAGCACTCCTCCAGGACAGTGCCAAGACTCCCCCAGGGTGTCCCTTCAGCCTCCCTGGTTATCCCCCAAGTCCCACTCGGGCCCTCCAGCCCCCGCTGCCCTGTGACCACTGCCTCCTCAAGGCCACACCTAGAAGATTCTTATTCCCTTTTAAGGAAAATCACTTGTTGCTTTGTAACTTCTAAGGCATTTTGTAGGGCATGAATAAATTAAAATATGCTTTCCTCCCTGGGGTTGGCCTGATGTACCACCCGCTCCCGGGAGGATGCCCCAGGTTCCAAGTACTGGGAGCGTTTCTCTGAAGAGCACAGCTCCTTGCCCGAAGCTTAGGGCCGTGAGTTCCAAACTCCAGGCATTCACATACCACCTCCACAATTGTTGTCATAACCAAGGACCACCTATTCTCTTACTTCCTTAGTATTTTCTTTAGTTCAACATTCTTTTTTATACTTACTTCTGACTTTAGTCTTATGCTAAACAATATATCCATGAAGTCACATGTTGATGTGCTAGTTGTTTTTCTCCTACTACACATGAAAATAAATGCATAACTATTGGAGGTTTGTCTGTGTTCCATCTAAGATCTCGCCTGGGTAAACGCGGCTGGCCTTTGGTAGTAGCGCTGGGAAAATGTTTGTTGGGCATCTGCTCACTGAGACAGGAGTGTCCAGGAAGTGCCTGCACCTCCTTCCCCCAAAACTGGGGCTCAGCTCAGCAGATCAAGGAACTATGTCCCTCCCAAGCCCAGCAGTGAAGACTTGCATCAGGATGTGCTCTGCCCGCGAACAGGACCACTCCCCCGTGAGCTCGCTCAGCCTCTGCAGCTCATGCACCTACAGCTGGGCTAGCTTGCTGAGCGCAGCTCCAGAGAGAAGGGTGCATGGCGGCAAAGGGCGCTGGACTCGGAGGGGAGGCAACTCAGGTCCCAGACCTGGCTCTGCTACTCAATAGCGTGGATGAGTTATTAATCCTTTGAGCCTTGATTTCCCCATCTGTGAAATGGGAAGAATACTAATATCGCTCCTAGAGGGTTGCTGTGATGGAAAGAAGCAGCATTGGGCTTGCTGACGTTTCTTACTAGCTCACGAGTCACCTACTCCGTCTGGTGCTAGCCAGCAATTCTTAGCCATCGCTCTTTATCAGCCTTCCTCCATGGTTCTGTTGATGCCCATCAATCAGAGACCACCGGGGATATGCCCACAGTCAACAAAGTTGGGTTTATTATGCTTGCTGCAGCAGGGGAGGCCACACGGCACAGGGAACCACAGGGCGTCTCAGTAAGGGGGGGTTAGGAGAGACTCAGCGAGCTTGGGCAGGTATGGAGGGATTTGGGGAGGATTTAAGGAAGTGGAGTTTTGCTCCGGATGTGTGCTGTCAGGAAGCAGGGATAATTCTGTGATTGAGAAGCTTAATTCATTTATAGCTAGGATGTGGCGCTACAGCTGTGGTTGGTAGGGAAGCAGCAGTGACTCACAGGATAGGGGGTGTTGGTCATTTTTGCAGTTGGTTTTGTTTGGTTTTTCCTACATTAAAATGTAACCTTGTGCTGTGATTCCTCATGTTCCAGCCTATTTCTGGTTGGTTGTGTTTGAAGGGGTGGTATCTAAATGAAATTCTGGGGGATGCCTTTGTCTTCTGGGCTATACACATTTATAAACCACTTCTAGGGAGATTTCTGCAATGTGAAATTAGCCAGTCACAAAAAGACAAATACTGTATGATTCCACTTACAGAGGTACTTAGAGTAGTCAAATTCATAGAGACAGAAAGTAGAAGGGTGGTTGGTTAGGGGCTGGGGGCAGGGGGCATGAGGAGCTGTTTAATGAGTACAGAGTTTCAGTTTGCGCCATAAAAAGAGTTCTGGAGATGAATGGGGAAGATGGTTGCATAATGAGAATGTACTTAATGCCACTGAACTCAACATTGTTAAATGGTTATGATGGTACATTTTATGTTATATATATTTTACCACAATGAAATATATACATACATATATTTAATGCTCAGAGACAGGGAAAGTGGCTGATAAAGTGCGGTAGGAGTCCTGAGACGGGGGTCCTAGGAAGGCTGGCCATTGCTGTGTGCAAATTCAGTGAGATGCTGCTGGCGGACCTGGGCTTCCTGAAGGCAGGTGCCGTATACAGCCACTAGAGGGCAGCATGCGCCAGCGAACAGGGCATCGAGCCCTGGGGCACCGATGTTCTCGTGCTTTTATGGGGTCTTCAGCTTCTTCAGATGGGAGATGGGAATAATTCCTGCCTGCCTATTGCACGTGGTTGCAGTGAGCACGAGAGAAGAAAACAAAATGGACAACTACAAAGCGAGTGGATGTGGCTGTGGAATTGCTGCACCTGGAACACACCCTCTTGGAGGGAGACCGTGTCAGGAGACTGAATTCCTCATGGGCCCAAACTCCCACCTGCCCGGAGGACCCCGTCTGGGAGCTCCCACGCTGCCGTCCCTGCAAGTCAGTACCTGGGAACCTGGGCTCAGTAAGCACAGTATCAGGACAAAGGACCACATGGGGTTGCCGGGGAACCCTGCGACTTTCTGCGTGTCACCCCGTCCCCCCCCATCCCCCTTCCCAGAGGCCACACCCAAGTGCTTGGAGGTATGAACTCCACCCAGCATGTACGACGCCCTCCGGAGCAACCAAATGCTGCTCCCTACACTGCTAGGGACACAACTGGTGGAAATAAGGGATTAATGGAGAGCAGAAGGGGATCAGGATGGAGGAGAGAGGAGAGGCTGGGCCGATAAGGAAGAGTCCCAGTGATCACAAGACATTTTCAAAGAAATAGTTTTCTCAATTTAAAATATACTTCTCATAAGGTGAATAGCTACTCATAGAAAAAAATAGTAATCTATGAAATAGGTACTATTACTATCCCAATTCAAAGACAAGGAAGCTGCACGTCAGAGAGATGGTGTGACTGTCCAGGCCTGCACAGCAGAGTGAGGATCAAACCAGGTCCAGTGAAAACTACAGGCCTCTGTTACAGACCCATGTCACAAACACCCACATTCTAGAATGTTCCAGAACCCATCGTGTAACAAAATCCAGCTGAGGGCTGGCCCCGTGGCTTAGGGGTTAAGTGCACGTGTTCTGCTGCTGGTGGCCCGGGTTCGGATCCCGGGCGCGCACTGACGCACCTCTTCTCCAGCCATGCTGAGGCCGTGTCCCACATACAGCAACTAGAAGGATGTGCAACTATGACTTACAACTATCTACTGGGGCTTTGGGGGGAAAAAAAAAAAGGAGGAGGATTGACAATAGATGTTAGCTCAGAGCCGGTCTTCCTCAGCAAAAAAGAGGAGGATTAGTATGGATGTTAGCTCAGGGCTGATCTTCCTCACAAAAAATAATAATAATAAATAAAATAAAAACAAAATCCAGCTGAAAAAAATCTTAAATGTCTTGAGTCCTTCATCTTTAGAGCTGCTGATTTTAGGCTGCAGGTCTCTTGTTTGCCAGTGAGATGAGATTTCCCTGTTCATTCAGAAAGGACGGTGCATTCCGGCCCCCCCCCACCCCGCCCCGCCCCGTAGTGTGTGACTCATGCTAATCTCATGAATGATCAGCAGGTTAGAGACCGTGGAGTGCGCCCTATTCATGACCTTCCTCTTGCAGAAAAAAATGTGACTTCAGCGGAAAACTACACACTGTCTACATGCAGTATGCCTTCTGAGTAATCGGATTCTAGCCTTTCATTGTCTTTGAGCTCTTCTACAGCTCTGTAAATTGTAGGGAACTGATCAATTCTGTCCTGTCTGGTAGATTCCCCCTGACCCCTTGTGGAAAAACCAGTTTCACCTCCATTTGCACATTCATTTCACTATTCCTGACCTGTAAATGTGAATGTTCCTCTGTTGCCCTTTTGAACCCGTCGGTTATAACATCCACGTGGTTCCCTTATGAGCTAAAAATGTTTAACACGTTGATTTTAAAGATTTTTTTTTTTATTTTTTTTATTTTTCCCCCAAAGCCCCAGCAGATAGTTGTCTGTCATAGCTGCACATCCTTCTAGTTGCGGTATGTGGGACGCGGCCCCAGCATGGCCAGAGGAGTGGCGCGTCAGTGCGCACCCGGGATCCGAACCCGGGCCGCCAGCAGCACAGTGCACGCACTTAACCGCCAAGCCACGAGGCCGGCCCTTAACATGTTGATTTTATATCTCTATGGGAGTCATGATTTTACCTTTTTCTGAAAATGTTAACACTTCCTTCATCAGGTGTTTATGGGTGGCCCCTTTAGGTCAGGGGAGGTGGTGGTAAGCAGAGTTAAGAAGCAGTTGGCAGGTGGCAGCTGCCCCCAGAGCAGCCTCTGAATGTGTCACCTGAGTCTCTGCTCAGGTGAATGGGACAAAGTCTCAGCAAGACCCAGGCTCTCCCTCTGGTTAAGCCCCTAACCAGCTACTTGACTTGAGACACAACCTCTTTAGGCCTGAGGGTAAGAAACAGCAGCGGAAACTGACATTTCCTGAGTTCTTGTTTGGGGTGAGGCTGGAGGGGTCAGGATGATTGATTATCCCTGACAAGAAGTGGGGTTTCAGCAGGGTTAGGTATCCTGTTTGGGGGGCCCCACCCAGATAGGGGCGGACCTGGAACAGAACCAGGCCTGCCTGACAGGGAGGCCCAGGCTGTGACCTGCCTGCCCCCTCAGGGGGCCAGAGGTCAGCCACTCTCATGGCTGCTGGGGGCCCTCCCTGGGCTACTCCATGCTTGTCCCTTGGAGTCTCCCAATATCTCTGCGTGGAAGGCTCTGATCATCTCCATCTTACAAGTGGGGAAACTGAGGCTCAGGAAGATGCCACGACTTGCCCAAGGACACACAGCCAGCAGTCACAGTGGGACTACACCCTTGGATTTCTAACTCTCAGTCTTTAGGGCTGGTCAGAGCACGGTCTGTATGGCCTATCCCCCTCCTCAGTAAAGGTGCCCGAGGGCGAGTGGTGGGGGGCTCATCTGAACACAAACCTTAACAAACTTGGAGTCCGAGAGATCTGGGCTCCTCAGTAATGATGACACTGATGGTAATAATAACAACAGCAGCTACCATTTCATGGGCGGAAGATGCCCAGAGACATGATCTCATTTAGCCGTCACTCCTGCCTTCAAGTAATTTTCTATGATCTCATCCTTCAGACAAGGAGACAAGGCTCAAGGTCACACCACCAGAGGATTCTGGCTCTAAATGCCAGCTCCTAATCCCTTTCTTCCACAGCCTTCCGCTCCTAGCTGTGGGACTGGGGCAAGACACTCACCTCTGTGAACCTCTTTTTCCTTCATCTGTAAAACAAAGATAATTATACTTTCATCATCACATTTAAAGGGATTAAATAGCATATGACCAAATGCAAGTGGTTCCCTGGATTGGATCCTGGAATGGAAAAACGACGTTAGTGGAAAAACTGGTGGAATCAAATCAAGTCTGGAGTTTAGTGAAGAGTATTGTACCAATATTGGTTTCCTTGTTTTGACAAATGTGCCGTAGTGTAAGATGGTGACAAAAGGGAAGTGGATGACTGGTGTACGGAAACGGTATGATCTTTGCAATGTTTCTGTAAATCTAAAATTATCCCAAAATTAAAAGGTTAATATTAAGCAAAGTAATGGGATAAAGCAGAAAGTAAGCTCCAGGGGGCACTGTCTATCATGGATAGGCAGTGTAAACAACAGCTGTGGGGCTGCATTCCCTAATTCGGGGGGCTTCTGGAGCCTGGGAGTGCTGGGGTGGGGTGGGGGAAGTGCTGGGGCTCGCCTCCCCCCCAGCAACCAGGAAACAGATGCCAAATGAGGGGTGGGTGGTGAGGGGTCTCAGAAAATCCCGGTGACATTTAGCCAGCGTGGGTGGCAGTTTTTTTCCTGTCTGCAAACACAGCAAGGATTTCTCGGGAAAGCACAACACCGCCAAGGCATCCTAAGCTGGTCCTTTAAAGCCAGTGGGGATCTTGCAAATTTCAGGCCCACAGGAGAGCAGGAGAGAAACCCTGGGTATTAGCCTGAAGGCCTGATCCGGGAAGGCCCGGGAGGGTTAAGACAACTCTGTTTGGGGCCTGTGAGTCGCGGACCAGGCAGCTTGTGGCCAGAGCCCAGCCAGAACCTCCCTTGAAAATACACACCCCTCTGACCAGCACCCCATCCTCAGGAGGGCGGAGCCCTGGGGTGGCCTGGCTCCAGGCCCCGTAAGGAGGAGGCAAACCATGGCTTCAGCTTCCACTTCAGCGTGAGGTCCGCCGGCTCGGGCAGGACTGAATCATCAAGGGCCTCTTAGGCTGTATGAAGACGTGGGGGCTTTTTCCCTGAGGGCAACGGTGAGATGGAGGAGCCCCAAGCCCTGGTAGAATTCCAGAGCTGAGGAACCAGCAGGGCGTCTAGTCCAGCTGCCCGTTCTTGCAGAAGTGGAGGCTGGAGCCCAGAGAGGGTATGAGACCTACCAGGCTCACAGAGCTGGTTAGTGGCCAAGCCCCAAGTGTCCTGACTTCCAGAACAGGGCTTTTCCTGTCCCTCCCACTGTCTCTATTATCTTTCAAGACCTACTTGTAGACCCAGACAGGCACCTGCAAAGATCTCAACACCTCTACACGGAGGTGGAGGAATGAAGGGTGCGGGCAAATCGAGTCAGTGTTATGAACAGGCTGACCCAGGGCGGATGATCTGCCCATCTGGTGGGAAAGCGGGCAGGCTTCCTGCAGGGGTGGGAGATGACTTGCCCCAGATGGATGAAGTGAGTCACTGGGGAGCAAGGTTCACACTTCCTCCTTCCTCTGGGCTTTGATCTCAGCTCCCTGGAGGGAGGTGCAGCCTGGATTCCTGGGGGCCACTATCTTCCTCTCCCAGTTCTGCCCTGTGAGTCCAGACTGGCAGGCTGGCTGTCTGCACCCCCTAACTCCGCCACACGCCCTTTCTGGGGCCCTGGTAAATTTCCATTCTGGCCCCATGGTTTGACTCAGGCTCGACCCATCACGTGGCACATTGGCTGCAGGAAGTTGTAACCTTCCCTCCTCTACTGCTCAGCTCGGCCATGGACTTCACTGCCCTGTGCCACCACATCCCCTCCTCTCTGTGGGAGGATGATCCGATGTGTAAGAACCCATGGCTGCTCAGTCAGTGGAACAAAATAAATGACCACAGGGTGGGTCTCCTCAGAGACCAGGTCACCAGGGAGCCCCTGGACTGAGGACCAGAGATGATAATAACCCCACTAGCCACCACCGATTGAGGGCCTACTGTGTGCCAGGTGCTAACACAGCTAACAGCCTCAGGAGGCAGAAATTTATTGTCCCATTTTATAGAGAGGGTGTGCCACAGTCATGAGGAGAGTGAATGACTGTGACATCCAGGCAGCACTAAGGGCCCACTCAGGACTCATGTCATGAATTTAAAGTGAGACGGCTGGCAAGGTGGCATGTTTTCCTCCTGCCACATCCAGTTGCCCAGGTGCAGGGGCAGAGTGGGTGGAGAGTGGGTTTGACTAGTGTTGGGGTTTTGTCAGGTGAGACTGAGGATGCGATGAGCGGGGAAGATTGTGGAGGTGGCGAGTGACTGGGTAGAAAGGGCAGTGAGGAAAGAGGGGCCGAGAGACAGTGAGCAGGGGGTGGGCTCCATGGATTGCTGGAGTTGGGGCACCAGGGGGAAGTAGGAGATGAGGGTCAAAGGTCAGGCAGTGGAAATGACAGAGGCAGTGCAGGCACTGGTTGTGGGGCTTTGAATACTGGAGGGGCCAGTGCTCTTAGGATGTGAGTTGTTCGCTTCTCGTTGTGGTCCTCAGCCCCCAGGCTGCACAGAACAGGCCCTCAGTGAATGTTAATGGAGCAAATGAGTGGCTACTTGGGAGAGTCTGGGATGGGGTGACTTAAAGGGTATTTTACTTTCTTTCTTCTACCGTTTTTTTTAAACAACAGCTTTATTGATGGGGCCAGCCCAGTGGTGTAGTGGTTAAGTTTGTGCACTCCAGTTTGGCAGCCCGGGGTTCATGGATTCAGACCCCAGGCATGGACCTATACACCACTTATCAAGCCATGCTGTGGCAGGCATCCCACATATAAGGTAGAGGAAGATAGGCATGGATGTTAGCCCAGGGCCAATCTTCCACAGCAAAAAGAGGAGGATTGGCAACAGATGTTAGCTCAGGGCTAATCTTCCTCACCCCCCAAAAACACAATTAAATTAAAAAAATAAATAAATAACAGCTTTATTGAGATATTCACATACCACAAAATTCACCCTTTTAAAGTTTTTTTTTTTACCAGTAGTTTTGGTATATACACAGAGTTGTACAGCCATCACCACTATCTAATTTCAGAACATTTTGATCACCCCAAAAAGAAACCCCATGCACATGAGGAGTCACTCCCCATTTCTCCATCCTCCCAGCCCCTGGCAACCACTAATCTACTGTTTCTATGGGTTTGCCTATTTTGGACATTTCTATAAATGGAATCATACAATACATGGTCTTTTGTGGCTGGTTTCTTAACATGTTTTCCAGGTTCATCCATGTTGTCGCATGTGTCAGTACTTCATTCCTTTTTATTGTCGAATAATATTCCATTGTATGAATACACCACATTTTGTTTATCCATTTGTCAGCTGATGGACACTTGGTGGTTTCCATTTTTTGGCTATTATGGATAACGCTGCTATGAACATTCATGTACAGGTTTTCGTATGGACATAGGTTTTCATCTTTCTGGTATACACTGTAGAGTGGAATTTTTGGGTCAATTTTTACAATTGTTTGAATTCTTTACAATAAGTACATAATTCTTTTACAGTAAATCAACATTTTTTAAAATTTCCCTTTCTAAAAAGATGAGCTGAATCCATAGAAAAAAATAATGGACCAAAATTTGAGATAGGGAAGAGGTAGGACCGCTGAGAGCCAGGACTGAGGCCCCCCACCCCGTTGGTGTGTGACTTTGAACAAATTACCGCCCTTCTCGGGGCCACACCTGTGGAGTGGGGGTGGGGCAGGAGTGGGCAGGGTGGCTGCTGAGGGTTGAGCTGGAATGAAGACATCTCAGGCCCCTCCCAGCCCTGACAGCTCAAGATCTTGAGGTAGGCTGAGTTCCCACACCTGTTTAGAGAAACAGATTAAAGAAATAATCTGGTCTTTTGAGTTCTCTCCCGAAAAGAATAAACACCATAATATTGGCAGTCTAGGCAACAAGGCCAAATTCAACCCAGAAGAATGTTTTGGTCACACTCTCTCCAATCCCTAATTGAGACGAAGAGATATTTAACTCTATCTGCCATTTATCTCCCACTCTAAACCAGTGCTTCTCAAACTAAAATGTGCATACAAAATCCTGCTGGTCTTGTTAATATGCAAATACTGAAGGGGAACATGATTCTGCAATTCTAATGAGCTCCCAGGTGATGTCAATGCTGTTGGTCCCCAGACCACAATTTAAATAGCAAGGCTCTATCCGTCCTACACAAGGGAATGAAATGGCACTATGCAATTTTTGCAATTGTTCATTAGGGAAATCTGTCCCTATTGGAGGTATGGATACATCGTAGTTGTTTGATGAGTAGAAGAATGAAAGAACAAAATACTTATGCTTGTTCCGAGAAGAATGTGAGGAGAAATGATGTCATTTTATCCTTGCAACAACCTTTCGAGTTTAGAAGGTTGTCTCCATTTCGCAAATGGGGAGGTTCAGAGAGGGCAGGCAAAGGCAGAGTTATGGGGTGTTCTTCAGTCTGACTCCAAACCCAGTGCCCCTCCCCTGCACTGCAGCTCCCCATTTCCCTGTCTCCCACATCTTGATGTTCACTGGAGCCGCCTTTCAGACGTGGATATGGCAACAGTTGCGCCCTAGAGGGAAAAAGGTTTAAGATATCTAAGTAAGCCCTAAGATCTGCTCCTATAGACATGCAAATTTATGTGACAAAGATGTTCCTTGCAGCATCACTTAGAGAAAAGCTGGAAACTCCATTGCACACCATGAAATTGCCAAAAGATGAGATAAAACCATACAAACTGCCTGCCTCCCTGCTAACTTTTATCACCTGTCATTTCTTTCTTGGCTTTCATTACTACTTGTTGTTTGTTTCTTGTCTACTATGCCTGTCCCCTCCACTAGAATGTAAATTCTTTGACAGCAAAGACATTGATTGCTGGGTCCCTAACTTCTGAGTACACAGTAGGGACTCAATAAATATTTGTTGAATGAATGAACCTAAATATTTTGAGACAGCAAGCAAAAAAGCAAGTTGCAGAACGGCATGCATAGGATGATTCCATTTTTGTTTTAAAAATAATGTCTAAATGCAGGTAGAGAAAAATCTACAAGACCACATATTAATGATCTTGGGGATTGGGACTGGGAATTAGGTGTGGGTGATTCTCATTTTCCATTGTTTCATTCTGACTCTTTTACTATGAGCATAAATTTCTTTAGTAATAATAAAAATAAATGTTTTTAAAAGAATAATCATCCAGACTACTTTCTATATGCAAGCGTGGATATATAAGGATGTTTATTCCAGCATTATTTATAGTAGTGAAAACTTTTGAGATTATCATTTGCCCACTTTAAAATACACATTGTTTTAATTTTTTACAATGAACATTGCAATGGACTAAATGTTTGTATCCCCCAAAATTCTTATGTTAAAATCCTAACTCTCAAGGTGATGGTATTAGGAGGTGGGGCCTTTGGGAGGTGAGTGGGTCATGAGGTGGGAACCCTCATGTATAGGATTAATGCCCTTATAAAAGAGACCCCACAGAGCGCCCTCACCTCTTCCCCCATGTGAGGACACAGCAAAAAGATGGCTGTCTATGAACAAGGCAAGAGGTCCTCACCAGACACCGAATCTGCCACGCCTTGATCTTGGACTTCCCGTCTCCAGAACTGTGAGAAAACAAATTTCTGTTGTTTATAAGCCACCTAGTCTATGGTATTTTGTCATCATGGTCCAAATGGACTAAGACAAACATGTATTTGTATAACTGAAACAAAAACAAAACCAAGTAAGAGAGCCATGTGTAGGCTGGCTGGCTTATAACAGAGAGCAGCCAGCCTCAGGCTCCCCTCTGGCCCACAGGCCAGCTGCCACTGAGCCTGCTCTGTCTTTTCTTCTCCCACACACCATGTGAGCAGTGGAAACTGTATGGCAACTGTGACCAGAAGTGGAAAACAGGTGATCTGCTGTAGAGACCAAATGCCCAACTCTGTGCTGCCTCCTTAGGGACAAAAGTCAGAAGCCCTGCTGATACCAGGGGCTTGCCCCTCAGATCAGTCTGTCACCTCCCGACATAGGGGTTTGTCTCTGGAAGCTGGGGTCTCTCTGGCTCAGGTTTCATGGGCTCCCGGCTCATCCTAACCATATACTCAGGACAAGATAAACAAAACCCCTGGAAGGGGAGAGCTGGGGTGTATTCTCTGAGCATTCTGGGGAAAGAATACCCAAGTCCCAAGTCCAGCTCTCTCTGTCGGGCAATTTACTTGCCTCAACATCCCACACAGGCTAGAAGGCACAATGGTGAACTTCTCTTTGATAATGATGTCCCCAACAAATAGTAATGCTGCTGTAGACAGAACATGAGGACTTCCTCCTGCCCTCAAGGTGATAATGTATAATTACAAGTTCTAAAGAGACAAGTACCTCCAAATTAGGGTCCCGTAGAGACTAAGAGGGTCCTGGAATGCTTCCATCCTGGGGGGCTCCCAGTACATTACCAAATGAAGAAATGCCAAAATAGGTTTATAAAAATTATAGTACATTTTAAATGCTTACATGAAAGACACACATATCAGTCACAATGCAATCATGCTAGTTACATGATGATGGGAATTATAAAAATATTCATGCACAACAGACCAGAGGCTGTGTGGCCTGGTAATGGGACAGAAGTTTAAAGCTGTCTGATGGACATCTTCTTTCACTCCTGCTGGGAAAATCAGCCACAGTATGCAATGGTTGGTGCCTACCGTCTCTGATCCTTCTCTGTCACATCACACACCTGGTTTGTTTTCATCTCCACACTTATCTCTATTAGAAATCGTCTCATTTTTTTTCCTCATTTGCCAAATGCCCCCTTTGGAATATAAGTGTCATGAGACAGGAATCTTCTCCGTCGACTTCACCACTGACCGGCATATGGTAGGCACACCATAAATTTTGGTTAAATGAATGGATATATGATATCTTCATTTATGTGAGTTCAAGCGTGGGCACATGCACAAACACAATGGGATTTGGTGATAAGAGAGACTAAATTCCATAGGGCAAGATGGTTCCCAGGGCAGACTAGCAGAACTTTGGGGTCCCCCTGATCCTGGCATCCTACAAATTCATGGAGGTGATACTCAAGCTGGATTTTGAGAGATGAGTGTGATGGGATTTGTGGGGAGGAAAGGGAAAGGCATTTTCCATCTCTATCTGCTCTTCTCTCTGAAGGACAACATTAAGAGGGAAAAGGCTGTTCAAGAGACTATTGTTGGGGCCGGCCCAGTGGCACAAGCGGTTCAGTGCGCACGTTCCACTGCGGCGGCCCAGGGTTCGCCGGTTCGGATCCTGGGCGCGCACTGACGCACTGCTTGGCAGGCCATGCTGTGGCGGCATCCCATATAAAGTGGAGGAAGATGGGCACGGATATTAGCCCAGGGCCAGTCTTCCTAAGCAAACAAAGAGGAGGATTGGCAGATGTTAGCACAGGGCTGATCTCCTCACAAAAAAAAAAAAAGAGACTATTGTTAAGTGAAAAAGCAAGGTTCAGAAGAGTTTATCTAAAATGATCCCATTATTGCAAAAATCAATAATAATGTTACTACATACAGAAAAGGTTGAGGAATACACACCACATGGTTGATGGTATTGACTCTGCAGGATAGAGCATTTGGGGGAGATTTTACTTCTCAGTGCCTCAGATTTATACAGTGCTTAAATTTTATGTATTATGTATTATATTTGTAATCAGTGAAAAAAGATTAAAAGTAACCTTGTTACATTGAATTGTTTTACAATATATTATACACTTTCCTTTTTTCTTTCTTCATAGAAAGTTCTGTTTTGTTTTTGGATGAGTCAAAATGATCAACTACAGGAATGCTCCCAGGAGCACTGAAATACTCAGTGTTCATTTGTCTTTAAACAGAATGCCCCTAGACTCCAGGACCTTGAGTTGATTTTAGGATGTATAAAAGAATATATGTAACATATTTAAATTAGGAAGCATAATCCTGCTCAATTTAGGAGTTAGAACATTACCGATAATGTGTCTTTCTCTGTCCCATCCCTCAGTCCCCACCACAGGAAACCACTATCCTAAATTTTGTGTTTAACAGTCCTTCCTTTTTATTGTTATTCTCTTATAAAAAATAATTTTTATGATAAATGCATATACATCCTTAATCAATATATTTGTGAAAATTCATCAAGCTGTATACCTACAATTTGTGTACTTTCCTATACATACATCTATATGTATGAACATCAATAAAAAGTTAACGACAACAATAAAAACACAGTTGTTCAGGCGGTTTTGCCCTAAGACCAAGGCAAGAGGAACTTCTGCCCTGGGCTCTGCTTTAGAAGACCCTGTTCAGTAGCAAGTCCACAGAGCCAAAGGGATGTGCCCACTCAAAACCCACAGCCCCACTTCACCTTGCTCCAGGTACCCAGGACTCAGGAATTCCTGGCCCATATACTCTGGGTCAACTTCCAGGGCCTGCACAGGCCTGTTCCAGGGTCCATTCTTCTGAGTATGGACCGTCTTGCTGGTGTGTGCACCTCTAGGCCAGAGGAGTGGCCAAGGGGCTCTTTTTGTAGGAAGTGTGGCTAACACCTGGATGTGGAGGCTGGGACCTCCACATACGTGTGCATGAGGCTCTGGAGGTGTAGAATGGCATTAGAGATGGGAAGAGAAGAAAGAGGAAAGGCTGCACACCAAGGGCCAACTCTCCTTGACCTGCCCCATCTAGCGTGGAACTCCATGGAGTCTAAGAATTTTACATTTGAACCTGGCCTTCCCAGTTGTTATGAAGGTGTATTTGTCAAGATGGGAGGCTACAAAAATATTTTATTTAACAGTTTGTTAGCTTCATTTGCAGCTTTTAAATATTTAGACCTCAGTATGTGAATCTCCAGTGGTACTCTTGTTGCAGGCCCCGCAAATGTTAAGGGTGAGGCCATGCCCCGGGCCCACTCCCAGAGGGGATGGGGTACTAGGATTTTAAAAAAGCTCCTCAGGTGATTCTTGTGTTTAGTTAGAGTTGAGAACCTGTTTTAACATGCCTTTGGGGGCTGGCGCCGCGGCCTGGTGGTTAAATTCTGCTTCAGCAGCCCAGGCCCAGTTCCCGGGCACAGACCTACACCACTTGTTGGTGGCCATGTTGTGGCAGTGACCCACATACAAAATAGATGAAGAGTGGCACAGATGTTAGCTCAGGGCAAATCTTCCTTTCCTTTATGATCTGCATTTTTTTTTGAATCTTAAAAAACCCTTCTTGACCCTGAGCTCATAACAATCATCTATATTTTTCTGGAAGTTTTAGTTTTGCTTTAATATTTAATATCTGGATTGATTTTTTTTGTATGTAGTGAGATAAGAGCCATTGCATTTCTTTCCAAACGGGTCACGGATCATCCCAGCACCGTTTACTCACCAGTTCACCCTTAGCCTCAGGTTAACAACGACACCCATATTACGCCTCAAGTTTCCATATTGGTATGGATCTGCTCTGGGGCTTTTTTCCTGTTCTATCAGTGAGGCTCACCTTTCTGAAATTAATATTTACCACTCATACAATACGTTTTATTTTTCCATGAAAAAAACCCCCTCCTATTCTCAGGAAAAATCCTGAAACTCATTCACCCAGATTCGTGATTGCTAATGGTGTTAAAATGATATCACTTCCAAGGTGTTTTTGAATGTAACAGGGATCACAACGCATAGCAGAGAAGCTCTAGCAGTGCCATTTCAGCTGGGCTAGCCATTGAGTGGGAGTGGCGTGGGGAGGAGGCCAGCAGCATCATCAAGGAGCCCCTGAAATCATGCCGCCCAGGGAGCAACACCTGTTGGACACATAGGCCCATCTTAGCACACAGGTCAACATTTCACAGCATCTGGGCAAGGGGAATTTAAGGAATTTAATTACTTCTCTAACAGACAGAGGGGGAGATTGGAGAGGGGAAAACTAGAGAAGTATTTGGTTGGCTCCTGCCATTTATCTGGGATTTCTGGCATCTGAGGAATCTGCATCCACACCTGGTGGTTGACCCTGGTTCTTTTTCCAGCCTTTGCACAAGAGAGTGAACTCTACTTAGAGTGGCAGGTTTTTTCAGATGAAAGACTGTCTACCTTAGTGAAAAGGTAGAGCACTAGTTTTTTGAACCCTTAAAACCTGAGTTTGAGCGCTGGACTTAAATTAAGTCCACCCTAAGGACTTAATTTAAATCTCTGTTTTCTCATTTATATTTGGGATAATGCTGCCTCCACCAAAAAGTTCTAATGAGCTGAAGTATTGGAAAGGGCTTTGTAAGCTGCAAAGCTCCTGCCAAATGTTAGCTACATAGATAAGACGTCTGTGTAGCCCTCCATATGAATGTCATCCCGAATGATTACTCCCCATAGTCTTTCCTAAGGGAGAAAAAAAGAGATATTTGAGTTTACGTTTTGGAATTCGCTTGCCCTAAATAACACTGGGCAGTGGGTGAATGACAACATATGAATTACAGCCTGGACATGTGCTTGTTGGAAACATTCTCCAACATTTTTAGCCAAAAAGTTGTTCATTCCACAGTGTTCTCCCTCTTCTGTGTCCCGCACCCAGCCAAGCACTGACTCAGTCTTAAGGGAGAAGTCGTATGGATTCAACAACATTGATTTAGCTTCTTCTCATATTTCTACACTGAGCCAGACTTCTACAGATACAGAGAGGCCCAGAACTAGAGGTCCTCAAGAGACCAAATAAGAAGTTGTCAGATGTCATAACGGGGATTCAGACATTAGACGAGAGGTTGGACTAGATAAAGATCCCTTCCAACAGTAGAGTTCTACTTGGAAGAGTTCCTGCCCTCCAGAACTGTACAATCCAGTTAGGGACATAAGACATGAACAACACGAACACGTGTAGAAAACGGCCAAAACGAGGAAAATGCTGTACGACCTCAGAGACCAGTGGGGGCTGGAGAAGGATATATTCTTGGAGGTGAATCTTGAGATGGAGCTGGAAGGACGGGTAGGATTGGGAAGAGAAAATACATTTGTGGGAAGTGGCAATGGGCAATATTAGCCAATGCTGGGAATTCAATTCAACAACCGTTTACTCTCAGGCAGACACAAACATAAATTAGAATTTTAGTTCTGAAGAAATTCTGAACTACTATCTTGGTGTCAGTTAAGTGTCTTCCTCTTCAAGCTGAAACTGGTAGGTTCTATGGGCAACGGGGTAGGCTATTCTTTGTTCCAGAGCAGTGATCCACCAGAGTAAGACAGAAACCTGACCCAAGGATGGCCCATCAGCATCATGACAAGAGTGGGCTTCTGGACTCCTTCTTCCTTTTGCTCCTCCAGCCCTCTCAACCCTTCTGCAGTCATTGCCTACATAAAGTCCACTTCTATTTGAACTACCTAGACTATTTTCTGTTTTTCCTAACTGTTCTGACTGAGATAGCATCCAACAAATGGATAATTTAAAAAATACATCCAATGGTGATAGAAGTAGTCACAGGGCACCAGAAGAAGCCCTGGCCCTACATAAGGCACAAACACTTATTGGGATAGCACTGAGATAGGTCTGGCTGGAGTAGGATGCTCTGGGAGGTGGCTAGGCTGAGAGGGAGAAGGCTGGGGAGATTCATCTTACTGAGTGCCTATTGCCAGACATTCTTCTAGGCACTGGAGCTTACATTCCAGAGGGAGATGTAGACAAAAACATAAACAAGAGATTACAGGTAGAAATAAGTACAAGGAAGAAAATTAAGCAAAGGAAAGGTATAAGGTAACGGGGAGGAATGTTCTTGATGGTCACAAAGGGCCTAAAGAAGTGCTATTTGAGATCTGATTGATATCAAAGAGACTTCTGTGCGCAAATCTCGAGGCAGAGCATTACAGACAGAGGAAATAGCAAAAGTAAAGTCCTGAGGCAGGAAGAAGCATTGTGTATTTGAATCACCATTGCAAGGTATGGTGACTATTTTTCAACTGGAGGAGGTATGTGGGTTTAACTCATCAAGGCACTCCCTTGGTGCTGACTATAGAACAAGTGTGGCTTAATAAGTCAGCCTACGTGACTTGGGACAACTAAAATTGGAAAGCTTGGACCAGCTGTCACTCAAGGAAGGGTGGGTCCTTGGTCTGTAACTGCCAATCAGGGTACAGAGATTTTAGGGCAGCAGCAGCAATGTGGCAGTTGAAGGGAAGAGTACAGCTTGCTAGTCAGTGGGAGGCTAAAGGTGGCTAAGCCAACGAGGCAAATGCTACTTAGGTTCTGGACACTTTTGGGGCATTGTGGTGCCCATAAGCACGCTCACATACATTCTCAGCTCTGCGAGGTACACAGGATAGCTTTTAGCCTCCTATTGTAGATGAGGAAACTGAAGTGAAATGACTTACCCCCCGTTATGTAGTAAGCTACAGGGTAGGCTGAGACCCATTTTTCCTGACCCCTAATCGAGTGCTCATTCCTGAAAGAAGACTGTCCTGTGAACCCCAAGATATTAGGGTCGGAACTCTAAAAAGCTGATGAGTGGGAAAAAGCTTGCTTCTTCCTTATCTCACCCCAACTTCATGTGTTTAGTCATATCTCTACTCCCCACCTTCCATTTCCAGACACATGCAATTTCTGGGGCCTCTATTCCTCTCAAAATCCATGCTCAACTTTCTATCCTTATTAATATTAAATGATGATAAAGTTAAATGTATTATTTCAATGCAAGGATATTGCATTTGAATAAGGGACAAATCTTAAATCAATGAAACAAGTAATCTTCTGAAGCAGCGCTGTCCAATAGAAATACAATGTGATGGGCTGGCCCCGTGGCTTGGTGGTTAAGTGTGCGCGCTCCAATGCTGGTGGCCCAGGTTCGGATCCCGGGCGCGCACCGAGGCACCACTTCTCCGTCCATCCTGAGGCCGAGTCCCACATACAGCAACTAGAGGGATGTGCAGCTATGACATACAACTATCTACTGGGGCTTTGGGGGGAAAAATAAATAAATAAAATCTTTAAAAAAAAAAAAAGAAATATAATGTGAGTCACATATATAATTAAAATTTTCTAGTAGCCACATTTAAAAGATAAAATGGGACAGATTAAAGTTATTTTAATATATTTAATTCAATATATCAAAAATATTGTTTAAAACATATAATCAATATAAAATATTAATGAGGTAATTTAAATTCTTGTTTTTTGGTACTAAGTCTTCAAACTCTGGTGGCATTGTACACTTTTAGTACATCTCAATTTGGACTAGCCACATTTCAAGTACTCAGCATCACTTGTGGTTTGTCTTGGACAGTGCAGCTCTAGAAGCAGAATTGCTAATGTCTGAGGCTGACCAGTGTGAAGTTGGCAGACATCTTTTTTTGGAGCAAGGTGTCTTTTTTTGTGTGTGAGGAAGGTCAGCCCTCAGCTAACATCCATGCTAATCCTCCTCTTTTTGCTGAGGAAGACCGGCTCTGAGCTAACATCTATTGCCAATCCTCCTCCTTTTTTTCCCCAAAGCCCCAGTAGATAGTTGTATGTCATAGTTGCACATCCTTCTAGTTGCTGTATGTGGGACACCGCCTCAGCATGGCCGGAGAAGTGGTGCGTCAGTGCGCCCCCAGGATCTGAACCCCGGCCGCCAGTAGCGGAGCGCACACACTTAACCACTAAGCCACGGGGCCGGCCCACAAGGTGTCTTCTAATGTCCCTCACATCACACTAGATAAGCATATACTGGCTCATCCTCTAAGAAAAAGAAATAAACAGGAACTATAGTTAAGTCAACTTTTAAAATTGTAGATTATATTGGAAGGGCTCTCTGAGATCATCTAGTCCAGACGTCAGCAAACTTCAGCCCTGGGCCATATCTGGCTCACTGCCTCTTTTTTCTACAACCTGGGAGCTAAAAATGGTTTTTACATTTTTATTTTTTTATTTTATTTTTCTGATGAGGAAGTTTGGCCCTGGGCTAACATCTGTGCCCGTCTTCCTCTACTTTATATGTGGGATGCCTGCCATACAAGCCAACAGCATGGCTTGATAAGCAGTGCATAGGTCCTCGCCCAGGACCTGAACCTGCGAACCCTGGGCCCCCAAAGCAGAGCGTGCGAACTTAACCACTACGCCACCAGGCTGGCCCCCGGTTTTTACATTTTTAAATGGTTAAAAAAAACTTGAAAGAATAATAATACTTTATGACATGTGCATATTACATGAAATTCAAAATTCAGTGTCCATAATAAAGCTTTACTGGAACGCTTCCACACTCATTTGCCTACGTTTTGTCTATGGCTGCTTTTGAGCCACTACTGCAGAGTTAAGTAGTTGCCACAGAGACGATATGGCCCACAAAGCCTAATAGTATTATCTGGCCTTTTACAGAAAGAGTTAGCTAGGGGCCAGCCCGGTGGTGCAGCAGTTAAGTGCGTGGGCTCCCCTGCAGCAACCTGGGGTTCACAGGCCCAGATTCTGGGCGCGCACCGAGACACAGCTTGTCAAGCCATGCTGTGGCGGCGTCCTATATAAAGTAGAGGAAGATGGGCATGGATGTTAGCCCAGGGCGAATCTTCTCCAGCAAAAAAGAAGAGGATTGGCATTGGATGTTAGCACAGGGCTGATCTTCCTCACACACAAAAAGATAGAGTTAGCTAGACCCGTTAGCTCTAGACCAGTAGCTCCCATTCTATTGGTGGGAACTGAGGCACAGACAGAGAAAGTGACTGACCTGAGATCACACAGTCAGCCAATGGCCAAAATGAGAACTTTGTGGTTGCCTGCTGGTGCTCTTTTCACTACACCATCACATAAAAGCAGACCAGCAAAAGTTTCTCCGTTTATCGTGACAATGACCACTTGGGCCTTTTATATGCCTTATCTCTGCACATTCTCCCACCCAGGCCTAATCTAGGTTTTAGTATGGACAGCTGCATCTGTAACCTCGAGAGGGCAGCACTGGCTAAGGGGAGCCCAGAGTGCAGCCTCTTTTCTGAGAGAACCAAAATAGAATCAATACATTGTCCTGTACAAAAAAAAAGGAAGAAAAAAACAGGTCAAAAAGGGCCTGCATTGCTCTTGATGATGATACGCGTACATACGAGTGAAAACGTAAGACATTTTCAATTTTTTTTTTTTGAGCAAATTGCCAAAGGTGAGTTCAAGCACAAAAATCCCCACATTTAGCTAGAATGGAAGGTACAGAAGCCAATTTGGCAGCAAAAGAAAGGCAGGCATTTCAGAGAGAAGCACCCACACATTAAAACATATACGTATTTTCTGAGTATCGGGGGGACATGGAGAGGAAATGAGGTCTCCTGAAGCCCTAGGGACAATTTTAAGTAGGCGAGTGGAGTTGTGTTCATGACCCAGATTTGTCCTCATTCTGAGTGGGCTGAAGAAGTTCCATCTCTTCATTTTGGGACGTCTAATCATAAGATGGGGCTAGTAGGGCTTGCAGCCTAGTATCAATGAGGTATTTATGAAGTATAATTAATGTTTGCAGTGGGCTTTGAGATCCTTCAGATTAAAAGATCCCCTGTGCAAAATGCAAGATGGACTGGTGTTACTGTGAGGGCAGACAGATTTTGTGGGTGTCCCACTGTTGTTTACTGAGGCAGGGGGCGGGAGGGGGTGAAGTAGATTAAGACTAGGTGGCACAATCCTTCAACGTGACCCAGAACTGAGCCACAGGAAACCTGTATAGGCAGACTAGCACATCAGATGGTGTAGAGAAATTTCACCGAGAATGCATAAATCCCCAGGGGCAGAATGGTTTGCTTCATGACACATAATCACGCCTAGAAGAAATCTGGTGGGGCTAATTAGAAAAACACATATGGCACTTCTGGCTTTACAAGAAGGGGACTGAGTTGCATTACTCAGTAAATATTTTCCTAAGCCTGAGCTTGACTTCTGAGATTTTCTCAGAACTGAGTATTTTTTCTAAGTAATCCTAAAAGGCCTGGTGCTGGGTAACAGCAGGAACTAGGCTGGTAGCCTAATTAAGCATACCCATACTGCAACACTTAAAAACACTTATGGGAATCCCAATGAGTTCCTAATGTCTAATTCCTAAATTTAATCCTAAATTGCTCCACTGAATCCTCTTGTATGACCTTAGCTAATTATGTAATATCTAATCACAAGTCATAATGATAAAAAATTGAAAATGATGGCATGAGTTGATTTACTTCTCCAGTATTCCATCAGGACCAAAGATAAGAGCTTTGTCTAGGACTAAAACCTCAGCATATAGGAAATTGCTTTCCAACTCCAGCAATTAAGTATTTTACTTACTTTAGTCCCTGGAATGCTAAGAAAATGGAAATGCACTGAATGGGATTTTTTTCTTAGTTATTTTTTTCAGCCAGAACTTTGGTCCAGATCAGTCCTATAATATATAGATTTATCATGAAAACAGTCCAGTGTACTTGGTGTATGTTAAGAAATCCTCAGCAGAAACATCAATAAATTTAAAACTTTATTCTGTTACCTAGAAAAGTAAATCCATAACTCCAATACTGTATTTGCCTTAGAAATTATGACCTACCGGGCCGGCCCGTGGCTTAGCGGTTAAGTGTGGGCACTCCACTACTGGCGGCCCAGGTTCAGATCCCGGGCGTGCACTGACGCACCGCTTCTCCGGCCATGCTGAGGCCGCATCCCACATACAGCAACTAGAAGCATGTGCAACTATGACATACAACTATCTACTGGGGCTTTGGGGGGCAAAAAAAAAAAAGGAGGAGGATTGGCAATAGATGTTAGCTCAGAGCTGGTCTTCCTCAGCAAAAAAAAAAAAGAGGAGGATTAGCATGGATGTCAGCTCAGGGCTGACCTTCCTCACAAAAAAAAAAAGAAAGAAATTATGACCTACCAAAAAACAATACAAAGAAAGAAAGAAAAGAAAAAGAGAGGTAATATAACACTCAAGTGCCCAGTATCATAAATGCAACTTGGAACTTAATTTATGACGTTCACATAAAGCTAATTGACTTAGACGGTTTTAGTTTTCTGGGCTTTGTATACTTTTGTCAGTTCTGTAACATT
Organism: Ceratotherium simum simum; assembly: GCF_057802395.1. Classification (NCBI taxonomy): domain Eukaryota; kingdom Metazoa; phylum Chordata; class Mammalia; order Perissodactyla; family Rhinocerotidae; genus Ceratotherium; species Ceratotherium simum. The sequence continues at coordinate 39,001,840 of NC_141921.1, read as the reverse complement.
ACATGGTTTATAGGATCAAATCCTATTTTATGTAATGTTGTATTCCATCCTTGAGTTTCAAACCAGTTGACAGAATCTTTAGGTCTTAGTTTATCCCTCTAAGGAAAAAAAAAATCCAACTAATAATGAGTCTGTTTCCTTATTTATATTGTATTTCTCATTTAAGGAGTCAAAAAACTCAGTGGACTTTATCCCAACTCTAACATAAACAGCGTAGATTTGAACAGCATGTCTCAGATTATAAAGCACTTTTACATCCATTCTCTTTTTTCCTTCAATCTTCAAAATGGGCCTGTGGAGTAGATATGGCATATGTAGTATAGTTATTCAATAGATTCATTTCTAAAATTAATTCAATCAATATTTATTGAACAACTACTGTTTGCCATGCACTATTTTAGAGAAGGATCATTCAGTGGGAAATAAAACACACCAAAACCCTGCCAAAAATGTTTGTGACTTGCCCAAGAAAAATCTTTTGACTGCTGTACTGTATTACTATTCTCATCTTCAGTTGGAAAATGAAGCATAGACAAGTTACTTATCTTGACTCCGTCTCTTAGTATATTAGTGGCATTTCTTGTATAGACTTGCTCAACCACATCTGCTCACCAGCATTTGCACCCATACATTCCGATCTTTCACTAGATGATTTCATATTCCTATTTAAAGCCAATTCCCTCACGTATGCAGCCCTTCTCTCCTACTTAAGGACATGGATCCAGTCAACTCTCTCCCACCCACATCAATTCTCTACTGTATCAGCAGTGTTGTAAAAAAGTAGTGTAATTTCTTCCACCTGAAAAACAAATAAACTTCTCTTGATCCAAGCCCATTTTCCCCAGCCACTCACCCCTTGCCAGCTACCAATCCATATTTCTGCTCTCCTTTTGCAGCAAACTCCTCCCATTCTCTAATTTAAAAGTCAATTAAGTATTTATTGGACAAATGCAGAATGAACTAGAGATGTTTCACATAAAGATAAGTAAGTTCAAATATTCAGAGGACTTGTCACAAAAAACAAACAAAGAAATCTCGAACTGGTTCTATATTTCTCCAAGAGGGAGAACTATAACCAATGGTTAGAAACATCCAGCATATTTGTACAAATAGTTTCAATTTTTCCAATATGACGGATGCCACCCTTTTCCAAAGAAAGGAGATATAAATCTTTTTTAAAATATAATATTCTTGGACCTCTCAAGTAAGTCGAATTTTTATGACATAGCCTCCATGCCAGCAACTGATATAGTCATACCATCAGAAACACATCTCAGGTCAACTAACTGGTTTGTTAAGGAAATGGCCTTTTGTTCCTTAGCTATATTTTAAGTTCTACATTAGTGATTCTCAGCAGGTGTGAGAAAAGTCCTACAAAGTAAATGTATCAGAATCTCCAGGGGCTGGCCCCATGGCATAGTGGTTAGGTCCAGGAAGCTCTGCTTCGGCAGCCCGGGTTCACAGGTTTGGATCCTGGACGCGGACCTACACTACTTGACAAGCCATGCTGTGGCAGCAACCCACATACAAAATAGAGGAAGACTGGCACAGACCTTAGCTCAGGGATAATCTTTCTCAAGCAAAAAAAGAGGAAGATTGGCAACAGATGGCAGCTCAGAGCGAATCTTCCTCACCAAAAAAAAAAAAAAAAAAAAGAATCTCCCGGAATTCTGATTTTCCATTCTAGGGAGACAGTCTTCCTCAACACCCAAATGAATCACTACCAGTATGAATCAGTATAACTGATGGAAGTATAGTGTGTGCTGGGACAAGGGAAAAACAGATGAAGACTATTCTATATAAGCTGGAGGGAGCAATATTTCATGAATAATTAGACAATATAAACCTAGCTACATAATTTGCTGGGCTTCATCCAAATTGATAAATATTTCAAAATAAAGATTTTTTTCAACAACTACTCAGCATAAATGGTTCGGGATAAAATATATATAATACTTTATATCTGTATTTTATCACATGCTTCAATAAGGAAGGATAAAGTAATACAATTGAAGATAAAAATGTTAACTTCTATATTTATCAGTGCATAGGATTCTGAAAGTGGAGCTTGAACCCAGGATGATAAATACGTTTTCAAACAAAGCACACAGCCAAACTAGTTAACTGTTGTCCATTGGGCATTGGTGGAACTAGAACAGGCTCCAATATGACAGGTGAAAAAAACCTGTTAAAAGGACACATCCAGGCACTTAACTCTTAGGGCATTACCATTCTTGTGATGGAGTCAGTTTGCCAACATTGTTCTAATATTTTTACAGGGCCAGCCCCATGGCTTAGCGCCCTGTAAGAAGAGCGCACGCTCCGCTACTGGTGGCCCGGGTTCGGATCCCAGGCGCGCACCGACGCACCACTTGTGCAGCCATGCTGAGGCCACGTCCCACATACAGCAACTAGAAGGATGTGCAACTATGACATACAACTATCTACTGGGGCTTGGGGGTAAAAAAAAGGAGGAGGATTGCCAATAGATGTCAGCTCAGAGCGGGTCTTCCTCGGCAAAAAGAGGAGGATTAGCATGGATGTTAGCTCAGGGCTGATCTTCCTCACAAAAAATAAATAAATAAAAATAATATTTTTACAAGAAGTCCAACAAAAGCTGCAAAGTCATCAGTGATTATTGAGGTATACGCTTCAGAAACCAGGGCAAAGTCTGCTTTGTTGCATCTCTAAGCACTGCATGACTGGCTGAATCACCTCAGACCACTGGTGAGCATTAATGGTTACACAAATTCCAGGAAAATCCCTCTGCTAGATTCTCTGTCCTACTGACCAAATTCTTCCAAGTACTGACCAAATTCCAAGTTCAGAGTTTGCAGATTTTATAGGAAGTATTCTTTTCTAAAGAAATCATGTATTGGGCGGGCCCCGTGGCTTGGCGGTTGAGTGTGCATGCTCCGATACTGGCCTCCTGGGCTCGAATCCTGGGCACGCACTGACGCACCGCTTCTGCGGCCATGCTGAGGCTGCTTCCCACATACAGCAACTAGAAGGATGTGCAGCTAAGACATACAACTATCTCCTGGGGCTTTGGGGGAAAAATAAATAAACAAAATTATTTTAAAAAAAAATCATGTATTATTCATGTCATTACGGAACAGACACAAGGCTAGAGGCAGACCATATCCTGAGGGTGTAACAATTTTCCAGAAGCCTATGGTTTTGAGTTCCTGATTCCTGAGACCTCCTAAGTGTGAAGTGCTTCAGGACTTTCCTGGTTCTCTTTCCTTCTGTATCTGCACTTACTCCCTTGGTGATCTTATCGTTTCAGATTTTAAATGCCATTTATATGCTGACAACTCCCACACACACACACACTATATCTCATGCATAATATACAAAAATGACATATATTAAAATACGTGTCTTCACAACTTCCTCCTGAACTCAAGACTCATGTCCAACAGCCTACCTAATGTCTCCATTTGAACATCTAATAAATATCTCAAACTGAACATGTCCAAAAGTGAATTCTTGATAGTCCCCTGGAAAATTGTTCTATCCAGTGTTCCCTACTTCAGTTGATTGCAACTCGATCTTCCTAGTCGCATAGGTCGAAAACCTCTGGCTGGCTCATGCTTGACTCTTCTTGTTATCAACTCTATGTTCAATCTATCAGAAAGTCCTCTTGGATTTACCTTTAAAATATATCCAGAGTCCCTTAGTCACTGAAGCCATTCTTATTTTTCATTTGGATTACTGAAATAGCCTCCTCACTGGGCTCCTGCTTCTATCCTTGGCTTCTTATTCTCAACACCTCTCAAAACCTCAGTCACATCATGCAACACCTCCATGCCAATGAAAAGCCAAAGCCCTCGCCCTATAACCAGGTTCTACAGATCTGCCTCCCACTCCCCTTACCTTTTTGACATCCATCATCTCCTTTACTCTCCCCCTTGCTCATTCTGTTTCAGCCACACTGGCTTCCTTGCTATTTTTCGTATGTGCCAGTCACGCTCCTACCTGAGGGCTTTTGTACTTGTTGTTCCCTCTCCCTGGAACTTCTTCCCTAGATATCCACACAGTTTGCTCCCTTAGCTCCTTCAAGTCTCCAGATCTCTTCTTAATGAGGCCTACCCTGACCGCCCCATTTAAAATTGCAACACATGGGCCAGCCCCGTGGCTTAGCGGTTAATTGTGTGTGCTCCGCTACTGGCGGCCCGGGTTCGGATCCCGGGCACACACCGACGCACTGCTTCTCCGGCCATGCTGAGGCCGTGTCCCACATACAGCAACTAAAAAGATGTGCAACTATGACATGCAACTATCTACTGGGGCTTTGGGGAAAAAAAAAAAAAAAGGAGGAGGATTGGCAATAGATGTTAGCTCAGAGCCGGTCTTCCTCAGCAAAACAAAAAAAAGGATTAGCACGGATGTTAGCTGATGGCTGATCTTCCTCACACACAAAAAAAATTGCAACACATGCTTCATCTCTCTTATCCTTCTCTACATTTTCACCACTGCAATTACTGCCCCTATTATTTAATTTCCTTTTTACATTTATTGTCTCTCCCCACTCGCCCCCCCCCCCCCAAGCTCCATGAGAACAGGGATCTACCTCTTTTAGTCAGAGATGTATCCTTAGTGCTTGGAATAGGATCTGGCACAAGGTTGATGCTCAAAAATTATTTGTTAAATAAATAAAGATCTTGACTTTTAGAGGTCTTTTTGATGTATTGTCTAACTAGGCCATTTACACCAAGATGCCAAAATGATAAACCTGTAGCTTTCATATAATCTGCACAACTACCGGGACAGACTCTTCTTTGAAGGATGACCATTTGTACTCTGGCAGGACAAACAAATGTTGGGCTGTTCCAGGAGTATTTTTTTATTTTTATAGATGTGTTTCTATTTTTCTAAGAAGCATACAGTTGGCTACAAGGATTTGTTCTTTGAACTCCAATACTTCTGAAATGCTGGCTGAACTTCTGAGTTTTTTGCCTCAAAGGGGAAAAGACTATTACAGCATGTGGGAGTGCTTGACTGCTGCCAAAAATATTTTGAAGGACTTCCCATATTACTGAAGTCTCCAAAGGAGCTCATTTATCTTTACCAGGAAAAGGTTATTAATATTGTTATTGTTTTAAATTCCCTCTTATGCCAGAGTTTGGCATGAAAAGCTGTGATTTCCTGCAACAATGGATAGAGATATTTAGTATTCCTATATGCTGTTTAGAAAAGTTGCACACAAGCTTCACCAAATGGCCAAAAAATAAACAAACAAAATCAAAGGCATGACCCAAAGGGGCCTACCTAGCACATACCACTTCTATTCTACACTGGCTCTCTTTTTTTATTTTTATTTTATTCTTATTTTTTTTCCCCCCAAACCCCCAGTAGATAGCTGTACATCATAGTTTCACATCCTTCTGGTTGCTGTACGTGGGACACGGCCTCAGCATGGCCCGAGAAGCGGTGCGTCGGTGCGCGCCCGGGATCCGAACCTGGGCCGCCAGCAGTGGAGCACGCGCACTTAACCGCTAAGCCACGGGGCCGGCCCTACACTGGCTCTCTTAAGGACCTGAGTATAATGAAAGGTTTTGGTTAACACCTAATCTCTTTCAGGGAACACAAACTGGTACAAATTAAATCAAAACCTCAGTTTTAGAATAAGAAAGAGAAAACTGCGGGAACAATGGATTCGTAATCCTGGAATTCCCTAGTCCTGCCTAGTTTGACAATCTGAAGAGACCTAGGACTACACATACAAAAGCATTTTCACTCCTGGGGCAGATCATGAGATTGTGGTAATTCACAGTTGGTTTACTTGAACATGGCTCTCTGCATGCCCGAAGTTCACCTGTTTAATGGTGTTTGGGCTTTTTGGCCTAGGAAGTTGGAAAATGTTTTCAGGCCAACATTAGGATACGGGAGAAGCGTTATTCCTGAATTTCTGTTCAACTCTTTTGCAAAAGTATGTCATTGGTCATAAGGAAGACGGGAACAGTGCAAAATACCACCTACTCTTAAGAAAATACAAACTTTTTTTTTGCAAAAAAAGGTGTGCTTTTTGTGTTAATAGTTAAAAGTGTGAAATAAATATGAGTTTTATAAATAAAAACAAATTCTTGGAATTAAATTGCTAAGCAGATCTTTCTACGTCTGTACAAAGTGAAAGAAAGGTTGTGCAATCATTCTCTGAATTTCAACTGCTTGGCTAATTAGGGCCATAATATTTTGTCTTCGTTATTAGGATAATATGTCCTAACTTCCCAATATAACTAATAGTTTCATACTATTTAGTTTTGGTTGTGCACGCAAAAAGTAACAGCATTTAAAAATACTTGACACATTTCATAAGTTCTCACCACCAAAAGAATGTACAGTATTGTGCTTTATAGAATCTTGAGATAGAGTATGAAGAATTAAAATGCTATGCAGTGCTTTTAATCATAAACTAACACAAAATTTGGAATCTAACAGCCACTCCTTAGATGTTTCTTTCATCTGGAAGCCATCAAATCCTATTTGAAAACAAATATATTTTTTACATGTTCATCCTACCATTAGGATACCCACCCCCCTATAATTATACATAGTAAGAAAAAAAAACAACATAAAAGCCCTACCGTAGCTGTGACACCAAAAGACGAGCCAGAAGGCTGGCTCGGTTTTGAACTCATGCTGCTGTGAAGAAAAACAAACTTAAAAGGAAAAAAAAAAAAAACTAAACTAAACAAAAATACCTTGCACAAAACGCAAGGCTGGAAGACAAATTTAGCAGCATTACTCTTGAATTTCCTGGCTTTGTTGATTCGAGCCGCAAAATTAACATTTAAACGCCAAGATTCACATTTAAATATTTCCCTTCAAATCAGAAAAACAATAGCTCCTTCGGGATTTGAAATAACATTGGAAGGCACATAGAAATTTTCTTGAGTCGATTTGTTATTTACAAACTCATAGGGGATTTTTAAGAGAAGTTAAGCGGAAGATGTTCTCAACAGACAGAAATAAGATATTCTACCCTATTGTTCCAGTTTATCGCTCAGACATAAATAATGGGCTGTTCAACCTCATCTGAAAACAGTTGCGCAGTGCGTGCCTCACAGCCAGCCAATGAGAAGCCAACTCTCGGTGCTCCTACGGCTGACAGCACTTAAAGGCACCACCTTTTCTGGCCTTTTTTTTTTTTTTTCTTCAAGAGACCGAGATCTTGGTTACACTGGTGTTTAGCACCTTTGTCGGGTTTCCCACTCACGAAGCCCCGCGGTTTAACTTCTGTTTGAAGAGCGCCATTACGGTTCAGGGCACGGCATTCAATGGATTTACTACTCCCCCAGCACAAGGCTCCAGAGGCGCCCTCCTTCTCAGGGTGAAATTACAGCTTCCCACGGCTGAGCCCTGAGCACTCCCTCATAAAACGTATTCCTTTCACACAGCAAGGGTGGGGTGAGAAATCCCACTTTTGAAGGGTTTAGAGGGCCGAGATTTGGGACTGGGTGCGCGCCTCTCGGCGGCTTTTCAGGGGTTCACACGCCGCGCGCACCCAGCGCGTCCCCGGGGCGGTCCGCGGAGCGCCCGAGCCCAGAGACGAGAACAAAGGGGACGCGCTCGCCTCGGCTCCTCGGGGGCCGCCCGGCGCTGTCGCCAGCCGGCCCCCTCCCCGCGAGCCGCGGGGGCGCGCGCCCCTCCCCCCGCCCTGCCCCCTCGGCCCCGCGAAATGGCGGCCGCGCCACAAAATGGCAGCTGGGCCAGGCCGCGCCCAGGAGTTGACTGAGAAATAAAAGGCTTCACGGCTCCCTTCCCACAGCACAGCGATGCCGGCCTAGGCATCCTTTTCGTGGCTGTCGGGGCCTGGCCCTCCTCGGGCACTCGCGCGCCTTCGTGGCCGCAGGGCGACACGCCGGCCTTCCCACGCCGCCCCCTCAGTCTACAAAGGACGCGGCCCCTTCCTGCGTGTGCTGCGTCTGCTCTTCCAAACTGTCCCCTCTCCAGGGGACTCTTTCTTAAGGGAGTAAAAACTGGAAGGAACTGAGCCTGGAACGCCTGCCAGGCGACGCCCGCCTGCCCAGGACGCCCATCGGGCGGGCACAGGAAGGGAGCGCCCCTTTCCTAGGGTCTCCTTACTCGCAGCTTTAGCTCCCGATAGAGAAAACAGGAAAGAGGAGCTCAAAGAACCCCCCCAAATGAGGGGAAACTAAGGAAACAGGGGTTAAGGAGGCCCTACACCAGTCCTTCGGCAGCCACGTTACGCCCAGAGCCCACTCGAGAGCGCAGCGAGGAGGCCCGCGTGGCCAGAGCACGCAGGCAGTCCAAAGCGCGGATGTCGGCTGCACTCCACCACGCAAACATCCAGTGAGCGTTTTAGGCTGTTCATCGCTACCCCCTGCCCTGGCCCTTCCCCCTGTGGTGAGGGGCCTCGGGGGCTGGGCAGGGCACAGGAAGGAGCAGCTGCTGCAGTCCCCATGCTTTCCCCCTGGCGTGCGAGTCTCGGTAGGCTTGGGCTTTGCTTTAGCCGTCGCTGGATGGATAGAAGCAGGGCGGTGGCGGGCTGCTTTTAATTTTTCCGCTTTCTTTCTCTCGAATGCTCTCTTCCCAGCACTCCCCATCCCCCAGCTTGCCCTGGGCTCCGTCTTTCCAGAAACTTCTCAAGGAAACTCAGCAAAAAGCCACAGGCTCCGCCACCACCTCCCTCCTAGAGCATGCGCAACAAGGCTGGGCAGCAAGCTCGGCGCGCGCGTGTGGGAGTGTGAGAGTGGTACGTGCGCGCGCGCGTTGGGCGGGGCGGGGCCGTTCTTTGCACAATAAAGAGAACAGGTTTTTCTTCCCTCCCCCAAAGTTCCGTCGTTGCGCAAGCGCATTGGGGCAACTCTCCTGGCCTTTGAGAGAAGGGGAAGGGGCAGGCGAAGCGCTCGAGTCGTTGCTCCGCGCGCCTGCGTACTGGGTCGTCTTCGCCGCGCTGTGTTTTCCGCGCTGCTTGTGGCAGCGTATTTGTGGTCAAGTGGTTTGAGCCAGTCCATTGTGCCCTATTCAGTGTTTCCTCAACTCCCACTCGCGGAAACTGTAGCCTTTGAGGCGTTATTAATTCTGTACCGTGGGTTTCCTGGAGATTAGCCTTCCCTTTGTGCCTCAGGGCTGAGGTTGGACTGTCTCGTTGTCCCCCTTCCACTGCTGCCTGCGCCATGTTTGGAATGGCTCCTGACTGGATTCGGTGCCTGGAGTGTGGTGGAGCCTCCTCCAAGTTTGGGGAAACAGCCCTGGCCGATGGACTAGGTGGTGGCCGGGATGGCTTCCATCAGGCGCTGCCTGCAGTTCTTGCTCACTAAGCCAAAAGAGAGGTGTCCTTTATTTGGAAAGCCGACCTTGGTCCTCGACGCAAGCCTCAGCTCGGGCTGGTCGCTAGGTTTGTCCTCGGCGGCGGATGCGGACAAAGAAAGGGCCCTGGCGTACAGCTCTGTCGCCCCTTGCAGAATTGAGTTTGGAGGGCGGTAACCATTGTAACCGCATTTTTCTTAAGGTGCCTTTTGGTTTTTTTTTTTCCCCCTTTCCTCTTCCCTTAGTGTGGTGGAAGTTATTGCCAGGGTTGTGGGTTGTTAACTTTCTCCGCCCTCCCCCCTCAAAAAATCCTGTCTGCTTTGCCATGTAATCCACTTCCATGCAACTCCCTTTTAGAAATCCAGCAACTTAAGCACGGTTCCCTGGGCAGGGCGTGGAGGCTTGGCACCTCTCCAGTCTGAGCTTTGTTTCCTTGCCACCCTTCCTTTTGAAGTACCTTTGTTTCCCTGGCGGAGTAATTCCCTTCCTATATCCATTAGCGTGTAATGCACCTTCAAGTGCATCGGGTGCAAAGAGGGAGCTTGTTCGCGAAGAAAGCACGTTGGGGGCTCCTAAAGACTGACGTGGCAGTGGCAATTTGGCGTTTTACGGTCGCGAGCCGCATTTTGGCCCTGAAGTTCTTTGGCGGCGCTAACTTGCCGGCAGGTGCGAGTGCACCATTGACCGCGCCGAGGCCGAGGTCAGTCCAGGTCACTGCTCTGGGCGGAGCCGCTCAGTGGGTTCTAAAGAAGGGAGATCTTTCTTCCTGGTGGGAGTTTTCAGTTGGTGCTAGATTCCTAACAGGAACTCAGTATATAAAAAGCTAGCTAGAGGCTGTTGAAGTACTATAGTAGCAAGCAGTAGAGTTCTCCCCCTCCCAACAAGGCTGTAATTTGAGGCTTGGAAAAGACCAGATCAAGTGTCCCTTGAATTCGCAGAATTTCTCTTAGCGATTCTGTTTTAACACATTGTGGTTAATGAGTCTTTAAAGCCAAAGTTCCTACAGTAAGGATAACACTACTAAATAAGGGGAAGAAAATTTTGAGTATGCACGTTTTATAATTTTAAATAGGCATAAAAACAAAGTTCTTATGTGCTGCCTAAAATTTAAAATCTCTGGAAACTGATCTTGAGGGGAACAATATCTTTAAGTTGAAAACTATGAAGGATAAAAGTATCCTGGTTTAAAGCCATTTTTTCAGGCGAATTTTTTTTTCCCCGGGTGCATTTTTTTCTTTAAAAGATTTATGCTTGGGTGTGTGTGTATATTGTCTTGTGGGGTGGGGAAAACACAACCCCCTTTCATTAGTTCATCTCACCATGCCCCTCCCACTAGCTCATGGTATATGGTGAAATCTTTAGTTATGACTCTTCATGGTTCTGTTTTCTTAGAAAAGCCATTTTAAGTTAATCTAGCATCTTCAAAGAGAGTTATCTTGAGGCATTCTCTCTTTTCAGCCAAAATATTTTCCAAACAGAAATGTAGGGCTGGCCCCGTGGCTTAGCGGTTAAGTGCGTGAGCTCCGCTACTGGCAGCCCGGGTTTGGAACCCCGGGCGCGCACCAACACACCACTTCTGCGGCCATGCTGAGGCCGCGTCCCACATGCAGCAGCTAGAAGGATGTGCAACTATGACATACAACTATCTACTGGGGCTTTGGGGAGAAAAAGGAGGAGGATTGGCTATAGATGTTAGCTCAGAGCTGGTCTTCCTCAGCAAAAAGAGGAGGATTAGCACGGATGTTAGCTCAGGGCTGACCTTCCTCACAAAAAAAAAAAAAAAAAAAAAGTAAAGGATGGTTCCCATGACTTTTGTAGTATATGGCCTGAAAAAATTCCATTATCTCCTCTATCAAAATACTGAAATTTAACTTTTAAAACCTTAAAAATAATTCCAGCATTTAATTCAGAAATGTATCATGTCCTACCGAGTTTTAAAATAGAGTGTGGTTTTATTTTAAGCCAAAAGGTTTCAAGTGTCTAATTATGGAATATTATATAAATTAGCCATCATTGCCATCCTGGAAATTAATGCAAAATGTTGAGGCAGTTATGTGATTTAAAGAAGCATTACTATTAAACAGTAATAATTGAATTAAAATGGAAATATATTTTAAACATTTTAAATCAAAAACATATTTCGAATGAGTACATAAGTAATTTTTTATTTGAATTCTCTATTTCAGACTAGAACCAGGCCTTTGAGAGGAGCAGTAGGGGAGCTTAAAAACCTAAATCTGCTGAAAATGTCAATACATATGTAACAAGTTACTAAACACATTTTATCTGGTATTATTGTTTTTGAGATTCTACCAAGTGCACTTTGATAGTTTTCTCTGAATTAATCAGTAGCCTTGATTTGCATTATTTATATTCTGCTTACTTCCTGATGTGTGTTATAACCTCCTAGACCTGGGGTATTTTGGCTAATGAATGTTATTTATAGTGAAGAGGTTAAGTTTTTTCTCACATGAGGATTAGCAGTAAAGTTTTAAAAGGTTGAATGAAATCTCTGAATTAACATAGAGAATAATATTTTGTTCATGGGGGATCTGTTAACATAAATATGTTGATTTAATGTAGTTAAGTATCAACATTTCAGAGGAACCTTTAACTAAAGTAACCCAGATGCTAACTTCCAAAAGTCATTTTATTATGTTTTTCTAATTATAAAAGCAGTACATGTTAACCAAAGAAAAGTTTAGAAAGCATAGAGGAATAAAAACTTTAAAAAATTCATGTTCTACCACATAGACACAGCCATGGTTAATATTTGCAAATACCCTTCCAGTCTATTTTTTATTTGATGCCATAAACATTAGTAAATTGTATTCATAATTCTAAATATTAGGTACATTAGCAGTAATTTCCTCATAGAGTGAAAAAAGTTACTTTCAGCAACTTTCAAAAGTTGCTAAAGCAAAGTTTAAACTTTATATTTAGTAGAAACAGAAGAATTGACTTTTAAAAATATTAGCCATTATATTCATTTCTGGCAAACTAAAAGAATGTGGAATAAATTAGCTTTCTTAGACGGTGGAACAGTAAAGTCAATTATGAAGTGTTGGCTTGCTAAAAGAATGATTTAGAGAAGGACTAGCTACCTAATACTGTTCAGCTGATTGGAGTTCTAATCATTTATGTATATATAATTTCACTGGAGTGCCCTTGCTATATCAAAATAAGTCTGGTAATAGACTGGTCTCTCTCTTTTACCATTTGACGCTCAGAACTAGCAAGATATCAAACATTTTTTGAAAATAATATAGTAGTGTTGTCTGTTTTATTTTCTACTATTTTGAAAAAAACTGATTCTAATAATATGAAGGAGTATTGTCAAGTTCTCATGTGGTTGGGGCTTTCATCATTTTAGAGCTAGTTAATATATTTTTATATGATGTCTTTAGGAGCAAGTGCTTATATTTTAAGTATATGTTTTCTCATGAATTTAAATTTAATAACTTGGGATTCGATTTGTAACCAAATTCTTTTTAAATATCTGGTAACTGTTCTGTCCTTCTGTTTAAAGGGTGATATTAATTTATCTGCTCTATTGGCTAGGTTAGCATTCAAAGCCTGAGTTTGAGGCTCAGATGCTTTCTCCAACTGGGCTTTCATTACTCGTGACTGAACTCTTTGAGCACATCTAGCATGCTAAATACAGAAGCTCCTCACAGTGTGAAAATAAGACCTGATTAAAAACACACCTATTTTAATTCCCTTTTGCAAATGGCTCTGCTTTAATGTTACCTTTCTGAATTATCTTTAATACTCAAATGAGGAAATTCACATCACTATCCATTTATGATAGATAAAAGAAGAGATCACACCCTACTTTTTGATCTTTTTCAGTGAGCATCAATTATTAATTGTTAAAAGAAAAAATCAGAGAATAACAGTGTTGCCTTCCTATTGCAAACATTCAAAGATAAATGCTTATGAAGAAATTCTGTCCTTGTAAATATTTGTAACAAGGAAAGAAACAGAGAAAAGCTTTCCTAGTGTTTCCTGATACATTGCCAATAAAAATGAAAAGCACTGATAAAATCAAACACTTGATTTGGGGTGTGCAAAGGGCATGTACTTATCAGTTTTGTTGTTATTAAGAGCTTTGCAGTAGAAAAAGTCAGCAAAAAAAATGCAAGGTACTTCATACTTCATATGCAATCACTGCATATTGATTTGACTATAGGACCTGCCTATCATTGTGAAAATGTTATAAATTGATAATGGTATGTTTTTAACTTCAACTGATGCTTACTTTTGATATTAATATGAAATTAGCAGTCACCTTAATAGTGTTCATGATATTTTTATGGTGTGTTACTTCCAAATACTTTTACATATATTATCTCATTTGATACTTCTAGCAACCCTACTAGGTAGAGGAAACATATTTTTGTCCTCATTTTGCAAATAAAGATATTGAGACTTTGAGGATATAATTGATTTGCCTAGGCCATATAGCCAGTGCCAAAATTGGAACTGTAATTTTTGACTCTTAAGCCAGGGTTACTTCCATTACCATGTCTCTCATTCATACCATCAGTGTTTTTCAGTATCCCCCAAAGTTGAAGATCAAGTAGTGCTTGTTATGCTAAAAGAATCAGTGAACAGCATGGACATTACTTTTTAACCTGTAAATATTAACTTTTATAGAGATAGATAGAATTTCCACTTGAATTGCTCATTTGAACCCGGAATCTATATGTGAGCTATTTTTCCTTCAAATGAATCTGCTTAATTGAAATTAGAGTAATATTTTTTTTGGCCTCATAACAGCACATTAAAAATTTGAACAGAAAAGGATTAAAATTTGTTTTAGTCATTAAATAATCTGCATGCCTATTTAGGCTGATGTCTTGACATTTTATAAACTGAGAATTCTGGGCCGGCCCTGTGGCTTAGCGGTTAAGTGCGCGCGCTCCGCTGCTGGCAGCCCGGGTTCAGATCCCGGGCGAGCACCGCTTCTCCGGCCATGCTGAGGTCGCGTCCCACATACAGCAACTAGAAGGATGTGCAACTATGACATACAACTATCTACTAGGGCTTTGGGGGGAAAAATAAATAAATAAAATCTTTATAAACTGAGAATTCTCTTTTGAGAGGTATATTTCAGATTTTTAAAAACCCAAGAAACTAGGGCCGGCCCCGTGGCTTAGCGGTTAAGTGAGCGTGCTCTGCTGCTGGCGGCCCTGGGTTCGGATCCCCAGCTCGCACCGACGCACTGCTTCTCCAGCCATGCTGAGGCCGCATCCCACATACAGCAACTAGAGGGATGTGCAGCTATGACATACAACTATCTACTGGGGCTTTGGGGGAAAAATAAATAAATAAAATTATTAAAAAAAAAAAACCCAAGAAACTAAAATGAATACTTCGGTTGGTGTGTTTGGTGCCTCTAATTCTGAAAACAGCTATCTATACTGATGAAACTAACACTTTAAGAGAATCTGAGTATGAGGTGCTATCAAATGATGTTTAATGGGATTTTGCTAACTGTTCTTTACATTGTTAAACCAAGACTCTTTCTCAGTTTGATAAATCTCTGGTAAGATGAGAAATGATATTATCTTAATTTGACATTTACTCCTAATCTTTTTGACATTCTGTGATCCCTAAAGGTCTCTGAGAGAACTTTAACTTAACTTTGCTTAACAATTTGTATGTTAATAATCTTTCACCACAATTTCTCCTCCACTGCTTCCCAAAAGGTGAGGGGCTTGCAAGTATTTGTAAACAACTTTGCCCATTTCAAATTAAGTTACAAAAATTAAATATCTACTCTGCTTTTTACGTAGGGAAACAGCACTGCTGTAACAGGACCTTTAGGCTACTCTAAGCTTAATAACTACATTTAAAAAAAATTCAGTTGGTAAACATGTTGCTTTTTATTTTCACTTAATGTCTTCTTATTCTTGTGCCATGGAGAAAGTATTATAAATACATCTGTTTTGTGTGTGTGGGAGGAAGATCAGCCCTGAGCTAACATCCACACCAATCCTCCTCTTTTTGCTGAGGAAGACTGGCCCTGAGCTAACATCCCTGCGGATCTTTCTCCACTTTATGTGGGAGGCCGCCACAGCATGGCCTGACAAGCAGTGCATCGGTGCGTGCCCGGATCCGACCCCCTGAGCGGCCAGCAGCAGAGCGCGCGCACTTAACTGCTACACCACGCAGCCAGCCCCTAAATACATCTTAATTGGTTCTTATTTTGTTCTTATTCTTGATTGTTCTGTGTAAGTCATAGATGGATACAAAATATCGTATTTAATAATTACTCTAACTAATCTCTCTTCTAATGATTTTGCTTCTAAAAGGCCCCCTTTTTTTCAGCCCATGAATTTTTCTTCAGCATGATTTTAACTGAAGGCTGCCTTCAAGGTGAGATATACTCTTTATTTCTGTAATTGCAAGATGCTGTTTTCTGAATCCTCTTCTTTGTCAGTTGCCCCTTTGAATGCAATTGAGCTGAGCCTCTTCTGTTCTTCATGGTGACACTTTAATCTTTCCCAAGAGGATTCAGCTATTTCAGAGCCTGTCAGGTTTTAAGTGAGTAATTTACTTCATATTTTGAAATGTGTTTCAAATTGTGGTTGCTTATACTGAAATTCATGCTTCATGGAAAAACGCACGTCAGTTCAATGCTTATAACTGCAGCCACATATACAAAACTACACAGGTCTTGAGTTTAGGTAACAGTGTGCTGGCCTGACACTCCTTACATGATAGTTGTTGTGACAGAGAAATGGCCAAATGTAAATGGCCAATCTTACATCTGAATGTAGGTTGATTTGCTTTTACTTTTACTGAGGACTCAATTTCATATTTTTGTTCTTGAAAAAACTATTTGGAGCTTTGCTGTCTGTGAAACAAAAGAATTTAATTATGCACAGGTGACCCCAGGTGTTAGTGCCATTGTTTATAGTGAGCTTATTTTCCAATTGAAAATAGCATAGTTTGATGATAAACTGGCTTGTATTTAAGGAAACAATGAATGAGACCACATATTTCAAATCTGGTCTGTACCTGACGCACCACACTGATATTTTATTTCTGTAGATAAAATATAGAAAAGAAAATTGAGTTGCTAACTGTTCGAAACAATTCACTTTTTCTGGACTCATTACAGTCGCCTTAATTTTGTCGGTTTTCCCTGGGGCTTTGCTAACTGGCCTTTATATAGAAGTTCAACTGTAGGCTTTAAAAGCCCTTCAGCCTGGAAAGGCTGGAGGTCTAATCCCTTCCTCTGCGTAAATATTAAATTATAGTAAATCCTCTGCGGGGAACATTAGACATGTAACTGTCTCATTCAGTTCTATTCCTGGTATACCGTAACGGTCAGCAAGGAGATCGTGCAAAAAGTTTCGCAAGATCCTGTATAAAATAAAGTTGCTTAACGTTACAAGCTAATGATTCTTGGGAGGGATGGTTTCTGAAGCCGTCACTGCTTAGCTGGGCGGTGAGAAGGACGGCCTTCTGACACTTTCCCAAGCAGGCGGGGATCCAAGTGCCCGGAAGCGGCCAGGCACTGGCCGAAGGGTGAGCAGGGGAAGGGGTGCTGGCTTCTCCTAGGAGAGACGCCTTGGCAGCCGCTTTCACACGCCGCCCTGTCAAAACCAACCCCATTTCTCTCTTTTCTTCCCCCAGGCCGGCGCCTGGGACCCCCGCTCTAGCGGCTGAAGGGCGTCCCTGCCTCTGCACGCGCGGCGCCGGGGACTGACTGACTGCCCGCCCCACAGCCGGCTCCCCGTGCGGCTGCGCGCCTGCGCACCGGGACCGAGCGCGCGAGCGTCCCTTCCCGGCCCCGCGTTCCTCCCTCCTCCGCGCGCCTGCGCGCCGGCTGGGAGGAACTCGGCGTCTCGGCCTCGGCGGGCGGGCGGATGCGCGCGCGCCCGCGGCGAGGGAGGCGGGCCGCGCGCGCCGGTGGGAAGCGTCCGGCTGCCACAGCGCCAGCTCCGTCGTAGTCGCCGCCGCCCGGGTCCCGCTCGCCCCTCCTCCCTGCTCCCCCGCCCGCCGCCGCCCGGGCGCATGCGCCGCCGGAGCGCGGGGGTCGGCTTTGGGTGTGTGGTGGCGGCAGAGCGGAGCTGCGAGGCCCGAGAGTCAGAACCTGGGGGAGAGGGATGGTCTCTGCACGGTGGGGAGCCGGAGGAGCCGCCGCCGCTGCCGACGCCACCGCCGCAGCCGCCGCCGCCGCCGCCTCGGCGCCCGCCTCCCGGTGCTGACGGGCTCGTACGAAGCCGGCGAGGGGGAGCCCGCACCAGCGGTCGCCGGCACGCCGCCCAGCATGGTCCGGGAAACCAGGCACCTCTGGGTGGGCAACTTACCGGAGAATGTGCGGGAAGAGAAGATCATCGAGCATTTCAAACGGTGAGTGAGTGACACGAGGCCCGGGCCGCGCTCTCTCCTCGGGTGCCGCTGCCCGCTCCGGCCCGTTGCCGGCCCCTCCCCGTGCGCTGGACTGGTGCGGGGACCCGGGCCAGACCCACGACGGGTGCGGGCAGCGCGGGCCGCCTGGCCGTCCTCGGCCCGCGTCGCGGCGCTGGGCCTCAGCGGAGCGGGCCCGGCTGCCCTTCCCGGTGAGGAGGAGGCTGCGGCTCGGCCTCCGCGAAGCCGGCGCCGGGAGGGTGGCCTCACGCTGGCACGGCAGCCGTGGGGTCGCGTCCTTGCGCGCCCCTGCACCGAGCGGCGGGACCGGGCGGCGGCCGGCCGGGACCCGAACCCCTAGCCCGCCCCCCGGCTGACCCCGGAGTCCCGCGGCAAGTCCCCTCCTCGCCCAGCAGACGCATGGAAGCGTCTGACCTAGAGAGGATTTTGTGCGGAAGGAAAGGTTGCACATCAACAGCAGTCTTGGTGGGTACTGTAGGAGCGTCTGGGAACTGGGAAGACGCTGCTAGATTCCAGGGACCTCTCACGGAAGGTTTACAGACCTAGAAACTAAATGGAAATGGCAGACGCACGTTTTTTGCTTTTTTTTTTGTTTTTGCGCGGTTGGGTAGAGGGTGGTGTCTGAAAATAAGTTGGTGCGCCTGTTTGGGCTCGTTGGCCTTCCTTCGCCCTCCGGGGTCTGGATGGGGGACGTGGGCCCGAGCGCTGCCGGGGCAGGTCCGCCGCACGTCGGCGGTCGGAACCTCGGGTCTCCGCGCCGCGGCCGCGCTGGCTCAGCGCTGGAGAGCCGCCTCGGGAAGGGTGGGGTGTCCCTCCCACCCAGGATTCTGTAATCAAGGCTTTTCACATTAGAAGATGTAGCTTTTTAAAAAAAAAAACTTCCCGGGACGTTTTTGGTCCATGAAATATAAGAATAAACGTTGCTCTTGATACGTCTTACTCGTAGCGTTGGGCGCTCGTGTTGTCTGTGAAATGTGTCTACTACAGCTGCGAGTGTCCTCGGTGTCAATGCTGAAAATGACGATGTACTTCGCTTGGTGCAAATTGAGAAGGACAGTAGCAGATCCGTGACTGTCCTCGAAAATGACTGTCTCTTCCGATAGTCAGGACCCTGACGGTCTTTAAGTTTGATTTGCTCTTAATTGCTCTCACTACTGTCTAGTGAGTGAAGGGATTATGGAGCGCCCTTATTAGTGAGTCACCATGGGAAAAATAGATTGCGTCGCTCGCTCGGGAGCAGCTTGGATAAGGAAATGGAAGCAGCGGCGGCAGAGCTCCGCTCTGTCTTTTAAATGGAGGATCATTGATTCTGTTGGAGGCTGCTGTTACTGGGGTATTACATCTTCACCGCTGGAACGCGCGTCTGCGCGTGTCCGCGTGTGAAAGGAGCCGGGAATAGTGAGGCCATTCATAACCTGCTGAAGCTGTCCTCGGCGGGGCTGGGGGAGGCGCGCTTCCAGGGACTCCCCCGGTGTTTACTACCTTGTGCTGAGGAACCAGGCGAGGGGAACGCAGGGAGCAAAAACGCCTCTGTCCTCTGTGATAAAGGCGAGACCTCCGGCTCGATTGGGAAGCAGATGGGAACTTTCTCTTTCTGGCGCTGCTCCACGCCCCCCCCCCCCAATGTCTTCAGTGTCTTGGTGGAAAAGTCATTTAGGTGCAGATTATTGAAGTGGAAAAGCCACTCAGTTGTGCTCACTTGTATCTCCTTGTGGACCTTCTCTGTAGGTCTCTGCCTGGGAAATTCGTCTGCACCGACGTGAAAACACGTGCATTTGCAGCGTTCGCTTTGCTCCTCAGTGTTGTGTGGCCAGACGTGTCATTTCGTATTATGCAGATTCCAGAGACATTGCATGCCGATCGCGGGGAGTTTGACCCCTCTGCAAGATGAAGGGTTGGGGGGAGGAAAGAGGAAATCGTCCAAGGGAGTTTTGGAAGATTTTTAAGTGGATGGTGCTGCGGTCCGGCTTGTGTGAATGACTTTCTAAAATGGCGGCCAGGACCCACTTTATGTGGGAATCAGCAGAGCAGATCTCAGAATGCACAGAGGGAGGAGGGGGCGGAGGATGCGAGCTGCCTAGGAAAGCGGCGGGCTGAGGAACGTTTCCGTATTAGAGGGCTTAGTTGGCACGTTGCTCACCACTGCGTTTAAAGGAGTATCTTGCTTATTGCAGAGCAAAAGCAGATGCTATTGATAAAAGATTATTTTAAAACTAAGCAGACTGTGTCCCTGAAACTCTTTTATTTTAACAACGACTTTTGAAATTTTTAAACAAATTTACTTAGCTCTTTGAATAGATAGTACATTCGTATGAGTTTAAAGAGTGCAAAAAGATTTTCAAAGAAAAATCTCCCCTTCACCTCTGACCTTGGGATTCCCAATTCCCATCCTCCCCTTCCTAGCCCCACCCCCCAAAAGTTAATCCCTATTTCTGGTTTCTTGTTTATCTTTAAACATGTACAAGAAATGTTCTTGTTGATCCAGCTGCGGAGCTAAATGGACCTAGTTTGGAGGAATTCAAGGCCTTTTATCCCTGTTGTAGAGAATGTTTTGTAAAATGTGTGATTGCTACCGGGAGGGAAACTAAATCTGAATGATTTAATCGAAAGGGATAAAAAGGTAGTTGTACCAGAATGATAGCTCTGAAAGAAAATTGAAGGATATTCACTTCTGGTGTCTTGTAGAAATCAGAATGAGAAAAACCATGCAATACCTGTATTAAAAATGAGGTTTAAGTGCCTATGTTTACCCTTTTCCCTAGCTGATTACAACATTAACTAATAACTGTTTTACAGGATTAAGAGGTGTACGCTGGGAATACATTACATAAAACGTTTTCAAAATGAATATTCCTGTAACAGTGATTAGGCTTTTGTAAGTGTTTGGATTAAAAAAAAAAAAAAGATTAAACGAAATGGCTTTGGGAGCAGGGCATTTTAGAGGCATTTTAGGGGAGTTAGGGGGTGGGGGGAAGGGAGCCAGAGCCGATGCATTTTTTATTTATATTTTGATCAATATTTTTGGTAGAAAATAGATTGAGGGAAGGATGCTGATTTGGTTTTTTCCCTCTGTACCAAAGAAGGACCAAACCTTTAAAACGTAATAAGAACGTTTTCAAAATTTGGCTTTACCTTTTTGCAATAAGAATACATCTATTGTGTTCATTATCTTTACAGCTTTCAGTATGCTGGTTGAAAAAAATAAATGAAGATGATTTCTGAATCAGATTTTAGTTAACAGAGGTCCGTTGCAGGGACTGCGTTTGCACAATAGAGAAAGTCCTTTCCTTTGTATGTTAGCTGGGTTGAAGGGGGAAGGGAGGAATAATACAATTGGTTGCTGTCTTTTAGTTGTAAGAGGGAGAGAGGTGTGTGCAGAGGAGACTCCCTGAATTAGAATGAGCAAATAAATAGAACCCTTTAAAGGATATAAAACTCTCTATATCATTTTCAGGTTTTAAGTGAATCACATATTTAAGTTCTTCCCAACCGTCCCCCAGTTTTAGAGAACAGGTTCAAGATGCAGAGGTTGAGCAAGGTAGCAGCTCGTGTAAAAATTTTGTCAAAGAATGAGACCCATTTAAAAATGTTTCGTATTTCCTAATTTTAAATGTCTTATCACAGCGTTTTTCCTGAGTTGAAATAACAGGACTATACCTTATGTGTTACATGTATTTGGATATCTTTACTTCTGGGACACAACGTAAAATATTATGGAAGAGTTTCCTTGTCATTACATACTCTATAACTAGAGATGTTTTTAGACTTAAAACAGATTTGACTCAGGTAGCTTACATCATTGCTACATGGTTTCTTCTTTTGAGCCTAGCCAGTTTCTGTGTAGAAACACCTCTGAGTTTGAATGTTATAATTTTGAATATCTGTTTTCATGATAGGCTTTTGCACATTAAAAAAAATTTTTTTTTAGAGTATCTTGAGAAATAACATTAAAAAGTTAATACAGAAAGCTTATTAATATGTTGTATTTTATTTCCTGAGTAGAATGCCTCTGGCAGATTGGAGGAAAACATAGGGCTCAGTGCCAGGAAGAATGATGGTGTTTGACTTGTGTAGAGGGCATCTTTTTCCAACTGCCTTTCTTGTAGACTCTTGATTGCTCAGGCATTATGTTGTTTGTTACACTTATGAAGATATTTCGGGCTTGATTTATGAGACATTTTTAATCCTGTGAGCACTAATGCTTTGGGAAAATTTATATACAAGTTATAAAGATAGGTGGTAATGTGCAAGTTTTTCCAAATAGTCTTCCAAGTCTTACTTTCCCCTTAGTTTGAAATTTTGCTTAAATTTTAAAAAATATTTGAACTATTTCATGAAAACTAGCATAACAATTGGAGACGATATATTTCTCTACTTTTAAGAATCCCTAATGTTTGAGGTGTAGTTAACTAGTCCACAGTATTTAAACATGGTAGTCTGAAAATACCCTGAGTGTATATATTCATAAAAATTGGGTTCCTGAATTTGATTGTTGGATGATGTGAAAAAAATGTTGTTCAGCACCTTGAAACAGACATAGATTAGCTGGTTGAACAAGGAGACTAAATAAAGTAACATTTTTCTATAGTTAAATTTCTAGCCTATTTGTTTTCTTTTTCTTTCTTTATTATTGTTATTATTTGCCTTACAGCTACTCATGTTGTGAATGAAAGTAGAACAATCTATTGTGGAAACATATTACAATGTTTAATCATTTTATTAGAAATCATATAATTTTTGTGTGCTATCTAGCTGGTTTTTAGTGCGTGGAAATATGCTTTGCAGTGAAAAGATATTCTTGATATAATTTTAAAGTGTTGCAGTATTCAGATTTTTCCCTCTACATGTGTCTCTGTCTGCCAAGTTGAAAATTATAAACGTCTAAAAAAAACACCCACAATGGAATCTCTCTATAAAACTTTAATTTAGTGAATTCTTGGATTTAATTACTTAGGATTTTATTTTGAATATAGAGATGAATTGAATAGCATATTTAAAGATTTTTATTATATAATATAAGGAACTGCTTCAATTCTTACAGTTAAGGAATATTTGTGGGAAAATTCAACACTTATTATTGCTTGTCCTGTATATGTGGTGCTAGATTTTTAGGTGAACGTTGAACTCTAGGGGTATGTATATGTCTTAGTGTCTATGTATTAGATGATGAGTTTGGGTTGCTTGAGAACATTGACAAATGAAATGATGATTTTCTGATTATACCTTGTATTGACTTTGTTACATTCCTATCATGTTTATGCACAGTATATGTACTTTTACGTGTAATACATTCATGGTTTCTTTGATTGTGAAAATTGACTCAAAGTGATTTTTTTTTAACCTTCATCCCATCATTTTATTCCTTTGATTTAAAACTAAGACATTCGTACTCTTCTTAAGAATATTTTGTGTTTTACAAAACTACATTTGCCATATAGTGATTTGTATCTTTTATAAATCAATAAATTCGTGGTAGTTTTTTTGTCTCAGCCATTAATTTTTAAAAATTATGCTGTCTGCAGTAAAGGCTCTTGTGCGTTCAAGATTATTTAAAAGTCACCTTGGATTAAAAGAAAGAAGATTTAAAAAGTTCATTACTTTATTATTATATCAAAAGGATATTAGAATATTCAATGGAAACTATTACCATCTAGACCAGAATTTAGAAGGTACTTAAACTTGGATAGGAAAATATATCTTTATTTTCATTAGCCTCTTACCAGAATTTAGTATTTCCTTCAATTATAAGGTAGTAGTATCATGGTAGTATCAACATAGTAGTATGAGTAGTATACCTGTGATTTCACCACCAACACAAATCAGGTGTATTTTCATATTTTACATTACAGTTGTTGCAGATATCTTATTTATGCTCATCATAACTTGGAAATTACAGTAGCTGTTAGACTTGCCGCTAGATATTTTTAGTTAATGCATTAATAAAGGTGCATATATATTACTATATGACCAATATGTGTTATAGATATTTTTCAAATTCTATGTTGGAGAATTTTGAACATAAACAAAAGTAGAAAAATAGTAAATGAATCCCATGTACCCATCATTCATCGCCAACAACCATCAACCACGACTTATCCTGCCTTAGGAGGAAAAATAAAGCAAGGGAGGAGATAGAGAGTATTAGGGGTGGGGGTGATGAGGAAGGCCTCTTTGAAAAGATGGCATTTGATACACCAGAATGAAAGCCTCTCCATACCTAGATCCACTTCTCTCTTTCCTGTCTTATTTTTTTCATTTAAACTTTATTTTGAAATAGTTCAGGAACAGTACAAAGAATTCCAGTATCCCCTTCACCCAAATTCCCCAGTTGTTAACATTTTGCCACATTTTCTCCATTACCCTCTCTTGTCTTTTTCTGGCGTGATATCCTATCACCCCTAAACGCTCTGGTGTATACCTCCCCAAAGGACACTCTCCTGCATTGCACCATACAGTCTTCCCAGTTGGGAAATCAGCATTGGTTCAACACTACTACCCAATCCATAGACCTCATTCAAGTGATGCCAGCCATCCCAACAATGTCTCTTTTTCATTTTTGGGCCAGGATCCTATCCAGTACCACGTGTTGCCTTTGGTCATTGTGTCTCATCAGTCTGGAACAGTTTTTCAGTCTTATCCTATTTCTCATGTGCCTGATAGCCTTAAAGAGCCTTTCTAAAGGCTAAAGAGTCTTTCATTCTGCAGGATGACCTGGGTCTGTCCAGTATTACCTCATGACCAGATCAGGTCATGCATTCTTGGCAGGAATAGCACAGAAGTGATTCTTTGCTCTTCTCAGAGTATCGTATAAGAAGCCAAAAACAGTATCAATCCATCCCACCACTGGTGATGTTAACTTTGATCACCTGGTCAGGTTAGTGTCTTTGCCATTTTCCCCTTTGTATTTGATTAGCATTTTATGGGGAGATATTCTAATATTACGCCAGTAGTCTCATCATCATCAAGCCTACACTCACTAGCCTTAGCATCCATTGATGACTCTTGCCTGTATGATACACTGCTGTGATTGTTGCCAAATGATTGTCTGTTACTATGATTCCTGCTACATTTATTGTACTGTAGATAAGAACTTTCCATAAATGTATAAAACACTCATTTCTATTTTTTTTAATGAGTTTTAGTCCAGGACTTATTTATTTTGATACCCAAATTGTCCTAGATTTGACCAGTGGGAGCTCCTTCAAACTGGCTGTTGTGTCCTTTTGATATCTCCTCATCATTCTTTAAGCATTTCTTTATTTCTTGCACAACAAAGGCTCATCTTGTACTTTCCCTGACCCAGGCCTGGAATCAGCCATTTCTCCGAGAAGCCCTGGTTCCTTTTAGCATGGGGTGGGATTTGGAAACCAAGATCTGAATGCTCAAGTTTACCCATTGCTACAGAGCTAAGAAGATGTGTGTTGAGTGTGTGTGGATGTGTATGTGTATATATATATATTTATATATACACATACATGTACATCTAGATCATATTTAAAAACTGTGGGTTCACACATATTCTAGTACATGAGGATTCTTTTCTAACATCCCCATTTCCATGTTTGTAAATCCCTTAGTGAGAAACCTGACTCCCATTATTCTCAATATATTTACTTATTTGCCCAATCAGTTATATTTTCAGTGTAACTAATATCCCAACCACTCTGCCTCCCCCGCCTCTGCCACCTCTGGGCACATTGCCCCTGCTGCCTCTGCATCACTTCCCCTCCTTCTCAACTCTCTCTTCTTTGGGAACCAGCATTTAGGGTGTGTGAGGGGTGACAAGGAAAGGAAAGGAAGGTGGGACTGGGAGTGACTTGCATGTTTTTGCCTTCAATTTTTTCTCGTAGGAGACAATTTGTGGATGAATGAATCATCTGCCTCTGGTGCCATTTTTAAGCAGATTTAGAGCTACCCCATTCTTAAAATTTTAGTTTTGGCTCTACTTCCGCCACTAACTTTGTGACATGAGCTTAATCACTGGATTGGTCTGAGCTTTATTATATGCTGAGTCGCACAGAAGAGGGGGTGGTGAGAAGGGAGTTTGTTTCTTAGGAGCAATATTAGAGATCATCATTGCTCCATTTATTTGGGTGTCAGTCACTCAGTTTGTGTAGTATCTCAGCAAAATTTTGCCCTGGCCCTGCCTCCCCCAAAACCTTATTGACCTCAACCTTATTTCTTTTCTTTTAAAAAAATTTTTTTTTTATTGAGGTATAATTGACATATAACGTTATTTTCAGGTGTACAACATAGTGATTCGATATTTGTATATATTGTATTGCAGAATGCTCACAATAAGTCTGGTTAACATCTGTCACCATACATAGTTGTAAAAAAAATTTTTTTCCTTGTGAAGAGAACTTTTAAGGTTTATTCTCTTAGCAACTTTCAAATGTGCAATACAGTATTATCAACTGTAGTCTGTGTATTACAACTATACATGCTGTGTATTACACTCCCATGACTTAGTTATTTTATAACTGAAAGTTTGTACCTTTTGATCCTCTTTCACCCACTATGCCCATTTCCCACCTCTGACAACCACCAGTCTATTCTCTGTTATCTATGAGCTTGTTTGTTTGTTTTTAGGATCCACATATAAGTGAGATCACATGGTATTTGTCTTTCTCTGTGACTTACTTCACTTAGCATAATGCCTTCAAGATCCATCCATGTTGTCACAAATGGCAAGATTTCCTTCTTTTTTATGGCTGAATAGTATTCTGTTGTATATATATACACCACATCTTTATCCATTCATCAATCAGTGGAAGCTTAGGTTGTTTCCATATTTTGGCTATTGTAAATAATGCTGCAGTGGACATGGATCAAGATCTTTTCGAATTAGTGTTTTCGTTTTCTTCAGGTAAATACTCAGAAGTGGAATTGTTGAATCATATGGTAGTTTTGAGGAACCTTCACACTGTTTTCCATAATGGCTGCGCTCAACTTGATTTCTTTTTTCTCCTTCTGCACTACTCTTGGCCCCCAACCAAGGAGTTCCTTAATGAATTAAGACCCTTCTTCCTCGGCACAAGCTCCAGAATGCTGGAGTTTGTATAGTTTGTATTATTTTGAAATTGATTCCAGACATCTTATTTTATCCATAAATATTTCAGTATTTATCTCTAGAAGATAAGGATTGTTGAACAATACTGTGGTATATCCCTATTTCAGATACCCAGTCGGTATTTTCAAATACATACCCTATGAGTATTCAAGTTTGAAATTGTTTTAAGAATCCTTTTTTTTTTTTTTTAACTCAGGCTCTAAATAAGGTACACAAATTGTGATTGGTGATATATATTTTTAAAAAATTTTATTGAGGTATAATTTGCATACAATAAAATGTACCTATTTTCACTATAGATTTTGTTGAATTTTGAGAAATATAGGCATCACTTCAATCACCACCACCACAGTCAAGATACCACAATTTATTTATTTACTTATTGATGGACATTTGGGTTAAGTCTTTTTTTAATCTATAGGTTTAATCTCTCTCTCTCCTTACACCTTCATTTGTTGGAATCTAGGTTGATTGTTCTGTAGAGTTTCTCACAGTGTGCATTTTGCTGATTACATTCTTGTCCTGTGGTATACATTAACATGGCTTTTGTCCTCTGTATTTCCTGTATGTTCATATGTGGACCCACATATTTTGATAATTATATTTCAGTACAATTGGTTTTCATTGTAATTTTATGCATTTTATTTTATTGATTTACTAATATTATTGTGAGAAAGGGTTTATAATGGATTTCACCAGATTCGAAGCAGCCCATGGCATAAAAAGGTTAAGAACCATTGGTTTAGACGTACCATTAAGAATAGAATGCTAGTAGCATATTTAAGTACTTATTTTTAGCTTTGACATAAAAAGGTTGAGGTGACGAGGTTAAAATCACCAAGAAACTTTGACTAGAAAACAAAACTAAGACAGTGTCCTGTGAATTGCTTGATTCTTTTTTTTTTCCTTTTTTTTGGTGGGGGGGAGGAAGATTAGCTCAGAAATCACAAAGAAAAAAAAAAAAATGCATCGTTGTGCTAACCAGTTAGGCTCAATCAAAAATAGCCTTCCTGGGTCAAGACTTAAGTGGTGTATGTAAAGTTTCAAATAGTTTTATTTATTTATTTACTTTTTTCCCCCAAAGCCCCAGTAGGTAGTTGTATGTCATAGCTGCACATCCTTCTAATTGCTGTATGTGGGACGAGGCCTCAGCATGGCCGGACAAGGGTGCGTAGGTGCGTGCCCAGGATCCGAACCCTGGGCCACCAGCAGCGGAGCACGCGAGCTTAACCGCTAAGCCACGGGGCCGGCCCGCAAATAGTTTTAAATTATATTGTAGTTAATTTTTTTAAATGGTGTATGTACTTTGTTATACTAATCTAAGGTGCATGAGGATATGCTCTAGTTTTTCTTGTCACTTACACCTCTCTTTTTCTCATGGAGTACATAACCCTTTCCACAGTGGTTTTTGACACAGATAATTTCAGTGTAAATTTGCTTTGTCGTTCTAAAAGTAGATGTATAAAAGGAACTTAACAGCTGTGGGTCTCACAGGGTTATGACATTTGATTTCCTTTGTGTTGGTCTTATTGGAAATTTGTTTTTAAAATGTTTTTCTGAGAGGATTCATCCTTAAAAGGCTTTTTGTTTGTAGAAAAAGCTTTTTAGTTCTAGAGATTATAATTAATCAGATTAAAATGTTGACTGGGGAAGTTTGCATATTTAGTAAGTTTAAGGAATGATTGACATAGAGACTAGTGACTTATTTTTTAATTTGATGGGGTTAATTTCATGCCAGTGTTCTTGATTGGGAAGCGTGTTTACTTAAAAGTTTATAAAACACTGGAATTGAATAGAAAAATCCAAACATCTTTTAAGATTGAGGAGTGTTAAAGAACCCATTTCCTTAATCTGAAAGTAGAGGTAGTCTTCAAAGATTTTACAAAAATACTCATAGTAGTATATGAAAAGAATACGGAATTTATATTTATTACAAAAAGGTCAGATCACATTTTTATCTTGATTCTGTTCTATCTAAGCAACCATATATTATGAAATAAGGATAAAAGTCACTAGTCAAGTGAAATATTAGAGGTATTCATAAATTTCCCAGTCATTTTTTAAATTATAATTTTACTAAGAATAAGTCATAAGGTTAGAAGTTAATTTCCTTCTCAGCAATTGTACTGTAAATAATAGTCCTATTAAGCCAGGTAGGAAGAGCCCTTTGCATTCACACCGGGGACTCTCAGTGTGGATTTTTGCTAACTTATGTTTTAGTCTCTTGGCTTCTGGTCCTTCAGCTTTGTTCTCTCCAGCCTTCACTTTTTGATCAGCTTAACTTGCTCCTTTATTCTTCATCTAACTGCTTTATTTATTGCCATTACTTTAAGAGATGGTTAATTGGGGCCTACCCCCTGGCGTAGCTGTTAAGTGCGCGCTCCACTGCTGGCGGCCCGGGTTCTGATCCCGGGCGTGCACCGACGCACCGCTTCTCTGGCCATGCTGAGGCCGCGTCCCACAGACAGCAACTAAAAGGATGTGCAGCTATGACATACAACTATCTACTGGGGCTTTGGGGGGAAAATAAATAAATAAATAAAATCTTTAAAAAAGATTAGTTTTACTTAGTAAATAGATTCTCATTAGATTGGTGTAAAATAATGCATTTTTTTTTCACTGAAGTAATGGTGCCTGTAATAGTTCTGAAGAATTTTGTCATTCAAGGCTTTACTGAAAACATTGCCTTTTCCCAAGAGTTACAGTCATCAAATTTTTATGTACAGGAATCTAGGCATTCACCGCAGATTGAATAAACAGATGATTATAGTTTTGTTGGTTGAATAAGCTTATCTTCAGTCTTCAGGTTTTCTTAAACCCTTTCTAATTAGAACCAAAAAATAGTTTTTCATATAAAAAAAGTATTGTGTTCGTAGCAGCTTTATTCACAATATGCAAAAGATGGAAGCAGCCCTAGTGTCCATGACCTGTGAATGGGTAAACAAAATACATACAATGGAGTATTCTTCAGTCTTAGAAAGGAAGGAAATTCTGACACGTAAATGTTACAACATGGATGAACCTTGAAGACATTATGCTAAGTGAAATAAGGCAGTCACAAAAGGACAAATATTGTATGATTCTACTTATATTAGGTACCTAGAGCAGTCCAATTCATAGAAACAGAAAGTGGAATGGTGGTTGCTTTTTGTTTGTTATAAGCAGTACTGCAGTAAGCAGTTTGGTACATTGTTTGCAGATGTGCAATTATACATGTATGAAAAATTCCTAGGAATGGAATTTCTGGGGTTGTGTACTTAGTTGTTAATACTACATACTATCAAATTGTCTTCCTAAGAGGTTTCTCTAATTTATACTCCTACAGACAGTATTATGAAAAGTGCCTGTTTTCTTATACTCTTAGTGATACCTAGGTATTGTTAAAATTTAAGTCTTTGTGTTATATGGTGCTTTTTCTAAAATTTGAATTTTCAAAATTTTTAGTGAAATTGAGCAGCTTTTTTGAGTGTTCTGTTTTGTTTATCAATTGTGTGTGTGTGTGTATTTTTTAAAAACTTCCTGTTCGGGGCCGGCCCCGTGGCTTGGCGGTTGGGTGCGCACGCTCCGCTGCTGGCGGCCCTGGTTCGGATCCCGGGTGCGCACCGACGCACCGCTTCTCCGGCCACGCTGAGGCCGCGTCCCACATACAGCAACCAGAAGGATGTGCAATTATGACATACAACTATCTACTGGGGCTTTGGGGGAAAAAAATAAATAAATAAAATTAAAAAAAAAAACAAAACAAACTTCCTGTTAGGTATTTTGCCTGATTTTTGGGACTTCTGTCTCCCTTGATTTGTAAGAACCGTTTGTATATTGAGGAAATCATTTATTTCTCATGTGTTGCAAGTATTTTTCCCCATTTGTCTTTGGACTATATTTTGCTATTAGGGAGCTGTAATTTTTATGTGTTTGATTTATGTGGTCTTTTCCTTTATGACTTAGGGATTTTACCTCATGTTGAGAGTCTAGACCCAAGATTTTACAAATTAATCAAGTTTTTTTGGGGGGGAGGCAGAGAGATAACACAAATCAGCAAACTGTTACAGATCATTCCTCCTCCCCCCACTTTTTGTATCACCTTTCCCCCCATCCCTCCAAGTAGAGAAAAAGTATTAGCTTTTTCTGAAATGAGACTAGGGCTCTGTGGTTGACTGCCTTTTGCTGGCATTTGGGATTCTGAGCCTGTCTTTTGCCATCTTTAGTAATTATTCATACTTAAAAGATAGTGTGATTAAAAGAGGACTATATTAATTATTTAAGAATAGTTTATAAATCCATTTTATACATAAGTTTATTTCACAGTAGATTTCCTGAAAGAATTCTGTATCACCATGAAATGAAAATAGCAGATTTTGACTGTCATCAGTAATGGGTCACTTATCTTCCCAGTCAGACAGGCTTGAAATAGAAAATGTCTTCCAAGTGTGCCTAGTTAGAGGAAGCGTGGCATGTAGTTGATTTATATTGAGATAACGTAGACGCTTGTGACTAAAGGAGAAATAAAATCTTTTGTAAGATTTTATATCCTACAAAGGACAGTGACAGATACTACTTTATGTCTTTTACTTTTAATAACAGTTTTATCGAGATATAATTTACATGCATAAAATTCATCCTTTTAAAGTGTACAATTCATTTGTTTTTAGTATATTCGCAGAGTTGTGCAGCCATCACCACTAATTTCAAAACATTTTCATCACTCCAGAATGAAACCCAGTACCCATTAGCAATCACTCCCCATTCTTCCTTCTCCCCAGCCCCTGACAATTACTAATCTACTTTCTAGTTCTATGAATTTGCCTATTTGGACCTTTCATATATATGAAATCATATAATATGTGACTGGCTTCTTTCACTTAGCATAATGTTTTCAAGGTTCATCCATCTTACAGTATGTATTAGAACTTTGTTCCTTTTTATTGCCAGTGTTCCATTATATGGACATACCACATTTTTAAAACTTGTTTATTAGTTGTTGGACATTTGGGTTGTTTCCATTTTTTGGCTATTATGAATAATGCTACTATGAACATTTCTGTACCAGTTTTATTGTGGACATATGTTTTCAGTTCTCTTGGAGTAAGAGTGAGATTGCTGGGTTATATAGTAATTTTATTTATTTGTTTATTTTTTTGGTAAGGAAGATTGGCCCTGAGCTAACATCTGTTGCCAATCTTCCTCTTTTTGCTGAGGAAGATTAGCCTTGAGCTAACATCTGTGCCCATCTTCTTCTGTTTTGTACATGGGATGCTGCCACAGCATGGCTTTGACAAGCAGTGCATCGGTGTGCTCCCGGGATGTGCCTCCTGGATCCGAACCCCGGCCCGCCGCAGCAGAGTACGCAC
Organism: Ceratotherium simum simum; assembly: GCF_057802395.1. Classification (NCBI taxonomy): domain Eukaryota; kingdom Metazoa; phylum Chordata; class Mammalia; order Perissodactyla; family Rhinocerotidae; genus Ceratotherium; species Ceratotherium simum. Next base: position 38,969,752 of record NC_141921.1, on the reverse strand, counting down.
ACTTAACCGCTAAACCATTGGGCCAGCCCCAAGTTTAACATTTTGAGGAACTGCCAAATTGTTTACCAAAGTGGCTGCACCATTTTACAATCTCACCAGCAATGCATTAGGGTTTAGATTTCTCCTTATCATCACTTGTTATTATCTGTCTTTTTTATTTTAGCCATCCCAGTGGGTGTGAAGTGGTATCTCATTGGTTTTGGTTTGTATTTCCCTAAAGACTAATGTTGTTGAGCAAATTTTTGTATGTTTATTGGCCCTTTGTATATTTTCTTTGGCGAATTGTGTATTTATAGCCTTTGCCCATTTTTAAATTGCATTTTGTCTTTTTCATTGTTGAATTGTAGGAGCTCCTTATCAGATATATAATTTGCAAATATTTTCTCCCTGTTTTCTGTGGGTTTATATCAATTTTTGATATTTATTTTTGAATTGAATAAACCATTAACTTTTAATCTATCATTGTCATGCTAACGATATAAATTTATCTTTATCTTTCTAGATAATTGTTCAAACTTAAGTTTTACTTTTGGTTTTAACTTATTTTAACTGTTATAATATGACATATTACAGATATTGCCATCTTATTTGGTTATGTCCGAATTGCAAGAGTTTTGCACTCTAAGTATATGATTCTGAGTCCTGTGTCACCCTTAATGTATTGAAGTATGGGAGTATCAGTAATTGTGAATGAGGTAGCTTTAATATCTACCTCTGTTGTGTTGATAACAAGCAGTAGCTTTGATTAATTTTAAAAGATTGGAATTATAGAGTTAAAAATGGTTAAAATAGCTAATTTTATGTTACATTTTATCATAATAAAATTTTAAAAAGTTTGACCTCTGATTATATAGGAAAATTGGGCCAGCTCTAATTTAAATGCTATTATGATATATTTAAGTTTCTAGAGATTCTGCCTTTTGGTGTAGCTGAAGTATTTCCAGTCACTGGTATAGGAAATAAAATAAAGGTCTGACACAGAGACGAAACCAGTCTTTGGTCTAAATATAAAATCAAGTGGGTTGATTTATAAATTAGTAATTCCTTCATAAAAATTCGTGCTATAAAGAGGTGGTATAAGTGTTGATGTTACTGCAGTATTCCAGATGGTTTGGTGGTTGTAATGGATATATTTATGACCCAACTGTCTGAGTTCGAAAGAGGAGTGATTTTTAATCTTGTTAATATAAAAAACAAACAGATATAAACATTTATTGTCTCTGCTATTATAGGTAGCCCAACCAAGCTTTAATATTTATCTCTTAGGCCTTTTTATTCCTTATGGCATGTTCATTTGCTCTTCGCTTTCTGTCTCTTTATACTTATTGATCATTTGCTTTTGAATAAGGAACAGCTTGGCCACGATGGGATGGAAGGGTGGAAAAGTGGGCAATACACAAATCCATTGGTAGTTTTTTTTTTTTTTTTTAATTTATTTATTTTTCCCCCAAAGCTCCAGTAGATAGTTGTATGTCATAGCTGCACATCCTTCTAGTTGCTGTATATGGGACGCGGCCTCAGCATGGCCAGACAAGCAGTGTGGCGATGCGCGACCGGGATCCGAACTCGGGCCGCTGGTAGCGGAGCGCACGCACTTAACCGTTAAGCCATGGGGCCGGGCCGGCCCCAAATCCATTGGTAGTTTGATAAAATATGTGATCTTTGGAAAGTGATGTATTGGGTTTTAGAGGAGTAGGTGTGTAGGTTAATCACATGCCTCTTCACAGAGGCTGATATTCTCCTCATTTACAATCCTGTAACTCTACCTGGAATAGCAGGACAACATTGAAACTTTAGAAGAGATCTCTCTACGTGGAAATAGAGCAGTAATATTAGTAATCATAAAAGACTCAGATGTGATCTTTTAACTCGAGGAGTTAATTGGGCAAAGAAGTAGATGCAGAATTTGAATGTATTAGCTTATCAGTGGAATGGACCTGTTGTCATATTTCGATAATAACTTGGGGAAGATTGTTTTCTGTAGTAGGAGGACTTGTGTGAATACAAAGTATGTGGCTATTCTTTCTTATTGCTTATTAGTAGGGTCAGTTGCAAAAGCTAGGATTAAAATTAATCATTGCATTCTTATTGATAACCCAGCCAATAATGGTTGAATGCAGTGCCTTCTGGAAAGAAAAGGGGTATTGAGAGAATTCACTGGGTTTTAACATACAAATGATCTTTAGCTTTGTGTAATTGGTGTCAATTTGGAAATTACTGAGTTGCTTGTGGAGTTGATGAAAACAGTTTAGAATAGGAGGAATCTTCTTTTCACCTATCAGGAAACTGAAAATTGTAAATAAATTAAATGAGACTAGGGATCTTTGTTTTGTTCCCTGGTATGCATCAAGTGCCTAGAACAGTGCCTGTTACAAACCCACATAATTAATAATTGAGTTAGGATCAGAACCGTAGTCTCTTTTCTTATGCTCTAGTGCTTTCCCTCCACTATATCATGTTGCTCTCAAGTATAAAATCTGAGGTCATTACTACAATGAAATTATATTCTTCAAGGAACTGCTAAGGACAGTCAGTGCTTATTACATAAATTGTCAAATGTTGAAATCAAACATTTCGCAAACCTGGCATTATTTTGGGCAATTTTTAAATTCTCTCTTAAAAACTTAGAAGAATACAGTGTATGTTGATCAGTTTAATATATATATATATATTTTTTTCTTTTTTTTTTTGTGAGGAGATCAGTCCTGTGCTAACATCCGCCAATCCTCCTCTTTTTTTGCTGAGGAAGACGGCCCTGGGCTAACATCTGTGCCCATCTTCCTCCACTTTATATGGGACGCCGCCACAGCATGGCTTGCCAAGCAGTGCGTCGGTGCGCGCCCGGGATCCGAACCAGCGAACCCCGGGCCGCCGCAGCGGAGCATGCGCACTTAACCGCTTGTGCCACCGGGCCGGCCCCTAATATATATTTTTTAAATTTATTTATTTTTCCCCCTGAAGCCCCAGTAGATAGTTGTGTGTCATAGTTGCACATCTTTCTAGTTGCTGTATGTGGGACTCGGCCTCAGCATGGCCGGAGAAGTGGTGCGTCAGTGCGCGCCCGGGATCTGAACCCTGGGCCGCCAGCATCGGAGCGCGCACACTTAACTGCTAAGCCACGGGGCCGGCCCAGTTTAATGTTTTTTGATGGTGAAGATTTTTGACCAAACAGAAGCCAAGTTAGTATTGTTTTTTGATTGTGTTTTTGAAGACAAATCTATTAGATTGTTATATACTGCAGCTTGTAGCAGTCAAGCACAATTTCTTAGCTTTATGTTCTCATGTGTTTAATTTAGGTTTTCTGAATTTTTTTTTTTTTTTTTTGTGAGGAAGATCAGCCCTGAGCTAACATCCATGCCAATCCTCCTCTTTTTGCTGAGGAAGACCGGCCCTGAGCTAACATCTATTGCCAATCCTCCTCCTTTTTTCCCCTTTTTCTCCCCAAAGCCCCAGTAGATAGTTGTATGTCATAGTTGCACATCCTTCTAGTTGCTGTATGTGGGACGCTGCCTCAGCATGGCGGGACAAGTGGTGCATTGGTGCGCGCCCGGGATCCGAACCCCGGCCGCCAGCAGCAGAGCGAGTGCACTTAACCGCTAAGCCACAGGGCCGGCCTTCTGAATTCTTCAAAAAGTAGAAATGAGTTAACTTATTACCACAACCAGTGACCGTGCCATTTTAGAAACTGATACTTTGTATGTATTACTGGAGAGTATTCCGTATGTTCTCTGAAAGCCTGTAGCTAAGGCTTGATGATGTTAAAAAAGAAAATATTATCTAATTGTGGTTTGATTATTTTTGGTCTTTTTAAATTAGTAAACGTCAGGTGAATGTTTCATCTTGAATACTTGAGGAATACTTGAATACTGTAGGAAATATGTTGTTTTGGAAAAAGTAGACAAAATCAGGACATCACACTTACCAGCTGAGTTTTCATGGATATGAAGAGTTAAGCAGCGTTTTTTTTCTTTTAATTTGGGAGTTACCAATCTTCTCAATATAAAAGAGTAACGTAGATTTGTAATAACTGATCGAGTTCTCCTTTGTTAAATTTGGAGATAAGTTTGTGTTGTATGCAAAGTGTACTCTCCTTATATAAAAATGGTAGGGAAAGTAAGCCCACCCTTGTGAGGAAGGAGCACAATGTGACTTTGTTCTACATATATAATCTATGAGCTCTTTGGTCCTTCTTTCAATATTGCATTTAGCTCTTTATTATTCGGGATTTAAGCTTAAACATTTGTTTTCTGTGTATTGTTTTTTGGCTAATTGACTTTTTTTGATGGGGAGTTGGCCGCTGCTTTCCTCCTTTTTTCATAGGAGAAAAACCTCTGCAACCTTGGGTTTAGTGATGAGCTTTGTGTGTGTGTGTTTGATAAAATATATATAATATAAAATTTATTAACCATTTTAAAGTGTACAATTCGGTGGCATTAAGTATATTCACAATGTTATGTAACTATTACCACTATCAATTTCTAGAATTTTTTCATCCCATACAGAAACTCTGTAACCATTAAGCAATAACACTTCATTTCCCCCTTCCCCCAGCCCCTGGTAACGTCTATTCTACTTCCTGTCTCTATGAATTGGCCTATTATAGATACCTCATATAAGTGGAATCATAAACTATTTGTCCTTTTGTGTCTGTCTTATTTCATTTAGTATGATGTTTTCAAGGTTTATCCATGTTCTAGCATGTATCAAAACTTCATTTTCTTTTTATGTCTTAATATAATACAGTAGTCCCTCCTTATCTGAGGAGGATACGTTCCAAGACCTGCAATGGATACCTGAAACTGTGGATAGTACTGAACTTTATATATACTATGTTTTTTCCTATACATACATAACTATGGTAAAGTTTAATTTATAAATTAGGCATAGTAAGGGGGCCAGCCCGGTGGTGCAAGCGGTTAAGTGCGAGTGCTCTGCTCCGGTGGCCTGGGGTTCGCCAGTTCGGATCCCGGGTGCGCACCCATGCACTGCTTGGCAAGCCCTCCTGTGGTGGTGTCCCATATAAAGTGGAGGAAGATGGGCATGGATGTTAGCCCAGGCCCAGTCTTCCTCAGCAAAAAAAGGAGGATTGGCAGATGTTAGCTCAGGGCCGACCTTCCTTGCAAAAAAAAAAAATTAGGCATAGTAAGAGATTAACAATAACTAATGATAAAATAGAATAATTATAACAATATACTGTAATAAAAGTTACCGTAGATCTTAGCAACCTCAGCATACAATTTTTTTTCTTTCCTGATTAAGTCACAAACTTTCACCTTTTCACTTAAAAGGAAGCACTTTACGGCTTCTCTTGGGCATATCCGAATTGCCAGCATCACTCCTCTGGTGCTTTGGGGCCATTATGAAGTAAAATAAGGGTTACTTGAACACAAGCACTGTGATACAGCGACAGTTGATCTGATCACTGAGATGACTACTAAGTGACTAACAGGCAGGTAGCATATACAGCGTGGATACGCTGGACAGAGGGATGATTCACTTGCAGGCAGGAGGGAGCGAGATTTCATCACACTAGTCAGAATGGCACACGTGATCTAAAACTTGTGAATTGTTTATTTCTGGAATTTTCCATTTAGTATTTTTGGGCCACAGTTGACCTGGTTTGTATGGAAAGAACTATTTCAGTTTTTCAATTTTCTTCTCCAAATTAAAAAGATCCTTTCGTCAGTTCATTTACACAAAATAATTTTGACCTGAAAAGTGAAACCATGAATAAGGAGGGGACTACTGTATTCTGTTGTATATGTATATACCACATTTTGTTTATCTACTCATCCATTGATGGACACTTGGGTTGTTTTCATCTTTTGGCTATTGTGAATAATACTGCAATGAACGTTGGTGTATACATAATCTAATTGGGCCCCAGTTTTCAGTTCTTTTAGGTATATACCTAAGAGTCGAATTGCTGGGTCATAGGGTAATTCTGTGCTTAGCTTTTGGAGAAAATGGCACATTTCCACAGCGGCTGCACCATTTTACAGTTCCATGAGCTATGCATGAGGTTTCAAATTTCTCCCCATCCCTGCCAACACTTGTTCTTTCTTTTCTTTTTTTTTCCTTTAAATAATAGCCATCCTACTGGCTGTGAAGTGATATCTCATTGTGGTTTTGATTTGCATTTCCCTAATGACTAATGATTTTGAGCATCTTTTCCTGTGCTTTTCTGCCATCTGTATACCTTCTTTGATGAAGTGTTTTGCCTATTTAAAAAAAAATGGATTGAGTTGCAAGATTTCTTGTACTCTAGATACAAGTCTTTTGTCAGATACATTGGAAGGTATTTTTTAATGTTTGTGTGGAAAGAACTATTTCAATTTTTATCAATTTTCTTTTCCAAATTAAAAAGATCCTTTCATCACTTCATTTACACCAAATAATTTTGTTACTTCTAGTTCAGGTGTATGATGAAACTGGATTTTAGGATTATGTTTCCCTTGTGAGAGGTAGTAACTTAAACCATACTAGAGAATATAAGAAGAAAAGTTCTGCTTTCTGATAATGTTTTCAGCTTCTTCAGGGGAAGTGCAAAATTATGATCTTGGATTGTCAGCAAATAAGAGTGCTATATTTAAAAGTGCTGTCCCTGCCTTTCTAAAATGCCAAATTATAAGTACATAGAATATAATTAACTCCTAATAGAATTTGTAGAATATTCATGAATTATTTTTATTCCAAATAATTATATTTATTATATATATGCTTCAAAGTATAAAAGGTGCCCTAAAATTTTTCTTTACAGACATAGTAAACATTTTTTTGGAATAAAAATGATAACATATATATGGTCTATCAAAGATTTTCTCGTATTTATTAATTTATATGAAAAATAATTTTAATTATACCTAAATTATAAATTTTAAGTTTTCTTTTAACCCCTTGAAAAAAAATTAAATAGAAAAATATAGACTGTCACTTGCAAATGGACACACAAAATATTTGGATTTATTTTGCCTTCAAGTAAGGAGTGTTTGAAATCATCTCATTTTTTCAGTGAGATCATTTTCACTTAATTAATTAAAATGAAATCTTTATAAAGTAGCTATTTCTAGTTTCAATTTTTACTTTAATAATCTTTTAAGATTTGTAAGTTACTTTGATCAATCTTAGGTTCAAGATCCTTTTTTTAGAATGTAAAAATTTCTAATAACTTCTGAGATTCATTTCAGCTAAGTGTTCTAGAAAGGTAAAAGATAGTTTAGTAAATATTATATTTAAGAAATGAAAGCAATCAAATAATGTGGTTAAAATATTTGTAAATACTTGCCCCAAGAAAGAAAAATGTGAGTGTAAAAGCCATTTTAAATGTTACTTTGCAACCCTTCCCCCATGTATACATAATATAAATTGTCTAAAAATGAGAAAAAAATTTTCAAAAACTGTTTTTGGAAAATTATTGCTGTGCCACAATAATGTTGACTTTATTTTTTCCAGATATGGCCGCGTGGAAAGTGTCAAAATTCTCCCCAAGAGGGGATCTGAAGGAGGAGTGGCTGCCTTTGTGGATTTTGTGGACATCAAAAGTGCACAGAAAGCTCACAATTCAGTCAACAAAATGGGAGATAGAGACCTACGCACGGATTATAATGAACCAGGCACCATTCCGAGTGCTGCTCGGGGATTGGATGATACAGTTTCCATAGCATCTCGTAGTAGAGAGGTTTCTGGGTTCAGAGGAGGTGGTGGAGGGCCTGCTTATGGCCCCCCACCATCACTTCATGCACGAGAAGGACGTTATGAGCGGAGACTTGATGGGTAAGTTGCAAGGTTTCTCTAGGCAGGTATTTTGTATTTGATATGGTGAGAAACAGAAACTCATATTTAGGGGCCCCAGATGGATTTAAAGTTTTGGGCATTCTCAATGTTTCCTATTTTGGGTTGGAAACGGAAGTGATTTCTATCCCAGTGGCTGGTATCTTATGGAATCGTAGAGGATATTTCCTGCAGCTGGTTGGATATCTACTCCTGAGAGATAAAGTGGTGGAAGATTTGGTATGGCAGCATCAGTTTTGGAGTTACCTGTCTTCTAGAATTAATTATTCCTTCTCTTGGATAATGTTAAGGCCTTCCTTGGATATATCCGTTACATGATGGAGCTATTTGGCTACAGATTTTGTGGTTGTACTATATGGAATATTTCTGGAATATTAGAGCCTACAGATTCTTTTAGAAGTTGATATCTGCTTATCAGTTTTCACTACATGAAGTGTACAAATGAATTGGATTGTCACCAAAAAACCTAGCAGACCATAATGATTCAACCACTTGGATTCTACAAACAATACTTTAACCTGGAAATGTGTACTTGGATGAAGAAGAGGGAAGTCGATGTTTGATGTTTCCATTTTGGATCTACACAGTTTCCATGTTGGAATTATACTCCTTGATGGAATGGGGAAAAATTGAGATGATGGACGTTCCTAAATCCTGGAATATCGCCATTCTTTTCTAATTGCTGGAATGTTGGGGATGTCATGCAGTCAAGATTCCATTAGCCCAGGGGAAGAGGATTACTATCTTGTTTCTTAAGCAAGTTGCTATCCAGTTAAAGGTACTTTAGCTTTGAACATATGGTGACGATCAGTTGTGGATACAGCAATCAAAATTGACTGTGCTGGATGGCTACAAAGGTGAACTATTGGCGAGCAACTGTGCCTTCCTCACTTGGTGGAATCAAAGAAGATATTTCTTCTTCTGTCAGCTGCCTGATTCATACTTAGGGCTGGAAATTTTTATGAATGTGGATCAATTTATAATTGTCTACTATCTCAAGAAAGAAGTCTGGGGGTTTGAGAGTTACAGTTTGTCTGGGACTACTTGCTTCCACTGGAATTATTTTATCTGGTCACTAAGATTTCTTTTTCCTTGTGGTTCATCTAAATATCATTTGACACCCTTGCCCATTAAGAAGGTGGATTACCCCCATAAGAGGGGCCAAAATTGGGGAAGTTATGTTCACAATTCTCTCCCTAGATTTAATTGGGATTATAGGTCGTGTTTCCACAGTTGGAAAAGGTTGGTATGTCCTGACCTGTGTATATTAGCCCCTCTCCTAACCCAAGTCAAACTCTCTCTTTTTTTCCCACTAACTCTAGAAGTATTTAGTACTAATAGATGAATCAAAGAATAGCTGTTAGATTTCAGCTCTGCTAGCTTCTTGTGCCTGCCTTCTGTATCTTCCTAATGGATAAGAACTTTGCGTATTTATAAAATATCAGCTGTAGCAGTAATTCTTCTAGAACTGTTGCCTATTGCTTCTGTTATATCATTAATAACAGCTTTCACTGATTAACATTTGATAGGGTGCTAATTGAATTATTTATGAAATTTTCTCTTAAGTCTCAAAGGAAACCCTCTTGTTTGTTAGGCATTGAAATATCTATCCAGATTCCAGAAATGTAGTGAATAAAAAAGGAGAAAGTCATTTAATATATTTAATTAGGAAAGATATTATTGAATTTTTTGCCACGCCAGTTGCTTTTCATAATAGCAGCAGAAAGCGAAAGTAGCCTAGGAAGGTATGGTTGCCACTAAGTGAAATGGTGGGTGAAGATGAAGATTAGTTGGAGAGATTCGGGATCTAGGGACATACTGGGGACATGGTATTAGTTGTAAGATTTTTGCCAGGTATTTGTCATTGGAGAGATTCTAATTCTTCTGTATCTTTCATGATTCCTTAATCTCTTTTGATAGATAGATCCAAAGATAAGGTTGAGAAGAAACTCAACCTCAAGTTGAGATTCAAGTGAAACGGTCTTTTAGGAACTCGGGAAATGAGTTCTGGTTTCCTACAAAAGTAGAGAACTTAAGATTTCTTTATGGTGTTAGAATTGTTTTTTAATATTAACACATAATTGCATGTAGGTAATTGTACATGCAACAATTTTTGTACTCTTAGGTTGACAAATATTCATGTCCTATGGAAATTTTTTTTTTAAGTTAAATCATTGCTAATAGCAACCTTAGAGTATCTTACAGTTCCCAGAGTTGCCTAATTTTATGATGGGCAACTTGAGTATAGCTAAAACCTAAGAGAACATATTTCCTGTAACCATTAAGTACATACATTAGCAAATTGAATCATGGAATAGGTGTTTTAAAAATTATGTGGAATTTGATAGTACAAGGAGATAAAATAACCTTTATTCCGTAATTAGTTAAATCTACCATAGAATAGCGTGTGGCAACCCAATATTTTGATATCCTAAGTGGGTTTTTTTGTTTGTCTTTTTAAGGTTCTTTTTATTATTAAAGGTGATTGTTTGGGCACAGCAATTTATATAATCTAGTAATTTTTATAGTTACCCAACAAGTCGAAAACTAATGAGAAAAAGTTACACTTAAATTTTTTTCTGACCTTTGAAAATGCCCTCCTCCTGCTGGGACATGCATTGTAATAGGGCTTTCATGTCTATGTTAAAATGTATCATGGAAATTTTGCCTAAAATAAATTTGCAAAGTAAATAAAAATTTGGTATATATTTTGATCAGATGAAAATATAGAAAACTTTGATATTAAAACTCTCTTCTTGTTCCATTAAACTTAAAATGAAAAGGAGGTGGCATACGTATATTTCTATATATAAGCCAGAAAATCCCTAATCAAAAGAGCAACTGACTTGCAGAACACTAGTCATGAAAGCCCAATATCAATTAAAACAATGATTGCTCAGCTGTGAAAATAGTTTCTGGAGTCAAGTAAAATGTTAAGCTTGTTAGTGTTTGCTTACTAAGTAGGTTTATGCTGTTTAGAAAATGACCAGTTGCAAAGACAAAAGACAGTGCTGAAGTGAATGTTTGCATGACTTGCTTTTAGTTTTGCTTGCCCCTTTCTGATTGATTAAATATTTTTCCCCCCTCCTAAATGCAGGGCTTCAGATAACAGGGAGCGTGCTTATGAACATAGTGCCTATGGACACCATGAACGGGGGACGGGAGGATTTGATCGGACAAGACATTACGATCAGGATTACTATAGAGATCCTCGAGAGCGGACTTTACAACATGGGCTCTATTATACTTCTCGGAGTCGAAGTCCAAACCGTTTTGATGCTCATGACCCCCGATACGAACCTAGGGCTCGGGAGCAGTTTACACTGCCCAGTGTGGTACACAGGGATATCTACAGGGATGATATTACCCGGGAGGTACGAGGCAGAAGGCCAGAGCGGAATTACCAGCACAGCAGGAGTCGGTCACCACATTCATCCCAGTCTAGAAATCAGTCTCCTCAGAGGCTGGCTAGCCAAGCGTCTAGACCCACAAGGTCCCCTAGCGGCAGCGGCTCTAGGAGTAGATCCTCCAGTAGTGATTCAATCAGCAGCAGCAGTAGTACCAGCAGTGACAGGTAGGTTAACAGCCTTTTGTTCTAACAGACAAGGTTTTGAATAAATTGTCACAATTTCTCCATGATCGATGATAATGATTTTTAGCATAGTAATATTTTTAAAAGAAAGTAATCTTGGATCATGTGTATAATGAATGAAGAAACTTTGATTAGCATGTGGCCATTGAATTAACCATTCTGTCAAGTACTTGAAGCTAAGTGCTGATTTGCAAATACTGTTTCATCATCCAGATGCTCAAGATTAAAATGGCCAAAAAGGAAGAAAAGTGCTAACTTTAGCTGTGTGGAGCAAATCTGTGCCACTGAAAATGTAGTATCTCTTTAAAATTTTTAATTTCTTAGATTATAATAGTAACTTATTTCTATTATTTTCGTTGAAAATTCGTAAAAGCTGTTTGGTTAAAGATGTACTGATGAAATATATTGTTGACACATTTATTATCAATGACTAAATCAACTTTAACTAATTTTAACATCAAGGTGGTAGCCAATTTATAGACTCAAGTAGAAAAGCTTTCTTTAAATGCAGGTTGTAACTTTGCTGTTCACTAAGCCTGAGTAAGCGAATTTCATTAGTTGAATTTTTTTTTTTTTTTTACAAAGGAGTTTTATCCTAAAGATGAAAATAATAAATTGAAGGTAAACTTAACAAGAAACAGTTTAGAAGTGAGGTATATGGGTTTTGAAATCATAGATCTAGGTAGATAGTATAGTTTACTACTTTTATACTTGGACAAGTTGCTTAAACTTTCTAGGCCTTAGCTTGCTCATCTTTTATAAGAACTGTGCTTCATAAAGTTATTGTGAAGATTAAAATGAAAGAAATGTATGTAAAGTGCTTAGCTTGATACTCATATATGTTATATACATACTGCCTTTAATAATTGCTAGGTATTATTATTACTACTTCAGATGTTGATAGTCTTTGAGCATTTCCCATTTCCAGTTCTTGTTCTTCAACCTGTTAATCCTGTATATCCTAGTTTTAAATTTAGATGGTGTATATTTTAAATTTACAGGATATAAATTCTTTGACTTGATTAATATGTCCAGATTATTTTTCTTTTAGTATTGCCTGCTTAGAATTAATTTAAGACAAGTGAATGATTGTGTAATTGACGAATGGTTCCTTTTAGGCCTCTTAAGTTTTCTAATTCAAAATAATAAATAGAAACATTTTATACATCTATCTGTGTATCTAGATATAATTCAAACATTCTGGAAGATGTACATATTATAATGAAACAAGCACTTAGTTTTGGGAAATCAGGAGAGTTAGGTTCTGTCTCCAGCTTTGCAGCTCTGTTGACGTGAATGAAAACTTTTAACTTCTCTTGATTTCATTTGGTGTATTGTTGAGATAAATGATTGACAAGACTCATTTGAATTCTATAAACTGATTATAAAATCTTGTCATGTCCCACTTTCTCCTACATAAAATTGTCTGAGATATTCAAGTTTCAGTCATTTCCCCAAACCTATCTCATTAAAGGGATGCCACTGCATTCCATTGCCTCAAAATTTATTTTTTTATTTTATTTATTTTTATTTTTTATTTTTTTTTGTGAGGAAGATCAGCCCTGAGCTAACATCCATGCCAATCCTCCTCTTCTTGCTGAGGAAGACCGGCCCTGAGCTAACATCTATTGCCAATCCTCCTCCTTTTTTTCCCCCTTTTTCTCCCCAAAGCCCCAGTAGATAGTTGTATGTTATAGTTGCACATCCTTCTAGTTGCGGTACGTGGGACGCCCCCTCAGCATGGCCCGACAAGCGGTGTGTTGGTGTGCTCCGAGATCCGAACCCGGGCTGCCAGTAGCAGAGCTCACACACGTAACTGCTAAGCCATGGGGCCAGCCCCTCAAAATTTATTTAAAAGCCAACTGATTGTGGAGGTGTTAAAGTTAGAGGAGAAACACCATACAAGGCCTTCAGGATGGCATTGTACTTTAGTGGGAGTTACAGTGGTTTGGGATCTGGCCCTTAGCATTGTAGGCTCAAAAGCGTGAACTCAGAGGTGATCTGATGGAATTTGATGGAGCTAATCCCTGTTTATGTAATCAAAAGAAACGGTTGTAGGACTGGCCTGGTTGCGTAGTGGTTAAGTTCACGTGCTCCACTTTGGCAGCTGGGAACTCATGGGTTCAGATCCTGGGCATGGACCTACACACCGCTCGTCAATCCATGCTGTGGCAGCATCCTACATACAAAATAGAGGAAGTTTGGCACAGATGTTAGCTCAGGGCCAATCTTCCTCACCAAATAAATAAATAAATAAAATTATACAAAAGTTAAAAAAAAAAAAGAAAAGAAACAGTTGTATGCTTCTGAATATTTACAGTCAGAAAGATAACTCCCACAAAGGCAGGATGAGCCTAGGACATCTACATCGGGACTAAATTACAATCATAGAGGATATTTCCTATTCTGTCAGCTGCCTGATTCATACTTGGAGCTGGAAATTTTTATGATTTCAGGCTATGAAGGATATGTAAGACTTTAACAAGAAGAGATGAGTTTTAGGCTAGATGGGGAGCATTGTGGGCAGAACTTAAAGAGATACAAGTAAGTGGAAGAATGTTTTGAGAACAGCAAATAATTAGAATGACTTAACCACACTAATGATTTTGAGTTTTATTCTTGATGCAGAAATGAGCTATCGAAGGATTTTGAGAAGGGAGATAGCTTGTTGAGATCTGTGCTTTAGAAAGGCATCTGGTGACTTAGAATAGGAGAGAGAGAGATTTTGGTTAGGAGGCTATTTCAGTAGCTCAGAGAAGGATAACTTGGACTGTGAGAGTGCCTGATTTGGGACAAGTGGGAGAGACATTGTATTAAGAATCAGATTATGTTGATTTATGAAAAACAGAATGAACTTTTTGGAGATATGACTGAATGATGGGCCTTTTGATGCTATTCTGTAAGAAGAGGACCAGGTCTTCCTTTGTGCACACCACAGAGCCTAGTATATTGCCTTTCTCAGAGTCATGTTCAACAAATGTTTGAAATACATAGACATGATTCTTAGTTTACATGAAAGATAAAGCAAAATTGATGTAAAAAGTTAAAAGATTTGGTCATTAGATTATGATTGAAGCAAGTGCACAGAAATAAAATCCTTTGGTGTTCAGAGCATATCCATTATCTCTGGGTTCAGCCTCCCTTATCAGATGTCCTCTTTTCCTTTATCATTATATTGACTTCTAGTGTAGTAGTATGAAATATTATGTGGATTGAGAATGTTCAGTTTCCTTTTGGAAGAAATAGGTTCGTTTTTGTATCTTTAAAACTTTATGATTGTGAAACTGACATTCCGAGTCCTTTAAAAAATGCTTAAAATTAACATCTTATAGTAGATAAAACATAGCTTGGTTTTATTTGTAGATACAAGTTTCTGTTTTGTCTACATGACTGACTGGGAAATTAATCACCCTCCATTGCCCTTCATTGTTACAGCTTTAGTGAACAGATTCCTAGCAGTGCATTTCAAATGAGTAAACATGGGATTAATGGCAGTCTAGTTGTGAAGTCCTTATAAGTGATACACTTACTGTTTCTGTAAAACTAGTCACAGTATTTAACTAGTGAGAACTGGGGCTTAATGGTATAAACTTTCCTATGTGCAGTCCTTTGCTGTTGTATCTCTTTCTTTGTAATGGTCATTTAGGGAGTCACTTTTCTTTTCAACAGAAAAGTTTAAATACATAACTTCCACAAAAGCATTTATTTTAAAAGCCCTTCACTGAAGTTGAACATGCTTTATTTCTATAGTTTCCTCTCATTGGATTTTTTTTTTCTATCACATTGTAAGAATTTTTTTAAATACAGGCTAAAGGAATTGAATAATTTGAAGTTAAATTAGTTTGTAAATTTTCTTAATACCTTAAAGTAGTTTTGACTGAGTTTTGTTTCCCAGTTGTTTATTTTGATCACAGCAGAGATGATTGGGCTGGCTCAGGGTCCCTGAACTTGGATGGGGAAAAAAAATTACATCTTTTTGTTAACCTATAACTGAAATTAAGCATTGCCTCCCATTATGAAAGTAGTCAACAAAAAAAGTGGTATTAACAGTATGAGTGGGCCAGCCCCGTGGCTTAGTGGTTAAGTGAGCGCGTTCCGCTACTGGCAGCCGGGGTTCGGATCCCGGGCGCGCACCGACGCACCACTTGTCCGGCCATGCTGAGGCCACGTCCCACATGCAGCAACTAGAAGGATGTGCAACTATGACATACAACTATCTATTGGAGCTTTGGGGGGAAGAAGGAGGAGGATTGGCAATAGATGTTAGTTCAGAGCCGGTCTTCCTCAGCAAAAAGAGGAGGATTAGCATGGATGTTAGCTCAGGGCTGATCTTCCTCACAAAAAAACAAAAACCAAAAAAACCCAGCATGAGTTACTTTGTTACCAATATAAATCCACAAGTAATTTATTATTATTATAGTTGCAGATATCTCAAAATTGGGCTTATAGTCATCATTACTGGGAAATAGTTATTAAACTCAGTGTTAGGTATTGTTATTTAATGTTAATAAAGACATATTACTATATCACAGAAATTTAAACATTTTAATAACTGTGTCAATATAATTGGTTTCCTTTTTATCCCGATTTATTTTACTTTTTGCCTTTAGAAACATTATTCTGAAAAGTGGTCCATAGACTTCACCAGATTGCCAAAAAGGGGTTTTAGCAACTCTGTAGCCACAGTTAGCCCTTGATTCTACATCATGTAAGGATTTACTGAATGAATGGGAGGAAAAATGGATGAAAGGGTAATGGGAGGGAGTTGAGATTTGGATAATCCAAACCTTTTCTTGTTCCATCCCCTCCCGCTTCAATAGGTTACTTCCCTAAATGTCTTTTTAGGCTAAAGTTAACTTTTGAGTTTACATTTAGCCATCTATTTATTTAACAAATATCGCTTTTTTGTGCACTAAATTTATGGATAAGAGAGCAGGTTGTATGGAGTCCCAAGAATAGAGTCAGTTTGAATTAAACATTGGCTATGGCTAATCCAAAACAGAAAATCCACATGTCTAATTAAGAGTTAACTTGTAATTAAATTAATCTCTGTGTCTATGGCTAGGTGCATCTTTCCAACTTTACCAAAGGCAGCCCCATCTTCTGCCCCCTAAGAATTTTTTGGGGGGCCGGCCAGGTGGCGCAAGCAGTTAAGTGCGCGCGCTCCCCTGCGGCGGCCCTGCTTCACAGGTTCAGATCCTGGGCGTGCACCGACACACTGCTTATAGAGCCATGCTGTGGCGGCGTCCCATATAAAGTAGAGGAAGATGGGCATGGATGTTAGCTCAGGGCCAGTCTTCCTCAGCAAAAAGAGGAGGATTGGCATCAGATGTTAGCTCAGTGCTGATCTTGCTCACACACACACACACAAAATTTGGGGGGTGGTTTGTGATCAGCCTTTTCCTTTCTGTTCCTCTGAACCCTGTTGGTTTGTCTAAAGAAGAATATGTTAGATGACTACAGACTTTTATTCTTTCTAATCACAAAATTAGGCATTTAGATGGAAACTCCTAAAACGAATGTAGTAATAATAAGAAAGATAACTACATGAAAATAACTGTAGTGGGTGACATCTCATTGTCTCTTGTCTCTGGCTTTCAGTAAGCCATGTGGCCTTAAATTGTGCTTAGTTGCCTGTTAAAAGAAATTAGAATTTTAGAGCAAGCTTTCTTAAATAGATTTTAAAAATTGGAATAAGTTGATTTAAAAAATGTATTTGATGAAATTTTCCTTGTATAGTTATTACATTATTAGAATTTCTTTTGAATTGTCATAAGTTGGAAGATATAAGGAAGAAGCTTGGGGACAAGAAATCAGTGCCAGGACAGGAAACCTCACATGTGAAATAGCCTTTGTGGTGTTTCTTTTAAGTAACAAGAAAAGCATATAGAACTTCAAACAATCAGACTTTTCAACTCTGATGCTGTGTTAAGATATGGTATGTTTTATGCCCCTCTCTTGTCCAGTATGTTAGCTTTGCGTTAGAATAATTTACTTTTTATTGAAAGGGAAATGAAAAATATTTCTTATTGCTGGTATTATTTGTAGAACTTGTTTGTATATTTCTTTTAAATTATATATGTTGAGTAAATTATATCAAAAATTGTCTACAGCCCTACTCATTTTTTTCTGTTAGACAATTTAAGATTATTTTACCTGACTTATAGTTAAACAGTAATTAGAATATTGAACAAATTCTGGATTTTTACAACAGATACAGTTAAAAGGAATGTGACCCTTTTAACTAAAAAATGTGTTAGCATGAAAATCCCTCATCTTAATAGGAAGCTTTTTTTGTGTGTGTGTGTGAGGAAGATCAGCCCTGAGCTAACATCCAGTGCCAATCCTCCTCTTTTTGCCAAGGAAGATTGGCCCTGGGCTAACATCCGTGCCCATCTTCCTCCACTTTATGTGGGACGCGCCACAGCGTGGCTTGACAAGCGGTGCGTCGGTGCGTACCCAAGATCCGAACCTGGAAACCCTCGGCCCTAAGTGTAGCGTGCACACTTAACTGGTACGCCACTGGGCCGGCCCCAGGAAGCTTTTTTTTTTATATGAAGAACAGTTCTGCTAATCATTTTGTGAACAATATAGACGCTATAGATTACAGTTTCCTTGAGGGGAAATTTTATTCCAGTATCCTTTTGTCTATGATTTCATGAGGAAGTTTTACAGTTCATTTATTTTAGTTATGAGAGATAATTCCCTTTCAAGTTCATGTAGAAAATTTTTCAAAATTTCTGTCATCTTGCAGCCTTGTGAAAGAAAATAGATGAGGCTGAAAAGGTGAGAGAGAAACCATCAGGAATGTGGCATTGCATGTATCCAAGTGATAGTGACAGTATACCTTCCATTTCTCTTATTTACAAGTATGCTTATTTAGAATGTTGATTGGGGGAAGATATGCTCATTTTATTACCTGGCTGTATAATTTGCTATGATATACATTATGTGCTGGAAACTGTCACATATGGCAGCAGTTTTAATACATACATGAAGTAAAAGTCAGTTTCTTAAAGTGTTAAAGGAGTTAATATTATTAGCAGTGTTTTTGGTGATCGTGGCAATGTTTAATCATAAAGACATTTGTCTGAATTTTTATCATCAAAAGTGATCTTACCTATAATAGGCAGATAGTTTCTGGATGCAGTTGGAGATAAAATTTTGTTTTGTTGCAGTGTGATTCTTTATTCTCAGATATATTTTATGGGGCCAAAGTAGTTTGTATATCACTAAAAATAATGCCATTTAATCTCAGAAAAAATGATATAACTGAAATTAAACTGTAGTTGGGAAATTGGTGATGAGAAACCATGAGTTTTGGGGCCGGCCTGGTGGCACAAGCAGTTGGGTGTGCACACTGTGCTGTGGCGGCCCGGGGTTCGCCGGTTCCGATCCCGGGTGCGCACCGACGCACCACTTGGCAAGCCATGCTGCGGAGGCATCCCATATAAAGTAGAGGAAGATGGGCGTGGATGTTAGCCTGGGGCCAGTCTTCCTCATCAAAAAGAGGATTGGCAGATGTTAGCTCAGGGCTGATCCTCCTCACAAAAATAAATAAATAAATAAAGTGGAGGAAGATGGGCATGGATGTTAGCCCAGGGCGTCTTCCTCAGCAAAAAAAAGAGGAGGATTGGCAGATGTTAGCACAGGGCTGATCTCCTCACACACACAAAAAAAGAAACCATGAGTTTTTTCCTGGCTATTCTGTTTATAGCTGCATAGGATTGAAATGAGAGTAGAAATTATGTTTTTTTGCATAATACCAACTTTCTCCTCTTTGCTGCTCTGTTTATACCTGTTAGTTTGAGATGAATCACTTTAATTGACATGGGATTTTTTTGTTCTTTGAGTGTGTAAAGAGAAGATACTTGTGCTCCGAGACCATTGAAACATAAAACATACTAACTAAAATGTGAAAATCAACGATTAGGGGCTGGCCCCGTGACGTAATGGTTAAGTGCCTGCGCTCCCCTGCTGGCTGGCAGCCAGGGTTCGGATCCCGGCGCGCACCGACGCACCGCTTGCCAGGCCATGCTGTGTCGGCGTCCCATATAAAGTAGAGGAAGATGGGCACGGATGTTAAGCCCAGGGCCAGTCTTCCTCAGCAAAAAGAGTAGGATTGGCATGGATGTTAGCTCAGAGCTGATCTTCCTCATAAAAAAAAAAAAGAAAGAAAGAAAATCAATGATTAGATGTTTATTGATTTGGGGGATAACAAGTGAAGTGTATGTTTTGGGAGCATTCAGAGAACTTTCAAAGAGGAACAGTAGAGGTTTATCTAAGCCTTTAAGAAGCCAAAGTCAAGGATAATAAAGATTGTTAGGAGGGATGTTTTCTTACTTTATCTTTTGCCCCTATTTTCATTTTAAATGAAATGAATTTTTGCACTCTTATTTTAAGCCTTAGTAAAATACCATATATTGCATTTTAAATAGCTGATTTTTTCTGGATTTCACAGCCATTCTTTGCCTGGTTTATTATTTTGTCCTTCTGCCTCATTTTTACTTTTTTAGATAGTTGAAATTGTTTTGCTGAAAATCAGTGTTACAAATAAAATGTATTCATTGCTCTGGACCTTTCTGGCTATTAAATGCAGTTTTTATCTTGAAATTTGCCACTCTGAAGTATTGGTATCTGAGTTCTTTAAAAAGCTACCTACTTGAAGGGAGAAGGGTTGGTGGATAAAAGAGAACAGCAGGCATATTAGTGTGTCTGCAATCCTGGAGAAAACTATTAGATTTAAAATGCACATTGTCTTGCCTCATTTTGAGTGGCTGCCTTAAATACCTATTACTTTCCAAAAGAACAAGCATTTGCTCATTCTCTCCTTAATGCAGTTTTGGGGCTGTTTAGTGTCATGGAATAAATGTTTAGCAGTGTGTGCTTTGGAGAGAAGTACACCAAATAAATAAATACACACACACGCACACATACATACGTGCATACAGACACAGACACACACACAAGTATTTTTTTGGTAGTATGTTTTTCATTCCCATCAGTGGCAGGCAAACTGCAGAGATCACTTAAAGAGCCCACGTTTTTGAAACACATTCCTTTCTAGGCTGCTGTATAGTTTGTTATTGGGCAACAAGCTACACACAGTCTTTTGGGGTCATTTTAACCAGCCAAACCTTATTTGTGCTAAATATGGAAAATGGAAGTTTTTGCTTTCTGATTGCTCTGGTGGGCTTAACTTCCATTATGGAGACCTACAATTAGATCGATTTCCTTTCTGGTTTTCGTTTTTTGTCAAGTACAGCATTTCAGTAAGGCTTTCCAGAGGTGTAGGTGTTGTCACTGTTAGGGTTCTGTATGGAACACTCAGTTTTGGAAACAAGTGCTGGGCTGACCCATATTTGCTTTGTGTTGGGCACCCTGCTTTCATTTAAGATCCTCTGCTGCTAGGGAAACGAGAACGGGGTAGACTTTGCTGTGAGAGTAAGTGAGGAGAGCTCATTGTGTGCTGCCTGGGCAGCCAGTGTGTCTGAATATTGTGAGGAAAGCTAGGAACTGCTTGTTTGTGACTCAAACCAGCCTAAACTGGAATCATCCAGTTTGAGTTGGCTGCTTGCCACCTCCCAGAGGCTTCCTTATTTTGCCAGAGTTTCTGCCCAGCCCTCAGCCCAGGGGGCGGGGCCTCAAGAGGGGGTCCCGGCGGGCTTCTGCGCGGTGACTGGGCAGGCTGTGGGGAGGAGCAGCTGTGGCTGCCAGTTAAGCCGGGCTTGCTCCCAGGTGGGAGGCGTGTCAGACAGTAAGGAGCCAAAGACTAGAGGCTGGTGTGAACTCGACTGTTTTCAATACATCTTTCCGTTATTACTCCCTTAATTTAACTGTAACTTTTTGTCTTCTGACCTTCAGAAGCTGAGGCTTGAAAAGTAGCTTCTGCCATACCACTGCTTGAGTGCATCGCAGCGTGGTCTGCATTTGGTGATAATTTATTACCAAAAAGTTAATTAATTAATGACCAAAATTCCCCCGGATCTCGGCTTTTAGTTAAGTTAGTCTGTTTGAAGTAAAGAACTGTCTCTCCCTTACCCATTTTCATTCTTCCCGCTTGGGTTGTGCTGGGGTTTATTTTGGTTTGATTGTTAGGTGGAAGGAATAAAAATAGGTTTTGGGGTAAACTTTTGACTTGATACCTTCTGAGTTTTAATTTAATCTTCATGTAAGTTTTTAACATGTTTTAAAAATTAACAAAATAATTCAAATTAAAGTTCTAAACAACACAGTTTAAAATTAAAAATGCTATGCCAAATTGTATTTGTTTGACTTAGAAGCAAACTTAAAAAAAAGAAAAACAATACTATGCTTAAATTGCAGATTTTTAGTGTCATGGCTACTTTGTGCATAAAGGGCCTCTTTCTCAGCTTGCCTCTTTGAGAAATAAGGGAATTAAGTGATTTAACGTGGTCTAATTCCTGATCAGAGAACACCCAGAAGTCACTAAGAAATATTAAAACCACAAATAAAAGAGTACATTTATTTTTGTCTTTCTGGATGCCAGGGCTATATAGAAGATGTAAATTTCCATAACGTTGCTTATGTTTTAAACTTTTGGAATGAGACTGAAACTTTTGTTAGTCTTGTTACTTATGGTGAAAGTTTACTCAGAGCAGTTTTGGTGATCTTGTTACTCTCTTTTATCCTTTTTGGGTTGTTTTCACTTGGAGGCTTTCTATGGTCATTTTTAGAAGCCATGGTATACTTTCACCCAGCCTGGAACAAGAGATCATCCATGCACAGAAATAAAGGAAAATGTGGTATTCTCATTTTAAAATAAACATTAGCATTTTCTGAAGCTCAAAATTAGCCAAGATTTCTTTACAGGCACCCTGCCTGTGATTTTTTTTTTTTTTAATCTGTGTCTTAGAGTACAAACTGAGTGACTGCCTTTATCTATAAAGGGTAGTCTTGTGATTGCTTCTCCTGTGAGAAAATGGAAAGAGCACTCTCTGGTAATTTATTTATTTAAATTATTAGTCATTCGTTAAGTTATATGCTACTAGAATTTATTGCTGCTATCGTATAGAGTCACCTTTATAGAACATCTTTCTAAATCCACTTTGCACGATAAGTGAACTTCCTTGTTCCAGGTAGATGAAATAATAAGTGAAATATATTTTATAATTAACTTTGCAAAATAGGGTTGGTTTTTCCTAAGACTCTCAAGAGTTGTACTCTAAAAATGTTTCTTGGTGTAGAAGAGGAGATTAGAAATATATGCTAAGATAGGGGTAGTGACATATATTCTTAGAATCAGGTGGGAAAACATATATAGCTCCATGAAATAGGGTTGGACATTTTTAGAATTTAGCTTAGTTAATAACTATTTGTTTTTCTTTTTTTTTTTTAAAGATTTATTTATTGATTGATTGATTGATTTTTTCCCCCCAAAGCCCCAGTAGATAGTTGTATGTCATAGCTGCACATCCTTCTAATTGCTGCATGTGGGACGCGGCCTCAGCCGTGGCTGGAGAAGCGGTGCATCCGTGTGCGCCCGGGATCCGAACCCGGGCTGCCAGCAGCAGAGCGCACGCACTTAACCGCTAAACCACGGGGTCGGCCCTATTTGTTTTTCTTAATGCCATTAAACTAAAAAAAATTTTTTCAACTTATGTGAATTGTTGGTATAATCCCGACCAAGGGATGGTGGGTATTTTATTTTTAATCATCAACATAGATAGTTTTTAAAGTTTAAAGTGGTAAGTACCCTGGAACTAAATTCCACTTTTTGTATTAATTCCTTTGTACTTTTAAAGTGGAAATTGATGCATTTAGGAATCATTTTGCCTACTTGTTGGAGCTGTCTGGAATTATGAGAAGTATATGTGACTTTATCAAGATAACATCCTGATATTGGTTTTTCTTAATGGTTTTATATATACTGTAACAATTATTTTTAAATGAGCTAAACGTCTAAAGAGTTTCCTCTCATAAGTGACATTTCCTTAAGGATTGTAATTTAAAGGGTGATATGCTTGTTTATTAGGAAGCTTTTTGCTTCCAGAACTAGGTTGTCCAATACTGTATCCACTAGCCACATGTGGCTATTGAGCACTTAAAATTTGGCTAATCTGTGCACCAGTACTGATCCATGCTATAACATGTATGAACCTCAGAAACATGCTAAGTGAAAGAAGCCAGTACAAAGACCACACGTTATATGACATGTCCAGAGTAGGTAAATTTATAGAGACAGAAAGTAGGTTGCCTGTTGCTGGGGGTGGAAGAGAATGGGGAGTGACTGCTAATAGGTCTGAGGTTTCTTTCTGGGGTGATGCAAATGTACCAAAGTTACATTATGATGATTGCATAACTCCATAAATATACTAAAAACCATTTGTTGTACAGTTTAAAGTGGGTCATTTTTATGGTGTGAAATTATATCTCAGTAGAACTATTTAAAAAAATACACACTGAATTTGGAAGATGTAGCAAAAAAAGTATTAATTTTTATGTTGACTGCATGTTGAAATATCTTGAGTATTTTACATTAAATAAAATACATTATTAAAATTCACCTGTTTCTTTTTACTTCTTATTTTTTTTATATTTTTTGTAAGGAAGATCAGCCCTGAGCTAACATCCATGCCAATCCTCCTCTTTTTGCTGAGGAAGACCGGCTCTGAGCTAACATCTAATGCTAGTCGTCCTCCTTTTTTTCCCCAAAGCCCTGTAGATAGTTGCATGTCATAGTTGCACATCCTTCTAATTGCTGTATGTGGGACACTGCCTCAGCATGGCCTGACAAGCGGTGCGCCGGTGGGGGCCTGGGATCTGAACCTGGGCTGCCAGTAGTGGAGCACGCGCACCCAACCGCCAAGCCATGGGACTTGCCCCTCTTTTTACTTTTTAAAGTATAGCTACTTAAAAATTTTAAATTATATTTTTGGCTTCTATTAAATTTCTCTTGGACGACACTGTTCTAGAACCCAGTTCTATCAAGATTAATATAATTTGTACATCCATTTAGTGCTTTTCATTTTGTTTAAAGAAGAATAGAATCCGTTATTTTTCTTTCTTTTTTTTAATTCTCAGGACCCTTCTATTCTCTTTGAAATTGTGTGTTATTGGAAAAGGCTCTTGGGACTCTTAAGCCTAAAATATTGACTGAACTACTTCTTGAACAAATTTGGTATTGGTCAGGCTAAAATACATGTTGATTTCCAGAGTGGCCAAGGGAATGTCTCAGCTGTTGAAAACTTTAATATCTAAGCCTCTAGATAATTTAATCTCCCAAGAAGAAAATTAAATCATTTTAACCAGAGTAATTTTCTTTAATTATAAAAAAAATCTTAATCTGAAGGCAAATTTTAAGTGATGGCTAATACTTTTGATACAGGTTTAAAATGTATCTGTTAATATACAGTGGAATTCTGGTATTGGAATTAGAAAAAGACACACATTTAATAGACGCCTATGTTGCTTCTAGACATGATTTATATTACCCAAATTGGGGAGTTCTGTGATTCTTTATTTTCAATGGTTGGGGGAGGGGCAGACTAACCTCTTGAATGTGCTGTGTCATGGTGGTTGGAGCAATTTGGGCGTAGCTTTCTGTTTGTTTCCACTGGAAGAAACTGCAGAGGAGTTGTTTAAGCAAAAGGACTTTAGGCCGGAGCTTCTTGGTAATTGGAAGTCACTTATAAATAAACAAACAAGTGCACCAAACGGTAGATGGCTTTAGGCTTCCTGGTGGGGAGTTAGGTGTCCTTCTAACCTCTTGGGTCTGGAACCACCTTAATAGAGAGTTCGAAAGTGGGAAGTAGCAAACTTTTTTATTCTGGATAGGTAGGAGATGTAATTAGTACCAAAGTTAAATTGGAAAAAGGCAAAACCCAAAGTTCAAATTTACTTGTGGGTTTGGTAAAGGCTACAGCAGTTGTATGTAACCATTTGGAATTAAAAAAGCACGGTTTCAGGGCCGGCTCCGTGGCTTAGCGGTTAAGTGCGCACGCTCTGATGCTGGCGGCCCGGGTTCGGATCCCGGGCACGCCCCAAGGCACCACTTCTCCGTCCAACCCGAGGCCGGGTCCCACGTACAGCAACTAGAAGGATGTGAACCTATGACATACAGCTATCTACTGGGGCTTTGGGGGGAAAAAAATGAATAAATAAAATCTTTAAAAAAAAAAAAAAGCACGGTTTCACTTGATCTGTATGTTTTCTTAGTTTATGCCTTTTGAAACATTTTAGTTGTTCATACAAGAAATATATCTGGTTTTATCTACTGTATATGGTTAAGGGAATGAGAAAATCCCATTGTTTAATAATTGGCGGTTTAGATTTCTCTTCACTTTGACCCTTGGATAAAGGATCCCATGATGTGGCTTTGCTGCCACGCAGAAGGGTTTCTTGTTCCTTAGGCAGACATGTTATATCTGTTTATTACTTTCATGGAGCATGCATGTTTGATGGTTTTTGCTTTGAGCTACTTGAGTAGCAAGTTTTCTGAGTCTTAAGGAATTGCCAAGAATGTGATGACTGTGGGCCCAGGCTCTTTGGAATTTAAGCTAAAAGTGTACTCTAGGGCCAAGGTTGTTTTGGACATAGTGAGAATATGTAGAAAAATAATTTTTTCACTTTACCCGCTATGAATTTTGTCCTTAGCAGAATCTGATCTTGTATCTGCCCCCCAAAAATCTGAACATAAAATGATAAGCAGCACTTTGTGACTAGGTCTCTGCTAGTCCATCATCTTACAATTCTTAAAGTTAACTAGGGAATTTTAGGGCCCCGTAAAGCCCACCAGAAAATAAGCCATGTGATTCTTAGTAATAAATTAGTAAGAGCATAGGCTCTTTCCATTTTTGCTATTCTTACTAGAACAATTGGTTTTGAAACCACCAAATTATGTTTTTAGTGCTAAAACTTGAATAAGGCTTTGATTTCCTTTTTAAATTGTGGCAAAACATATATAATGTAAAATTTACCATTTTAACCATTTTTAAGTGTACAGTTAAGTGGCATTAAGTGCATTTACTTTGTTGTGTAACCATTACCACCAGCTCTCTCCAGAACTTTTTCATCTTCCCAAACTGAAATTCTATACCCATTGAACAATAATTTCCCATTCTTCTCTGCCCCAGTCCCTGGTGACGACTGTTCTCTTTTCTATCTTTATACATTAGACTACTCTAGATACCTCATATAAATGGAATCACGTGATATTTGTCCTTTTGCATCTGGCTTATTTCACTTAGCATAATGTTTTAAAGATTATCCATGTTGTAGCAAATGTCAGAATTTCCTTCCTTTTTTAAGACTGAATAATAATCCTTCAGGTTTTTTTTGGGTAGGCTTTAATTATCCAGCAGTCATCCTATAGACTCACTATTTCCGTATTTTTTTTATTTAACCCCACCCAAAGACAGTAATAAGCTTAAAAACATTAACTACAGCTGTAATTGCATCCCAGAGTTACTTGTACTTA
The DNA here is from genome assembly GCF_057802395.1 of Ceratotherium simum simum. Classification (NCBI taxonomy): domain Eukaryota; kingdom Metazoa; phylum Chordata; class Mammalia; order Perissodactyla; family Rhinocerotidae; genus Ceratotherium; species Ceratotherium simum. The sequence continues at coordinate 38,942,930 of NC_141921.1, read as the reverse complement.
ATATTTTGTGAGCAAGCTAACCACATATAGCATAATTAACGTCCATTTTAAACAATATTTTCTGCCAAAATAAGGCACTCTTTAATTTTATTTATTTATTTATTTTTACCCCCAAAGCCCCAGTAGATAGTTGTATGTCATAGCTGCACATCCTTCTAGTTGCTGTATGTGGGACGTGGCCTCAGCATGGCAGGAGAAGCGGTGCGTCAGTGCGCGCCTGGGATCCGAACCCGGGCTGCCAGCGGCGGAGCGCACGCACTTAACCGCTAAGCCACGGGGCTGGCCCAAGGCACTCTTTAAAAAGTAGTTTTTATTGATTTTGTTTTTTCTCTCATTTATGTAAACTTTTGGATGTAAGACTAGGAAGAGAAATTAAACCAATTATTTTACTTGTTGTGGTTGAGTTTACCACCGCTTTAGTGACTGTGAACGCTAAATAGGTTTATATTTAATCTTAGTCTTACCTATAAAGTGAAGCCAGTACCTGTCTGAAGTTTAGACATGTTTGACATTTATAGATGCTCATAGGTGAAGGCTAGATGAAACTAGAACTCAAGAAAAGTTAATTTCTAAGGTCTAGATTTTCTAGTAAGAAATCCTTAGGAAATAAATTATTAATTTTTTATATCAACAGTAAAAGCTGATTGCAGTAAAAAGAAAAATTACTGTCAGTGGATTATGGTTCTCTTTCTGCCTCTACCTTTGTCTAATAAGAGAAACCTTTCCTCTTTTGTCAGTTTCACTCTGTTAATTCAGTTAATCATTATCTTTTTTTAAAATCAGATCTTTTCACCTTAGAAGTCTTTGTAGTTTCTAATGATAGAAGAAATCTGTGGGCCAAAACAAAATTAAAGTTAAAATATTGGTTCCTTAATAAAAAATGCATTTTCGCTCTTTAATGTAGCAGTACAGTTTTTCTTAATGAGTACCCTAAATGTAAAGAATTTGGACAATTTTTTATTAACTTTGACTCTAAAGAGCTTAATTTATTGTTTATACAGTTGAGTCTTAACAGTGTTTTCCCTGTTTCTTTTGCAATGGTTGCAAAGAAATCACCAGTTAGAGATTAGAGTGCAGAATTACCAGTTAGAGCTGACTCATTTTTCTGAAATCATTTCTGAGGAACTTGACCTGGATAAACCAGGTTGTAAGACCCTTGATTCAGCAGAGCCTTATTGGCAAAAAGCAGCAGGTAACCAGTTGACTGCTTTGGAATCTCATCTTTTTCTAAGGGACAAAGAGAAGAACCGCTCAATTCGTATTTTACTTCTTAGGTCGTATTTGTGTGTGTGTGTGGTAAAATAACATAAAATTTACCATTTTAACCATTTTTAACCATACAGTTCAGTGGTTCTAACATTCACATTGTTGTGCAACCATTGCCACCAGCCATCTCCAGATCCTTTTCATCTTTCCAAACTGACACTCCATATACATTAAGCAACAACTCCCCATTCTCCTCTCCCCCAGCCCCTGGCAACCACCATTCTACTTTCTGTCGCTATGAATTTGACTACTCAGTTATGGTTACCTCCTATAAGTTAATCATGCAATATTTGTCCTTTTGTGACTGGCTTATTTCACTTATGTCTTCAAGGTTCATCCAAGTTGTAGCATATGTCAGAATTTCCTTCCTTTTAAAGGCTGAATAATATTTCGTTGTATGTAGATACCGCATTTTGTTTATCCAGTCATCTGTCAATGGACACTTGGTTGCTTTCACCTTTTGGTTATTAAATGTGCTGTGAGTGTGGGTGTACAACTGTCTGTTCGTGTCCCTGCTTTTAATTCTTTTGGTTATACAGTTGGTCCTCCATATTGGAGAGTTCTGCACCAGCTGCAGATGGAAAGGCCTACAACGGTTGCATCTGTACTGATTGTGTACAGGCTTTTTTTTCTCGTCATTGTCACTAACCAGTACAGTATAGCAACTGTTTACATAGCATTTACATCATATTAGGTATTATAAGTAATCTAGAGATGATTTAAAGCATACAGGAGGATGTGTGTAGGTTATATAGAAATACTATGCCATTTTATATAAGAGATTTGAGCATCTTGGGATTTTGTTATCGTGGGGAGGGAGTCCTGGAACCAATCCTCTGCAGATAGCGAAGGGTGACTAGACCCAGAAATGGAATTGCTGAATCATATGGTAATTCTAAGTTTTTGAGGAACTGCCGTACTGTTTTCCACAGGATCTACATCATTTTACCTTCCTACCAGCAATGCACAAGGATTCCAGTTTCTTTACATCCTTGCCAACACTTGTTTTATTCTGTTTTTTGATAATAGCCATCCTAATGAGTGTGAAATGGTGTCTCATTGTGGTTTTAATTTGAATTTCTCTAATGATTAGTCATGTTGAGTCTTTTTTCATGTGCTTTTTGGCCATTTGTATATCTTCTTTGGGAAAATATCTATTTAAGTTTAAAGGTGCCCATTTTTGAATCTGCTTGTTTGTTTTTTTACTGTTGAGTTATATCGTCATTTTTTAAGGCAAATTTAAAATGTCTTAAAGTTATAGAAGAAAATACCCATTAAGCTGTTATGCAAAATAGAAGTTTTACTAATTTCTTCTGAACATGGTACTTTGGTGAGGAAAAATCTAATTGTGATACTAAACTACCACCTTAAATCCCTAGGTTGAGGGTAAAGAAAGCTATTGATCTGAGAAACCATTTTAATATGAATGGAATAGTTTTCATTGATGTAAACCTTACTAGAGTAGGGGTAGCTGTACTGTATATTTCACCCATTAATGGTTTAAAATTATAAAACAGTTTTGCCTACAGGTACTTTGACCATGTTATTGACATGGCAAAGCATATATTGTAAAAAGCTATTTGGAATTTCCCTTTTTATCATATTTTCCAAAATCTAGTGACACCAGAATATTTCAGATCCCAGCTTCCTCTTGAATAGTCTAATTTTCAGAAGTTGCTTTGTCTTCATTTTTTTTTCCTGTAAGTTTTGGAGTTATTCAAAGATTGTTATGAAATGATTCATTAGTAATAAGGCAGAACAGTCAATTTAAGGATCTCACATTTGAATTGCAGCTTAGGGCCGGCCCCCTGGCTTAGCGGTTAAGTGCACACGCCTCCGCTACTGGCGGCCTGGGTTCGGATCCCGGGCGCGCACCAACGCACCGCTTCTCCGGCCATGCTGAGGCCGCGTCCCACGTACAGCAACTAGAAGGATGTGCAGCTGTGACATACATCTATCTACTGGGGCTTTGGGGGAAAAAAAAAAGGAGGAGGATTGGCAATGGATGTTAGCTCAGAGCCGGTCTTCCTCAGCAAAAAGAGGGGGATTAGCATGGATGTTAGCTCAGGGCTGATCTTCCTGACAAAAAAAAAAAAACACATTGAAACAATAAAAAATTAAAATATGCAACATAAATTAATTGCAGCTTAAAATTAGCATGTTTGATTTTCAGAAAAAGGGAAAGCAGCGTAATAATGTAGGCCAGGGTTTCTCAACTTTGGCACTATTCACATTTGAGGCCAGATATTTCTTTGTTATGGGGGCTGTGTTATGCGCTATGAGATGTTTACCAGCACCCCTTGCCTCTACTCACTAGATGGCAGTAAGCCTCACCCCTCTCACAGTTGTGACAACCAAAAATGTCCCTTGAGGGGCAAAATTGCCCCCACTGAGGGCCACTGATATAGGTATTCACAATTACAGGATTTGTGAATGAAATAGAACAGTGCATCCAAAGACTGTGGACTTTGTTAGATATTTAAAATATTTTTGTGTGTGTGTTTTAATTGTGCTTTTGCTTTCATCCCAGAAAATGTTTATTTTTAAAGATCATATTCCACAAAGTTCTAGATAATGGGATCTATGAGATGTTTTTGTTTTACAGATATCAGTGATTTTTCAGTCAGGTTATTAATATGTGTCAAAGTTCTAGAACCTTACTTAGAACAGCCATTATTTTTCTTGAATAATTAATAAAACCTCACAGAAGAAATACTTTGCAGTTTGCAACAAAGTAATATTTTATCAGAAATTTTCATTTCACTCTTAGATACTGAGTTTAGTTAATACCTTCATTTTACTGAGCTTGGTGTACTTTCCTAGGCATTAATTTGCCTAGGAAATTAATTGCTTGCACAATTCAAATCAATAATTTTTTGGAGGCACATCCATAACATATCAGGCACTGTAGCAGACTGTATTTACAATGCTGAATCCAGTATTGGACTTTCAAGAGGCTGGTAAATGAGTAGTCATAATACGAAGTGGAGGGATTTGAGATAGACATTGTAGTAAAAGAGGCTTAGAAGTATACAGCCAAGAAACCAGTGAATGCTGTGGGGTGGAGTCAGAAACAGCTGTAGAGCAGGAGGTTAACATTGGAGCTAATCCTTGAAGACAGGGCAGGCAAGGAGGGACCCTTCAACAGGAATGGGTATGGACAAGAGCTCTCATATGCTTGCTATATGCTAGGCAGAGTGCTAAGTACTTTATAATCATTAACTCGTTAAATCCTCACCACAGCCCCTCACAAGTGGTAGGTATTATCACTAGTTACATACAGTCATGCATTATTTAACGGGGCTTGGGCGGGGGAGTGTACTTCTGAGAAATGCATCGTTAGGGGATTTTGTCATGTAAACGTAAAGTGTTTTTACACAAACCTAGATGATATAGCCTTCTACACACCTAGGCTATATGGTACTAATCTTAGGGGACCACTGTCATATGTGCAGTTCATTGTTGACCGAAATGTTATTGTACATGTCTGTACCAGAAAATTAAGGTTTAGAGAAGTAATTTAACTAAGGACTTATATATCTAATCAGGAAAAAAAGGTTATAAAGGGTCCTCTCTCCCTTGTTGAAGAATGTGGACTTTATCCTGTAGGTATTTAGGAGCTATCAGAGATGGAAGGTTGGAGGTAGGTGGAGAATTATAGAACCCTGCAGTTAGCAGGACTTTGAAGGTCTTGAGGTCTGGTAACCCACTAGGGAAATTAAAGTTTAGAGAGGCAAAATGAGGTGCCTTACTAGACCACACATTTGAGTATTTCCTTCCTCTTTTTCTTATAAAAAACAGAGACTTAATTCAGGTTACATTAGAAGTGGTAGAGTTGAAAAGGGAATTGGGATCACATAAGACTGTCTACTAAACTAGTGTTTTTGTTTTTGTTTTAACTTTTTGGACTCAGGACCCTTTTAAACTTTTTTTTTTTTTTTTTTTTTTTCCGGTGAGGAAGATTAGCCCTGAGCTAGCATCCGTTGCCAATCCTCCTCTTTTTGCTGAGGAAGATTGGTCCTGGGCTAACGTCTGTGCCCATCTTCCTCTACTTTATATGAGGGATGCCTGCCACAGCATGGCTTGATAAGTGGTGGGTAGGTCCACGCCCAGGATCCAGACACGTGAACCCCGGGCCACTGAAGCGGAGCACGAGAACTTAACCACTATGCCACTGGGCCGGCCCCTAAACATTCTTAAACTATTGAGTTTTTGTTTATTGTAGGTAATATCTATTGACATTTGCCATACTAGAAAGTAAAACTTTTAATTGGAAATTTTTATTTATTAATTTATTTGACATAACTCTTTTTTAATTTTAATAGTTTATTTGAGCAAAAATCTCTTTAAGAATTGGGCAGTGCCAAACCGGAAGTGGTTAGGAGCACTCCACCAACAGGAAGTAGGAAAAATTTATAGAGAAAAGGCAAAAGCAAAGCAAGGAAATTATCTGATCGCATATAGCTTAAGCGTTTGCCTTATTTGGAAAAGCCTAATTGGCTGTGTGTGATTGGTTGTCCTTGGGTCTGATTTCTTAACCTTGAGGCATTTACAGGCTTAGGTTTTGGTTTGCTCAGGTAGGCTGCTAAGGTATGAGAACCACGTCAATCTAATGGCCTCCCTGTTTAATTAACAACTCCTCGCTTTTGGTCATCCTCTCATACATGAGAAATTAACCAAGAATTGAGTATTAGTGCCACTCTTGGTCACCATCATGTTGTTAAGTTGTTCTTATCTCATGGTGAAACTCATAGGTTATGATATCAGGTCCGTGGAAGAATTGTTTTTGCTGTTCATCTTGTTTCTGTTTCTCCAAGGGCACTGAGACTATCTGATGTCCTGCTGATGGCTGTAAACACGAATTTAAGACCCTTGAGAGAACATAGCCCACTAGGGAGACTACAATGATGACTATCTGTTGGCTAATACCTAGAGACTGAAGTATGCTCCTTAGCCAGGGCCCCCTTTGAACCAAACCAATTGGTATCAAATAAATAAAAAAATGTACCTGAAGGGGCATCAACTTGTTTTAGCCAAGTGGCTTGTTCGTTAATTTCTTGTATTTGCCAGAATTTCAGAGGTGTTGATCCAGGTACAGCAGGAGGTATTTGCTATAGCACAGACTTCTGGCTTGTTCAGCCAATAAATAATCTAAAGCAATTGTATTATCTAAAACCACCTTAGCAAGACATTCTAGGGACTTTTGTTGTGCAACTGTGGCCTTAGTGGTAGGTTTAGCAACAGTTGCTGGAGTTAAGAAGCTTGTCTTCCTATGCATTAACAGAAAAAGCAAGTAGCGTAAAGAAAAAAGGAATAAAGATTTCATATTGGAGATGAAGATCTTCATCCATGATCTTGGGAGAGCTCTCCACCTCAAGATGTTGTCTGCTTCTGGGGAGGAACCTCCCTGATCAATTTTAATTTTAGATCTTTAACTGGTATGATATAACTGTTTTTTAAAACAAAATATAGTGAGACGGGTGGCATTATTTTATCTTTTTGCAAATCTCTTTAGTGTCTGGTTTAATAAGATAGCTAGATTCTCATAACTACATCTGTATTCAAACTGTAATTATAAGTTTTTTTGTGTGAAGTATGTGAAGAAAATCTGGCCTCACACAGATATGTAATTGAAATAGGGAAGACCTCACAGACCCCCTCAAAGGACCTTAGGGGCCCCCACAGGTCCTCAAACCACATTTAGAGAACTGCGGCACTCAGAAGATATGGTTGTCTTGAAAATTTGGACCTGTAAAAAATTGGATATAGAGGTTTTATTATCTCATGTGGTGATGCATTTCATTTAAGAAATTAGATGATTTTTTTCCTCATTTGATGGAAGCACCAAGGACAGTGGGCACATTTCGAATTGCCCAAGCCTGATGGAAAATCTGCATTTTGTATCTTTTCCCTTTTGACTTACGTATTTTGATTACGTAGAGAGAAAAAATTATCAGCTCCCTGATGGAAGAGAATAGAGATTGTTGGAAAATTGTCATTTGAGATTATATCTTCTCTTTTTATTTATTTATTTATTTATTTTAATTAATTTATTCTTTTCCCCCAAAGCCCCAGTAGATAGTTGTATGTCATAGTTGCACAGCCTTCTAGTTGCTGTATTTGGGACGCGGCCTCAGCATGGCTGGAGAAGCGGTGCGTCGGTGCGCACCCGGGATCTTCTCTTATTTATTTATTTATTTATTTTATTTATTTATTTATTTATTTATTTATTTATTTATTTATTTATTTATCCCCCAAAGCCCCAGTAGATAGTTGTGTGTCATAGCTGCACGTCCTTCTAGTTGCTGTATGTGGGACGTGGCCTCAGCATGGCCGGAGAAGCAGTGAGTCAGTACACGCCCGGGATCCGAATCCAGGCCACCAGCAGCGGAGCGCTTGCACTTAACCGCTAAGCCATGGGGCCGGCCCCTAGATTACATCTTCTCTTAACAGATGGGCCCTCTTAACTCTTCTAATTGCAAAATTTTCTAGTTGCTTTTATTGCTCCTTTTTAAAAAATCCATTTATGCCAGATTTTTGTTTATTAACTTAATTTGGTTAAATGCTTTGTAATCTTCCAGCTTTAAAAAAAATGACATCGATGCATATTTATCATAATCAAATGTTTACAAATAATATAGAGAAACAGATGTAGAAGTTAGTCATTGGATGTTACTCTTGTGTCTGAAGAAATTTAGCCCAGAGTCGTCTTACAAATAGTATACCCAGTGCCTACTCAGTGACATTTTCAGTGTTGAGAGTCAAATGCTTACAGTAGTTCCATGTATAAAATGGTGGAAACATTAGTGCTACTCTTGGTCACCATCAGGTTGTTAAGTTGTTCTTATCTAGTTGATTATTTGACACCATAATTTGGTTTAAGGGAATCCTGGCATCCCATATTCTATTTGCTTAGCAAGAAATATGTAACTAGTTGCTTATTCTTATATTTCTCCATTATGAAAATTTTGATCAGATCTGCTTCTTAGTTTTCTTACTAATTTTAATCAAAAATTATAAGCACATATAAGAAATACTTCAGCCTTAATTGTCTTTTTTTTTTTTTTTTGTGAGGAAGATCAGCCCTGAGCTAACATCCATGCTAATCCTCTTCTTTTTGCTGAGGAAGACCATCTCTGAGCTAACATCCACTGCCAATCCTCCTCCTTTTTTGCCCCAAAGCCCCAGCAGATAGTTGTATGTCATAGTTGCACATCCTTCTAGTTGCTGTATGTGGGACGTGGCCTCACCATGGCTGGAGAAGCGGTGCGTCATTGCGCGCCCGGGATCTGAACCCGGGCCACCAGTAGCGGAGCGCGCACACTTAACCACTAAGCCACGGGGCCGGCCCCTAGCCTTAATTGTCTTATGTGTTTAGGAAAAGTGTAACTATATTTCTTTTAAATTATATTTCTTTCAAGTTCTTTACCATTTAGAACTTTTAATTGACGTTGAAAATGTAATATTGATGTGGTCAGGTAAATTTAAAGTCTACTTTCTTAAGACTGTTAGTTTGTATACCATCATTACTGCTTCTTTAAGACAATTTAGAATGGAATAGCATCTGGTTAACTACTTTGGCTTTTAAGAAACAACCAAATACTATGTATCATATGTTTTGACGAATTGTTGTGACTCTTCAGTTTGAATAAAATTATGAAAATAAGAATTTTTTAATATTAAAATTGATGCATTCTGGACATTTGGGCCTTTTGCCAGTTTAGTAGGACTGAAATGTATTTGGAGGTTTAAATTTGTGACTCATTTTGACTTAGGATCTTAAAATTCATAGTATGTTTAATAGCCTATACTAGAATTGTACGTTGCAGTTTAGGTTAGCATATCAAAATGTGAACTCAAAAGTTGTATCATTTTATCATTTCGTAATTCATTTTTTTTTAAATTTTTCGTTTATTGCAGTAACATTGGTTTATAACATTGTATAAATTTCAGGTGTACATCATTATACTTCTCTTTCTGCATAGATTACATCATGTTCACCACCCAAATATTAATTAAAACCCATCACCACACACATGTGCCGAATTATCCCTTTCGCCCTCCTCCCTCCTCACTTCCCCTCTGGTAACCACCAATCCCATCTCTGTCTCTATGTGTTTGTTTATTGTTGTTATTATCTACTACTTAGTGAAGGAAATCATACGGTATTTGACCTTCTCCCTCTGACTTATTTCACTTTGCATAATACCCTCAATGTCCATCCATGTTGTCACAAATGGCTGGATTTCATCGTTTCTTATGGCTGAGTAGTATTCCATTGTGTATATATACCACATCTTCTTTATCCATTCGTCCCTTGATGGGCACTTAGGTTGCTTCCAAGTCTTGGCTATTGTGAATAACGATGCAATGAACACAGGGGTGCATGTATCTTTATGCATTGGTGTTTTCAAGTTCTTTGGATAAATACCCAGCAGTGGAATAGCTGGATCATATGGTAGTTCTATCCTTGATTTTTTGAGGAATCTCCATACTGTTTTCCATAGTGGCTGCACCAGTTTGCACTCCCACCAGCAGTGTGTGAGAGTTCCCTTCTCTCCACATCCTCTCCAACACATGTTGTTTCCTGTCTTGTTAATTATAGCCATTCTGACGGGTGTGAGGTGATATCTCATTGTAGTTTTGATTTGCATTTCCCTGATAGTTAATGATTTTGAACATCTTTTCATGTGTCTGTTGGCCATCTGTATATCTTCTTTGGAGAAATGTCTGTTCAGGTCTTTTGCCCATTTTTTAATTGGGTTGTGTTAGTTTTTTTGTTGTTGAGGTGCATGAGTTCTTTATATATTTTGGAGATTAAGCCCTTATCAGAAGTATGGTTTGCAAATATCTTCTCCCAGTTGTTAGGTTGTCTTTTCGTTTTGTTGATGGTTTCCTTTGCTGTGCAGAAGCTTTTTAGTTTGATGTAGTCCCGTTTGTTTATTTTTTCTATTGTTTCTCTTGCCCGGTCAGACATGGTGCTTGAAAATATGTTGCTAAGACCGATGTCAAAGAGTGTACTGCCTGTGTTTTCTTCCCGAAGTTTCATAGTTTCAGGTCTTACATTCAAGTCTTTAATCCATTTGGAGTTAATTTTTGTGTATGGTGTAAGGTAAGGGTCTACTTTCATTTTTTTGCATGTGGCTATCCAGTTTTCCCAACACCATTTGTTGAAGAGACTTTCTTTTCTCCATTGTATGTTCTTGGCTCCTTTGTCAAAGATTAGCTGTCCATAGATGTGTGGGTTTATTTCTGGGCTTTTGATTCTATTCCAATGATCTGTGTGTCTGTTTTTGTGCCAGTACCATGCTGTTTTGGTTACTATAGCTTTGTAGTATATTTTGAAATCAGGGAGTGTGATACCTCCAGCTTTGTTTCATAATTCATTTTAAAACCTTTCCCCCCCAGGGGCCGGCCTGGTGGCGCAGCGGTTAGGTGCGCGCACTCCGCTTCGGCAGCCCAGGGTTCCCAGGTTCGGATCCTGGGCGCACGCTGACGCGCACCGCTTGTCAAGCTATGCTGTGGTGGCTTCCCATATAAAGTAGAGGAAGATGGGCATGGATGTTAGCCCAGGGCCAATCTTCCTCAGCAAAAAGAGGAGGATTGGCATCGGATGTTAGCTCAGGGCTGATTTTGCTCACAATAAATAAATAAATAAATAAATAAATAAATAAATAAAACCTTTTGCCCTTTCTAGTTATCACTTTAAATTGGTCAGCAGATAATTCTGCCAGTTAGATTCTACATCTTGTTTTAAAATTGGCGTGGTAGCAGGGAATTCACCAAGTGTGTGATGACGCTTGTAATAAATCTAATTTCTGTCACTATTTTGTACCGTAAAGTCATTTTTACCATTGATTGATCATCTTCCGCTTCATTTTTATAATACAGACTTATACAGAACTTTGTTTTTGCTGCCTCATTAATTGTTTCAATAGCGAGAAATTCTGTTCTTGCCCATATTTGTTTACTTCTTTACCCACTGTTGCTGAGGAGTATTGGTAGTATTGTAGGTAAAGGATTTTCCATAATGGTTATTTTATATTTGTTGGAATTAAGTTGATAAATTACATAGCATTTTCTATACTGTAGCCATCTCGTGGCCTTGTGAATAATCTTGTATTGCTTGGAGTACCTAACATATGATAAATGCTTTTTTCCTTCTGTGCTAAAAACAAAAGATTAATGTTGTTAGCCTTTAGTTTGAATGAAAACACAGTATCCTATTCACTTAGTACTAGTAACACTGCTTTTGTTGAATGATCTAAAGAAAAATTTCTTTTTATGGATAGGAAAACTGAAGCCCAGTCATTTGTAGGAGGCCTGGCAATGACGACTTGTGGTTCTGTCTCAAGGCTTTTATCCCTAGTAGTTTGTATTTTGTAACTCAGATATCTTTTTTTAGCTCTTACTGGCATACGTTTATTTCCCTATGTTTCAAACTGCAGAAAGCTCTGATAACCTCCTGAAGTTTTCAACTTTTGCCTTAGCCCTTGAGAGCTAAATAAAAATGCTGTGTAAATTCTTAGTTATAACAATGTGTTTTCTTATAGTGTTTATTTCTTTATTTTTTAAAAAAGCAGTAGCAAGTTTATCTCAGATCTTAGGGTTGGACTTATCTACCTGGCTGGCTTAGAGATTGTCTTGGATATGAGAGCTGTAGTCTTAGCAACTATCCGGTCTTTCCTCCAGTGAGTGTGCTTAAGGTGGAATAACTCCCCCAGAGTTATTTGCTTAAAAGATAAGGCTTCCACAACAGGGAGGGTAGAGTGTGAAGCAAAATTTCAGAAACCTGTAAGTAGCAGAACCTATAAATAGCTTTTTATTAATCTATTTGGGAGTATTATAAAAGAACTTAAAACCACAGCAGTCTTGCACATCCAGTACTGAAAAAAGAATTTTATGTTTCTCAGATAGTTCTTAGGCATAATAAACTTGTTTATATATATCTGTCTCTTAATCTGACTGTGTTGGTAACATTTTCTCCTTGTCTTTCAACTGACTATCTCCCCCTTTGAGGATTGTATTAAACTGAAGAGAATAATAAATTCAATTTCATTGACTTTCATTTCTGACATTATTCACAGAGAAAAAAGCCTAAACTAACAAGACTCAAGTAACTTTACATAATATTTCTTCATTAGTCCTCAAAAATTTAAAAATTAAAATTATCTGAGAAATTATTTTGGATATTTAGGTTTCCTAAAAATTAATTTACCCATGAGGTGGTGTAGTAGTAGTAATAATAATAGTAGAATAGTAGCAGAGCAGTGTCACTTTATTTTTTAATGTTTTTTTTTTCTTAGTTTTTTTTTTTTTTTTTTTGCAGGGGAAGATTTGCCCTGAGCTAACATCTATTGCCAGTCTTCCTTCCCCCCCCTCCCCCAAAGCCCCAATGCATGGTTGTATATCCTAGTTGTAAGTCCTTCTGGTTCTTCTATGTGAGCCACACCCACAGCGTGGCAACTGACAAACAGGTGGTGTGGTCCCGCCACTGGGAAATGGCCTAGACTGCCAAAGCGGTGAGAGCACCGAACTTGAACCACTAGGCCCTTAGGGCTGGCTCCACTTTATTTATTGAATCCCATGATATTCCAAACTCGGTAAACCGTGGGTTATTTTATTTCATTCTTAACCCAGTGAGTTAGGTACTATTATTATTTCCATTTTTACAGATGTGGAAACTGAGGCTTAGCAAGAGGTTAAGTGACTTGTCCAAGGATACTTGCTATACGTCTGAGCCAAGATTTGAATTGAGATCCCTGAATTCAAAACCCATATGTCCACTATTTTATTATTATTACCCTTAAGTGAATTGCATTTACTAGTATTATTTCATTTGGAAAAAATTGTTCAAACTTTGCACGGAATGAAACATTTGTCTTTCAGTGGCATGTGGTGGTAAAAAATCGTTACTTTTGCTGCTACATTCTCAGGTCAGTGTTTGCTGTCTTCTGCCGTCTCTGAAGATAGAGTATTAAATAGATGTGGAGAAGGTAGGGTATCCAGAAATCACAGACCTAAAATTAAGACCTTTTAGTTATTGCCACTTGTAGATTTTAAGTTTTATATGCTACTCATTTTGTTTGTCTTTTCACTCAATTTTTTTTTGCCTTTCTGCAGCACTGATTCTAGCAGTAGCTCAAGTGATGACTCTCCAGCCCGATCAGTTCAATCTGCGGCAGTCCCAGCACCCACTTCCCAGTTGCTTTCATCCCTGGAAAAAGATGAGCCTCGTAAAAGCTTTGGGATCAAGGTTCAGAATCTTCCAGTACGCTCTACAGGTAAAATTTTGTGTTACTATATTTTCCTCTCTGCTACTATTGGGGAATGAGAGACTGAGCAACTTGAATTTTATACTTTGTAGTGACAACAAGCTTTATTTTTGTGGTTCATTAATATTTAATGCCATGTAAGAAAAAGCAAGTGATTATTATAACTTTATGTAGTTTCTAGGATGTTATAAAGATCGCATGTTATTTTATTTGTACCTATTATATACATGTACTATATACGTATACGTTATTATGCATATTATATGCATATATATACACACACTGATTGAATGGTGCATGTTGTATAAAGAAAGCCTGGTTTATTTTTGAATAAATATGCTTTCTGGATTTAATATTTTGATATTAGGGGAAATTTGATATGAAATTGTAGAAATACTATTTTTAGTTAGATTTATTATATTGGCCTGGAGTCCTGTGTTATGTGAAATAACTTTGGACATAAAATTATGATAGGAACCCCATTTCAAAATATTAACATTTTAAATGAGGAAAGTGATGAATAATGGAAAAGTCTAGTTGAAAGCTATACGTAGTCTTTGCTTTACTCCTGATATTTTTAATTGACAGTTGACCATAATATACTGTTATTGCTACATTAGGCATATTGAGTATGTAAACAACTGTTAGTAGATGGTCAAACCAACAAAGACCAAACTAAGTATTTCTTAGCTTAGTGCATTTCAGTGACTTATTTATTAAAACAGCCTATAAAATTTACATACCAGGTTTGTGAATGGAGATATTGTACACAAATGTTGATGAGCTTTTGATTTAGATTACTTGGTAATTTAGGAATGGGTGGGGGTAAAATTGGCTTGTCTTTCTGTACAATTTTAATTTTTATAATAAAGCAAATTAACACAAGACCCCCAGATGGTGTCATGCATCTGTGAAAGGCCTTAAAGTTGTTTAGCATGTTACATGCCACTTACCAAACAATTTTATCATTGACATGACGCTTGGAAAGCTAGAAATAGGACTTACTTTCTCAAGTCTTTAAAAGCTTTATATATGTATATGTATATATGTGTGTGTCTGTGTGTGTGTAAAGTTTTTATTATAAAAGTTTAAACAGGGCCGGCCCTGTGGCATAGCAGTTAAGTGCGAGCGCTCCGCTTCGGTGGCCCGAGGGTTCCCAGGTTCAAATCATGGTGCGCTGCCACGTCGCTTGTCAAGCCATGCTGTGGCGGCATCCCTTATAAAGTAAAGGAAGATGGGCACGGATGTTAGCCCAGGGCCAATCTTCCTCAGCAAAAAAGAGGAGGATTGGCAACAGATGTTAGCTCAGGGCTGATCTTCCTCACCAAAAAAAAAAGTTTAAACATACCCAAAAGTAGGAGTAAGCAAAATGAACTCCCCTTACACCATACCCTAGATTAAAAAATTATCAGTTTTGTCACACTTGCTTTATCTGTCTCCATCTTTTTTCTTTCCTGTTTTTGTTGCTTTTTCTTTGTTTATTTTAAAGGGAATCCCTGACACAACATCATTTCACACCGAATTAAAGATACATACTTTTCTATTTATATATAAAATAGAAGGGCATTTTTCTGCATAACCACAGTATCATCCTTACCTAACAAATACCAATAATATCTTCTGTCACCCAATTTATTTTCAGAATTGTACAGTAGTCTCCAAAATGACTTTTAAGAGTTATTTTATTTGAAAGGTAATGTTTTAATGCTAACAACTTAGGTCAAAAATCAGGCTAAAGATTTAGTAGCTTACTTATTGAGTTATAACTAAATTAGAAATATAAGCAACTTGTTTTTGTTTGGGGATTTAGATACAAGCCTTAAAGATGGCCTTTTCCATGAATTTAA
The DNA here is from genome assembly GCF_057802395.1 of Ceratotherium simum simum. Taxonomy (NCBI): domain Eukaryota; kingdom Metazoa; phylum Chordata; class Mammalia; order Perissodactyla; family Rhinocerotidae; genus Ceratotherium; species Ceratotherium simum. The sequence continues at coordinate 38,927,542 of NC_141921.1, read as the reverse complement.
GAAATTTGGAAAGGTGACTTCAGTGCAGATACATGGAACTTCAGAAGAGAGGTATGGTCTGGTATTCTTTCGGCAGCAAGAGGACCAAGAAAAAGCATTGACTGCATCAAAAGGAAAACTTTTCTTTGGCATGCAGATTGAAGTAACAGCATGGATAGGGCCAGGTAAGAGACAAGGAAGCTGAGTGTAATTTGTATTCCAGCTTGTGAAAGGGCAGCCTGTTATCTTGAATGTGGACACTATTCCAGCTTTATTTACTGTCTTGCTTCCAGGGTCTTCTGTTTTAAAGAGTGTTGCATTTATTGTTCAACTTAATAAAATATGTAGTTTTGGTTAGGGAGGGTAAAGATTGTTCTGGTTCTCTATAAGGGAGAAATGCTGACTTTTAAGAGTCTGAAAGGCAGAGTTAAGCTAACCCTTGTTGAGTCCTGCCTTCCCAAAAGGATTGAATTGATTGAGATAAGGAGATAGTTCCTAGGAGAATGACAACAGGATTATCCTGAATTAGAAAACATACTACTTGTAACATCGATTTGAGGGCCTAGTTAGACCAGTTTTGTTTCCATTATGCTCAACATAAATTGGATCTGTTATTCTAGCTTCCCTGACCCTGAAAGATAGTGACAAAGAAACAAGACGAAGTCTTAGGAGTGCAACCCATTGAGGATTTCAAAGGAACATTTTATTAGCTTGAACCTACCTATAAGACCTATTGTAAGGCAGGAAGTCTTCTCAGGCATGGCTTAGGTCAGTGTTTCTCGTTTCAGAACCACCTGCAGTGCTTGTTTAAAATGCAGCCTCTCTGACCCTACCCCAGCTTGCTGGTTCAGAATTCACATACTCAAGTTTGGGAACCCCTGAGTGAAGGCAAACTTGTGAGCAAATTTGTAGAGGAATGAATAGAAACATTAAAATTACACAGTCACATCATGCAGTTGAGACAATTGAACTTTAAGACTGTGAGTAGAATTTATAGGGTAAACATAGCCCATTATCTTGGAATATTCATTTTCTTTGACAATGAAGAGGAAAAAATAGAATTTCCCTGATAAGAATGTGTAAATGTTATTTGTATATTAAAGTAGACACAGAGTTGTTAGAGTGAAGACTGCAAAATCTGCATAATTTTATGATAAAACGAGGAACTCAAAGGAGTATTATCTTTTTAAAGGAATTGTAGGTTATGCCTTCACATTCCCTCCTCCGACAAGTTTGAGATGTACTGTCCTAAGTTATACTAGGCTAAGAGCAACTCATGAGTTCTTATTTAACACATTTGGAATAGTTCAGAACTGACTTGAGGAATAATATTTAGTATGTCATATAATCTATACAAGTTTTTAGAGCCATATATAATTATTAAGTAGTGAGGATCTAATTCAGGGACATTATCAATAGGTGACCCTCTAATCTCCAAATGGTGGGGCTAGCTTGAGATTTTTATTGTCAAAAAGCATTTTACCTAATTAGTTAGCACCCAGGATGTAATTGGGCTTTGACTACCTGCTAGTGAAGATTTTGGGAAGTTTGATTAGTTCAAGATAGGAAAGCTGAAGGTACTTTTTCCAAATGGGACAACATGAAACACCAGTTCAATGGGATATTTGAGAGCACTTGGAGACTTGGTTGGAATTATGCTGTTGGATGGTTAAGTCATAAATGTTTTGTATTGAAATGTATGGAGCTGATTGCTTCCTTAGGCCAAGGACCTCTTGGAATTAAAAAGATCCAAATCCAAGAAACCCAGCTTTGCAGATGGACCCCCGGTGGCTTCTGAGGTGGTGCTTTCTTATTCCTGTCCACAGTATTACAATCCCCTAGACATCAAATTGCAGGATAAAAGAGTTTTTTTTCAATGACGTGTAGGCGTTAAGACTTAAACTGGTCATGAAGATTAAAAAGGTTACATGTGGAAAATACACTCGTTTTCTTTGCTAAACTGAATTTCCGATTTTGAAATTTTTACTGAGCTATTTGGTGGAAATGAAATTACAGATTTTAATGGTTGCAAATCGTGCCTTTTATCCTTCTGATTCTGACTTTTGGAGTACAAACCTCAAGATGTGTCAGAATTATTTTTTCCTTTCATTTTTCTTCCTTTTTAAATGAAATATTCCTAAATATGTGCCCTCTATTAGTTAAGTTAGATAGTTTCAAGAAGACCTAGTTGAGCTTGAAATGAGGTAAACCCCTATCAGATGTGATGAAAATATAGAGATAGGTATATGAGCCTTGGGCAGTTTCTGGGTCCACCTGATTCTGGGTCCATCATTTCTTTAATGATACTGGTAAGATTAAGCTGAGCTACCATTAGCTCTTATCAAACTGGAGTCAGAGGTGAGATGCATTCTGGCTGAGTTCACTCAGCAGCTCAGAAATTGAGTCTTTTTAATACCAGTGTTGTTGACATCATCAGTAATGTTCAGTGGCTGGCACTAAACACTTTGTTTCAGTCAGGTTGATTAAATATTAACTTTTTTGGATGGGTTTGTTTTACGTTAAAACAAGAGAGAGAACATACAGGCTGTATTGTTATTTTTAAATTTTTTACTTATTTTTTATTGAAGTATAGTTGACATCTGTATTGTAATTATTACCAACAAAATGTTGAATGTCTCTCTCTGGACCAAGTTAATGAATGGAGCTTCAGAGAAAGCCTATGATTGAATTAGACATTAAACCAGAGCTTGTGATCGTAGGAAATAGAAACCTTAAAGAGTCATTTAGTCTCCTTCTGAAGTGTTGCTTCAATCAATTTTCCTACAATTATTCTTCTTATATCTAGAAATTGCTGCATTTAGACAATGGGGTTATGCTAATTAGTATGACATACATAAAATGGGAAGAAATATTTTATAAAATGTGGAAAAGTAAATTAAATAATGAAACTGGACTATTTTCAGCTGAGTTTTATGTGTGTTTGAGATTATAGTTTTATACTCCACATTGAGAGCCTACCACAAAATTTTGGAACCTAAGATTAAACTCAAATAATTCCCGTTTTTGCTGGGGTTTAAAATCTGTTTTTTTGTTAGTGATTATTTTTAAAACAAATCAGTTTAGTAGATTAAAATTGAGTCCACTTTTCTGTGTTAAAGATCAAATGAAGTGTTACTTCTCCCTAATTTTTTGGACATAACTTCTTTAGATTTTGGTATTCCTTTCTTTTGCTTTGGAGTTAATAAGAGGCAGCTATTTCTGAAGGTGTGTATAATTTTTCAGATTGTGTGAGCATTCAGGCCCACTATTTCAGAGATTTAGTGTCTTAAACGTAGATTTTCCCATGATATATAAATACACATTAAAACACTCTCTTCTCTTTTTACTCTGCCCTCATCCCACTTACAGAAACGGAAAGCGAAAATGAATTTCGCCCTTTGGATGAAAGGATAGATGAATTTCATCCCAAAGCAACAAGAACCCTCTTTATTGGCAACCTTGAAAAAACCACTACTTATCATGATCTTCGAAACATCTTCCAGCGCTTTGGAGAAATTGTGGTATGTTGCTTTTTACAATAAAAACAGTTTTAGATTTTTGTTACAGAACATAAAGCATAGTACAGATTATATTTGGAAAGATGATCTTTAGATAGTGTAATGAATATTTTTCTCATTTGCCCTATGTGTTTTTAACTCCTGCTAAAAGATGATCTGGCAAAACCCATTGGGGACTGTTTAATATGTGAATGTAAAAATATATTTGTCTTTATGTTTTTTACATATATATTTTCCTATCCATTTTTCTTACCTTTCTTTGTCCATTGGGTGCTCTTTTAATGCCATCTCTAGTCTTGTGGGTTGAAAGGAAGATCTGAGAGAGAAAACATGCCTGTAAGAAAGCAGCAGCAGTTTGGTATATGATTATTATTTTCTCACAGTGCACATTAGAAGGTGGAAAGTACCTTGGGGATTACTAGAATGTGGATGTCATGCTGGAAGCTCAGTTCTATTTTGAAATTTTGATTAGAATCATTTTTGTGTTATGCAAGTCATTGTTAGATTTAGGAATAAAAGGATTTTTCTGTTCCCTATAACTCAAAACTTGAGTCAATTTATAGTGAAAATAATTTGGTTGCAGCTTTGTACCCTTGGGATAAACTATTTTGTGTTTGGAAAACATAGGGGAATTACTTCTGTCTTTCCTAGACTTTCTCTATATTAATAACAGTGAGGACATTGCTCTAGTATATTTGGACTTTGGAGAGTAAAAAAATGTTTTGGGTAGGAACAGCTATGGTTAACCTTTCAGCGGCGTGTGTGTGTCCATCCATTTGTCCGTTCATCTGTTCATCCTTATTTATACACTAATGCTCTATCTAAGCAAAATATCCTTATTTTTTTAATGACATAATCTAGTCTTGTGAATCAAACATTATTTGTCCTTGTTGCTGATCTAAACCTCATCTTATAGGGACTGGGGGCGAGAGATAGAAGTGGTTGGTAGAAAGTAAAGAAAAAACAGAGAAGCTATAAAAATTTAGAGAAATATACTAGCAAACATTCATCTTCCTTTTTCAGTTATTTTGATTTTTTTAAGTTCTTTTATTTTTCTGAGAGTAGTATATACTCTTAATTCCAGCTCTACTGCCTACCTAGATGAGTGACTTGGAGTTCACTTACATATCTGGACTCCAGGTTCTTCTGTCTTTAGACAGTGATCTGTTATTTAATTTGCTATGTGGCATTCATGAGACTATGAATTGATGAAACTTTCAGACATACTTTTATTTGAATGTAGCTACTACTTTAAATTTTGGAAGAGTATTATAAAAAGTTGTATTTGGGCATGTGGATACATTTTCATCACCAGGGTTGCTAAAAATGGAACGATTATGGTGTTTTAAGAGCTATGCTTCTCAGTAAGGTGAACATGTCAGTATTCTGTTTGAAAACCATAATCTCACCATGTTTGCAACTGCTCATGAGGATCATTATTTTAAAGACATGCAGGGCCGGCCCTGTGGCTTAGCGGTTAAGTGCGTGCTCTCTGATGCTGGCGGCCCGGTTTCGGATCCCGGGCGCACACCGACGCACCGACGCACCGCTTCTCCGGCCACGCTGAGGTCGCGTCCCACATACGGCAACTAGAAAGCTGTGCAACTATGACATACAACTATCTACTGGGGTTTTGGGGCGAAAATAAATAAATAAATCTTTAAAGACATGCAACTTTGGGAAAATAGTCTACTGCTTATTGAGAACAGATTATGCTGTAGCCAGAAGAACCTGTTTACTGAGTCTACCCACCAATATTCTTTGGAGACCATTTCTCTTAAATAGCGTTTTCCTGGGTTATTACATTCTACATAATAGAAATCAGCTCCTGTTTATCATTATTTAGAACAATTTTGAGTATAAATTATTGCTTTTTTTAAGGACCCATCAAACAGCTCTTTAAATGCATTACTCATTTTGCTCTGTTTCAGGTTTTGATTATTGGTTTGTGACCCCTAAGAAGGCTTAGATAATAACAATACTTAATCTGCAAGATGTGGCCCAGGTCATTGTTATTTAAATACAGGTTTTGCCATCTAAGTGTGTGGTTTCTCCAGACCATTTCCATGTGTAAGCCAGGTTTTTTCACCTCCTCCTCTAAAGTACCTCTGGTCCTCTAAGTAGGCAGGACCAGAGTGTCAGGTGTGACTCCAGGATTCGAGCATTCCAAAGAGATGGGAGTGTTCCTTTATAGAGTGTTTCTTTAATCCAGAGATGGTGTTCTGATGCATCTTCACAAAGTAGTTCAGGTATTTATATATCCATTCATTCCGGATATGAGAGATGATTACCATATTTATCAATCACCAGGCTTGGTTCAGTTAGATATACTGATAGAATGAGTCTTCTAATTTAGGATTGCGTATTTTAAATCACTTTTTGAAAACTTGATTATCATTTTTGCTCTTCTCACATACTGTATTTTAAATGGCCTGCCCCTAATAAGGATTTTAGATAGTGCAGAAGGGAATTATTTCTTAGGTTTTTATTAAATAGGCTGCCTTTTCTTTCTTTCTTTTTTTATGTGTGGAAGATCAGCCTTGAGCTAACATCCAATGCCAATCCTCCTCTTTTTTTGCTGAGAAATATTGGCCCTGGGCTAACATCCATGCCCATCTTCCTCTACTTTATATGGGACGCCGCCACAGCATGGCTTGACAAGTGGTGCATGGGCGTGCGCCCGGGATCTGAACCTGCGAACCCCGGGCCGCTGTAGCGGAGTGTGTGCACTTAACCGCTACGCCACCAGGCCGGCCCCTGCCTTTTCTTTATTATCATAAATTTCCCTTAACACAGGTATTGTGGATTTTAAATTTTGAATTTTGAGTTGCTCTTTTGCAGAGAGCTTCACATGGGAAGGATTTCGTGGTTTGTGACTACAAATGCTCTGTTACATAGTTTTTTAGACTATTAATTTATAGTTGCATTAAGATGTACAATTTTTTTTTTTAATTTTTATTTAATTTTTTTTTTCCCCCGAAGCCCCAGTAGATAGTTGTATGTCATAGCTGCACATCCTTCTAGTTGCTGTATGTGGGACGTGGCCTCAGCATGGCCGGAGAAGCAGTGCGTCGGTGCGCGCCCAGGATCCGAACCCGGGCCGCCAGTAGCGGAGCGTGTGCACTCAACTGCTAAGCCACAGGGCCGGCCCAAGATGTACAATTTTAACTAAGAAAATGATTTCTGGGGATATGACTGTTTTGAGAAATGTATATGTCATATGGACTTGGTTTATTTTTATTTATTTTCTTGTTGGCATATCACTAAGTGGTATCCATTGGCTTTTTCAGGATATTGATATTAAGAAAGTAAATGGAGTTCCTCAGTATGCATTCTTGCAATACTGTGATATTGCCAGCGTTTGTAAAGCTATTAAGAAGATGGATGGGGAATACCTTGGAAATAATCGTCTCAAGGTGAAGGAATTTGCATAAGTTATTGTGCTGTTATGATTTGCTGTGTTTTTAAAATTTGGAGTTTTTTTGTGTGTATGTGTGATTATATAGTAGTAGAGTTAGATAACCATAAAGGTAATACACATCTTTGCATCCTCATCCTGTTATACTGTAATCTGAATTAATACTTGCTTAGCCAGGCAGGATTACTTTTTTGTAAATTTCTATTTAAATATAATCAGCTGATTCCCACATGAGATGTTGATTTGATAAGATTCCTGCAGAAGACAAGTTTTCTCAGAATTCTGTAGTTGAATAATTGGTGACTTTAGTAATAGAAATTTCACCTTTTATGTCCAGCTGGGTTTTGGAAAGAGCATGCCTACAAACTGTGTGTGGTTAGATGGGCTTTCTTCGAACGTGTCGGATCAGTATTTAACACGACATTTCTGCCGCTACGGGCCTGTGGTAAAGGTAAGTGGGAGGTTTGCTGTGTGGTTTAAAGCTACTACTTCTGGCTCCTTTTTCTTGGTATTCTGTCCTTTCAGTCCCAATTTCTAGTGCTGACTTTTTCTTTTCTTTTTAATAACTTATACATTAAAATACTCTTTTCCAAAATTTGGTCTAGAAGGACATTTGCATCTATTAGCTTTTGAAAAATTGTTTTGAACCAGCTGAGGTGATTAATTTTGAAACTAATCTGTATAATACTATTAAATAGAATGTTTCTTAGGGATTTTTATAATATCTCAAAAAAATTAGACCATCTAATTATATAATTATTCACATTCACACTAATATGTAATTAGACTTAATTTTTTTTCTTTATTGTGAAATTTTTGTTGTACATTATTGTTTGTCAGTCACCATATAAATGCATCCCTTCACCCCTTGTGCCCACTCCCTACCCCCTTTGTCCCTGGTAACCACCAAACAGTTCTATCTGTCCGTGTGTTGGTTTATCTTCCACATATGAGTGGAATCATGCAATGTTTATCTCTTTCTTTCTGGCTAAATGATGATGACTTTAACACAACTGAATGTTCATCTAACCAATGTTTGTCTTGGAACACACCCACAAACATAACAGGGAAAGGGTCTCTGGACCCCATTCCATTATGTGAAGGTAAAGCTTTTAATTCCTTGAAAGCAGATTTACACTGTGATGGGCATGTTGCATAACTTTGACATTTCTTTAAATGTAGCTTTTGTTGTTTGGAGAAATACACATCTTAAAGACTGGTAATATAAATAAAAATCCAGGAGCTTTAAGACAGTAGGGCTACTTATGGCCAAAATTCACTGAAATTTATTGTTGATTCAGAGTACTCTACATTTTTTTCTCTCTTTCAAGGGTGTTGATTTTTTTGAGCCAAAACCAGAAGAATGTTTACTTAAATTCAGTACAGTACTCAGTCAACATGGAAAACAAAGTAAAATACAGAAAAACAAAATAAAGGTATAATTTACCTCAAGCCACAATGTCTGCGATTCTAAACAGTCCCTACACTGTTATTGTGTTTTCACTACAACATGCATCATCAGGAAGAGCCTGAAATTTTTTCTAGAATGAAATATATAAGTATATTTTTTCTTGGCAGTGTTCTTGTGACTTAGGATTTTGTTGGGACTGACAGTAAGCCTAGTGGATGAGGCTCTTATTTGGTTCTTGTTTTGTTTTTTACAGGTGGTGTTTGACCGCTTAAAAGGCATGGCCCTGGTTCTCTACAATGAAATTGAATATGCACAAGCAGCTGTAAAAGAGACCAAGGGGAGGAAAATCGGTGGGAATAAAATTAAGGTGTGCAGAATGACTTTAAAAAGAAGCAGAAACAAGGGGCCAGCCCCGTGGCTTGGTGGTTAGGTGCGCGCGCTCCGCTGCTGGCGGCCCGGGTTCGGAGCCCGGGTGCGCACCGACGCACCGCTTCTCCGGCCATGCTGGGGCCGCGTCCCACATACGGCGGCTGGAGGGACGTGCAGCTATGACATGCAACTGTCTACTGGGGCTTTGGGGGGGAAAAATAAATAAATAAAATCTTTAAAAAAAAAAAAAAAAGAAGCAAAACAAGCATATTCAGGTTCCACCCTCTTAGTAACTGGCATTTTGTTACGTGGCCAGCAAGGGGAATAGTTTACAGGACATGCATTTTATGTCCTCAGTTTTTAAGGGGGATATTACAATTTTAATACTCAGCTACTTGAGGGTACTTTTAAACCATAAGCCACAGAACCTTCCCTAAAAATCCTCTCATTCAAGGAATTATACTTCCCTGTGCCCCGGGTACCTGATGCTCGTGTGTATACTCTTGGTGCAGGCTGGCCCACAGTCACCTGTGGGTATCTGCACACCCAGGAGCTCAAAGTGTCAGTCCCGCTTCCTGAATGATCCTTTCTTCCTTTCCTAAAGAGTGGGTAGCCACTGAAAGCATGATCTTTTGTCTGGTGTTTTTGTTTAAAAACTTTTGTTCGTGATAGCCTGAAGGAATTTATGCACTTAAAATAACTATGATGGTTAAATTGAAATAAGTCTTTTCAAAATAAGGTATTGATAGATGATGGGTATCATATGCTTCAGTGACTGAGTAAAGTGAGCTGTGAGTCAAGTTTAAATGTCCTTCCATATTTTATGTTCTAACTGTGGTTCCAGCAAAGTTATGCACAACAAGGGATTGCTGGATTTAGTTGATCTGATTGTTTAATTGACAACCTAGAATCCTGATAGGTATTGTTTTAGTTTCCATTTTGCTTTTTCCACTCCTTCAGGATTGTGTTCTGGAACTTTAAATTATAATTCTTTATCAAGATTTGTGTAGAATTTGAGAGAGATTTCAGCATAACAAAATATGGTTTGAGTTATGAGGACTATTTCACTTGAGATAGGTGGCTGTTTCTTGAAATTTAACCAGAGGACTATGTGGGGAAGAATTTTCAAATTTTGATAATACTTTCTATCATTAAAATCTGAAACTTGCATCAAACACCTGCTATTCTTTTTTTTTAAGGTGGATTTTGCAAATCGGGAAAGTCAGCTGGCATTTTATCACTGTATGGAAAAATCTGGTCAAGATATCAGAGACTTTTATGAAATGTTGGTGGAAAGAAGGTATGTATTTTAAATCTATCCCAGCACCACTTGAATTTTAAAATTTCTAATGCATAAAATTTAGATGGGATTAAATTTTATTTTTCATCCCTTATTTCTGCTCTCATCCCCCAAAAGACTCTTCCTTTTTATCCCCTCAAACAGAAGCACATAAAAACATGGAAAAAATTATTTTTGTGACTCCAGTTTTCTTATGGCTTATGGGAGTTGGGGTAACCTATCTATATTTCTCACTGAATGCTCCTACAATTTGAGAGAGTTACTATTTTGTGAGATTATACCTTTATGTACAAGTCATCCTGCCTTACAGCTTTAAATTAAATATAACATGGTGAAGTGCATTATAACCTGTTAAATGCCCTGTATATTTAGCAATGACAACATCCAGGTTGTCACCATGCATGTGCTCATGCAATTAATTACAAAAAACACTTTCAAAAGACTATCAAGAACTTTGTTTTAAATTCAGATCTCTTAAATAATTTGCAAATTAGTAAGCCAAAGCATATATAAATAGGTAACTTGAGCAACGTAAAAAGTAAACCTTATTTTTCCTTGTTAATTTTTTCAGTCATGGTAGTGTATATCTGATATTTTGTCTGCTGCTTGTAGGAAACAGTACAGTTCAGAATCTTTTCAGGTCTCACAGTCTGAATCAGACTATCTCCATTAGCTAAAAACTGTCCCCAAACTGATGACTGGTTCTTTTTTAGACCAGATATATTAAAACATCCTAACATAATGCACCAGGTTCTTGAATAGCTGATTACATTTAAAAATGGAAATTATCATCCATATGATCATGAAGCTGTTTGTCCAAACTTGCCTCTGTGATAAAGTCTCCTGGAATGTTACCACCAGATCTCCACTCTTATGCATATGCGTTAGACAAAAGGCCGTGTGTGAAAAATGCCTTTAGACACTCAAGTTCAAGTATAAAAGGGCTCTACGACAAGGATGAACCAAATTCTGATTGTGCTGCCAGACCCTGTTGAATGCATTCTCTTTTTACTGCGTCGTCTTGCCAATTTGTTTTTGTTTAAATCGTAGGTATATATTTCTTTGAGTCATTTCCTCATGGAGTGTTGTGTGATGGTCATTGAATGCTTGGGAGAATTTTAAGTGAAAAATGTCCCTCACAGCCAAATTCCCACAAGCTTGAACTTCTAAGATTTTGATAGAATCCACATTCCAAAAGATCAAAAATCAGTAGTTCTTCAGCCAGGAAGTCTTGATACAAGGCTTTTTCTGTATCAGTCGTGTGTTTGTGTGTGTGTGTATGTGTGAAAGAAAGAGAGAGAACACGAGCCTGTGTGTGTGCGTGTATGCAGGAGAAGGTCTCTGTCTGTAGAGAGAAAAACGTTCTGGCTCCGCAATTAGCAGTTTGAAGTCATTGTTAATACTTGAAGTGCTTGTGGGAATTCTTACTTGTAAGTGAGTAGAAAGTGTGTTGGTGGTCTAGTGGCACCTAAGACGTAAAAAATCCATTAAAATCCTCTGTGCATACATTAAATATTTTTCAAAGAACGGTGTCTTATAAGAGTTGGATAATGCTGTGTGGGTGTTAATTTTTGTATATTACCACTTAAATTCACTCATTTTACTGATGATCTAGCTCTCTTCTTTGGTTCTTACCCATGGTTAATTATCCCTGTTGAATGGAGTTTATCTGCTAAAGGAGGAAGCAGGAGGGTGTGGGACTTCACTGTGACCCAGTTTTCTCTATTTGGTTTCAGATGGCAGTGCTTATGGAATGCATTCCTTGCAGTAGAACTTGAGGATCTTTGCCCTTTCCATAGAGTGAAAGGAAGTCATCCCACTGAATAGTTGATGCCTGAATGAAAAAAATGCTTTACCTCTAATGATAGTTCAGCTCAGGAATGCAAATGATAACCTATGTGCATGGTTCTCTGCAGTGTAAAAGTAGTATGTATTTCACTTATTCCCTCAAATACTGTGTCAGGGAGGTAGGGCCATGACTCTTGTTCTGTGTTACTTATGGTGGGAACTGAAGATGAGATGACTCTGCTGATAAGGTCACAGGCTACTAAGCCTTCGGGCTGCGAATAAACCCAGGGCTTCTACCTTCTAGTGCATTGAGCCTTAACACTTTACCAAAGTGATTCTCAAGATGAATTTACAGGGTCACAATATGCTTAGATGAATTTCCCACCTGCTTATGGTAGTTTGGATATTGTGCAGTAACATGAACAGAGTTCTCTCAAAACCTGACCTTTCAAAGGTTCCTCAAGGACCCTGCCAGAGCCTACTGTACATAGTACTAGTACTCAGTTTTGTACTGTCTCCTGCTTAAGTTGAGTGCCTTGAGGGCAGGAACGCTCATTTCATTTGGTAGTCATAGGGCCAGCAAAACACGTGCAAAGTCATTATTTATTAAACTGAACAGTGCTCCAGCACTAATGTTTACACACATACCTTTGACTTCTATAACTGTTTTCATATTTTTGAATATAGTTTTAGATTGCTTAATTTTAAAAATATCTTGAGACTATTTTTAAAATATGACTCTAAGCTTACTATTAATGTGGGCAGTAAACTAGTGATCATTCTCGGTGTCTTAATCACTTTATATTAGAAAGCATATAGTGTATTCACCTTTACATATGAAAATGATGCTTCCTTGGAGTTTGTATTTATGGTGGTAATGAGTTAAATTAGCCTAATTCTATGCCTAGTAACATTTATTTGCAAGATGGCTAGCCAGTATTTAGGCAAAGAATCTGATTCCTGTGGAACTGTAGAAGGATCCTGTTGAATCCAATTAAACCAAATCTCATAGACAGGTCATAAAACATTGTCTTTGAACTGAGACAGTTCAGTATAAATGTATATAATACTGTGTTATTGATGCTTCCAGTGTTTGAATGTTAAGTCTGGATGCTTCATTTGCTGTTGAAAATGGGTTAGAACATCACCCAGTAGCAGCTTTGACATATTTTTCTAAGCTTCATTCTTTCAACAAATATTTGAGTGCCTGCCCTGAGCCAAGCACTGTTACAAGAGCTAGAGAAATTGTGGCCAAGAAGACCAAAGCTCCTGCTTTTAGGGGCTTAAGTTCTAGATTTGTTATGTTTCAGTGAGCCACTAATGGCAATACTGTATAGAAGGAGCAAGCCACACCTGCTTGAGAGAACGAAAATTCAGAGTGAACAAGAGTGAGGGAATTGGCCTGTTAAGGTGAATTTCATTTTATACACCATACATGTTGTTGTGTGTAAATTTAATCCTATTTTGAATGTACTGGGACATGTCACTGTGGAAGAAAACCATGGTGAATTCTTTTACAATTGAGGAATCTTCTCACACAGCTTGTAATCATCCGATTTGTTAGTTGGCAGGTTGGGGAAAAGTAACATTTATTGGAAGTCAAGTATGTGCCTTGCATTATGTTAGGAAAATTTTTACAAATGTTATCTTATTTAACCTTCTTAAGAGCCTTATGAGGAAAAGTTATCATTATTTTACAAGTGAGGAGACTTGCCCCCATGCGTTTTTTTTTTAATGATGAATTGAGATAGACGTATCAATATCATACAGGTCACGTAGATGAGAAGATTTTAATTAAATTGTTATCGATTTTTCCAAACACTGCATTTGTTTCCAAAGTTGTGGTAAGAATATCTTTTGGCAAGAAAAGTAATTATGAAAGACTTAGAAATGTGGAGATGTGATACTTTTTAATACTAGTGCTCATTGTAAGTCACGGGCTGAAGCACTGCTGTCTAATAGAAACAATGCAAGCTCCATAGGTGGTTTGAAATTTTCTGGTAGACACTTCAAAGAAAAAAGAAAAAGTAACTCAGTATAAAAACTATCTAAAATATTACCATTTCAACATATAGTCAATCTAAATAAATATTGAAGTATTTCTTTTTTTAAACTACGTCTACCAAATAAAGTGTATATTTTACACTCACATCTCAATTCAGACTAGCCACACTTCACATTCTCAGTAGCCACATGTGGCTAGTGGCTGTTGGTCAGTGCAGGTCTAACTAATGATTAAATGATGGCAGAGATTTTCAGAATCAGGACTTGGTAATCTCATATGTATGATTTAATATGTAAGTGACAAGGAAACAAAAGAACTGATATATTATTTTTTGTTTTTTGGCAGAGAGGAACGAAGGGGATCTTATGACTATAGCCAAGATCGTACATATTATGAGAATGTTCGTGCTCCAGGTACATATCCTGAGGATTCCAGACGGGACTATCCAGCTCGAGGGAGAGAATTTTATTCAGAATGGGAAACTTACCAAGGAGACTACTATGAATCACGATATTATGACGATCCTCGGGAATACAGGGATTACAGAAATGATCCTTATGAACAAGATATTCGGGAATACAGTTACAGGCAAAGGGAACGGGAAAGAGAACGTGAAAGATTTGAGTCTGACCGGGACAGAGACCACGAGAGGAGGCCAATTGAACGCAGTCAGAGTCCAGTGCACCTGCGACGCCCGCAGAGTCCTGGAACATCTCCCTCACAGTCAGAGAGATTGCCAAGTGATTCTGAGAGGAGGATGTACAGCCGATCCTCAGACCGGAGTGGAAGCTGTAGCTCACTTTCCCCTCCAAGATACGATAAACTTGACAAATCTCGTTTGGAACGCTATACAAAAAATGAAAAGACAGATAAAGAACGAACTTTTGATCCTGAGAGAGTGGAAAGAGAGAGACGCTTAATAAGGAAGGAAAAAGTGGAAAAGGACAAAACAGATAAGCAGAAACGAAAAGGAAAAGTTCCTTCCCCTAGTTCTCAGTCTTCAGAAACAGACCAAGAAAATGAGAGAGAACAGAGCCCTGAAAAATCAAGGAGTTCTAATAAACTGAGCAGAGAGAAAGCTGACAAAGAAGGAATAGCCAAAAACCGCCTAGAACTCATGCCTTGTGTGGTTTTGACTCGAGTGAAAGAAAAAGAGGGGAAGGTTATTGACCACACACCTTTGGAAAAGCTGAAAGCCAAGCTTGATAATGACGCTGGCAAGTCTTCTGCCCTAGATCAGAAACTTCAGGTCTCTCAAACAGAGCCTCCGAAATCTGACTTGTCTAAACTGGAATCTGTTAGAATGAAAGTGCCAAAGGAAAAGGGGCTTTCAAGCCACGTAGAAGTGGTAGATAAGGAAGGCAGGCTTAAACCCAGGAAGCACCTAAAACCAGAGCAGACTGCTGACGGGGTAAGTGCTGTGGATCTGGAGAAGCTGGAAGCAAGGAAAAGGCGTTTTGCAGATTCCAGTTTGAAAGCAGAAAGGCAAAAATCAGAAGTCAAGAAAAGTAGTCCAGAGATGGAGGATGCTCGGGCGCTTTTAAAAAAGCAGCCTGACGTTTCATCTAGAGATGTCATTCTGCTGAGGGAAGGAGAGTCTGAAAGAAAGCCTGTGAGGAAAGAAATTCTTAAAAAAGAATCTAAAAAAATAAAATTAGACAGACTTAATGCTGTTCCCAGCCCCAAAGACTGTCAGGAGCTTGCCAGTATTTCTCTTGGAACTGGCTCAAGGCCCAACTCAGACCTGCAAGCAAGGCTAGGAGAACCAGTAGGTGAATCTGTGGAAAATCAAGAAATCCAATCAAAAAAACCCGCTCCTTCAAAACCACAGCTCAGACAGCTGCAGCTATTAGACGATCAAGGACCAGAGAGAGAAGATACTAGGAAAAACTATTGCAGTCTTCGTGATGGAACACTTGAATGTAAATCAGGCCAAGAGAAAGTACATTCAGTAAATACTGAAGAAAAAATTGGCATTGATATTGATCACACACAGAGTTACCGAAAACAAATGGAGCAGAGTCGTAGAAAACAGCAGATGGAGATGGAAATAGCCAAGTCTGAGAAGTTTGGCAGTCCTAAAAAAGATGTAGATGAATATGAAAGACGTAGTCTTGTTCACGAAGTAGGCAAACCTCCTCAGGATGTAACCGACGACTCTCCTCCCAGCAAAAAGAAGAGGATGGACCATGTTGATTTTGATATCTGCACCAAGAGAGAGAGGAATTACAGAAGTTCACGCCAAATCAGTGAAGATTCTGAAAGAACTGGTGGTTCTCCCAGTATCCGACATGGTTCCTTCCATGAGGAAGATGACCCCATAGGCTCCCCTAGGCTAATGTCAGGAAAAGAGTCTCCTAAAGTAGATGAAAAAGGTCTCCCCTATTCTAATATAACAGTCAGAGAAGAGACCTTAAAATTTAATCCTTATGATTCTAGCAGGAGAGAACAGATGGCAGACATGGCCAAAATAAAGCTATCTGTCTTGAATTCTGAAGATGAACTAAATCGGTGGGACTCTCAAATGAAACAGGATGTCAGCAGGTTTGATGTGAGTTTCCCAAACAGCATAATTAAGAGAGACAGCCTTAGAAAGAGGTCTGTACGTGACTTGGAACCCGGTGAGGTGCCTTCTGATTCTGATGAAGATGGTGAACACAAATCCCACTCACCCAGAGCCTCTGCATTATACGAAAGTTCTCGATTGTCTTTTTTATTGAGGGACAGAGAAGACAAACTACGTGAGCGAGATGAAAGACTCTCCAGTTCTTTAGAAAGGAACAAATTTTATTCTTTTGCATTGGATAAGACAATCACACCAGACACTAAGGCTTTACTTGAAAGAGCTAAATCCCTCTCTTCATCTCGAGAAGAAAATTGGTCTTTTCTCGATTGGGACTCCCGATTTGCTAATTTTCGAAACAACAAAGATAAAGAAAAGGTTGACTCTGCTCCAAGACCTATTCCTTCCTGGTACATGAAAAAGAAGAAAATTCGAACTGATTCAGAAGGAAAAATGGATGATAAAAAAGATGATCATAAAGAAGAAGAACAGGAAAGGCAAGAATTATTTGCTTCTCGTTTTTTACACAGCTCAATCTTTGAACAAGATTCTAAGCGATTGCAGCATCTGGAGAGAAAAGATGAAGAATCAGACTTCATTTCTGGTAGGTTATATGGGAGGCAGACATCCGACGGAGTGAACAGCACAACTGATTTGATTCAAGAGCCAGTAGTTCTTTTCCATAGCAGATTTATGGAACTCACACGAATGCAACAGAAAGAAAAAGAAAAAGATCAAAAACCCAAAGAGGCTGAGAAACAGGAAGATATAGAGGATCATCCCAAGACCCCAGAATCTGCTTCTGAGAATAAAGAGTCAGAACTGAAAACTCCATCTTCTATTGGGCCTCCTACTGTCACAGTTGTAACACCAGAGTCAGCAGCATCATCAGTGGAGAAGACAGCTGGTGAAAAAACAGAAGAGGTGTCTTCAGTGACAGAAGAGAAGACCATGGAGCCAGCCTCTGTCTCGGAAGAAGCAAAATCTGTTTCTGAACCAGCTCCCATCACTGTGGAACAACCTGGACAAGTTGACTTGCCCCCAGGAGTGGACACCAAGAAAGATGCTGCTGGGACTCCTTTAGTTGTTGAAGACAGTTCATCAGTTGATCAGCTGCCTTATCTGGATGCCAAGCCTCCAACTCCTGGGGCCTCATTTTCCCAGGTAGAGAACAGTGTAGATCCAGAAGCTAACAGTACCCAGCCACTTTCAAACCCAACTCAGCAGCCTGAGGAAGCTGAGGAGCCGAAAGGGGAAAAGCCAGACTCAGCTGCTAACGTTGAGCCTAATGCAAATCAGAAAGCTGAAGTTGTTCCTGAGGTTCAGCCTCAAGCTTCTGAAGATGTAGAGGCTGACCCTCCAATTGCTGCAAAAGATAAAAAGCCAGCCAAAAGTAAACGTTCTAAGACCCCCATTCAGGCAGCTGCAGCAAGTATTGTGGAGAAACCTGTCACAAGGAAGAGTGAGAGGATAGATCGGGAAAAACTCAAGCGGTCCAGTTCTCCTCGGGGGGAAGCACAGAAGCTTTTAGAATTGAAGATGGAGGCAGAGAAGATTACAAGGACTGCCTCTAAAAACTCAGCCACAGACCCTGATCACCCTGAGCCAAGTTTGCCCCTCAGTCGAACAAGGCGCCGGAATGTAAGGAGTGTCTATGCAACCATGGGTGACCATGAGAGCCGCTCTCCAGTCAAAGAGCCCGTCGAGCAACCGAGAGTGACTAGGAAGAGACTGGAGCGGGAGCTTCAGGAGGCTGCGGCAGCTCCCACTACCCCTCGGAGGGGAAGGCCTCCAAAAACACGCCGTCGAGCTGATGACGATGATGAGACTGAGGCGAAAGAACCAGTCGAAACGCTCAAACCAGCTGAGGGGTGGAGGTCCCCACGATCCCAAAAATCAGTAGCTGCTGGTGGCCCACAAGGGAAAAAGGGGAAAAATGAACCGAAAGTTGATGCTGAACGTCCTGAGGTGGGCACCGAGATGAGTCCCCAAGGAAACATGAAAGAAAGTAGCACAAAATCCAAGGCTGATAAAGAAGAAGCAGGCAGTGAACAGAAACGTGACAAAAAAGAAATTAGCACAGACAAAAATCCACCTGAAACCCCCCCAGTTGAAGTGGTGGAGAAAAAAACAGCCCCTGAAAAAAACTCCAAGTCAAAGAGAGGAAGATCTCGAAACTCTAGGTCAGCAGTGGACAGGTCTGCAAATTTGAAAAATGCGGATGCCAGTGTCATTTCCGGTGTGGCTGCGGGCCCTGCAGGGCTGGCAGCAGAAAAGGAAGCAGGGGTTGTGGCAGTCTCCCCTGAGAAGAGCGAGAGTCCCCAGAAGGAGGGTAGTTTATCATCCCAGTTGAACAGTGATCCAGCTGATCCAGACAAGGAACCAGAGAAGGAAGATGTGTCTGCCTCTAAGCTGTCCCCAGAAGCAAATCAGTTAGCCAAGCAGATGGAGCTGGAGCAGGCTGTGGAGAACATTGCAAAGCTGACTGAAACCTCTGCCTCCGCGGCTTTCAAGGCAGCTACAGATACACCAGAGGGCCCTTCAGAGGACAGGAACAAGCCTACACACCAAGCGAGTGAAACAGAACTGGCTGCGGCCATTGGCTCAATCATCAATGACATTTCTGTGGAGCCAGAGAACTTCCCAGCACCCCCACCTTACCCTGCAGAATCGCAGACGGACCTGCAGCCCCATTCTCCAGTTCTGCCGCCTCCTGAGGAAGGAATGGAGCCTGAGACCGATGAGGCCGTGTCTGGCATCTTGGAGACTGAGGCTGCTACAGAATCTTCTGGGCCACCAGTCAATGCCCCTGACTCATCAGCAGGTGCAACAGATACCAAGGAAGCCAGAGGAAACAGTAGCGAAACTTCCCACCCAGTGCCAGAAGCCAAAAGATCAAAAGAAGCAGAAGTTGCTCTTGCTCGGAAAGACAAAGGGCGCCAGAAGACAACTCGATCCCGCCGCAAACGGAATACGAACAAGAAAACGGGGAGTACTGCAGAGACCCATGTCTCGGAACCTAACCAAGTTCAAAGCAAGAGTCCTGCTACAAATGAGGGGACGACGGTACAACCCCCAGAAACTCCACAGGAAGAAAAGCAGAGTGAAAAGCCCCCGTCCCCTCCTCCTGAGTCATGTGCTTCTGACCCAAGTAAGACTCCATCCGTGGAAAATGTGTCCCAAGAAAGCAGTGTTGAAGAAAAGACTCCAACCAAAGCGTCTGTGCTCCCAGACCTTCCCCCCCACTCACAGTCAGTGCCCGTGGATGATGAACCTCAGGCCAGATTCAAGGTGCATTCCATCATTGAGAGTGACCCAGTGACCCCACCCAGTGACTCAAGCGTACCCACCCCCACAATTCCTCCTGTAACTGTAGCAAAGCTCCCACCACCTGTTGCCTGTGGGGGGATCCCACACCAGAGTCCCCCTACTAAGGTGACAGAGTGGATCACAAGGCAGGAGGAGCCACGGGCTCAGTCCACTCCCTCTCCAGCTCTTCCCCCAGACACAAAAGCCTCTGACATCGACACCAGCTCCAGTACGCTGAGGAAGATCCTCATGGACCCCAAGTATGTATCTGCCACAGGCATCACTTCCACAAGTGTCACAACTGCCATTGCTGAGCCTGTCAGTGCTGCCCCTTGCCTGCATGAGGCACCACCCTCTCAAGTTGAATCTAAAAAGCCTCTTTTAGAAGAAAAACCAGCAGCTCCAGTAACAAACACCTCTGACACTCAAGCATCGGAGGTTCTAGTAGCCACTGACAAAGAAAGGGTGGCTCCAGTCATCGCCCCCAAAATTACTTCTGTTATTAGCCGTATGCCTGTCAGCATTGATTTGGAGAATTCACAAAAGATAACTCTGGCAAAACCAGCTCCGCAGACCCTGACTGGCCTGGTGAGTGCCCTGACTGGCCTGGTGAATGTCTCCTTGGTCCCAGTGAATGCGCTGACTGGGCCAGTGAATGCCCTGAAAGGCCCTGTGAAGGGCTCAGTGACCACGCTGAAAGGTTTGGTTAACACTCCTGCTGGCCCTGTGAACGTCCTGAAGGGGCCAGTGAACGTCCTGACAGGGCCAGTCAACGTTCTCACCACTCCAGTGAACGCCACTGTGGGCACCGTGAACGCCGCCACAGGCATGGTGAGTGCCTCTGCAGGTGCAGTGAACGCCGCCACAGGTGCAGTGACAGTCACAGCAGGTGCAGTGACTGCTGCATCTGGGGGTGTGACTGCCACAACAACAGGTGCAGTGACTGTGGCAGGTGCAGTGATTGCACCATCAGCAAAGTGCAAACAGAGATCGAGCAGTAATGAAAATAGTCGGTTCCACCCAGGGTCTATGTCTGTGATTGACGACCGTCCAGCAGACACAGGCTCTGGTGCGGGGCTGCGTGTGAACACTTCAGAGGGGGTTGTCCTCCTGAGCTATTCAGGGCAGAAGACCGAAGGCCCACAGCGGATCAGCGCCAAGATTAGCCAGATCCCCCCAGCGAGCGCAATGGACATTGAATTTCAACAGTCGGTGTCCAAGTCTCAGGTCAAGCCCGATTCTGTCACACCATCGCAGCCTCCGCCCAAAGGCCCTCAGACTCCTTCAGGCTATGCAAATGTGGCCACCCATTCTACTCTGGTACTAACTGCCCAGACGTATAACGCATCTCCTGTGATTTCTTCTGTGAAGGCTGACCGTCCATCCTTGGAGAAGCCTGAGCCCATTCACCTCTCTGTGTCCACACCTGTCACCCAGGGTGGCACAGTCAAGGTTCTCACCCAGGGCATAAACACACCCCCAGTGCTGGTTCACAATCAGCTGGTCCTCACCCCAAGCATAGTCACCACTAATAAGAAGCTTGCTGACCCCGTCACCCTCAAGATAGAGACCAAGGTCCTTCAGCCAGCTAACCTGGGGTCCACTCTCACTCCCCACCACCCTTCTGCTCTGCCCAGCAAACTGCCTGCAGAAGTGAACCACGTCACTTCAGGGCCCAGTACCCCAACAGATCGAACTGTCTCCCATTTGGCGGCTACGAAGCCAGATGCACATTCTCCTCGACCCAGTGGGCCTACTCCATCTCCGTTCCCAAGGGCGGGCCACCCCAGCAGCACCACATCCACTGCTCTTTCTACTAATGCCACAGTCATGTTGGCTGCAGGCATTCCTGTGCCTCAGTTCATCTCTAGTATACACCCAGAGCAGTCTGTCATCATGCCACCCCACAGCATCACCCAGACCGTGTCCCTTAGCCACCTGTCCCAGGGCGAGGTGAGAATGAACACACCCACGCTGCCCAGCATCACCTACAGCATCCGGCCAGAGACACTGCACTCTCCTCGGGCCCCACTGCAGCCTCAGCAAATAGAGGTCAGGGCCCCACAGCGTGCGGGCACACCCCAGCCAGCCACAGCTGGTGTGCCTGCCCTGGCCTCCCAGCACCCTCCAGAGGAAGAAGTGCATTATCACCTCCCTGTTGCTCGAGCTGCAGCTCCCGTGCAGTCAGAGGTGCTGGTCATGCAGTCTGAGTACCGACTGCATCCATACACTGTGCCCCGGGATGTGAGGATCATGGTGCATCCCCACGTGACAGCAGTCAGCGAGCAGCCCCGGGCAGCAGACGGGGTGGGGAAGGTGCCACCAGCCAGCAAGGCTCCTCAGCAGCCTGGGAAAGAAGCTGGCAAGACGGCAGATGCCAAAGCAGCCTCTGCCCCTGCCCCTCACAGTGAGGCCCGTATCCTCACAGTCACCCCCAGCAACCAGCTCCAGGGGCTGCCTTTGACCCCACCTGTGGTGGTGACCCACGGGGTGCAGATTGTGCATTCCAGTGGGGAGCTGTTCCAAGAGTACAGATATGGAGACATCCGTACCTACCACGGCCCGGCTCAACTCACACACACGCAGTTTCCTGCTGCTGCCTCCATTGGCCTGCCTTCCCGGACCAAGGCTCCTGCTCAGGTGAGAATGCCAAAAATCAGCCTCCTGGTCCAAATAGTGGTTCAGGTGCCAGTGAGGTCCCTAAAATATGTTGCCTTTTTCTTGAGCTTAAAGAGGAACCTCCTAGGGGCCAGCCCGGTGGCGTAGTGGTTAAGTTCTTGCGCTCTGCTTCAGCTGCCTGGGGTTTGCAGGTTCGGATCCTGGGCGCGGACCTATGCACCGCTTCTCAAGCCATGCTGTGGCAGGTGTCCCACGTATAAAATAGAGCAAAGTGGACACAGATTTTAGCTCAGGGGCAATCTTCCTCACCAAAAAAAAAAAAAAAAAACGGGGGCCCGCCCGGTGGCATAGCGGTTAAGTGCGCATGCTCCGCTGCGGCAGCCCAGGGTTCGGATCCTGGACGCACACTGACACACCACTTGTCAAGCCATGCTGTGGTGGCGTCCCATATAAAGTGGAGGAAGATGGGCATGGATGTTAGACCAGGGCCAATGTTCCTCAGCAAAAAGAGGAGGATTGGCAGATGTTAGCTCATGTCCTCACAAAAAAAAAAAAAAGGAGCTTCCTAAATTTGGGGATAAAAGGAGCAGATCACAGCACGAAGAGCTCATGGACATAGGAAGGAGCTCTTTGTGGGAAAGGGTGGAGTGGTGGTGCCTGCCTGCAGGGGTGGGGAGAGGGAACAAGTGACTTCCTTTGAACAGAACTGTCAGTCCTGAATGCCCGGGAGCATCACTGTCAGGTTAAAGCTCCTTCCATGGGCTTGGCTAACAGGAGATGCCCTGTAGCTGACCCTGCCCAGGGCCCGTGGCCAGTTAGTTGTGGGCATGGTGGCGTGCATAACAGATTCTGACTCTGTCCCTTTCTCTTCTTCCCCAACTCCAGGGCCCCCCTCCTGAAGGTGAGCCCTTACAGGCCACTCAGCCTGTGCAGTCTACACAGCCTGCCCAGCCCACGCAGTCTACACAGCCTGCCCAGCCTATGCAGCCCTCCCAGCTCAGCCAGCCAGGCCAGCCACCAAGCAACAAGATGCCTCAGGTCTCCCAGGAGGCAAAGGGGACCCAGACAGGAGTAGAGCAGCCTCGCCTCCCAGCCATACCTGCAAACAGGCCAACTGAGCCTCATGCCCAGGTTCAGAGGGCACAGGCAGAACCAAGCCAGACTTCCTATCCCTCCCCCGTGTCTGTCTCCATGAAGCCTGACCTCCCGGCCCCTCTCTCTGCTCAGGCTGCGCCAAAGCAGCCGTTGTTTGTCCCCACAACTTCAGGCCCCAGCACCCCTCCAGGACTGGCTCTGCAGCACACTGAAGCCCAGCCCACCTCCAAACAAGATTCTTCTGCACACTTGACTTCCCAGAGGCCTGTGGATATGGTCCAGCTTCTGAAGGTAAGCCTGGGCAGGGGCCTCCCCTACTGCCCTCCAAGCTCTGTGCTGTGTTAAATGTCCTAAGATTCCCACTTGACTTAGACCAGCAGGCTGCTGCCGAGGGCCATGTCTAGCATGGCTCTGCTCTCTAGCCCTGAGCTCACTTCCTGTTTGTTTCCCTGTGAGCAGAAGTACCCCATCGTGTGGCAGGGCCTGCTGGCCCTCAAGAATGACACAGCTGCTGTGCAGCTCCACTTCGTCTCTGGCAACAATGTCCTGGCCCATCGGTCCCTGCCCCTCTCTGAAGGAGGCCCCCCACTGAGGATCGCCCAGAGGATGCGGCTGGAGGCCTCACAGCTGGAAGGGGTTGCCCGAAGGATGACGGTAAGAATCGGGGAGTGGCGGGAGCAGGTGAGCAACTGCCCCACCCACAGGGAGGGAGGGCATGGGTGGCCCCCACCTGCCTGTGTCCCTGGCTTGTCATGGGGTACAGTAATGGCATTTTTGAAGTGGATGATGAAAGGCATGTTCTGTCTGCCCTGGGGATGTAAAATGTCTCTAGACCCAGAAATAAGGCTTTTTTCATTCAACAAATAGGAGGATGGACTTTAAGGTTATCTCAGTGGTGGGGGCTTTTGTGGATTTAGGAACCAAATCCTCTGGGTTGGACAGGCCTCTGTGTGGGCAGTTGTCTTGTGAGGAGGCCCCTGATCATTCACGGCTGCCTCTGCCCCAGGTGGAGACGGATTACTGTCTGCTGCTGGCTCTGCCCTGTGGCCGAGACCAAGACGACGTCGTGAGCCAGACCGAGTCCCTCAAGGCTGCCTTCATCACCTACCTGCAGGCCAAGCAGGCAGCAGGGATAATCAACGTTCCCAACCCTGGCTCCAATCAGGTCAGCCCAACGTCCAGTGTCCTTCCTTGATGCACGCACTGCTGGGGCTGGTCTAGGGTGGGTAGGCAGTCTGACTAATCTGGTGGCATGGGCTACCAGTGCCAGCTAGAGTACTCCAGGAAAGTTTCCCAGAGGAGGTGGGCAAAAGCGCATTCCGGGTAGAGGAAACAAACAAGAGAGTATGGGCAGGGCTGCCATTGCCCATCCTGGAGACAGTGAAAGGACAGCTGAGACAGCAGAGGTTTTCCTTTAGCTTAGTGATACAGGAGAGGTTCCCAGGGAGTTGGTTCATGTTGGTTTTCTGACACCTTCTAGTTTTCTTCTGGTGGACAGTCATGGAGCATTAGCTGGGCCTCTTCAGGGCCCCCAGTTGGAAATGTTTAAAGGAAGAATGGTGGTGGGGTGATGTGAAGACAAGGGGTCCCACTTCTCTCTCTTGTCCACTCTCTAGCCCGCCTATGTGCTGCAGATCTTTCCGCCCTGCGAGTTCTCCGAGAGTCACCTGTCCCGTCTGGCCCCTGACCTCCTTGCCAGCATCTCCAACATTTCTCCCCACCTCATGATTGTCATTGCCTCTGTGTGAGCCACTGAATGGTCAACACTCAGTGTATTTTCCTGAGGCTCTGCAGCAAAAAATAAACAGGACAACCCAGCCAAGTGGAGGAAGAAGCTGCCGAAGGGACAGACTCCACTGCCGGACGCCAGCCTCGCCCTCCTGCCCGCCCCAGTTGGGCAAACCCCTCTGGGCAGTGGTGCTGCTACTTGTATGTTTACATGACATTTAGCCCAAGGATAGACCACCAACCGATGGACTTGCAGACACCTTGGGGCTGGGTTTCTCTCTCCTCTTTTTGGAGAAAAGGAACATGGCAGTGGAATTAATTTTTTTGTTGTTTTTGTTTTTAAGAAACAAGAAAACAGAACTGCCTTTGCACTAAATTAGTGACTTGGACTTTTGCACAGTGAAGACAGGCTGTGACACTCTGGATGTCTTGGTGTACGTGAACACACGTCGAGGACTGTGACCCAGGACTTCAAACTTCTGCTGAAACCCTGGGGTCAAGGAACATTTCATTGGGTTGTTGTGTTCCCACCCCTCCCTTCCTTGCTCATTTGGACGTGTCACCTTTCTTAATTCTCCTGCCGCCACCATCTTTGATTCACCTGGGATGTACAGTTTACAATCGAAAACGAGCAAACAGGATTTTCTTTCTCGGTGGGATACACAGAACTTGGGATGTGTGTATATATAAATATATAATATATATAAATATATATAATACTGACTTAAAAAATCAAATTCCCCTGACATACATTTTTTTTAATCTGTGCCAAAAATGTGTTTTCAGAGAAAATCTTATTTTCATACTCAGACTTTGTATTGTCACTCATTTGTATAAGTGCGCTTCGTTACAGCACGGGCCCTGCCCCCACAATTTGGAAGTGTCACACACACAAAAAGACTGTACAAAAAGACTGGCTTCCCCCCTTCCTTTTTACCTTGACCTCTCCCTCAACTTCCTAACACTTATTAATTTATGAAACTTTTTCTCAGCGCAGTTTTGTTTTGTGTGTCCATTGGATTACAAACTTTATTAAAAAATACAAAACACGTCAAGTGTGGATGTGATTGTCACCTGGGTGGGAGGACCAAGGGTCCTCAGCTGGTGGGAATGGCTGGCCCTCATCCCACTTTTGCTTTCTTCCTCACCCCTCCCGCCCCCCCCCCCCAAGTCTGTATACGGAACCTAGTTCCTTTCTGCCACTTAATCCTCCCTGAGGATCATTTTATCTTGTACAAAAGGGATTTTCATCACAGACTGAACTTGAACCATTTTTCAATGCTGTGGTATAAATATCTGTGACACTTCAAGGTCCTGATTGGTTCTTGGGTAATGTGGAAGGCACTTCAATTTGGATACAGAATAAAAACCACCACCCAAACAAACTCAGAAACATCTTAAGCAACCTTTGGTGTCTTGTCTCTTGCCCCTGTCTCCTCCTGTCTGGTGCAGGCTGGCCCTGCAGCAGCAGTGGCATAGCCTGGCCTGATCCTGCTCCTGCAGCTGCCTCTAGACAGGAGGGTGGGGCGCTGGGCTAGGCTTTCCTTGCAGCTGGAGCCAGGACAAGCTGGGGGATTGGGCGTGGGGGGTTAGGAACACAGGGACCACAGAGTTGGTCGCACTTGCAATATCCATCGGGCTCCTCCAAACAGACCTACCCTTCTGGTGTGAGAAGATGGTGCCATCTCTGAGAGGGATTATAGCTGCTGGGGGTGAATTGTGTGGAAAAGGGGCAGAGACAGCATCTCAGCTCCCTGCTGACGTGAATGAGAAGGAGCTGCTCCATGGCCCCTGCTTGCTGCTCCTAGTGTCAGCAGTGCTGTGTCTCCCACCTCCCCATCAGCTCATTCCTGACCCTCCAGGTCCTAAACCTGGTGGTAGAGACACTTGATTCGGGGCAAGTAAATGTTTCAAAAGATGGCGCTGCGTTGGCCTCGATACTCAGGCCGGGTTACTGTCAGGCGAGTGCAGAGTCCTCCAGCTTCCCTAAGCCCAAGAGAACCGAGCCCGTGGTCTGTTGGGCCTGGTGCCCTCTGCCTACCTTGCTGCACTGGCTGAATGGGTCCCTGAGCTGGGCTCTCTCTCGGCTGCCTGGATCCTGCTAAGCAGTCGTGGCCAGCCCCTGCTGGCCCAGCTCCCACCCCCCTGGGCAGAGGGGGAGCAGGGTTCTAAAGCTGAACAGATGTGAAGCCCAAAGAGGAGCTGGGATGAGGGGTGGGGCGTGTGGAGCCATGGTCTCTCTGGCCCAGAGCATGCTGGCTCACACCCCGACTCGGGGCCAGGAAGCCCACTTGCTTCTAGACAGTGCCCGGGGCTCCAGCCTCATTCCGCAGGAGGGACAGCCTGGCTTTCCCGAGAAGCAGGTCTCTGTCAGCCGGTCCCTGGGTGAGCAGCCCTTCCATGGCATCAGCCACAGCTGCCAGCTCCCCACCCCACCCCCACAGGGAGCTATAGGCAGCATTAGAAAATAATCCAATTTATTCTCTCTAGGGAACGGGGCCACCCCTCTCAGTTCTAGGGTGCCATCCGTCCTTAAATAAACGGTCAGGAGGAGGCATGCCGGCTCACTCGGCAGGCGGTGGACATTCAGGAGCTGTGGGGGGCGTCTCTGCCAGAGCGGGCTGGCCATCGGCCCCATCCCGAGGACGGAAGACCAGCTCCCCAGCCTGCAGCACCTGCCCGGCCGGCCACGTGCTGCCTGGCCCGTACTGCTGGTAGAAGTCCGCATCTGTCTGGAACATGACCAGTGCCTGGGCCGTGTGGATGCGCACGTGCTGAGCCAGGCTGTTGGCATCCAGGAACTTGTCCCCACAGGAGTCACAGGCATAAAGGATGTGGGTGTTGGGGTCTGTGGGAGGTAGGGGCTGCGGTCAGGATGGGAAGAACCCTTGGAGTCCCCCAGCTTTCACACCCTGGGTGGGCCCTCTTACCTTCTTCCTGCACTTGCTTCACAGCTTTGCTGATCTCGGCTTTAAGTACTTCTGTCTCATCGGCGGTCACCGCGGCTCCCACTGGTACCACTGGGGGCAGAATCAGCAGGGCCTAAGCCAGAGGCACCTGCCCCATTGTTGGCACCCCAGGGTAAAGCTGCCAGTGACCACCCTCTGCTGCCCAGAGCCCGCACCTGTGAGCTGAGTGACAGCTGTTGCTGCCAGTGCCTCGGTGGCCAGCGTGACCATGTCATCAACAGTGACTACGCTGACCTCACCACCCTCCTCTGGCTCCAGGATTTTGATGCCTGCCTTGCCCTGGTGCACGGTCTTCACGTGGGAACGCAGGTTGTCCACCCGGTTGAAGCCACGACCACACTTGTCACACAGGTAAGGTTTCTCTCCTGGGGGAGGAGGCAAGGTTCTCTCCTGCCACTGGGGAGGTGGGGAGGACCTCAGTGGCCTCCAGCTTCCCCGGCAGCCCTGTCTCTTCCAGCAAGTGCTCTGGGGCGGCCACCAGAGCTGCAGAGAAGACTCCAGTGGCCCCTGCACCTTCTGGAAACTCTAAGAAAATGCGGTCCTCATGTGAATTGAAGTTCCTTTCAAGGCCACCTGCAGCAAGTGCCAGCACTCAAGGCTGGGATCTGGGGGTACCTCCCTTCCCCCCACGCCCACCGAGAACAGGGCTTGGGGTGGGACAAGCAGGCAGGTGGGCACACGCTCACCAGTGTGGATGATGATGTGCTTGGACAGGTCCCCCACATTCACGAAGGCCTTGCTGCACACGCTGCACTTGTGGGGGCGGATGTTGTCATGGTGACGAATGTGATTGGCCAACTGGCTGGATTGGACGAATCTGCAGGGCCACAGAGGGAGGGGCTCACACTGAACTGCCCAAGCCTGGGGCCAGGGGAGCTGGGCTGGGGCCTCCTGCCTCATCTTCTAGATTGAATAGGACCCCTGAGACCTTCGCCTGGGCTGGGGCAGCAGTCTGCCCAGTTCCCAACTGAGCCCTAAGTTTGTTATCTGACCCCCTTCACCGTGCAGAGCGCCGGGGACCCCACGGCACCCTGGGCATGGGTGGGACGGACGGGGCAGCACCTCTTGCCACAGCGTTCACAGACGTAGGGCTTCTCCCCAGTGTGCTGGCGCACATGGGCGATGAGGGAGCTGGCCTGGGTAAAGGCCTTGCCGCACATCACGCACTGGCATGGTTTCTCACCTGGGGACAGGGGGCAGGAGAAGGTGTTGGCATCTACTTCTCCTCCCCATGTGCCTTCCCTAGCCCCCAGGCGCCACAGGGCTTGCTCACCCACCCGTGTGGATACGGACGTGCCGCTGCAGGGCGCCGGGGTCGGCAAACTGTCGCTGGCAGTGGATGCACACGTAGGGCTTCTCACCGCTGTGGATCCGAAGGTGCCGCTTAAGGTTCCCTGGGGCGAGACCAAGGGAGGGCCTGGCATGAGGCACCGCTAGGTGGCTGAGGAGCAGAGAGGCATGAGGGCAGCCAGGCGAGCCCTGGCCCTACCTGAGGTGGTGAACTGCTTCCCACACTCTCGGCACTTGAGGGGCCCATCTGCGATGTGGATCTTCAGGTGGGCCTTCAGATTCCCCACCTATGCCCAGGCAGGGGGTCAGAAGGGCCACCCCACAGAACTGGGCCTCAGGTCCCCTCAGCAGCCCCTCCCAATGGGAACAATCAATTCTCGGTCCTCCCAGGGGCCTGTGGATGGCTCCATCCTTCCTCGAGGCCAGTCGAACGTTCCAGGTCCCAGCAGTAAAGGGAAAACCACTCCACCCCAGTTCTTTCTAGCCCAAACCCCACCCTGACTCAACCCGCCTTCCCACTTTCCTCAGCAGAGCAAGCAAGAGCTCCATCTGGGGCAGGGTCATTTTCTACTCAGCCAACACCACCTACTTTTTCCCACTAAGTCTGTCTCTCCCCGAGGGCCACTGGCCCTGAGCCGGGAAGCTCCTGGAGCGCAGGGGCTGCCTCCCCCTACCCCCAGCCTGCAAGGGCCCAGATGCCAGGCGGGCCTGTGGGCTCGCTCCCGCGAGGGTCCGCACACCTGGTTGAACTTCTTGTCACAGTGAGGGCACTTGTGCTCCTTGTCGGTGTCGTGCGTCTCCAGGTGGCGCATCTTGGAAGTGGGGTCGGAGAAGGAGCGGCCGCAGTAGTCGCACTGGTAGGGCTTCTCGCCGCTGTGCACCAGCTGGTGCCGCTTGAGGTTGCCGGACGTGGTGAAGAGCTTGCCGCAGTCCTCGCAGCGGTAGCGCGCCTCGCCCGAGTGCCGCTTCTTGTGCAGGTTCAGCAGGCTGATGAGCCGGTAGCTCTTGCCACACTCCTCGCAGCCGTAGGGCTTCAGCGGGCTGGTGGTCAGAGGCGACAGGGAGAGGAGGGGTCGCTGGGTTCCAAAGAGGGCTGGGGCAGGTTGGGGCGAGGAGGCCGGGGCCTGGGGCCCGCCGGCGGGGGCCCGTACCTGTGAGTCTTCTCGTGCGCCTTGCACGCGGCCGGGTCGGAGAAGGCCTTGTTGCATTCCCGGCACGAGAAGGGCTTCTCACCCGTGTGGATGCGGATGTGCCGCTTGAAGTTGCCTGTGTGCGTGAACTCCTTTCCACAGTCCTGCAGGGCGCGGCAGGGAAGCGGGGCGTGAGGGGGCTGCGGGGGCAGGGGGCAGGGGGTGGGAGGAGGCAGGGCCGGCCCCCCTGCAGGCCGCACCTCGCACTTGTGGATGACAGAGCCGTAGGCCTTGGACTCCATGCGGTCGCCGTAGGTGCCCGAGCGCAGACCCCGGGCCTCTGCGCCAAGCTCCTGGCCCGAGTCCGTGCTCGCTGACTCCTCGCTCTCCTCGGGGGCCTCTCCCCTCTCCAGCTGTGGCCCCTCTTCCTTGACCACAGCGGGTGCAGCACCCTCCTCCTCTCGCTCTTCTCCTTTCCTGGCTGGCTCCACTTCCATTTCTGTGACGAGAAGGGCAGGCACTCAGGTGCCTGGGAGGACGAGAAGGAGCCTCCAAAGGGATGTGACCTCAGAGCCAGACAAATGCCAGGAGGCCAACCTGGCAACTGGCCAAGTCAGGCCTGGGGCTGTCCCATCTCTCCATGTGGGCACCTACCAGGGGCCCGGCAATGTCTGAGAGCTACAAACAAAAGGTCCCCAGCAACGGCTAGAGGAGGTACCAGTGGTCTTGCTGACTGGGACATCGCTGCTTGGAGGATGCTGGTGGGCCTTGGTCTACCAGGGACCCCAGGCTGGCTGCACAGCAGGAAGGGTGCTGTCAGCCAACAAACACTGGGGTCAGTGCTGTGGGCTGCAAGGCTCCCTCAGAGGGCTCAGTGCCAGGAAGAAGCAGAAGGGCCAGTGCTGCACCAGCAACGCTTCTGTGCTAACAGGAAGCGTGGCCAGGCTGCACAACCAGAAATGATGTCAAAATTTGAGAATGAGGGGCCAGCCCAGTGGCGTAGCAGTTAGGTTCGCGCATCCCTCCGCTTCAGCGGCCCAAGGTTCGCTGGTTTGGATCCTGGGCACGGACCTACTCATCACTCATCAAGCCATGCTGAGGTGGCATCCCACATAAGAAGAACTAGAAGGACCTACAACTAGAATATACAACTGTGTAAGGGGGCTTTGGGGAGAAAAAAGAGGTACATTGGCAACAGATGTTAGCTCAGGGCCAATCTTCCTCAAAAAAAAAAAAAAGAGAGAATCAGAAAAGATGATGTCGACTCAAAAGCTAAAATGAAAGAGTGGCTCAGAGTGGGATCAGCTGGAGGTAGGAGGAGCGGGACCCGGGGGGAAGTGTGAGTGGGGGCTGGCCCTGGCTCAGGGAGGGTACCTTGCTCTGAGCTCTCTGACAAGGCAGCCTCGGCCTCAGCAGCAGCCATGCCACTCGTGGGGTCGGGCTTGAGCTCCACAGGTGGTGGCTTCCGGGGGGCATCGGCCTTCTCCGTCTGCTCTGCACCTGGGGGGGTGGTTTGGGGACACC
Organism: Ceratotherium simum simum; assembly: GCF_057802395.1. Classification (NCBI taxonomy): domain Eukaryota; kingdom Metazoa; phylum Chordata; class Mammalia; order Perissodactyla; family Rhinocerotidae; genus Ceratotherium; species Ceratotherium simum. The sequence continues at coordinate 38,895,527 of NC_141921.1, read as the reverse complement.
GAGGCTGGACTAAGACCCTCTGTCCAGCAGCTGGATGGCTCTCCTGGACTAGGCCCCTGGTAGTGGCTATGGCCTGGGGGTGGGGTGGGGCGGGGGACAGTATATCCAAGTTCAGACTGCTTGTGCCTCTCCTCTGGCTGGAACAGAAGCTCCAGAACAAACAATGGGTCGTTTTGGGTGACTGGAGCTCAAGGGGTGCAGTTGCCTGCGCCACTGTCCCTCCCTCCCCCAGGAGCCTCCCAAGGAAGCCCCTCACTGCACTGGGGCCCAGGCTGCTGGGTGGTGATGGGGCAGCCAGCCAGGTCCTCACATCACAACTCACCACTGGCTGTGCTCTCAGCCTGGCCACCTCGCTCCTCTTTGGGCTCCCTGCCTGGGCCTGTGGGTGGACTGCTTCCGGCCAGGTCTAGCTCGCTCAGCATGGTGGCAGCTGCCTTCTCCTCTTTGGCTCTTTTGTCCCCTCCTGGAGATGGAACAGGACAGACCTGCCATTTCCCATCAAGTGCCCACCACTTGGAGGGGTGAGGTGGCCCAGAACTTGTTAGCTCTCCCAGATCCTCCCTGGGGATACATCTAAGTAGGGGTTTGTTGGTTTGTTCAAGCAGTTATTCACAGGGCGCCTACTCCACGCCAGACTGCCGGTGGGGCACCGGACACAGCAGTCATAGACTAGGTGGGGAGAGACCTCACACGCACAATGATGCCGCTGACCAGATGCCAGTGCATAGGAGGAGAGGGGCATGGCCCTCTGAACACGCACTGCAAGGACTCTGGCCCCACCAGGGGGGCCGGGCCTTTCTGAGGTGGTCAGGCGAGCAGAGGGAAGGGCAGGGGAGAGGAGAGCTGCAGAGGGGCGGACCCCGTGTGCAAAGGCCTTGAGCCAGGCACAGCTCCCCGGATCTCTCAGGCAGCAGAGCACAAAGGGAACTGGTGGACAGCGGGGAGGGGCAGGCAGAAGGGCCCCCGAGAGGCCTTTCTCAGACTTTACTGCAGCTAATCCTCACCGGCACCCACAACGCAGGCAAGGCCCGATGAGGAAACTGAGACCCAGAGAGGTGACACAGAGAGTCAGAGGCAGAGCCCCCATCAAAAGCCACCTGCTAAGGAAAGCCTAGCAATAATCTTACCTTCCACAGCTGAGACCTCCGTACTCTCCCCAGGGCTGGCGGCCAGCTCAGCAAGTGACTTGAGGGCGTGGCAGGCTGTGATGATGTCCTGCATCTGCAGGAAGCTGGCCACAGCCAGCACATCGTCCACGTTCTCAGAGCTCAGGCTCAGCTTGGCTGTGTACATAAACTCCAGCACCTGCCCCAGGCCTGCCAAGGACACAGACAGCCATCACGGACCCACCTTGAGGTCTGGCACCAGCAACCTGCCCAGCCACTCCACTCGGAAGCAGGAGCCAGGGCTTTGTGAAAAGCAGGGTGGCAGGCCACCATCTCCCCATCTCCTGCCTGTGCTGGGAGAGATGGGGGCAACCTGGGGATTCTCAGCCCAGACAACAGCCTCCAAAAAGAAGCATACACTCAGAGGACAGAAGGTGTGAACATCCACCCTGCATGAAGACAGAGGGTGTGAATGTGCACCCTGAATGGGGGACAGAGGGGTTAATGCTTGCCCTACATAGAGCACAGAGAGTGTGAACGCCTACCCTGCATGGAGAGCAGAGGGTTGAAAGGAGGACAGAGGACATGAACACCTGCCCTGCACAGAAGACAGAAGGTGTGAATGCCTGCTCTGCACAGAAGATAGAGGGTGTGAATACCTGCACTGCACAGAGGACAGAAGGTGTGAATGCCTGCTCAGCACAGAAGATAGAGGGTGTGAACACCTGCCCTGCACAGAGGACAGAAGGTGTGAATGCCTGCCCTGCACAGAAGATAGAGGGTGTGAACACTTGCCCTGCACAGGGGACGGAAGGTGTGAATGCCTGCTCTGCACAGAAGATAGAGGGTGTGAACACCCGCCTTGCACAGAGGACAGAAGGTGTGAATGCCTGCTCTGCACAGAAGATAGAGGGTGTGAACACCCACCCTGCACAGAGGACAGAAGGTGTGAATGCCTGCTCTGCATAGAAGATAGAGGGTGTGAATACCCACCCTGCACAGAGAATGGAAGGTGTGAATGCCTGCTCTGCACAGAAGATAGAGGGTGTGAACACCTGCCCTACACAGAGGACGGAACGTGTGAATGCCTGCTCTGCACAGAAGATAGAGGGTGTGAACACCTGCCCTGCACAGAGGACGGAAGGTGTGAATGCCTGCCCTGCACAGAAGATAGACGGTGTGAACACTTGCCCTGCACAGAGGATGGAAGGTGTGAATGCCTGCCCTGCACAGAAGATAGAGAGTGTGAACACTTGCCCTGCACAGAGGACAAGTGGGTGTGAACACCTGCCTTGCAGGGAGGATAGAGGGTGGGAAAGTCCACCCTGCATGGAGGACAGAGGGTGTAAATGCCTGCTCTGCACAGAGGACAGAGGGTGTGCGCAGAGAGTGTGAACACCTGCCCTGCATGAAGGACAGAGGGTGTGAACATCTACGCTGCATGGAGGACAGGGGGTGTAAATGCCCACTCTACACTCTACCCAACCACTACACTTCACCACCAGATGACACTCCAACTAGAGTGTGTCTGCACAGGCTTTCATCAGGGCTCTGCCACAAACTCTCTATCTGACCTCCAGGCCAGTCCCCTGACCTCTTTGGGTCTCAGTTTCCACAGCTGTAAAATGGGGGAACACCACCACCTTGCCCCGACCTTCTCACGGATGTCATGACATTCTGGGTTGGGAGCCCGAATCTAGGACCAGATCCTTCTTCAATCCCAAGGCCTTCCTGACACCTCTCCTGGCCCCAGCCTTTGCCGTCTCCATCACGGTTAGCACTGGGGAAGGGGGTTCAGGACTGATTCAGTAATGGAAAGGGATCCAGGGGCTCAGAGCCCCCTGGTTCTCTGCCCCTCCTGATGAGCTTGTCCTAGGTTCACTCCGGCCTGGAGCTTATCATGAACTCTTCCTGCCAGTTCTCCCCTTACCACCCTGCTCCCCATCAAAACAGTCCCCCAAGACATAGTAGGAACCTGCTACCCATGCACCCACGGCCTGAGTCCTGCATGGGAGGCCTGACAAACCTCACAGCTTGAAGCTGCTACTCCCAGGAGGGCAGGGGCTGTGTCAGGAGGGCTTTGCATGGCACAAGGCCAGCTAAGCTCCTGGCCCTCAATAAGCTCGGCTCTGGACCCAACGGGGTACCTGCCGCGTTACTGATGTCCAGGTGCACCACATCCTTCTGGTCCAGGAAGAGCATCTTGAAGTACTCGCTGCAAGCCGCCAGCACTGCTTTATGGGCCTTAAAGTCAACACCATCCACCACAAAAGTGCAGTCACACAAAAGCCCCAGCTGCCGCTGCTGGTTCAGCTGCTCCAAGACATGCTGGCTGTGCTGGGGAAAATCCATGGCTGGGGAGGGAGAGCCAAAGGGCCTTCGTGTTAGCACGGAGACAGGACACCAACCGGCCTCGACAGTCAACCCAAAACTTCCAGGTGAGAAATGTAGGTGAGACGGAGAATTAACACAAGTCCACAAAGGGCAAAGACCTCCAGATGCCCTCTGCAAGCCAAGACGGACCAGCGGCTCCTAGACTCCTGGGTTTACTGGCCAGGAAAGTTCCCCAAACCAAAAAGCATCAAGGGACCAACACAAACAGCCACCTTTGTGTCCTGCTAGGTAACAACATTAGAAAATCAAAAAATAAACAAACACAAAACATTGATTACTGTCAGCTTTTCAAAAAAAAAAAGACTGGTCAGTTTAGCACTTTTTTACAAAAAGAATGCATGACATAATCTTGGAATAAAGGACAGATCTTTCAATTGGACGCATCTGGCTGTATGAAAATCTTCCTATTTTGTTCTTATGTTTCTCATTCTGTCATGCACAGGTGATATATGCCTTTGGGAAGGCAGATGTTTCATTACCCGGCATCTCAGGCATCGGCCCCGCTCCCACTGCAGCCACAGGGCTCTGTGCAAGTTCCTCATCCTCTGGCAAAGCCCTGCCCTCTGGGGCGGGGATCACTCTCTGTCTCTCTCTGATTCATGGGTTCAGGGAACTACATAAAGTTGTGGAGTCCTCTGCCTCCAGAAACCTCTCCAGGCTGTCCCTGGAGAAAGAATGAACTCCGATCCTGACCCCAAGAGCTGCTGGCCTGGTGTAGTTTCTCTGTCAAAGGCCTCAGTTAATGCCTGGAAATCCCACAACTGTCTCAAGTAAAAATGCTCAGAAAAATTCCACGGCCTGGTGCCGAATAAACATGAACTGCACCAGCCATGACTAAAGAAGTATCTAAAATAGCTCTCCCCTCCCCCTCAACACCACATCAGTCAGTCTCAAGATCAGCATTTTCTAGGGAAAATAAGCAGGCCCTCCTTTTGAGAAAGAATCAACTTCAAAATAAAAGTCAATGCCCACTCCTGGGACCACATTACATAGATCCAACACAGCCAGGCTGTCACACCCTGGCGCAGAATCTGCTAAGTGGCAGTACTTTCTCTGCCAGCTCTTCCAGAACCTCTTCTCCGAGGCCTGGGTCTGCTCAGAGCTGCCCCAGGCTGTTTCGGAGCAGGTGAGAGTGACACTTTGGGGCTCTCAGCCCCCAAGTTTCAGCAGCCCCTCACTGGCTCCGACTATTCCTGTTACATCAGCCTCTTGGGGGTGAGTCACCGTGCTGCGCTCTGGAGCTGCAGTGGCCATGTATGGCTGGCTGGCTGTGAGGAGCCGCAGTGAAAGCCACGCCCCTATGCTTGTGGCTTAGCCAGCACAGATCAGCTTTGAAGGACACAAAGCCCACCCACCCTGTGGCGTCTGGAAACTTTTCAAAAGTGGGGGTGTGTATTTGCTGAGCTGGGGGAAGTCACTGGGTAGGTGGGCAGGGCTCCATCAAGTAAGGGGGAACGTGGCACTGGAAACAGGCCGTGTGCCACAAAGTGCAGGCCTCTGAGCCATGAGTGCAGAGCTGTAGCTGCCAGGAACCTGGAAGCATCCTTTCCCTCCCTCCAGCATCCCCAGACTGTCCTCTGGTCCCAGCCTCACACACGAGCTCCCAGACAGAGGCATGGCTTCTTGGATCTCTGAGTTATATTATAAGTGCCTGTGGCTAGAGCTCTTAAGCATTAGCGAGAAGAGCCAGAAGCCAGCCCTGGAGTTAAGAGGTAGACAGGAGGCAGCTGGGCCCTCTGCATTTGCTCAACAACCCTCTCCAGAGCCAAACCAGCTGGCAGCAGCATGGAGCCCCAGGACCAAAAGCCGCTACTGACAGAGGACACCTCATAAAGGCATCCTTCTCTAGGTCTTCAATCCCTGGGAAAAGCAAGTTCCCATTTGTGACCTTAAGGAATGCAAGGGAGAATTTTGGCTGCTCTGTTACCAAGCGGGTAAAAGCTAAAAACAGAGAAGTTTTTGGAGAACATGGAAAAGAACCAATGTCTAGTCCATGGGTTAATCACCCAGGCCAAGGCACTTAGGCCTGGGCCCTGAAGGGAGTACACAGCAGGCAAGGAGTAAAGGGAACCAAGGACAGGTGCTGAGGAGAGGCCTGGGCCAAATCAACCCCAGAGCTGTCTTCTCGCTGCCGTGGAGAAAGCCATGTGAGCCGACAGGCATGTGCATGTGTCCGTGGGCAGCCCATGTCCCAACCCCAGTCACCTTCTATGTCCTCAAGAGCCCCCAGGTGAAATCTCTCCCAAGTGCAGAAAGAGAGGGAACACCAGGGCCCACAAGGGCCAAATGCTCCACCAGCTTCACAACAAGCCCGTTTGGAACTTGTGAGTCAGGGCTAAACCCTTCCCTCCTGGCAGGACCTGGCTCCTGCACCTTCACCAGGAGCCAACCCGAAAACTGAGCTGGGAAGAAGTGTCTCCAAGGCTCAGAATCAACCAGGGAGCTTTGGCTGAACCCCTCCAAGGGACAGGGTTTTTCCCAGGTCCCTAGGCTGGAGCCTGTGGAAAGCAGAACCCTCCAGCTGGAAAGCCATCTGACTTGCTGGGAAGATAAATGTGAGAAAAGACTCACAGCCAGCAGGGTGGAAGGGGCCTGCCGGCTCAAAGGTCACGGATTAATCGGCCTTGCCTGGGACCCAGGGCTGCCACAAGCCTTTCTGCTGCCGCCTACCCAGGAGCTTCCAGGGAAAGGACAGCAAAGCCCAGCTCTCCTGGGGCTGAATCCAGGGGGGTGGGGGCGTGCTCACTTTCACAGGCCTTGGGGGAAGGCCGGTGAGGGACCCTGAGAGAGGGTGGGTGGTGGCCCAGTCCCTCCAGTCCCCCCACTCGACCCCACACAGGAGAGCAGCTGTGTGCCCATGAGTCATGCTTTCCACCCAATGCTAACTGCACTCTTCTGACGCGAGATGCCCGCCCAGAAGTGGGCTCCTCCCCAGATGTGGGTGTCGGGAGGAGAAAACCAGAGGCCTCTAGAATTCCTCAGAGGCAGCCTCCAAAGCTGTTCCAACGGAGAAATACTCCTAAAAGAGTATCTGTTCTTGCAAAATCAAAGAAAGCAAAGGAAGAGAGAAAACCAGAGAGGATAAAAGAAAAGGACGGAGCAGCGAAAGTAGAAAGAGGAACTAAAAGAAAAAGAAAGAAAAAGAAGGCCGTTCCCACAAACAGATAAGCAGCCTTAAACATATGCTCACAAGCCCAGTCATGTGATCAGCCCCCCAGGGAGTGTGAGCACAGCCCCGGGGGGCTTGCCAAGTGCTAAATGCTGTCATCCACAGAGATGCTGTCAGCAGCAGGCTCTGTGGATTTTCTAACTGCACCCCTCAAGGAGCAGGTGAAGCTCAGAGCCTCCCCCCACCCCCGCTGTCTTCCAGCGCTCACCTCCACCAGCTAACTGCCTGCTAAAAAGCTCAATCTTTTGCTCCCCAAGGCAATGTGGTGAGCAGGTGAGAGGCCAGCTGGCTTGGTCCTTCCCTCAGAGGGGCTGAGCTAGAACCAGGCAGTCCCCTACTCCAAACCCACGTGAAATGCTCTAGAACGATCAGAGCAATCCTCTGACTGTCTCCTGTTTTCTCTTTTACACTCCACAGTGACAGGAACCCACCAGGATCTGGCCAAGCTTAGAGGGGTCCAGGAAAAGAGGTGAGAGTATGGAAGATGATGCACCTGCCTGGGCCACACAGTGGGACATGTGGGTACCACAGACAGGGAGGTGGGAGCTGCCTGTCCTGAGTGCACAATGAGGGGTCACTGTCTGAGGAGACTTCAGACACAATAATAAGATCCACAGCCAGTCTGCTTCTCATTACCACGTCGGTGACAAAGTGCTGTTCCCATCGGCCCCACCCTTGGTATGCGGGGCCCTTCACTCCAGCACAAGTGTGAGATCCCTTCCTCCTTATTTCATCTTGCTTTTTAAATAGTTTTTTTTTTTTAATAAATTTTTATTTATTTATTTATTTTTTCCCCCAAAGCCCCAGTAGATAGTTGTATGTCATAGTTGCACATCCTTCTAGTTGCTGTATGTGGGACGCGGCCTCAGCATGGCCAGAGAAGCGGTGCGTTGGTGCGAGCCCGGGATCCGAACCCGGGCTGCCAGCAGCGGAGCGCGTGCACTTAACCGCTAAGCCACAGGGCCGGCCCCTCATCTTGCTTTAAGGGTGATAAATGTGGGCCTTAGTTAAAGCTACTTCTAGGAAAGACCCTAAAAACTTAGACCTACAGAAACACAAACAGAACAAGACCACAAAGCCCATCAAGCCCAAAGTCCTCATGTTAGATGCAGAAAATGAAGCCCCAGAGCAGCACACGACTCGCCCACTCCGAGACTGACCTGACCTTCGAACACAAACTCCTGACTGCAATCGGGCACCTTTCCAGGGACACCACTTGCCAGCTGCTCAGTTGTTATCCTTGATTAATGGGGGAGACCTCAGGTGTCAGAGCCGGGATGCTCTCCTGATGACCAAAAGCCTGGCTGGGTACATAGCCCTGGCCTGTCTCACAAGGAATTCATTTGGGAAAGAAAAAGTGAGGGACCCGGGGAAGCCCTGCAGTGTGATTCCAAACAGGCCCAGCTAAGCAACAGGGACACGGATAGTGGGCACTAGTCTCCGAGGATGGCCACCAACAATTCCCCCCACCCGGCCACACCTGCTATGAGATTCCAACTGAATCTGGGTGGCCCTGGGACAGCTCTGACCAACAGGACACAGTGACTCTGTGCCAGTTCCAGGCCTAGCCCTTAAGAGGTCTAGAACATTCTGCTTTACTCTTTTGGAATCCAGCCACCCCACTATAGGGATGTCCAAGCTCTCCTGTTGGAGAGAGAGGACATACGGAGGGGCCCCGGAGGAGACACCAACGTGCACAGGACACATGAAGAAGAATTGAGATGCCCCCAGTGACAGCACCAAGGCTCCAGCATAAGAGTCGCTTTCGTAGACCTTCCAGCCCAGCTACCAGCTGGGCGTTGTCACATGAATGACATCAACACCTCGTGGAACAAAAAAACTGCCCAGTCAACACACAAAATTGGGAGAAATAATAAACTGCTGATGGGTTAAGCCACTCAGTTTTGAGGTGGTTTGCTTACAGCAAGAGAACTGCTACAGATGGTAAAACTACGTAGAAAAGGGAACGACTCACAAAAAATCATTCTCTCTGGATGGGAGGAGGGCCATCAGGGGTCTTCTGAGATACGGGAGTGTTCTATTTCTTTACTTGGAAATGCCCAGATTTACTATTTAAACTAAATGTGTACATTTCATATACTTTTCTATGGGGACGTTTTTCAAAATATTTAACTAAAAAGAAGTGAGGTACAGGTGCCACACTCAATCCGAGCAAAGATGGAGTTAATTCCAACCACGCTTCCCGCTGCTGTCACCGCGGCTGAGTCCCGGGGCCTCAGGTCTCAGTGGAGATGAAAGAGCCGCAAAGGCTCAGGAGTGGGATTCAGCGAGGCTGGCCCAGAAAACACAACCCCTCCCAACTGTCCTTCAGTTCCAACACATCTGTAACAGACTGCGGACTAAGAGAGGGTTCTCCCTGGGGCGGGAAAGCCACCAGCCCAATTCAACAAAACTTGAATCCCAGATCTCCCCAGTAACAACGAAACGGCATTTATGGAGTCTCTTCAACATGCCAAGCAACATGGTGCCAGGCAAGGCACAGCCCAATCACCTAAAAACTAAGAACATGGCTACTCTGGGTGCCAAGTTCTGTACTGCTGCCTCCAAGACTTAGGGATTCCAGAAGGGGTTCAGCCCCGAGAAGGCAGCAGAATCTCTGGGTCAGGCCAGGGAGGACCTGAATCCAGGTTCGCCACCCACCATACTAGCAGCTGATCTCCAGCAGAGCTTCTCCTCTGGCGAAATGGGGCCAATGGGACTACTTCCCACGTCGTTACAGGATTAAATCAGGTAATGTAAGCAAAGGGCCTGTGCGGTGCCCGGCATATGGTAAGCACTCAACAAACTATTGTTACCAGGAAGCAGAGATGCAGATTATGGGTTTTTTAAGGCCAAAGATCATATCAGTGGTTCTACATATCCTTTTATGCTGGGTACCTCGGGTGCATTTGATAACTATTTAGTGACTTGACCTTGTTAAGAAGTTGTAATCATAACCCTTTATTCCTTCTAAAGGCAATCTGGAAAAATCCTGGAGCCTGATTAACATTAAGAGAGGGAGGGAGTGAAGGGAGGGCATTGGGCAAGAACCATTCAGAGCGATTTTCTCTGTCGGGGAAGCACTTTATACTGAACAACTGTTCTGTTAAACCCCGGGGGTGCTCCTGGGTGAAGTGGAGTGCCTGCCCAGAGCTCTCAGTGGGTCCACAGAGCACTGCTCCATCTCAGAGTCAAATGGGCATGTGTCAAACATGAACTATCACCCAGGTTATTAGCAAGCACTAAACTGCATGCAGTGTTTCCAAACTGCCACCCAGAGGGAAGCCATTAAGCCAGGAAACAACTGGCCTACCACAAGGAGATGCTGATCTTGACAAGCAACAGTCCTGGCTCCGGGAACATGCTCTGCCAGCTGCGGGCCTGGACAAGACACAGCCATCTCGTGTCCAGGGGCCTTGAGGAACCTGAAGCAGGTGAGAGGAATCACCATTTGGCTTCCAGTTGCTCAGCATTCCTGATTTTCTAGAAATACAGGTGGCTCCTGTATACAGCTTAGCACACACAGACTTGGGCCAAGAAAATGGAAATTCACAGCAGGCCAGCCTTGAAAACATGAAACACCTACCTAACCCTACCACCCACCCAGTGTGACAACTCGTCACTTTTCAGTGCAACGTGGCAAAGATCAACAAAGCCAGCGCTTCTGGCACTTTCCTCCTTGCCCAGCAAACACAGCTCTTACATTAAGTTTGTGTGTCTCAAACTTTTAAAATCAATTTCCCCTTTAGATAAGCATACAAACCTGACTCAGCCCTTCCCGACAGCCCCACATTCTGATATTTCATCTTCTACTGGACAGTGGCCCCCACCCTCAAAATCACTACTACCTTCTACATAATCCTACCAGCCAAGATTCGGTAGTATTTTCTTTGCTGAAGTTTGTGTTATAAAACACATTGATTTTTTTTTCACTAAAAATAATATATAAGTATAAAATTATATTATGATATTGACTTTGCTTTACAAACTATACCACTACCACTGTTTCTAAGATTTTTTTCTTTTTTCCCCTTTTTCTCCCCAAAGCCCCAGTAGATAGTTATATGTTATAGTTGCACATCCTTCTAGTTGCTGTATGTGGGACGTGGCCCCAGCATGGCCAGACAAGCAGTGCGTCGGTGTGCGCCCAGGATCCCAACCCAGGCCGCCAGTAGCGGAGCACGCGCACTTAATCACTACGCCACAGGGCCAGCCCCTAATGACACTTCTGAAGTGGGAGCGGGCATCCCCGTCCCTGAAAGAAAGTGCTATCCTGTATCCCAGTACACCCACGTCAGTTTAGAATCCATTATGTTAGTACTTGCTCTGGGGATCCTGGAAACTTGACACAGGGTAAATTAAGGGCCTCACTATCAAAAGGACAAAATGAGAACATGTGGGATTTGCATGGTATCTGATCATTCTCCCAACATCCTCCACTCCCACCCCCTCCCCAATTCTCCCTGAGCAGTGGCGACACACCAACACAGCCCGAAGTTACACTGCTACAGTGCCTCGTCTCCCCTGTACCAAGTTGAAGAGACTCGGTGCTGGCTGGGACTACTTCTTACTTCTCCCTTACAGCTGTTTATAGCACCTACCCCAGGACTTTGCTCTCAAATGGTTACAAATCAAGTTGGGGAACAGGCATTGTATAGAGCGGTGATCTGTGGCCTTTCTGAGTATGACTAACTCGAGATCAAAACAGCCTGTGGACCCTCACAAAATGATAATTATACTTCTGGTGCTTGTTAACTGAGAGAATAATAGACAAAAACCACTATGAAAAATGAATTTCCATTTTATTAATCACAACAGCATCTACATATATTTGAAAACAATTCTATATACATGAATGAGAAATCTCCCCCAATATACAGAAAATCCATGGTGTGATACCAGTGCACAATTACTCATAATTACTGCATTCCCCTCGAGGGGGCCTCAGCCCATAAACCAGGAAACAGACCTAGAGAAAAGACTAAAGATTGTCACAAATGTTTATTAATGAGTGCTCACTCTCTGCTTGTCTCAGGTACTTTACTAGAGCCTTGAGCCTAGTGGGGTAGACAGGTAATAAATCAATATAATATTTATGTCACATACTAAGGGCTGTGAAGAAAACTAAAGCAAGCTGAGGGGTCAGAGAAGCAGAGGCTATTTAATATTTAAGAAAAGGGTTACGGAGGACTTCTCTGAGGAGGTGACATTTAAGCAAAGACCTGGATGAAGTGCAAGAGCGAGACGCCACTATTAGCCCAGGGACCGTTACAGACACAAAGAGCAAATGCAGAGGCCCTGAGACAGGCGTGACCTTGGCAAGGGGCCGGCGTGCCTGGAGAGGAGGAGGAGAGTGGGAGAAGGAGAAGAGCTGAGGTTGGTAGCAGCAGAGGCTGAGGTCACTCAGGGTCTTAGAGGCAAGTGAGACTTCGCAGTTTCTTCTAAATATGTTGGGATGTCCTAGCAGAGCTGAGAGCAGAAGAGTGACTGCAAGTGGGTGAGAGCAGACATAGGAACACCAATAGAGAAGCAAGAGAGGGAAGCGGCCTCCATCAAGGTGGCAGCAGGAAGGGCAAGAAGTAGTCAGATTAGGGATATGTTTTGAGAGAACCAACATAATTAGCTGATCAAGTAGATGTGGGTTTGAGGAAAAAAAGGAGTCAAGGAGGACACTAAAATTTTTAGCCTGAGAAATGAGCCGAGTGGTGGTGCCATTTACTGAGATGAGGAATGATGGTGGGGCAGAGATTTAGTGGGGGGAAGCAAGAGTTCTGTTTTGGCCAATCACAGTTGTGATGTCTAAAGTAGAGATGATTAAAGCCCCAGGTGGAATGAGATCTCCATGGGAGTAAGGATTGAATAAAGACCAATGGACTCAGAATCACAGGACACGCATGTGAATCCTAGCTCCAATCTTACCAGGGGGCTTCAGGCAAGCTTCTCTGAGTTCTAGATTGCTCATCCATTAAATACAAAAACCATCATATAAATGATGATTGTGAGAATTAAAGAAGATAAATAACAGGAAGTATTGTGCAAATACTGGCAAAAGTGGAATTAGATAGTACTTCTCTAACACAAGTCTGTAACTAATACACAGTTAAACACAAAGGTTGGAGAGGATGTGGAGAAAAGGGAGCCCTCATACACTGCTGGTGGGAATGCAAACTGGTGCAGCCTCTATGGAAAACAGTATGGAGAGTTCTCAAAAAATTAAAAATAGAAATACCATATGATCCGGCTATTTCACTACTGGGTATTTATCCAAAGAACATGAAATCAACAATTCCAAGAGATTTACGCACCCCTATGTTCACTGCAGCATTATTCACAATAGCCAAGACATGGAAGCAACCCAAGTGCCCATCAACTGATGAATGGATAAAGAAGATGTGGCATATACATACAGTACAGATATAAAAAAAGACAAAATCATCCCGTTTGTAACAACGTGAATGGACCTTAAGGGTATTATGTTAAGCAAAATAAGCCAGACAGAGAAAGACAAACACCATATGATTTCACTCAAATGTGGAAGATAAACAAACACATGGATAAAGAGAACAGATTAGTAGTTACCAGAGGGCAAGGGGGAGGGGGGGGTGGGCGAAAGGAGTAAAGGGCACATATGTAAGGTGACGGATAAAAACTAGACTATTGGTGGTGAGCATGATGCAGTCTATACAGAAACTGATATATAAGAACGTACACCTGAAATTACACAATGTTATAAACCAATATGACATCAATAAAATAATTGGAAAAAAAATACACAGTTAAACAAAAAGCGGAAAAAAATGAATTAATTAAAACAAAACAAACCAGGTTATCCCAAGTGAACTCCCTTTACCAGTGAAGCGCACGGCTCCTCTCCCATAAGGCAGCTGGTCAAAGCCTCAGGAAGGTGGTCAGTGGAGACCAAAGGAGCTGCAGCCTGATCCAACGCGACAAAAGAGCACACGGACTTTGTTCCCATTTGGCTTCAAATTTCTGCTGTCAGGCCATTGTTATTGTGCAACTCAGGGCAGAAAGCCTGGGAAGAACTGCCATCTCAAGTTAAATATAGATGGATTCAAGGGTCCAGTCTTCAAACTTGGTGGGCTGAGAGGACAGTGTTGCGGACATGTAGTTCAAAGCCGACTGCAGAGCACTACCCAGTGCAGCTGCCCTGCTGGGAGCTGGCGGCTCCACGGGGAATAAGGCCAAGCCTGTCTGAGCACCCACCCTCAAGGCCCTTCCACCAGGGGAGAAAGACTCAAGACTCTGTCACTACCCTCTGATGAATGCTGAAAGGGTGCCACCCCTGGGAGGATATGGTACCTAGCCACATCTAAAAAGACACATGACCAAAGGCAAGAAGGACGTTCAGGCAGAGGGCAGCATAAGCAATGGTGTACGTGTATGACAAGAATGGTGTGCATGCTTGGGGGACTGGGCAGAGGGGGGACAGCACACCTCCTCATCACAAGAGTAACGAGTGAGTGGAGAAAGTGGTGAGAGATGCAGTTAGAGGGACAGGCTGGAGCCAGGCACGCAGGGCCATGCCCGCCACACCAGGCCTTAGCACTCATCCTGGCCAGTCCGGAGCCAAGCCAGAGGGTTAAGCAAGAGAGGGCCACGGTTAGGCTCATATTTCTTTTTCTTTTTTGTGAGGAAGATCGGCCCTGAGCTAACATCTGCCAATCCTCCTCTTTTTGCTGAGGAAGACTGGCCCTGGACTAACATTCGTGCCCATCTTCCTCTACTTTATATGGGACGCCGCCACAGCATGGCTTGCCAAGCAGTGTGACGGTGCGCGCCTGGGATCTGTACCGGCAAACCCCGGGTGGCTGCAGTGGAGCGCGCGCACTTAACCGCTTGCGCCACCTGGCTGGCCCCAGGCTCACATTTCTGAAAGGTCACTCTGGCTGCATCAGTATAGAGAGCAGACTGAAAGGGGGAGACCAGAAGCAGAAAAACAAGTCAGGAAGTCCCACAGTGCTGGACACTTGGGATGTGAAAAATGGGACAATGTCACCCCCAGCTGGCACTGGGAAGGTTTAGCTGGTGCCCAGAACCCAACACACGCTTACATGTATCTTTCTGAGCAGCCTGTGTTAAGTGGCTGTCCCACTAAATATTATACCATCCTCTGAAAGTTTTAAGCATCTCTTCTTGGAGTGGTTCAAAGTCCTTTGACATTTAGTACCTGACCCTTCCTTCCTGAGGGAAGCTGGGCCACGCTGTTTGTCCAAATCCATAAACCCAGGCTGACAATTCATCTCTTCCTCACATTTAAAAGAAATCATCCAGGTCTCTGGGGGGATGTATAAGAAACCGGTAAGGGGATCCCCTCAGAACAGGGAGGGGTGGGAAGGAGTTATACTCTTCACTGTATATTCTGTCTGTATTTTTTGTTTTACCATTTGTAAATATCATCTATTAAAAAGTTAAAACTCAGAAAGTAAAAAAAAAGGAAGAAAAGGGGGAAGAAAGAAAATGCCCCAAAGTCAGAGTTCCTTCATTTCTATTTACCATAAAACCTTTAAGATATTTTCTACAAGACCTGGTGACGGAAAACTTCTCAACAGGAAAAAAATTCTCATAAGGGAAGTGGAAAATTATGGTAATTTGCACAAAGAATGTGTCACTTGGGAAAACTTTATGAGCAAAAATTCCTTAAGGGGACAAAATTGAAAATCCCCTAGAAGAGCAGCCGGTAGCCTTTCTCACAAACCAATGAACCCCTGTGACACTATGATAAAGCTGAAGAAGACCTCTCCAGGGAGATTCACACACACACACACACACACACACACACACACACACACACACACACACACACACACAGTTCTGCATGCGACTTCAGGGAGTTTACTGACTTCCTGGACCCAGTTAAAACTCCTGTCGTGGAATTGAGCCAAAGCTAGTTAAGTAACTTGAGCTAGAATACTTAATCTGTGCACCTCAATTTCCCTTCTGTAAAATGGGGATGATGATAAAAGTTTCCACTTCATAAAGTTACTGTTAGCCATCATCATTCTTATTATTACATTCTTATTATTACATTATTCTCATGTAAGCAATACTGATAAATTATAGAAAAAAGGGGAACCTAATGCTCTACACTTATCTTCTAAAAATGGATGTAAAATCTCATCAGTAATCCAAGCACCCATCACAGATGAAGTTTCAACCTGAAAAATGAGCAGGAAAACGCCCTGTGCACCGCAATGCTCACTCCACTCAACAGTAACTGGAATACAAGGCAGAGGTGCTTCATACTTGACAGCAAAAAACACTTTCTTTCCACAAAGAACACTATGATTTTGAGGGAGCAACAAGGCTTTCATTGAGAATGAAGATAGAACATGACACTTCCAAAGGAAGGACTAGTTGTCCCATGATACTGGTTAAGATCAAGAATCCAAGCCAAAAGAAAACAGTAGGTTGAATACCAATTGTTTGGAAATGGACATATTTGGACTTAATGTAGCACATGCTTTTCACGTGACTGACTTTTTCTGGATTTGTTTCCTCAATAGGATTAATCACTGCTAAGGACCCTTCTAGTGTTAAGATTTAATAAATGTTCAGTAAATGATTTCATTAATAAGACTGCCAGATTACAAATGCATGCATTTGAAGTATAACAGATACCATGTGAGTGACAATCAAAATGAGATATTTACCTACCATTTAGCAGATTTTTTTTCATTTAAAACTGTCCTCATATTGGAAATCTTAAGATTTCCAACTATGAACATGAACTATATAGGACATGATCATCAACTATGAACTATACAGAGCAGAAGCCAACACCAAATTGTATATTTACTATTCCAAACAGGATTAAACTTAAGTTAACATTTTGTAAAACTTGACTGGGAAAAACTAAATGGGTACAAAGATATTTTAGAGGAATATTTTGGGAGATCTCAAAAATTTGTCAGGCCTGGATAAAAAGTGGGAAAGAACTCAATGTCTTGATTTCCAACTTTTTAAAACTGTTGGGCTCCTCCAATGCAGAGGCCGGAGTGCTGCTCTAGAACACAGTTCATGGACAGCAGCCCCGGGAGGAGTAAACGCAGCTCAGGGCCCCAGCGCTCACCCTTGAAGAAACAGCACTGCCGACCTCCTGCCCCTCAAATCCCCGCCACCTGCAGCAGCGGTGAATCAGCAAAGCTGCTGGGAGCCTTTTAACGGATGACTTGCAACCCTGGCGGTTTTTCAGCCAGCCACTCTGAAGTGCAAGCTTCTGAGAAAACTTGGAAACCACCCCAAGTGCTGCCTGGTTCCTGGTCCTAAGGCAGGCAGCCTGAGACAGAGAGAGAGAGACAGACAGAGAAAGACAGAGACACAGAGAGAGACAGAGACAAAGCACTTGCAATGCCATGACACTCTGAAAGGTCTGCAGGCCAGCCCCAAGGGGCTGCTTAGTGGAGTGGTCATAGGGAAGGAAGGGTACACAAACTTAATTCTTAGGGTATAAAAGACTGGTCAGAAATATAAATCTTCTGTTTCATTCATATTACCCTTATCTTCTCAACTTCCCAAATGCAAATATAAACTGGGGGAAAATATTTACAGCCTACTTGGTAAATAAGGGTTAACAGTCCTGATATACAAAAGGCTCTTAAAATTGATCAACAATGAAAGCATATGTCCCCACAATTGTGTCCACACTAATGTTCACAGCAGCATTATTCATAATAGTCGAAAGGTGGAAACTACTACAAATGTCCATAAACTGAAGAATGGATAAAGATGTGCTATGTCCATACAATGGAATATTATTTGACAATAAAAAAGTACTGATACATGCTACAACATGAACAAACCTTGAAAATATGCTAAGTGAAAAAAGCCAGTCACAAAAGGCCATAGTTGCTTGATTCCATTTATATCCATATTTCAATATATTCATATCTTCATATGTTTCAATGCCCAGAATAGGCAAATCCATAATGAAATGGTTGCTCAGGGCTGGGAGAAAGAGAGGCAAATGGAGAGTGACTGCTAATTGGTGGTGGGTTTCTTTTTGGGATAATGAAAATGTTCTGAAATTAGATAGTGGTGATGGTTGCACAACTTTGTGATTACTAAGGGCCACTGAATTGTACACTTTAAATGGATGAATTGTACGGTATGTGAATATCTCTATAAAGCTGTTATAAAAAAATTAATCAACAATAAAAAATATCCCAACAGAAAAATGAGTCAAAGAAATGAATAGGCAATTCAGAAAAGAAGAAATACAAGAGGTCAATATACTCCATACAGAAAAAAGATGTTCAACCTTACTAATAATCAAAGAAACATAAATAAGCATAAGACATCACTTCCAGTATCAGACTGGCAAAGATTTAAAAGACTGGCAGTCTCCACTGTGGGTCAGGACATGTTCCCAGTGAGCAGGAGCATAAAATGGTACACTTTGGACGGCAGCCTGCCAATATTGGTGCAAATTTTTAATACATTCATTGGTTGGGTAAAAATTAATGCTTGGATGTAATTGATCAGAGAGTCCTCAGTGCAAATGCTATGATTTCCCAACCTGATGGGGTTTTTCACCCAGCTGTAAGGAAACAGTGAGTCTTGGTAAAAGACAGTGGGACTGTGCCCAGAGAAAATACAGCCTTGCTAATAATTAGGTCACCAGACTACGCACTCGAGGGGAGGTTACTGGCAAGAGAAATCATAGGCTCGTCATTTCCAAAGGGCAGTGGCACGTGGAGAGAACCCCACCAATAGAGGCCCCGAAGGGAGTAACTGGAATATCTGCGTGGCAACCTACCTGCAAAGTGTCTCACATATAAATGCTACCTCATCAATAGCCACAATAATCCTGGGAGGAGGGTATTAATATGAACCCCCTCACTGTGCAGATGAGCAAATTAAGGTAGAGAGGTTGTGGCCTGACCTAGGTCTCACTGACATGCCAGATTCAAGGCCAAGTCCACCATACTCTAAAAGGTATGTTCCTTCCACTTTAGACAAGGACAAAACTTCCAAGGACAGACCCGGAATACTAGGCTCGACAGATCCCTAGTCTGTCTCAAAACGGCAAATTCTCTGTCATTAATTGTCATTTACTAACTCCCTTTCTTTTTACTAATGAGTGTTACAAAACATCTTATAAAAGCCAAAGTGAACATTACTAAGTCTTAGTTCTAATCTTCATCGTTTGCTGCTGCCAGATGAAACACAAAATTAAAACTCTGGGGGCCGGCCCCATGGCTTAGCAGTTGAGCGCACGTGCTCCACTGCTGGTGGCCTGGGTTCGGATCCTGGGCGCACACGGATGCACCGCCTCTCCAGCCATGCTGAGGCGGCATCCCACATACAGCAACTAGAAGGATGTGCAGCTATGACATACAACTATCTACTGGGGCTTTGGGGAGAAAAAGGGGAAAAAAAAAAGGAGGATTGGCAATAGATGTTAGCTCAGAGCCGGTCTTCCTCAGCAAAAAAAAAGGGGAGGATTGGCATGGATGTTAGCTCAGGGCTGATCTTCCTCACAAAACAAACAAACAAACAAACAAACAAAACTCTGAAACATCTTAATTTCTGGAAGCATGGCATACCAAGTGCCCTGGCCGACTCTCACTGTAAACAGCTACAAACGCTGAAGAAAAATCACATGACATCTTTTAAATTTCACCAAAGAACTGGCAAGTCAGTAAGGAATATTGAGAGGTCAAAAAAAGTTAAGCAAAGGCTAGAATCCAGAGAGCAAGTGGAGTTTTGAGGGTGGGTATTGAGGGTATTTGCAGAACTGAGCAAGCCCGAGCTCCTCCTCCCCCCAGGGAGGGAGGTCTCACAGGAGGGACCTCCAGAATAAAGCTGGGGCCCCAAAGGGTTATACCTCAGCAGAAAGAAGACTGTACAGAAAACTGCCTATATCAAATCTTGGCACCCAGATTTGGAGGAGGGTAAAATCTCCCCTTGAGAATCTGTAACCACTAGATGGCCCCCAAATGGACAGCCCAAATTCACACATTATAAAAGATATACATATGGGCCGGCCCCGTGGCTTAGCGGTTAAGTGCATGTGCTCTGATACTGGCGGTCCGGGGTTCGAATCCCGGGCGTGCACCGACGCACCACTTGTCCGGCCATGCTGAGGCTATGTCCCACATACAACAACTAGAAGG
Source organism: Ceratotherium simum simum (assembly GCF_057802395.1). Taxonomy (NCBI): domain Eukaryota; kingdom Metazoa; phylum Chordata; class Mammalia; order Perissodactyla; family Rhinocerotidae; genus Ceratotherium; species Ceratotherium simum. Next base: position 38,875,722 of record NC_141921.1, on the reverse strand, counting down.
ATGTGCAGCTATGACATACAACTATCTACTGGGGCTTTGGGGGAAAAATAAACAAATAAAATTATAAAAATAAATAAATAAATAAAAGATATACATATACTTCAAGTAGATTAAAAAGCGATCCCAGAATGAAAGTATTAAATGCAAGAAGGAATGAGAACCAACTAAAGTAGTAAATAAGTGAGTACTGAAGTAACGTCTTATAAAATTAAAAAAAAAAACTAAAATACACAGCTATAGAATAAAAGTTGCAGAGGGAGTGAAAGGAATTAAAGCATACTTAGGTCCTTAACTGTCTGAGAATAGGGTGTAAAGACACTGACTAAAGTTAGACTTTGGTAAGTTATACAAATTGAGAGATATACCACCTTCTTGGATCGGAAGACTCACTATCATAAAAATGTCAACTCTCTCCAAACTGATATGTAATCAATTCAAAGCAATTCTAACAAAAGACCCCGACAACGTTTACAGAATTTGAGAAGCACAATCTACAGTGAAGATGGAAGAGCAAAGGGCCAAGGCCTTACTAGATACCGAGAATTGTTATACAAAAACTTAGCCGTTAAGTCACTGTGGTATTGGCACAGAGATGGAAAATAAATGGTAAAGAGCCCAGAAACAGACCCACACATCTATGGAGACTCGACATATGATAATGGTTACTGGTGACACTTACAGATCCACATGAAAGAAATGTATTTTTTCAATAAATAGTACTGGGACAATTTGGTACACTTTTTTTTTTTTTTTTTGAGGAAGATCAGCCCTGAGTTAACATCTGCCAATCCTCCTCTTTTTGCTGAGGAAGACTGGCCCTGAGCTAACATCCATGCCCATCTTCCTCCACTTTATATGGGACGCCGCCACAGCATGGCTTGCCAAGCGGTGCGTTGATGTGCACCCGGGATCCGAACTGGCGAACCCCGGGCCGCCGCAGCGGAACACGTGCACTTAACCATTTGCGCCACCGGGTCTGCCCCCTTGGTACACTTTTAAAGAAAAGAAAAAAGATGGGCCAGCCCCGTGGCTTAGCGGTTAAGTGCGCGCGCTCCGCTGCTGGCAGCCCGGGGTTCGGATCCCGGGTGTGCACCGACCCACCGCTTCTCCGGCCATGCTGAGGCCGCGTCCCACATACAGCAACTAGAAGGATGTGCAACTATGACATACAACTATCTACTGGGGCTTTGGCGAAAATAAATAAATAAATAAATAAATAAAATTATTTAAAAATAAATAAAATAAACCTCCTTATTTAAAAAAAAAAAGAAAAAAGAAGTCAGCTCCTTATCTCACACCACACACAAAAATAATTTTTTTTTTAAAGATTTTATTTATTTATTTATTTCCCCCCCAAAGCCCCAGTAGATAGTTGTATGTCATAGCTGCACATCCTTCCAGCTGCTGTATGTGGGACGCGGCCTCAGCATGGCCGGAGAAGCAGTGCGTCAGTGCCCGCCCGGGATCCGAACCTGGGCCGCCAGCAGCAGAGTGCGCGCACTTAACCGCTAAGCCACGGGGCCGGCCCCACAAAAATAATTTTAAATGGACTAAAGACCTTAATGTAAAAGGCAAAATCATAAAATATTTAGAAGACAATATATAGGGAAGTACATCGGAAACCTGAAGTAGGGAGGAAATTCTTAAAAAGGAACAAAAAGTGCTGACCATAAAAGAAAAAAATTGATAAATGATACTAAAATTAAGAATTTTTGTTCATTAAAAAAAAACCTACAGTGAAAAGACAAGCCGCAAACTGGAAGTGGATAGTTACAACACATATAACTGACAAAGGATTAGTAACCAAAAAAACAAACAAGAAGTCTCTATATAATAAAAAGACAAACAAACCAATAGAAAAATGAGCAAAAGATTTAAGTGGCAGTTTCAGAGAGGCTGAAACCTGAATCATCAATAAGTATATGAAAAAATGCTCAACCCACTAATGATCAGGAAAATGCAAATCAAAACCACATGAGATATCACCGAACTCCCATCAGATTCGTAAAAATTTTAAAGTCTGATAAGACTATTGTTAGCAGGATGTGAAGCAAACAAAATTGTCGGTTGAAGTACAAATTGGGGAAACCACTTTGGAAACAATTTGTTGTTATTCGGTCAAACTAAAGACGCACACACCCTGTGTGAGTCCCATCCTGGGGATGTACTCTGGAGAGGCTGTACCCAGGAATGCTCACAGCAGCACTGTCTGTCTCAGCAAAATATTGGAAACAACCCAAACGTCCATCAGCAATAGAAGAGATAAATAAATTTTCATAAAATGGAACATTATGCATCAGTGAAAATGAAATACAACTATAAGCAACATGTTTTAATCTCAAGAACATATGTTAAGCAAAAAATTTAAGTCATTGAAAAAAACGACATGATTATATTAAGTTCAAAAACATGTGAAATTAAACAACCCATTGTTTAGCAGTACAAACACACGTGGTAAAACTATAAAGAAAGGCAACAGAATGATAAAAGCAAAATTCAGCGACTATCTGGTGTGGGGATGGGACAGGGAGGGGCACTCCAAAGGTAAAGGTAACGTCTTTTTTGTAAATTGAGTGTTGGGTACCTGGGTGTTCCTTGTACCCATATTCTTTATACTGTACATATTTTTTGTATCTACTCAATATTTAACAAAAACAACTTACAAAATTAAACAATGTTCTTTCTGATTTTAAACAACGTTTCGAAGCATTAACTTGGGCAGCTGACTTGAGTCACAGTAAACCAGGAAAGTCCCTGACAGGGGCCCACACAGCCCCAAGACTCCTGAAATGAGAAGCACTTCACCAACCTGGCTTCTGAGCTAGGGAGAGACAGTGTCCCCCTGGGCGGTAGAGCCTTCCATTCAGAACAGGAAAGTGACTGCTTAGATTAACAGTTCCAGGAGAGGAAGGGGTGCGGGTGGGGTGGGGAGAACAGGTTCTACTGCCAGACCTTTTAAGAACAGAAGCTGAATATGTTTTTGATGTTACAGTGAAGACACCAAGCCCACTTTCTGGCCTGGTCCCTCCTCTCAGATGGAAGTGCCACCCTTGAGCTTCTGTCTGCTGCTATTTAGACAGGAGGGAACAACTCCCAGTTCTAACCATGCCCTTTGCTTCCTTCCTTTGAAGCTCAAGGCTTCTCTCTTCCAATTCGTAACAACCAGGTTTGAACCTAAGAGCCCATGCCCTGGTTTTCTCTGTGCAACTGTGATTACATTACTGAGGTCAGCCTTAACTGGCCCTCGGACTGCCAAACTATTGATACCCTTGAGGACCTCAGAGAGTGCCAGGCACCTATGCTGACACTCAACACACACATCTATAGCAAATGCTGAAATCACTCAGTGCTAAAATGCTTACTCTTTGTGACCTCTATTATTTCAATCATTTAAAACTTGCAGCCAAGAAAAAAATTAGATTATAGTCTCTAGGACAATATGCTTTGTGCACAAAATGTATTTGGAGTTTTTCGTTTTCTGTAAGGTTGGGGTCCCTCCCTTTTGTGGTGTCCATTACCCCGCCAGACACCACATCTGAGTACCTCCATGCCACCCACACAGGCACCATCCTTCGGGGAATTCCAGGCCGGTAGAGACTGGGCCACCTGGTCTTTTTCACAGCAAACTGTTCAAACTCTGAAGCTCCACCCACAGAGGCCACCCTCTCAGCATTCTAACCGGCAGGGTTCAGTGTATGTGCTGCAAATCAAGCCACTTGACTCTTAAAACATGGTCTTCCCACATATACCTCCAGACATATGTATGTATAGAACAGCTCTGGAAGGACACACAGGTACTATTAACAGCTATCTGGGAGAGGAACTAGGTCAGCCTCGGGAGGGTGACTTACTTTCCACAGTACATTCTTTAGAACCTTCTGATTTTTGTACCTCGCGCATGTACTCCTATACTAAAGATATTTTTCTTCCTCAACTCTGCACACTTTCTTGCTTGTCCCTCTCAAGGGTCATCTTCTCCTAACTAACACATAACAATGCTAGTTACCAATTATGGTCAGGGATGCGACTAAGCATTTTACACGCATTACCTTATTAGTAATTCCACCCAGTAAAGTTACATGTGAGGGCATCATTATCCCCACCGCACACCTGAGGAAACTGAGGCTTAGAGAGGTCAAGTACTTTGCCCAAAGGCACAGAGCTAGTAAGTCTAAGAATGAGAATGAGTCCAGTATGTCTGACTTGGAAGTTCACGCTTCTAGCCAGTACCCTATACCGCAGGAGTTCTTAGCTGCGGGCGATTTTGCCCCAGGAGACACTTGGCAATGTCTGGAGACATTTCTAGTTGTCACAGCTGGAAGTAGGTGGGTACTACCGGCATCTGTGGGTAGAGGCTAGGGATGCTACCAAATATCCCAAAGTGCACAGGACAGTGCCCCATAACAAAGACTTACCCAGCCCCAAATGTCAATAATGTCAAGGTTGAGAAACCCTGCTCTACTGGAAAAAGACAGAAAGACAAACTATCTTCTCATAGTTTAGATCATAGTTCACCATGTCTATATCCCACATTACAGCCAGATACCAAATAAACCATCAGGTTCTCTCTCTTCAATCAACAGCATACCAACCCCACGTCACACTGGAGTTCTCTCTGGCCCCAACTGCCAGTTCCTCTTCAGCCAATCGAGGCTGATCATCCATCCATCCAACAACATTTACTGAGCACAGCTATTTGCCAGGAAATGAGCTACACACTGGGAATACCAGGAGAAACAAGATCCCATCCCTGCAGGCAAGATGCTGTGGTCTAATGGGGAGACAGGCAAGAAAACCTTTGACTATAACACGAGGTGAGAGTGTACTCAGAGATCAGTGTAGACTGCCAGGAAATCACAGAGGAGGCGCTCCAAACTCAGCTGGGGTGGAGGGCTGGGTAGGGCTCAGAGAAGGCTTCCTAGAAGCATTTAGCTTAAATGAATTAACAAACAGAGGGAATCCTTCCCTTCCCAAACAATCCCTCACCAGACCTTTCACAGTATGGTCTCTGAGAATCCAGATTGACAACTTTAATTAGAAAGCTTGGTGGAACTCCTGAGAAAAACAGGGAGGGCACAGAGGACTCCTTGATCCTCTGTGTACAACCTGGATAATTCCTGCCTCAAGGGAGGATGGCAACCTGGCTTCCCCATAGGTTTAGGCCTTCTTCCACTGCAGTCTAACTGGCCTCTCTGGCTTCCCACCATCCTGCACCATTTACACAGCAGACCCTGTGAATTACATGCTTGATCTCACATAATTCTCAAAACAATCCCGTGAGGTAGATATTGTTATCCCTATTTTACAGATGAGAAAACCGAGGCACAGCAATTAAGTAACCGGCTCTCAGGACACAGAGCCACTAAACAGGGAAGCAGGGATTCACAATCCAACTCCAGAGCCCTCGCTGCCTCTATCTGAGGGGACCTTTACAGTATCAATCCAAAACATGGCGATCACTCTAAATCTTCCCCTCAATAGAGCCTTCCAACATCAGTCATCCTTCTGTGCACTAGACACAGACCTGTGTCTACTTGTGAACAGACCTCTGTGGTGTTTCTTGCATTGTACTGTGATCATCCACACAGCTAGGAGCTCCTTGCTCCCGGGATCCAGTCTCACTCATCTCCACGTCCCTAGCACCCAGCACAGCACCTGACACACTGGGCACAGAAAATGCTAAATGCAAAAACAAGCCTGGACTCTGTGGGCCCAAGCAACACAAGCCCTCCCAAAGCCAGAGCAGCACACCCAGCCCTCTTTCACCACAGTGACTTCCCCTCAGGCTGGGCCCACACCCCAAAGTCAGCAATCCAGTCATACCGGGGACACGGTAGGTTCTCTCAGCAAGCTTTCCCTCCAGCACTGGAACAGTCATGATTTGTTCTTTGGTTGTACACCAGATGCTTATGTTCGGGGACATACACAAAAATATTTATCTTTAAACATCAGAACCTTAAAACGAATGAGCATGTGCTCTCCACCCTATCTTTCCCTTTCTGCCAGATAGAATGCATACACGATGGCAGGAGCTGGAGCAGCCAGCTTAGACCATGAGATGGAAGCCTGGGTTTGAGCAAGGAGAGCCACACGATCAGTGGAACAGGAGTGACTTCATGGAACAGTGAGCTGCCCTCCCAGCTCTGGACTGCCTACTTCCAGTCTACTAAGGGGCAAGAAATAAACTTCTATTTTGTTTCAGCCAGTGTATTTTAGGATCGCTTTGTTGGAATATTTTAGATTGTACTTAATTAAAACAAGGTGTGAGCATTGCCCAGCGATTAACCTAGTCTGGTCTTGGTTGGTAAAACAAAAATAATAACACCAACAACTTCCCAACCAAACTAACTAGGGTTTTGTCACTACCGTATAATTTTAAAGAAAAAGCTATCTTGAAAGGGTGATCTGAATCACACTGAGCCTAGAGAAGAAGGACAAACTGACCTCCTGGTTTGTTTCATCCCTGAGTATTACAGACATACCTCAGATTTCCAAGTAGCCCAGGCAGGCTACTCTTTTCTGGCAGTTTGTCTGTGTAAACTCCAGCTTGGCTCTCCTCCTCCAGCCCATTACCTGAATCAAAGACACCCGAGTAGAAAATCTGATGAGAACCCAAAGGGTACCTGCTCCCTAAGAGCTGCCCTTTCATTCATCCATCAAACACAGGCAAATGAGCACAGAGTACAGAGCACAGAGTAGAGAGCCTAGCACGGAGTAAGTGCTCAATAAATGTTAAATTGGCTCCTTATTGGCCTGCTGCATGCCAGACACTGCTGGACACTTGGGGCACAAAGACGAATAAACTCAGTCCCAGTCCCTACACTCAGGAACTCCCGCTTACTCAAAGACAACACAATGTTGATAAGCGAAAGCAACGAGGCTGTGCCCACGTAGTACTGCAGCATCAGCACTCCTCTGGGACGTCCCGGACACTGCTTCTCATTTCACACCTGCACTCTAGGTGAGCACAGCCCCTCCCATAACTTTAGTGACTTTTGATGGATGACAACTGCTAGATCACCCCTGGACAGCTCCACCTGAATGTTTTCCAAGCGCCCACTTTCAACACGTTCAAAACTAAATTTATCTTCCCTCCTCAAACCTGATCCCCATCCTGTTCCCTATCACACTGAGCAGCATCACCACCCACCAGTCACAAACTTGGGGTCGATCTTGACTCCTCCCTGCCCCTAACTCCCTCATCTAAGTAATTACCAGCTTTGGTCAATTCTACCTCCCAAACATCTCTCCTCACTCTCTGCCTCTAACCTAACTCAAGGCCACCCTCATTTCTCACCTGGATTATTCTAGCAGCCTCTTAATTGGCCTCCAGGCCCACTCCCTTTAATACATTCTTCATGTAGCCAGAGTGATCATTCTAATCCACAAATCTGAAATGTGAATGGCTTCCCATTAACCTCAAACTGAAAGTCCTTAACTAGGTTTACAAGGGCCCCTAGGACCACACCATGGCCGGCTTCTTTAGTCTTACCTCTCATCTCTGTCTCGAGGCAGAGAACTTAATTCCATCATTACCCTGGCCTCTGAGCTTTCTCGCCAACTCCATCTCCAACTGAGAACACTCTTCCCTTTTTTTTCTGCTTCCAGTTCCCTAAGCATCCTTTAGGTCTCAACTTCCTGGGGGGCAGAAGCATCCTTAGGTTCGCCTAGAAGAGTGAGGTGCCTCTACTTTGTGTTTCCAGAGCAAGGAAGGCTGTTCTTCCATCCTAGCAGTAACAGAATTCCCTATTTATGTCTCCCACGAGTCTCTGAGCTCTGGGTGATGATGACATGAATACACAATAACTGCAACAAACACACACAGTATTCACTTTGTGCCAGGAAGAGTCCTCGGCACTGTCCACCTTTACCTCATTTAATCTTTATAACAATCTTAGGAAGGAGATTTTATTATCATCTCTGCTTTAAGGATGAGGAAACCGAGGCAGAAAGCGAGGACTTAATGTGCCTAAGGACACACTTGGCAAGCAGAGTCGGGATTCAAACTCGGGCTGCCTGACTCCACAGTTCACACTTTTAGCCACTCCACCAGGATCAAGTCTGCCTGGATCACTTGCTCTATCCTCAGAGCCCATCAGGTGCTGAACCACTGTCTGTGGAACGAATGAATGAATGAAATAATCTTATGCGGGGGCCGTGTCGGCCTCCTACTCTGCTGGCACCTCCTAGGCCCTGTAGGCCTGTGCCCCCCGGCCCCGGCCGGCTGCTGGGAGCTGCCCCGGCACCCCGCCACCTCGCGGCAGCAGAACGCCCACCCGCCGCGGTGCGCGGGGTCAAGGGGCGGTGACAGCCGGGCGGCGGGGACGGAGATGCTACCAGCTGGGGTGTCATCCAGTCCGGAGGCGACTCGTGCTCCCTCGCTGGGACGGCGATCCGCCCGCCCCCTCCCCGCCTGCTGGCCCAGCGGCACCCCCCGCCCAGCTGCCCCGCACCCTCCTGCCTCGCGGGGTCGCCTCGGTCCAGGTTCCCTTCCCAGTCCACTTCCCTCCCCTCCCCCACACAACCGTCCCCGGCGTCCCGCTGCGCCCCATCCTCTGCTGCCTCCGCCCGGCTCCCGGGACTCCCCCGGCCCGAGGCGCTTGCTGACCCTCACCTGCCATGTCCCGGACCCCACCGCCGAGGGAGGTACATCACGGCCGCGAGAAGGCCGGGGACGGCACTTCAGAGCAGACAAAGGGCGCCGCCATGTTAGAGTCGGGCGGAACCGACCTCGCTGGCTTCCCAGCTGCAACTTCCGGCGCATGCGCAGCGCCCGCGCCTGCGGAGGATCGCGGACAGGCGCATGCGCCTAGCTATCCAGAAGTTCTGTATTACAGTACTTGTGCGATTAGAATTGTCGTCATTGTAACGGTTCCTTGGCGTTCCCTTCCAAATATAACAGTAACAGCTTCTGCGTGTTCAGCGCTTACTGTGTGCCAGGCACAGTGTTAAGCGGTTTACGTACATGTTCTCATTAAATCCTCTCACCAACCGTAAGATAGTATTATTCTCCCCCACCCCCGTCCCCCTTTTTTTTGGAGAAGGATAAACGGAGTGTCAGAAAGGGTAAATGTATTGCCCATTGTCACGCGTCTTACAAGTGGTGGAGCAGAGATGCGAACCTAGTTGTGGCTGCAAAGCTGCAGATCCCCGATTATGTTTTTCTACCTTCGGAGCCAACCATTACCTCCTTCCTATTTAGGGCAGATCCAGGCTTAGCCTGGGCGTGAATGAGGGTGCCTGGAAACAAAAGTGTGCAGACTTAGTCCCTCTGCGGCCTCTTTCCAACTTTTCAGCACCTCTAGGCCATTGACGTTTGTACTTCCTCACAGTTCACGGGCTTTCTCTTTCTTCACTTCCGATCCTATTTATTTTCCATGATCCGTAATTTTAACAACACTCTTGCCACTACCCTAAACTCGTTTCTTTGCTCCGTGTCTTTTTGTAACATGGATTTGGTAAGAGTTCCAACCCTGAGTGAATCCAACTGCGCTATTCTTTTCGCCTGCACTCAAATAGCCAAGCACAGTTGGAGAAAGTACCCAACAGGAAAGACTGTTCCCTACAAATTCGTAACTGCGAGCCTTAAATCCGATTTCAACAAATGTCAGTCTGGCCAACTCCCTGCTCCTCTCTTCACAATGACCAGAGAAACTAAAACGCTCAGCAGCGGTTAACTTCACCCTTTCTTTTACAGGAAAATAATAGCAAATCTGATAGGAACTCTCTAGTCTTTCCAATACTAAGCATACAAATCTACATCTGCGTCCATCTCTGTTGGATATAGTCAGTCAGGACTCAGTATCCATTTCTTTCAGAATCTAAAAATTTAAAATTTTATTTCCTGGATTCAGTTGCATTTAGAATCCCAGATACAGATGAGTTCTGCCAGTTGGTAAGATTTGGAAGGTGGAAGTGAGGCCGTAGCCATTGGCCTGCTGATGTTAGTTGATTTCTGCTGGCAAGCAAGGTCATGCAGATGTGGGGGTTTGCAGCAGTGCATGGTGGTCAGTCTTCAGCTTCATGAGTGTTCAGAAACATCTGTGAGATGGTGACAGCCAAACTCAGCATTCTAGTACTTGAGAACCAGCTCCTAGTCCCAAATTTAGATCCATAGATCCTTGCTGTGGGGATATGTTCTTGAATGCAATAATCCCAGTGATGGCCTCTTGATTCTGCATCTTCCTGATTGTGGCAGAATAGCTCCTGATTGGTGAGTTCAGTGGTGTTCTGAGAGCCATCACTAGAGGCCCAGTCTAGAGACCATTCTTTCAGCCCCTCCAATAATTTTACAAACACTTAATTCTTTATTAAATCCCTTTCTGCTTAAAATAAGCCTAGAAACAACATGAGGGATCCTTGTGGTGATGGAAATGTTCTGTGTCTTGACTGTATCAGTGTAAATATCCTGGTTGTGATATCGTACTATAGTTTTGCAAGATGTTACCATTGGGGGAAACTGGGTTAAGGATAGGAGAAATTGCTCTGTATTGTTTCTAAAAAAAAATGTTTTTTTTTATAATTTTATTTATTTATTTTTTCCCCCAAAGCCCCAATAGATAGTTGTATGGCATAGCTGCACATCTTTCCAGCTCCTGCGTATGGGACGCGGCTTCAGCATGGCCAGAGAAGCGGTGCATCGGTGCGTGCCCGGGATCCGAACCCCGGCCGGCAGCAGCGGAGTGCGCGCACCCAACCGGTAAGCCACAGGGCCGGCCCTCTGTATTGTTTCTTACACTTGCATGTTAACCTACAATTATTTCAAACTAAAAAGTTTAATTAAGGAAAAAGCCCAGCAAGGTTTCTAGTGCAGGAAACTGACCCTCAACGGTGGAAATTAAGGCATTGGATTTGAAGGCAATGCAGATCTAGTCTATTTCATGCAGGGGAAAAAATAGTTACATAAGTTATCATTTATCACAATAAGTATTGTTGCCTGGGGGAAAGTATCTAAGGAAGACAAGCATTTGGTAGATGGAGCAGTTGCTGCAATTGACCATTATAGTGGGAATTAGGACTATAACGATTGTGGAGTGGGCTGGCTATTTGTAATTACATTGAAGACTTCCAAAGAAGAAATATTTAGGGTTTAAATTCTCAGCTCAAGACATGTCAGAGAACCAGGGGCTGCCCTGACTACTCTAAAAAATGTATCTTATCTCTTGTAGCCACAGGGCTTATGTAGCCAAAAATTGGACGGAGCTGATCCTGTGAGTTGCTGAAATGTAACATAATTGCAATATGAGTTGTATTTACAGCCTGGCCAGGTGCACTGAATGGGAATTAGTAGCACTTAGGAATTGAAATGGGGATGTTTGAGTGGACGCAGATGACTGAACTCCCTGACTCCCCAAATCCAAAATTCAGTGAAACTCCCTTGCCAATAGAAGCAGCCTCTCCTCCCATTGAATGAGGCTGATCCTCCTTTCCCTGGAGAGCACAAAATGACCTCATCTTAGGAAGTTATATTGCAAGGAGATGCTGATTCCTCTCAGAGACCACTCTCCCACCCTTCATTTGTCTCCAGATCTATGAGAGTCCAATTCCAAAATGTCCCAGGAAACAAGCACACAGTCTGACCATGGAAGTGACTTATACACACAAGAGAGAAAGAAAGAAAGAAAAGGTAGGAAGGAAAGAAGGAAGGGAGGAATGAAGGAAGGAAGGAAACGTAAGCCTTAGCTAATAAATTAGCTGAAATCTAGGAAATATAGGTGTAACTGGATTCTAAAAGTGCTAAGTCAGGGGCCGGCCTGGTGGTGTAGTGGTTAAGTTTGCATGCTCTGCTTGGCCGGCCCCGGGGTTTGCCATTTCGGATCCTGGGCGCGGACCTATGCGCTGCTCATCAGGCCATGCTGAGGCCGCGTCCCACATGGAGAAACTAGGAGGATGTACAACTATGACATACAACTATCTACTGGGGCTTTGGGGAGAAAAAAGGAAAAACAGGAGGAAGATTGGCAACACATGTTAGCTCAGGGCCAATCTTCCTCAAAAAAAAAAAAGTGTTGAGTCAGGGAGGAAGGAACATAACATTAGATTTGGCTGAATTTATCCATATAAGTGCACATTACAGAGATTTTGGGGTTTTAATGTTCTAGCTCAAACAGCTGAGAATGGTTCTAACAGCACAGTTGGTTGATTGAAATCTGGACCCAACAGTGGTCTTCATTAAATGAAGTGGAGAAGCCAGAAACTCCTTAGAATAATATATAGGAAGGAATCCAAACATTTGTGCCAGTTGGTGGGGACAGGGCAGGAGCTAGGTATACATGCGTTGATCATATGAGTGAAGGATTATGACTTGCCTGGTCTCTCAATGGGGCTATTGCTCAAGTGTATTACTAACCAGCTCCCACAGCCCCAAGCTTCTCCTCTCCAGTGTCCCCGCCCCTTAGCTGTCAGAGTGACACATCACTATCTCTGGTCTGGAGCCTCCAGCCTAGACCTCCTCCACCCCCTACCCTAATGCCCTCCCAAAGCCCAGTTATTATTCACCTGTGGGCTACCCTGCATTTTCCCAATAAGGAGAATTGTTATGTGGTTGGCCAACTTGTAGATATAAACTTAAAGAGCAGTAGATAAACTGACAAATGTCTATTTATGCAACTTAGTTTATCATTTTGATTACACACATCTTGAAAATCATGAATTATGTAACATAGTATATTAATTTATAAATGCTGCCTTTTTTTCTCTACTCACTTGTCATGAAATGGTTTTCTTAACTCTTCACAGGCATCCTTGACATGCACTTTTTAATTCCTCTCCATTTTGAAAATGTTGTAAAGTACACAAAAGTAGATAAAATAATTAAATATTTTCTATATGCCCATCATCCAGATTCAATAGTTAGGTTTTACTACATGTACTTAATATATCCTTCCTTTCTTTTTCTTTCTTTCTTTAATTGCTGAAGTATTTTAAAGCAAATCTCAGCTATCATGTCATTCTATCTTTATATATTTCAGTGTGCAACTCTTAGAAAATGATCTTAGGGGCTGGCCCCGTGGCTTAGCGGTTAAGTGCGCGCACTCCGCTGCTGGCGGCCCGGGTTTGGATCCTGGGCGCACATGGACCCACCGCTTATCCGGCCATGCTGAGGCCGCGTCCCACATACAGCAACTAGAAGGATGTGCAGCTATGACATACAACTACCTACTGGGGCTTTGGGGGGTAAAAAAAGAAAAAAAGGAGGAGGATTGGCAATAGATGTTAGCTCAGGGCTGATCTTCCTCACAAAAAAAATAAAAATAAAAAAATAATAATAAAAAAGAAAAGAAAATGATCTTACATTTCCACAATGCCCTGATCATGCCTAACAAAATTAAGAATATTCTTTGGAATCATTTAATATCCAACCACAATCAAATTTCTCTAATTGTCTCAAAATGTCTTGTTATGACTGCTTTGTTCAAATCAGGATTCATACAAGGTCCTCCCATCGCAGTCACAGTGGGTAGGTTTTTTGTTTGTTGTTTATTTGTTTTGCCTTTTGAGTCACTTTTACTCCAAAGCAATCCTTTCTCCTTGTTTTTTTGCCTGTTCCATTGCATCGCCGTGTTGCAGAAATGGGTTCAGTCATCCCGTAGAATGTCCCACATTCTGGATTTCTCTGTTTGCTTCCTTGTGCTGTCATTTGCCCAGCTCCTCTGTCCCCTTATTTCCTATAAATTAGCTGTAGAGGCCTGAACAGGTTCAGGTTCAACTTTTTTTGATAAGAACACATCATAGATGCTGTTGAGTGCTTCTATAGAGTCACATCAGGGCCCCCTTTAGTGATGCTAAGATCCATGGTGGGTTTGGATGACAGCAGCCTGATTCCTTCTTTGGAAAGTTCCCCATCAAACTTCCACATAATAGTTTCTTCCTTCGAAGATCCTTGTCTCAGTCAATGATTTCATTAGAGGTTATAAAATGATGCATTTCTGATTCTATCATTCTTTCCACATTTATTAGCTGGAATTCTTCTGTAAACAAGGACTTTCCATCATCAACTAGGGCCATATAGTTACCTGGAAATATAGTTCATTCAGGAAAAGCAGGATAGAGCTCATTTCCTTTTTTTTTAAATAACAGCTTTATTGAGATATAATTCACATACCACACAATTCACCCTTTTAAAGTGTACAATTCACTGGTTTTTAATATATTCACAGAGTTGTGCAACCATCACTGCTACCTCATTTCAGAACATTTTCATCACCCCAAAAAGAAACCCCATACCCATTGATAGTGACTCCCCATTCCTCCCTCCTCCCAGCCCCTGGCAACCACTAGTCTACTTTCAATCTTTATGGCTTTGCCTATTCTGGACACTTTATATAAATGGAATCATAAAACATGTGGTCTCTAACGACTGGCTTCTTTCACTTAGTGTTCAAGTTTCATCCATGCTGTAGCAGGTATCAGTACTTTAATCTTTTACATGGTCAAATAATATTCCATTGTATGGATATACCACAATTGGTTTATCCATTCATCAGCTGATGGACCTTGGAGTTGTTTTCACTTTTGCTCTTATGAATAATGCTGCTAAGAACACTTGTGTCCAAGTTTTTGTGTGGACATATGTTCTCACTCTTGGGTATATACCCAAGACTGAAATTGCTGGGTCTTAGGGTAACCCTATCTTTAACATTTTGAGGACCTGCCAAAGTCTTCCAAAGCAACTGCACCATTCAACAATCCTAACAGTAATCTGTGAGGGTTCCAATTTCTCCACATCCTCACTAACGCTTATTATTGTCTGTCTTTTGGATGTTTATTTCCTTTTAATTTTCCATTTTCAGAGTAAGGAGAAGGTGTCCTGGTTATTTCCACTGGTGTCCAATGAGAGTCGTCCCCACTCACTTTTTTAAAATACATTTTTTATTTCAGAATAATTTTAGATTTGTTGAAAAATTACAAAGATAGCACAGAGAGTTCCTGTACCCTCCACACCCAGTTTCCCCCATTGTTAACATCTTATGTAAGTATGGAACATTTGTCAAAACTAAGAAAGCAACTTTGGTACATGACTGTTTGCTAAACTCCAGACTTTATTTGGATTTCACCAGTTTTTCCGCTAATGTCCTTTTTCTGTTCCCGGATCCAGTCCAGGATCCCACATGGCATGTAGTTGTCAAGTCTCCGTAGTCTCCTCTGGTCTGTGACAGTTTCTCAGACTTCCCTTGCTTTTTATGATCTTGACAGTTTGAGGAATACTGGACAGGTATTTTCCAGAATGTCTCTCAGTTTGGATTTTTCCAGTGTTTTCCTCATGATTAGATCAGGGTTATGGGTGTGGGGCAGGACACCACAGATGGGAAATGCCCTTCTTGTCACCTGCCAGTGGGAGCACATGCTCTCCACATGTGCCCCATGACTTTTTTTTTTAATTGTGATAAAATGTGCATTGCCCAGTTACTTTTTAAGTCCTCTAACACAAGCAACACTATCCAGCCAGAATTTAATTTTGTTTTATTTTCTTTGATATTCGCATAGTGAATCAGTTTTCTATTGTTGCTGTAACAAATTACCACAATCTAGTGGCTTAAAGAAATACAGATTTATTATCAGTTGGTCAGAATTCTAACATGGGTCTCACTGGGCTAAAATCAAGATGTTGGCAGGGGCTGGCCTGGTGGCGCAGCAGTTAAGTGCGCACGCTCCGCTTTGGTGGCCCAGGGTTCGCAGGTTCGGATCCCTGGCATGCACCGACGCACTGCTTGGCAAGCCATGCTGTGGCGGCGTCCCATATAAAGTAGAGGAAGATGGGCACGGATGTTAGCCCAGGGCCAGTCTTCCTCAGCAAAAAAGAGGAGGATTGGCATCAGATGTTAGCTCAGGGCTGATCTTCCTCACACACACACAAAAATAAATAAATAAAAAATTTTAAAAATAATACAAAAAAGAAAAGGGGCTGGCCCAGTGGCGTAGTGGTTAAGTTCGTGCACTCCACTTCAGTGGCCAGGTGTTTTTGGGTTCGGATCCTGGGTGTGGACGTATGCACCACTTATCAAGCTATGCTGTGGCGGAGTCCTCAGCAAAAAATGAGGAGGATTGGCAACAGATGTTAGCTCAGGGCTAATCTTCCTCACCAAAACAAACAAACAAACAAAAGATATTGGCATGAAGCTTCCCTTATGGAGGTTCTAACAAAAAATCCCTTTCTTTGCCTTCTCCAATTTACGGCCATTTGAATTCCGTCTTCAAAGCCAGCAATGGCAGGTTGAGTCTTTCTCACTTCATATGTCTCTGGCCTTTTTCCATCATCACATCTCTTCTAACTCAGCCAGGAAATGTTCTCTAATTTTAAGGACTAGTGTGATTAAACTGTGCTCACTCAGATAATCCAGGATAATCTCCCCATCTCAAAGTCCATATCTGTGATATTGTGATTTATAATAAATATATATTTGGTCTTCGTCCTGGCTCCTGGCACAGAGCTCTTAACACCCTTGGAATTTCCCAAGTGGCGAGATAGATAAAGGTGTCTTTTGTTATGTTAATGAAGTGATTTGGGGAAAGCCCCTAGGTCACCTAGGGATGGGGGCTGGTTGCCAGGGGAACCAACCCAGAGATTAGAGAGTTGGCACTTTAGCCCCTCCCACTGACCTCTGGGGAGGGGAAAGGGGCTGGAGAGTGAGTTCAATCACCAATGGCCAATAACTTAATCAATCATGCCTATGTGATGAAGCGTCCATAAAACCCCAAAAGAATGGGGTTTGGAGAGCTTCCGGGTTTGTGAACATGTGGAGATTTGGGGAGAGTGGCTCACTCAGAGAGCGCAGAAGCTCTGCTCCATGGCCCACATACCTTGCCCTATGCGTCTAGCTGTTCCAGAGTTGTATCCTTTTATAACAAACTGGTAATCTAGTAAGTAAAATGTTTCTCTGAGTTCTGTGAGCCGCTCTAGCAAGGAGGGGGTTGTGGTAACCTCTGATCTATATGTGATAATCACAGGTAACAACCTGGACTTGCGATTGGTGATTGGCATCTGAGGGGAGCGGCGGAGGACAGTCTTGGACAGCCCTTAACTTGTGGTATCTGATGCTATCTCCAGGTAGATAGTGTCAGAATTGAGTTAATTGCTTGGTGGTGTGGAAAAAAACCCCACACATCAGAATACTCTTAATCACATCAGCAAAATCCCTTTTGCTGTGTAAGGTAACATATTCACAGGTTCTGGAGATTAGGCCATGGACATCTTTGGAAGACCATTATTCTGCTACCATACATAGTTACTTCTTATTTATAGAAGTGATATTGTTTCCATTTAATGTAGCAATACCAATTTTCCTTTTAAAGTGTATTTCTTTTTCAGTAAAAACACTTGGTTGACTTAAAGGATGCTGTAGACTGAATGTGTGTTCCCCCAGAATTCATATTTTGAAACCTAATCCCCATTGTGATGGTGGGGCCCATGGAAGGTGATTAGGTCATGAGGGTAGAGCCCTCATGATGGGACTATTGCCCTTATAAAAGAGACCCCACAGAGATCCCCTGCCCCTTCCCCCACTGCTGACATAGCCAGATAATGACTGAGGTTTGGGAAACTGAGGCCTGAATGAGAAGTTTCCAAGGTCTGTCCCAAGTCAGAAAGCAGCTGGAGTTGGAAGAAATAGCGTCTGTTTGGTAGAAGGCTTGCCTCCCAGCTACCCGACAAGAATCTTGTTGACATAACCCTGTCGATCAAAGCAATCCCCTAACTGCCCCAAGCCAGCTCCTGTGGCTCCCAGCGGAATTCACTCAGCAGATCCCATCCCAATCCGGATCCGGCAAATATAAAAGGTCTGTCTTTGGGTGGGGAGCTACATCCTGGAAGGGCCTGCTGGGAACTGCTCCTTCTGCTAAAGCTGGGCCAGGCGCCATGGCAGCAGCAATGGCCGCCTCAGAAGACCCCAAGGACCAGAGAGCCAGCCCCAACGTCACAGGCCTTGAGACAGACCTGGAGACCAGCTCGAGTAAGAGGGGGTGGCGGGTGCCTCAGCTCTGCAGAAAGACCAGCTGGGGGAGGCTAGGGAGGTGGGGATCAGAAGGCAGATACCCTTCCTTGGGGCTGCCGGGATTCTCAAGCTATGGGTGGGCTTCATCTATTTCCTGTGTTAACCAACCTACCAGAACATAAGCTTCCTGCATTGAGCCTGCATTGTGGTGAAGAGCATGTGGTTAAGAGAATGGATTTGATTATTATTTGGGTAACTGGAAAAGTTACTTTTTTAAGAGCACAGGCTTTGGATTCAGACCGATCTGCTCTGGCATTTACTTCATTGATAAATCGATTGATTGGTTCATGGCTTCTCCCTGTGCTGGGCCCTGAGCTGGGCGGGGAGGACAGAGCGGGGATCCCCAAGGCAGATGGGAGCAGGCACTGATGGCATTCTCTGAGGCTGTGGACAAGATTATGTGAGGAGGTGGCAAGCATCACAGCACTCCCTAAGGACCACCACCATCTGCACGAGCTGAGCCTCAGTTTCCTCACCTGTAAGAGGTTGGCCAGGGGCCAGCCTGGTGGCATAGTGGTTAAGTTTGAGTGCTCCGCTTCAGCGGCATGGGGTTCACAGGTTCGGATCCCAGGCGCGCACCGACGCACCACTTGTCAGGCCATGCTGTGGCGGCGTCCCATATAAAGTGGAGGAAGATGGGCACGGATGTTAGCCCAGGGCCAGTCTTCCTCAGCAAAAAGAGGAAGATTGGCAACAGATGTTAGCTCAGGGCTAATCTTCCTCACCAAAAAAAAAAAAAAAAAAGGTTGGCCAGGCCTTCCTCTTGTTTGAAGACCTCACTACTCACAGTGTGGTCCATGGGCCAGCAGCACTGGCATCCCCTGCGAGCTTGTTAGAAATGTAGACCCTCGGGCACCACTCCAGACCCACCGTACCAGAACCTGCGTGTTAACAAGATGCCCGGGTGGTTCACGTGCACAGCAAAGTTGAGAAGCTCTGAGGCAGTGGCTGTGCCCCCTGGCCCCCCAGACTGGGGGGAATGGGGAAGCCAGGATTGAAACTCAGGTCTCTCTGATGCTGAAATCCATGCTCTTAGATGCCACTGTCTTCCCATCTTTGTGTGTCATCCAACCCACCGTTAAAGACTTGTTGAGTGAATGAACAAGTGAATTAACGAATCCACATCCTTTGCTGGGCTAACACACACCTTTGGTCTTTTCCTTCCTTCCAGGTGGGAAGCCGGCCCGCCATCAGAAGGCCATCCCCTCTGCTCATCTAACTTTCGTTATTGATTGTGCTCGTGGGAAACAGCTCTCCCTGGCAGCACCCTCGGTGCCACCCCGAGCCCCAAGTCCCAACCTAGGCCCTGTCACCTCTCCGATGAAGACCTACATCCTGTTCTGTGGGGAAATCCAGCCCCATCTAACTCAGGAGGCCCCCCTGGGTGGCAGATGCCTTGCCCAGGCCAGGGGTACCTTGCCACCCTGTGGAGGGACTGGGGCCCCAGCTTCCTCTCCAGTCAGCCCACTCTGCCCCCAGGAGGCTCCTGAAGCCAAGGGGAGCCCCTTGAAGACTGTGCCCGCAAGGTCTTCAGCTTGGGGAACAGTCATAGGCTCACTCAAAGCCCTCTCCTCCTGTGTCTGTGGACAGGCAGATTAACTGGAAGGGCCTGGCCATGGAAGGGAGGGGTTGGCATGCCAGGCTCAGTGCCCGGGGGCTGCAATTCCCAGAGCCCACTACCTCTTCCCCAGCCAAGGAAGGAGCATTAGATCCACTAAAGGACATCTGAAACAGCCACTGAGTACACACTCAAGGGTATCCTACTTCCTCCTTCCTCCCTATCTTTGCTAGCCTTTCAGCAGAAGCAGGATAAGGCACCTCCACATGGAAAGAGACTAATTCATTCATAAGCAAATTCTAACGGAGCACCTTCTACATGCCAGGCTCTGCAAAGTGCTAGAGAAGATACCACAGCTTGCTTGGTGCTCATATTCTTGGGGCGGGGGTGGGGCACAGGGAGAGGAGACAGGTTAACCAAATAAAGATAATTTTGAACAGTGAAATGAGTGCTGTGTAGGAACGGAAACAGGGTGCTGGGATGGAAAGTGATTGGGGCAGAGAGCTGTTCTGATGTGGTGGTAGGAAAAGGCCTCTCTGAGTGGGCAACAAAGTGTGATGTAAAAGATGAGAAGGAGCCAGCACTGTGAAAATCCACCTCCCCAGGGCCACCTGGCGGGCATTCTATCCCAGTGCAGACCAGGGCGGGGTCAGGACGCCCCAGCATGACAGGCAGGGGCAGCATGTTGGCTGCTGTCGTCTTGGCTCGGATGCAAGTGTGTAGGTCACCAGGAGGGCATGGACACCAGAGGGGAAATTAAAGGGCCCAGGCAGGACCTGGCAATCTAAGAAGGGATATAAAGACAACTGGCTTCTCAAGAGAGGGTAGAAGTGCTCAGAAAGGGAATGGAGTATCATGTTTGAACAAATGAAAACAAAGAGATATTATTTATTGAGTATCTACTGCATACCAGGCTCATGCTGCCCCCTAGGGATACAGACAAAAAAGGGGGGCTTGGTCCCTGCGCCACAGGGCAGTCATGTTCTCCCACAGGAAGTGGGGTCACTGATGTGTGTGTAAGTCTAAGAGATGCACAGAGCTGTGTGAAATGCTAAATCAACCCATCCGAGGAAGTGTGTCTCAAGGCTCTCAGATTAAAACTGATGATTATTCATTTACTTATTCAATGACTATTTTACTAGGTTTCTACGAACACTAGTGGCTAACATGTATTGGCCATTTGCTCTGTGCCAGGGAAACGACATCCTCGCAGTGCCACTATGGGGAAGCACTGTTTTTGTATCCATTTCACAGATTAGGGAACCGACGCACAGAAAGGTTGAGGAACACACTCAAGGTCTGACAGACTGGTACAGTTGGGATTAGATCCCAGGCAAACCTGGTGCTCAAGTTCTTGCTCCTAACCATAGAGCAGATGCCCTGAATCCTGGCAGGGTCTCTTCTAGGCAGAGGGGATCTGAAGCTGGGTACCTGAGAGTTACTGTAAATATTCAATAAGAACATGATTACCCTTCGACCTTGTTCCCAACACAGACACAGGTGAAAAAAAGTTAATTGTGTTAATTTGCTGTTTTCTTGTTTAACCTGAGGGGTGACTCAAGAGTCACAAAGAGGGGCCCGCCCGGTGGTGCAAGTGATTAAGTGCACGCGATCTGCCGCAGCGGCCCGGGGTTCGCCAGTTCAGATCCTGGGCGCGCACCGATGCACCGCTTGGCAAGCCATGCTGTAGCGGTGCCCCATATAAAGTGGGGGAAGATGGGCACGGATGTTAGCCCAGGGCCTGTCTTCCTCAGCAAAAAAAGAGGAGGATTGGCAGATGTTAGCTCAGGGCTGATCTTCCTTACAAAAAAAAAAAAAGAGAGTCACAAGGATTTATGAGTTTGTTTTGCAGAAGAAAAAGAATGCCCTTAAGGAATTTATGACCACCAGATAACCAGCCCCCAGCTGCTGCTGATGCCCAGAAGTCTGGTTGCCCAAGGGCTTATCTGGAATGAAAGGAACATGGACTTCTCCTTTGTTTCTCCAAAACTCCTCCTCCCAAGCCCCTTAGCTCTATAAAGACCCCCTGCTTTCTTCTTTTGTGAAGGTGGATTTGAGAGAACGTATCCTCCTGCCTTCTCCTTTTGGCAAGTTCAAATAAACCCTTCTCCATCTCCAAGCGCTGACGTCTCAGTGCTTATTGTGCATCAGGCACATGAATTTGAGATTAAGAGGTTCAGTATCAGATCCAGAGAGAACAGTCATAACCCTGTCCTCAAGGAGCTCACAGCATGGTGGAGGAGGCAAGAAAGGAGGTGACTATTGCTGTAGCTTCTGATAAGCGCAACAGTGAGCACACACAGAATGATGTTGGGCTGGAGGAGAGGGCCCAGCCCACTCTGAGGAGAGGAGATCAGGGAGGGCTTCCTGTAGGAAGTGACATCTAAACTAAGATTTGACCAGTGAGTGAGCCATACAAAGGCAAGGGGGCAGGGATGGGGAGGGTTCCAGGAAGAAGGACCAGAGTCATTCAGTCTGGCTGGAGTATTCATTCATTCATTCACCAAGTATTTATTGGGCACCTACTGTGTGCCGGGTTCTGGGCTAGACCCTGGGATGGAGCAATGGTAAGACAGACAAGACCCTGCCACAAAAGAGCTTATCCTCCGGTGCACAAACACACACAAAACAGAGAGGCCAGAGAAGTGGCAGGGACCACATGTGAGGCCTTGCAGGCCACGAGGAGGTCTTTAGATTTTATTCTGAGATGGGGACCGATGAGAATTGTGAGCAGAGAGTGACATGACCAGCCTACCTTAAAACAAAGTTCCTCTAGCCCTTGTGCTGGGATCAGAAGGCAGGGGAGAAAGCCTAGGAGGCTGCACCTTAATCCAGGCAAAGGGGGTGACAGTTTGGACTGGAGAGGTGGTGACAGAATAATCTGGATGACATATACGCCCTCCACCCTCCTCCCTGGTTGAGAGTCACTGGACTAGAAGAGCCCAAAGACATCCTGGCAAACCGAGTTTGAGACCCTCAAGGAAAAGGGCGAGGCCTGTGGCTGCACATCTAGCTTTGCACCAGCAGGTGTCGCCCTAGGACTAGACTGGAGGGCACCTCATGGTGGCCAGGGTGGGGAGAGCCAGGCGGCTGGGCCTGGCCAGAGCCACGGGGCCAGCAACCAAGTGGGGTCTACGTTTTCAGAAGCCAAACTTTCTTTCTAACTGACACCCTTTCATCCAGAATAATGACTATTGATGTTTTTATATGCACCACATGCCACCTCCGTTCCTCTCACCCCAGACCTGTGAGGTGGGTATGACTTTTATGGCTATTTTACAGATGAGGAAACTGAGGCACAGAGAGATGAAATGATTTGCCCAAGGTCACCAACTAGAAAGAGGCAGAGCCCACACGCAAAGCCCAGGCAGAGCGATTCCACATTACACACCTGTAGTCGTAGCATCGTGACTGTGGGCTGTGCTATAGGCACTTAGCATCGTGACCACGGGCTGTGCTATAGGCACTCTGATCGAATCTGCTGAATGAGTGAAAGAAGATCTAGCGTTTTGCAGGGACCTAGCCTAGGGTGGTGGTGGGTAGGGCGTGTCTAGGGACTGAACAGGGGAGTGGGACCCTCACTGAGGTGGGGCCCACGGGTGGAGGAGAATAGCTCAGTCAGTCTCACCATAGTCCTAGGAGGCGATATCCCATTTTACAGATGAGGAAACTGAGGCTCTGGTAGGTTAAGCCACTGGCCCAAGGTCGGACAGCAGGTAAGTTGCAGGGCCAAGATTGAAATGGAGGTAGTTTGACCCCAGAGCTTTACCTACCCGCCATACTATAGGGACTTACAGAAAATCTGCGGAGGGAATGAATCAATAAATAATAGATTTTATTTATTCATAGATGCTATTGAACCAGTGAGTTAAAATGTGAATAAGTGATGTGTTTCCAGGTTGGCAGCCATGCTTAATGAGGACTGTGTCCCCCGTGCCTTAAAGTGCCTGTACATAATAGGTGTTTGAGAATTGTGTGAGAAGGAAGGGAGGGAGGGAGGGAGGGAGGAAGAAAGGAAGGAGGGGAAGGAGGGAGGGAGGGAGGGAGGAGCAGATTTTCAGTCCTGCCCTCTCCTCTCTGGCTCCCTGGGGCCAGCAGCCTTGCTTTGTGCCCTTCAGGGAGGCACCCCAGAGGGCCGCCACCCAGTCTAGTAGCCCCCAGACTCCCATGGAAGGTTGTCCCAGGTCCAGGCCTTGGAGGCCTCAGAGCTTGGGACTGGCCTGGCCGGCTCACACAGAGCCCCAGGCCAACTGTGGGGTGGCCCAGCTGTGCTGACTGTAAACAACACCCCTCCCCTGCCCAGAGGCTCTGCCTCAGGCCCCAGTCCAGCAGACTCAAGCCACCACGCCCCTCAGGACCCCTCAGGACCCTCTCTCTTTGAGGGCAGAGCCAGGGTGGGTGGAACCTTGGTTTTCCTTGTTCAGAAAACAACCACAGCCATTTTAACAAGAGCTTACGTTTACTGAGCTTCTACTAAAACATCATTCCTCTCTGGGCCTCATGGCAGCCCTGGGAGGGTGGTGCCCAATCTTTGTTTATGGATGAGGAAACTAAGGCTTCCAGGGGCTTCCCTCTCCCACCCCCACTCCCAAGGCCCAGGCAGGATCTCTGAGAGGGCCTGGGAAACTTTTAGTTCTGCCCTCACGGGCTTTTCCCGGAGAGGAGCCTCCAGGTACCAGGGCAGCTCCTCTGCCCCTCCAGCCCAGCTCTTCATGGAGCCAGGGACAGTGTGGGGGAAGCTGGGGACGTCAGGATCCAAACCTAAATGAAATGACAGTGGCTGAGCCCCACTGGGCATCTTCAATGCATGGCATACGTGAGCTATGGTCAGCTACCATGTGCCAAGCCCTTTCCGTGCATCACAAAACAACCCTAGCAGGTAGATCCTATTAGCACCATTTTACAGATGGGGCAACTGAGGCACAGAGATGGTACTTACTCAAGATCACGCAGCTCAGAAGCAGCAGAGCCAGGATTTGAACCCAGGTGGTGTGGCTCCAGAGTCTGCAACTGGCCCTCCACTCTTTACTGAGGCTTCTTAGCTTTTTAAAATAGCCTACATTTACTTAGCTCCTTTCCCAGGCCAGGCTTGGGAGCAAGAGGGCAGAATAAAGCATCCTCTGCCATTGCAGAACTGGGATCCAGGGTAGACTGGGGAGCGAATGAGGGGAGGGGGAGATGGGGGTACAATGTGGGAGGTTGGGGTTACCTCTGGGCCAGGGAAAGGTGGCCATGGGGATGGGGGGTTGGTCTGGTAGAGAAGCCCTGGCCTGACATTCCAGAGACCTAGGTCTTCATCTCATCTCTGCCACTGATTGCTGTGTGACCCTGGGCAAGGTCCTACCCTCCCTGGGCCTAGGTCTCCCCATCAAACCATGAGGAGTTTGGAGGGATAGGATTGGCCAACGACGTGGGTGGGGCCTCAGGGTCTGCCCAAGCCCCCAGGCATGTGCTCCTTTCATCTGAGTTTGAGTTGCTTTTGAAGATAAGTTTGGGGCCTAGGGTGATTTGGGATCTATGACTGAGCTGGTAGCTCTGGAGGGCTTTCTGGTGGAGGAGGTTTTGGCTGCTTTTGGCTAGGCCTTTAAAAGTGAGGGAACCTCCTAGTTCCTTTGCACCCCTCAGGGTCTCTGGCACCAGCTGACCTGGGCCTTCACACAGGTCTCTAGCCCCAGAGGGCCGCATCTTTTCAACTTCCCCTGCCTCCAGCCCAGGCCCACTCCAAAAGCTATGAGATGTAGGAGTTCTCCTTCCCTGTACAGGATGCTAGGGTGGGGGCAGAGGAGCTGCCCCGGACCCCTGCTGGTGGGGGATACTGATCCGGGCTGACCCAGCAGAGGGCCTTCTAGAGCCACGAACGAGGATTCAAATCCCAGCCACGCCCCTTCCAAGCTGGGTGACCTTGGGCCAGTTGCTAGACCTCTCTGAACCTCCTGTCCTCCTTGGTACCTACCTTGAGGGATTGTTGTGGGGAGGAGCAGCGTGCTTGGCACACGCTAGGCCCTCAATGAACGGGACTGCTATAATTATTCTTCATGGTGGGGGCGGGGCGCAGGGCCTGCAGCCAGGCCTATATTTAGCCTGGAAAGGGTCGGGGGCGCTAGGAGACAAAGCGCCTCGGCCAGCGCAGGCGCTCCGGGGGCGGAGCCGATGAAAGACGGCCTGCCGTCCCCACCTCCCAGCCCTGCTCTTCCGCAGGGTCACCTTGGCGGGAGAGCTGCCTCAGTCCGGACGTGCCCGGTCCCCAGCGGCCGCTCTATGACCTGCGCAGCCCTCATCCCCCCAGCCCGCGGTCTGGAGAGGGGGCTGCTGGGTTCTGGGGGGTGGGGAGTATTCGGCCCCTTTGGCCGCTTGGGGAGCTGCCCCCTTTCCCAGGCCGGACTGCCCGCGGCCCATCCCCCACCCCCCCAGGGAGGGAGGGGCATCGCTGGGGTCGGGAAGCCAAGGTGAGCCTGACCACCGGTCGGGGGTCGAGGGAGTGGGAAAGCTGGTCTGGCTCCTCCCCCAAACCCCGCGCCGATGAGTGTCAGGGCTGCAAATAGCCCAGTGGAATCAATGAGTCACGGAGGCTGGAAATACCGCGCCCCCTCTCCCCTCCCCCACTCCTGCCTGCAGCCCGAGAGAGCTGCACTGGGGAGCGCCTGGCACTCTGATTTCCGTAGCCCTTGGTGGTCTGGGGATCCCTCCAGAGAGCGCCCAGACTCCCTGAACCAGCCAGCCCCCCAGCCAGGTTTCAGCCCAACTCTGCCCCTGAAGCTGTGTGACCTTGGGCCAGTCACTCAGCCTCTCTGGTCCCCAAAGCCCATCTGGTACAAGATGGGCCTCAAGAGGGCAGGCTACCCAGTGCAGCCGGCCAACCTTTGATGTCCCTGTGCCTGGGACAGTGCCTGGCACTTGGTAGCAGGGCTGGCAGTTGGAAGAGAAGGTGATGCAAGGTGTTTCATGGAAATAATTCCTGGATTCCTGCCTAGGTGGGTGTGAGAGTGAAGGGAGAAGGCCCAAGGACACCCAGAATTCTGTGAGGTCTTGAGCTCTACTTGAGCTATCACTACCCCCTCCCCCAAATCTCAAGGAAGTCTTGTCTGTTTATCCTCGTGTTTCCCACCCTAGCAGCCTCCAGCCCCACCACAAGTTTGAGAACTTCAGAAATCTGTGATTCTGTTGTTTATTGTGTGTGCAGGGTACAATGCCAGGACCCTCCCACGTCCCCTCCCCCTCAGTACCCCCAAGAGCCCCTGAATGGTGGTAAGAGGCCACCCCACAGAACACTGACCCAAGAGCGGCAGAGGGCAGAGGCTGGCCCTTCCCCCTCATCCCTGCTTCTGTATGTGGGAGACTGAGCCCAGGTCACTGGGGGCAGCTGGGGCTCCCCAGAATGAAAGCTGACTGGGGTCCCTGCCCTGGCCTGGGGACTAGGAGGGAACTGGGTTGGGGGCTCTTCTTATGATTCCGGCATTCTCCAGCAGAAAGATGTGGGTGCAGGGTGCAGAGGCCACAAGAGGCAGAAGGAGAAGGAGGCCGTTACTCCCCAGCGCCCTAGGAGGGGGTGGGTTGAGAGCAGCTTCCCATGTCCTGGGTTCAAACCCAACCTTCATTGAGTAAGCTGGGTGCTCAACTGGTCAGAGACTCAGTTTCCCTATTGATAAAAATGGAGATTGTAAATCTGATTTTAGAATGTTCTGAATTCAGCCTCAGCCAATGGTAAGGCTTAGTACTTGAAGGACAACGATATGCGTGCGTGTGTGCGTGTACAGGGGGCAGTATACACACACCAAGCCTATAGATTCATAGATTAAAGAGGGGGGAAGGATGGGGGATGCCATGGCCACAAAGGGGAAGGTTGGCAAGAAGCTGGGGTCCAACCTTGAGGACACGAAGCCCCACCCATGCTCTCTCCCACCTCTGTCAGGTGACGTGTCTGCAGAGGAGGCAGCCCCCGGAGCCCAGGCCTCTGGGTGGGGTGAGAAGGGCCAGCCCCACCCCTTGGCCAGCCTTGCCTGGGGCAGGAGCAGGTCACAGACTGCAGGAGCTTCGCATGGTTTATCACGAACCAGCTGTATCGGAAAAACCCCATCTATATACAGACGCAGCGTGGCCCTGCCCTGGCACAGCTGGCTGGATGGGGGCACCAGGTGGGCCGGTGGCCTGGCAGCTGGTTTGGGGCTTGGAGATGGCAAGGGGAGATTTTCCATCCTGGCTGTCTCCTTCTGGCCTCCCTTTTCCCCCCGGGCAGTTCTGAGATAGGCACCTCCACCTGTGATCTCCCTCTGCCTCCCCTGCGCCCCTTCGCCAAGGGGTCACGGGTCCCCCTGCCCTGCAGAGACTCCATAGATCAAAGGATTTGCCCATCTGTCTGTCCGGCAGATTATTTGCCCAGAGATCCTGCTGTTCCAATCCCCCTTCCCCAAAGTGGCTTCTCTGGGATTGCCCTTTCCCCATCCCAATCCCTTTATTCTGGATTAACTGAAAGAGGCCACATCTGTAATCTGGGGGCCATGGGTGGGGCAAGGGGGGGTCCCTGGCCTGCCTTGGGCAAAGCAGAAGGCCTTAGTTGTGGGGGATGACCCACCTGGGGTCTGGGGGGTGTCAGGGCCTGGAGCCTGGGCTGAGATGTCCTGGAGGCTGTCATGAGGGGGTTAGGAAAGCTTCTCTGGCAGGCCAGGGAGGACAGGGTGGGGGAGGGTGGGGAAGGGGAGGCCCTCAGATTTTTATCTCTGTCCGGAAGGTCTGCTGGACGTGCTCTGTGTGTGGGTGGCGTCGCGCCCGGATGGTGAGGCTGCCATCCTCCCTCAGAGCTGAGGTCACTGATGTGGGGTCCACATCCTCCGGCAGCTGGCACTTGTGAGCGAAGGTGTTCATAACCGTGCCGTCAGCTGCCAGCTGGGGAAGGGGTGATGGGTCAGGGCAGGCTTCCCCCAACCCTGTCCTGCTCATGTCAAGCCACAGCCCCTTCTCCCCAGTCTAACCCCAGCTGGGCCCCCACATGCTGAGAGGTTCTGCTCTGGGGTGCAGAGCCAGGGTGATGGTGGCCGAGGGCTATGCAGGGAGGAGGGCTTAAGGAGCCCCAGTGGTTCTGAGGGGTAGGCAAGGGGCTTGGTGGGTGGGGGAGCTCAGAGAAAGGAGGGGGCTCGGTGGCAGAATCAGGGGCTCCTGACCAACAAGGAGAAGATGGCACAGACAGAGCCGAGCCCTCTTGGGTACCTAGACACATCGTGTGTCCACCGCCAGGGCTAGGCCGGCGGCCCCTCCCTCATGACTCGGTCAGCACATAGTGTCCAGAGGAGACTGGGGCGGCTGAGTCACTGACAGGGCTGGCGGGGCTGGCACGTGCCTCCCACTGGTCCTGGTGTCCACCGTCCTTGGCTTCCCTGGCAGGGGCGCCCAGGGGAGGAAGCCAGGCCAGAGGGGATCTGGAGGGAGCCTTGGGCAGACCCTCTCCTCTAGGGCAGCAGTGGCTATAGCCCGCTGGGGGCATCCCTGTCCAGGCCAGGCCACACCCTCCCCCAGGGCATGGGCCTCCTGGGAACTGGGACTCAGAGACCCCAGTGACCCAGTGACCCTGAGACCTGTGGGTGGAGGGAGTGTGGGGCTTGGAGTGTGTGACCCTGAACTGCAGGGCCTCTTCCCAGTCTTTGGCCCAACTCAGGGGTCCCAGGATGAGGGCTGGGCCTCGGGGTCCAGGAGGGAAGAGGGTCTGAGGGGTGTCATGTGAGGGAACCTCCACCACAGCTGCCCAGGTGAGCCCCCCACCTACACGCATGCCCGCCAGAAGAGCTGACCTCACTCAACCTCTGTCTCTCCCCTCTCATCTCCCCCTCTCGCCTCCCCTCCTCAGGTGCCCCCCTGCCTGCATCCTCCACCCCTCTCCCATTCCCCTGTGGCTCCGTCAGGTGCCCTCGGCTCCTGAGGAAAGGATCGGGAGCCTTGGGGCAGAGAGAGGCAGGAACGGGGTCCCGTGGCCCATAGGCTGCAGGAGCCAGGTCTCCCGTTTGCCCTGAAGGAGTTGGCGGAGGCACTGGTCAGGGTCTGGGGTCCCAGGATGGGACACAGGAGTGGGGACTCTGGGCAGAGGGTACAGATGTGGAGGCCGGGGCCCGGGGCGGGGCAGGCTCACCTTCTCAGCCCGCACCTCGATGTGGTTGTTGGAGGTGGTGACGATGATGTCCTCCGGTGAGAAGTCGCTCACATCCACTGCAAACTCATAGGCGTCTCCGAGGGTCTTGATGTTGCCTGGCCCCCCGGAACGGGCTGTGGGGAAGGCTGCCATGAGCTGAGCACAGAGCAGGCTTGCATCCAGAACCCGGGCTTCTGGCTCCTTCTGGGGAAAGGGGCGGCCCCCCCAGGCCTGACCTCCCCCTCAGCTGTTGCTCCTAAACCCCCCTACCCACCCCCCTCACGTCTTGCAGCCCACCTTCTCCATGGTGGGGATGGGGCCTCACCCAGCACAGATGGGGTGAGCGTGTGTATGTGACACTCTCTGTAGCAACCCACCCCAGGCGTGGAGGCTGGGAGATGCGCCCCTGCCCCAACCCCATCCAGCTCTCCGGGGTTCCAGCAAGGATCTGGCCACAGGCCCTGTGTGGCCACTGGCACCATAGCTGTCCCCTGGGCCACAACTGTTCTTTGGAGGCCCGCCTGTTCTGGCCACATCTGTCTCTGTGTCCACATCTGTTCTGGTGGCTGCACATGGCTGCAGCTGTGTAGCACCTGCTCCTGGCAGCTCAGCAGCCACCGCCACTTTCAGAGGTGCCCTGAGCAGGTGTCCCCTACCTGTGTGAAGGTAGGCCAGGGCCCTTCTTACCTGGGAAGGCCAGGGGCTCCGAGCGGGGCCGCATGAAGCTGCCGAAATCCTCAGAGAACATGCTCAAGGCCTTCTCCATGGGCGGGTCCTGGGCCGGGAGGGCGTGGGAGGCTGAGGAGGCCGAGGCCGAGGAGGATGAGGAGGAATGGAAGCTTCTCTCCGCTCTGAAGGTGGAGGAGGTCCTGTGGCTCATCCACGGGCGGGCGGCCGGGCCCCGGCCGGGCGGGCAGGGTGGACAGGAGAGGGTGCGGGCGCAGGCTCCGGGGGAGCGTGCCGGGCCCCGACTGCCGGTGCTTTATAAGGCCTGGCCATCCCTGGGCTCGGGGCCAGCCTCTTGTCTACCAGCTAAATTTAGGCCTCTCCGTGGCCCGGAGGGGGCTGGAAACCTTCTCCAGTGAGACGGCGCTGCTGACAGTCCAACACACGCGGGCCGAGCCGAGCTCCCGGCCGGCATTCCAGGCCGATAACTCCAGCAGGGCCTCCACACGCAGCAGGGTGGGGGCTGAGGCTGTCCCCTTGCCACTCAGACCCCCGTGCCCACCCCGGGAGCTCGTGTGTGTGGTGTTTCTGTGCCTCTGTCTCCCCGTCAGCCTGGGGCTCTCTAAGGACTGTGCCTCCCCCATCAGATTGTAAGCTCCCTGAGGACAGGGTTTTCCCTAGTTCCTGTCCCCTCTCCCCTGAAGTTCCAGCCCTTGGTAAGCGGGGATCTGGGTGGTGGGCAATCATGATGACGGGCCCCAAGCCCCTGGCTCTGGGGAGGGCAGGCGATGCCAGGTCAGGAGGTCAGCAGTGGGTGGAGGACCCCCACCTGCTGGACTCCTGTGTGAGGTGAGGGCTCCTTCCGGCAGGGCAGATGGTGTTTATAGCCATCTCTTAGGAGGGACCGAGACAGCCCTGGGGGGCGAGGGGGGTTCCATCTGCAGGAGTAATTACTGGTGCTGGTGGTCCGTGGAGTGGGGGCAGGGTAGGGCACCGGGCGCAGCTGGGGGCCAGGGCAATGGCTGGAACAAGAGGGGTCTGCCGCTCCAGTGGAGATTCCTGCCTGGCCCATGTCACCCCTCATGGCTGAGGGGGTTCCAGAAGGGCTGCCAGGAAGTTACCAGCACTGAGGCGAGAGGAAAGAGGGTGGGGGCGGGGGTGGGGGGCCCAGAAGTCTGCTGCCCGCCCGCCAGGGAAACAGGAGCCAGTGGCTAAATGCAGACACACTGTCATGGTGCTGAGGGCCTGAGTCACCGCCCCTGGATGTCAGATCTCATTACCCACCCCCGCCCACCCTTCCTCCTCCCCTTCCCCCCATCCCTGAGGCGTCACCCACACATATACCAGATCCATTGGCTTCAGTGGCCAGGAGGGACCCTGAAAGGTCATCCGGGCCATTCCCCTGTCTCTGGGCATGCCTCTCCCTTCAGATCACAGGGATAGAAGGAACTTCAGAGATGATCCAATGTGTTGGATCCCAAACCTGCTGGGGCAGCCCAGTCACCTGGAGGAACTTGTAACAAACACATACTCTTCCCCCTGCACCCAGAGATTCTGATTTGGGGTCTTAGGAAGGGACCAGGAATCTGTTTCCATCAGCTCCCCACATGGCCAGCCCACAGGCCAGTGTTTGGAAGCCACACGTCGCTCAGCAGATTTTTCTTGAACACCTACTCTGTGCCAGGTGCTGTTCTAGGCTCTGGGGGACTCGTGATGGATGAGGCAGAGATAAGCCCCTGCCCCATGGCTCCCACGCTCTCCTCATTGGACAGAAGAGGAAACTGAGGGCCGGCCCCACGGTGTAGCGGTTAAGTGTGCGCGCTCCGCTGCTGGCAGCCCGGGTTCGGATCCTGGGCGCGCACCCATGCACCGCTTGTCAGGCCGTACTGTGGCGGCGTCCCACATAAAGTGGAGGAAGATGGGCATGGATGTTAGCCCAGGGACAGTCTTCCTCAGCAAAAAGAGGAGGATTGGCATGGATGTTAGCTCAGGGCTGATCTTCCTCACAAAAAAAAAAAAAAAGAAGAAGAAGAGGAAACCGAGGCTCTGAGTGGTGAAAGATCAGTTGGGGGTGGCAGAGCTGCTCTGGCTTCACACCTGCTCTCACTGTCCACTGCTGCTGGGGCTCGATGCAGAAGAGGGGGAAGTTGGGGGCTGGCATGTGGGGGAAATGGCTTTGGGAGGGACTTGCCACAGGCACCGGATCCCCTTGCTGCCTTCTTGCCGGTTTCCTGGTGCTCACAGGGCCGGGGGGTGAGGGCGCGGACATGCAGTGCTGGCTGGCCGATGCTGGCTGTGAGACTGTAGCCAGCAGCTGCCTGAGGCTAGAGACTGAAGTTTGAGATGGCAACAGGGCGGCCGGTTATCCTGTGTACACAGTCAACAGGTTGGGGTGGCCAAGGCAACGGTGGGCCCAGGTCCATGGAGAGCAGCGAGCCCCGACCCCACTTCCCACAACACACACAAATGTTCCTATTGTGAACTGACTTGGCCTGGCATCTAGGGGCAGAGGGTGGCTCAGGGTCCCAGGATTTTAACAAGTCACTGATGGGCCATTGTGATTTTCAGAGGGGAGCTTTGTCTGCGGGAGTAGGGGAGGGCAGTTTTCCCAGATCTCTTACCCAAATCTTCCAAAAGTGGCCTCAGACACAAATCCTCTGCTTTATGCCCAAACCCTTGCCCTGATTGATTAAGCCACAGGAACTGGAGGAGCTCCAGGCAGGGGAAAAGCCAGACAGTCTGGATCTGGGTTCAGCCTCTGCTGTGTGACTTTAGATGAGTGACTGCACCTCTCTGATCCTCTATTTATCATCTGTGAAATAGTGATGCTGCCCCCAACTCACAGAGTGCTGGGAGGATGAACTGAGTTGCAGATGTAGTGGGCCTGGCACATAAAATGTGCTTGTTCCCTCGGCATGCCCCCCGATGCCCTGGATCCTGCCCTCTGTTGGGGTGGGGCAAAGTCTGTGGCATTTACCCAGCAGCGCTGAGGTTTGAGAGGCAGTTTTCTGAGACTGGAGGGTCTGGACACGAGGATCAAGTCCAAGTTCTTTCCCAGGCTTCGGAGGCCCCAGCTGCCCCAATTCACTGCCATGCTTCAAATCGTCGGCTACTTCCTCACCTCTGAGCAAGGCGGGCAGTCAAGTGGAGCCACAATGTGCAGGTGTTGGAGTGAGGCAAACCTAGGTGGGATCCTGGCTCTGCCCCCTCGGCCTCTGTGACTTGGACAAGCAGCCCCACCTCTCCAAGACTCCATGTCTTTAAAGCCAGATAACACAGCCGGCTTGTTAGGTCTCCCTGAGCACTCACTGATTTGGGGGAGGGTTGAGCAATGCCCGGAGCATAGCAAGGATGCAGTAATGATAGCGCCTTTGCCCGGTCCTTCCGCCTGCTCTGCCAGCATTCTCTCCTCTCCCTTCTCTGCTTTTTCAAGCTCCTTCCATGCCCAGCACTGAGAATCCAGGGCCCCAACCCTCAACCCCCACAGATGACCCCTCACTGTCCTGCTGTGTGCATGAACTTCTCCCTCCCAGGCCTCTCGTCCTCCAGTCTGCAGGCCGGAGCTTATGGCCTGCAGTGGCTCCGGCAGGTTTTAGGGGAGCCCCTCTCCTGGTCCCTCTTGGCTGCTCTGGCCTGCAGAGAGCTCAACTGGCCGGGGCAGTTCTGGTTGGTTTGTCAAGGACATTCTTAATGGCTACTGTAAACCCTGGCGGGGGGGGGGGGGGACAGGGGGGGCCAGGATGTTGATTGGTGGAATACACACCTGTCCAGGTGCACCTGAGCTGCAGGCAAAGGAGTCTCTGTTAGAGGAGGGCCAGCTGGGGCCACAGCAGGGCGGACGGACAGAGGTGAGGGGGCGCTGGGTGCAGGGCTGGGGCATGGGCCTGGATGGAACCTGCCAGGGCCAGGGCAGGCAGAGCAGGAGTGGGAGGCTGGGGGGCAGGGAGCCAGCACCTCATTTTGACTCTCACAAGCTCTCCTTCTGGGCCCGGGGTTTTCCTGCCTCTGTAGCCTGAGCTGGTTGTGGGGGTGCTCAAAGGATGGGCATGGGGGTGGGTCAGAGCAGTCCATGGGGACCCCACAGAGAGAGAACGACTCTGCTGGGCAAGGAGACTGCTCTGAGCAGTAGAAGCACCCATGCGTCCAGGGAGTGTAGGAGCAGTGGGGGTGGCACTCTGAGGCTTGGGGGTCTTGCCTTGACATGGACGGCCCAGCCAGGAACCCCCAGCCCCACCCCGCACATAACACAAACATGCACACCCTCGGGGACACCCACTCAGTGATGAGGGCACACCAGACCTCTGTCCCCTC
Organism: Ceratotherium simum simum; assembly: GCF_057802395.1. NCBI lineage: Eukaryota > Metazoa > Chordata > Mammalia > Perissodactyla > Rhinocerotidae > Ceratotherium > Ceratotherium simum. The sequence continues at coordinate 38,841,083 of NC_141921.1, read as the reverse complement.
CTGATAACTTCACACACACACACACACACACACACGTACACACACACACAGGAAAATATCACCTTTCCTTTTATCTGGGAAGTAGCAATATTGGAAGGGCCAAGTGGCAGGATGAAGGTGTCGGAGCAGCTCACCAAGAGTCCGTCTGTCTGTCCACTCCATCAGGGACTTGATGGAGGAGCTGGTAGGGCTGCATGAGGGCTCCTCGGGGAACCCTGTGACTCTTCGGGAGCTATGGGTCCCGTGTCCCCAAATCCGCCGAGGCATCCGAGGTGAGAGCTGGGTCCCCTTCCCCTCCATGGAAGGACCCTCAGGACGTCCCCCATACCCGGGCCCCACCTCCCCCACCCCCCTTGGAGCCCAAGAGCTGCCCCCATCCTTTCATTTGCCCCTGGACATCACTGCCCAGAGTCTCTGGGTAGCAGAGAGGGAAGGGATCTCTCTGTCTGTCCATCTGCCTGTGGGTCAGATATGCTAGACATCTGCCCTCTGCCTTTTGGGAATGCAGCCCCGAGGCCTCATCACTGGGCCAGGGGCCTTGCTGGGGTCCAGTGGGTGCTCTCTGGCCTGCCACCAGGGGCCCTGTAGGGCTGGGACACAGGTCCTGGGACAATACAGGAGCCTTGCTAGGCTTTCGTGTCCTCTAAGCTATGGACCCTGCGGAGATGCCGGAGAAAGCCATAGCCCCAGCACTCTCTCCACACCCCTGCCCCCGATCATTCTTCCATAAGAACCCCATATGGGGCAGGGTGGGGAGGGCAGAGGGCCAGGGGCCCCCGGGGGGGGGGCCAATAGGCCTGGCTCCCACTGTGCTGCCACCTTCACTTGCCACAAATCCTGCTCTGCCCCTCGTGAGGCAGAGCACCCTCCGGGCTACCCTGGACTGGACCACCTGGCCCCAGTGCCACACCACCCCTGCCCTCCCTGCCCTGAGCCTGAGCAGGCCTCCAGGGAAGAGGCTGTCCATGCCCTCCCTGGCCCTGGGCTACGACCCCATGCCCCTGCCCCAGGTGGCCTGCAGTGGCTGAAGCAGAAGCTGTTCCGGGTGGGTGAGGACTGGTACTTCCTGATGACCCTTGGGGTGCTCATGGCCCTGATCAGCTACACCATGAGCTTCGCTGTCGACCGTGTGGCTGGAGGTAACGCCTCCCTGGCACGCACGCCTGCTCTGGACTCAGGGCCTCCAAGCACGCTCTTGGGATGCCAGAGGGGCTGCCAGGTGCAGCGGAGGTGGGGGAGGGCTCTGGGTGGGGAGGAGGCCTGGGTCTGGTGCTGGCTTTGCTCTTGACTTGCTGTGTGACTCTGGACAGACTCCTGCCTGTCTCTGGGCCTTAGTCTCCTCATCTGTACAATGAATGAGCGAGACTTGAATATTCCCAAAAGCCCTTCTTCATCTGAGCTCAGTGCTCACCCGTTCCTGCCATCCCTGCTCCCTCTCCTCGCTCCCTTCCGTATGCTCCAGCAGGCTCTCTCCACCCTGAGGTCTTCTGGGAAGAGGGGGCCTGGGGCAGGAAGGGTCTAACATACCTTCTCTGGGAGACTCGCTCAGGTGCCATTATGAGGACCTGGCAGGCACCAGACATCCTCTGAGGTGCTTCACGCTCTATCTCATTTCTCACAATGACTCTGTGAGGGAGAGACCATCACTAGCCCATTTGACAGACAGGGAAACAGAGGCTCAGGGAGGTTGAGTTGCTTGTTCAAGGTCACTCATCTGGGGAGTTGCAAAACTGGGATATGGATCCAGGGTCCTACTCCTGCCTCCTCCTCGGGATCTGCCACTCACTGGGCGCCCTGGGCCTCCCCTCTCCGAGCCTCCACTGCCCGGTCAATGAGTGGGCACCTGGGGGCTGCAGGGCCTGTGGATGGCCCCCTGACTCCTGGCCGTCCCCAGCACACAATTGGCTGTACCGGGAGATTGGGGACAGCCACCTGCTCCGGTATCTCTCCTGGATCATGTACCCCATGGCCCTGCTCTCCTTCTCCTCCGGCTTCTCCCAGAGCATCACACCCTTCTCTGGAGGTGAGCCTAGTCGCTACCCCATTTGCCTGCACTGCAGTCCCCCTGGCCACAACTTTTTCGTATCCTTTGGAGCTTCTGATGGGGGGAGGCAGGGAGCAGTAACCCCATTTCAAAGCCAGAGAAGCCAGGCTCAGAGGAGTTGTGTCACTTGCCAAAAGTCACACAGCGAGAAGGCCAGATCTTGACTCTTGGGTGGCTGCTGGCTCTGCTCCCTTTCTGAGGGCTCCTCTGGCCGGTGACAGGGAGCACTGGGGGCAGGTTCCCTGGCAGAGCCAGTGCCATGGTGTCCCCAGGGAGGGGCTTAAGGAAGGGCACAGCTCCCCCAGGCCTCTCAGCTCTGCCTCCAGCTCCAGGCCAGGGGAGGCCGTACCTCAGGGGACGTCTGGGGTGGCCTGAGATTCTATGCTAGGTACCCCCATCCTGCCACAGCTGTCTGCCAGTTCAACTGGAAGAACATGGACAACTCACGTCCCCTCTCTGACCCTCAGTTTCCTCCTCCAAAAGATGCATTTATGACTCCTAACTCACAGGGTTTAGGAGGACCTGACAAGATCAGGATGCGAAACACTGTGCAGGGTGAGGTGTTAAGAGTTTAATCTAGAGATTGTCCCTCCTCTTGCCCCCTGCCCCTTCCCTCCAAGGTTCTGGAGTCCCAGAATTGAAGGTCATCTTGTCGGGGGTGGTCTTGGAGGACTACCTGGATATCAAGAACTTCGGGGCCAAGGTGGTGGGCCTCACCTGCACCCTGGCCAGCGGCAGCACCATCTTCCTGGGCAAAGTGGTATGGGCAGGCGTGAGAGCGCCCCACCCGCCCCTGCCCTGCCCTCCTGGCCCTCTGCCTTTTCCCCATCACCCCCCGAAGCTGGGTCAGCTGGGCCTTAGGCCAGTGCCTGTGTTTGAAGGCTCAGTCTTGGGGAGGAGGAAGGCAGGGTCCCCAGAGTGTGACAGAGTAGCTGGGAAGATGGAGGAGGAGGGTGTGGGTGGGGCAGCCATGCTGTCTCTGGATGAGGCTCCCTGTAGCCCCTAACCCTGGACCCCGAGGGGGAGGAGCATGGCCGGCTCCCCCCAGAGGACGAGCCCTGTGCCCTGTGCCCACACTGCCCCTGGCAGGGCCCCTTCGTGCACCTATCTGTCATGATGGCTGCCTACCTGGGCCGTGTGCGTGCCAAGGCCATTGGGGAGTCCGAGGTAAGGGGCTCGAGGAAGACCCCCTTGGAGGAATGAGAGGGAGGGGAGGGCGGGGCTGACTCTGAGCCCTGGACTCTGGATCCTCCCAGAACAAGAGCAAGAGAAATGAGATGCTGGTGGCGGGGGCGGCGGTGGGCGTGGCCACAGTCTTCGCAGCACCCTTCAGCGGTGAGACCCCCCCCACGCCCCTCCCCCTGCTCCCTGGGGCTCCCACACACCCCTCCTGTCCCCTGGCACGGCCAGACTGGCCAGCTCACTCCTCTGCCCAACTGAAGGGCCTGGAGGAGGGATGGGGCCAATTCAGGTCTTGGTCCTTACTGCAGTCTTGGCACAGGTGCAGCCACCCCAGGCCGGGGTGGGGGTGGGTGTCGAGAAGCTTCAGGGTGACATTAGACAGACTTGGGTGTGAAATCCGGCTCCCCTGTGTGACCCTGGCCAGTGAGTTCCCCTCTCCCAGCCTCATTTCTTCATGTGTAAAATGGGGATCGTAACAGCGCTCGCCCCCAGGGCTGTTGGGATTGAGATGGCAGAGAAGGGCGCACACATGGGTGCTCCCTGGGCGGTGGGGCTCCTGCCCTGCCCTCCTTTCGCTTCAGCTCGGGACCAAAGAGAAGGGGCTGCCGGAAGCAGCCCTGTCTGGGGGCTGTGCAACAGGACAGGAGGGCTCAAGGCGCCGGGTGGTGGTGGCGGTGGGGTCTGTCTAAGCTCAGTGTCGCCCCCAGGTGTCCTGTTCAGCATCGAGGTCATGTCTTCCCACTTCTCCGTCTGGGATTACTGGAGGGGCTTCTTTGCCACCACCTGCGGGGCCTTCATGTTCCGCCTCCTGGCAGTCTTCAGCAGTGAGCAGGGTGAGCCCCAGCTGACCACCGGAGACCCCAGCCCTGCCTCCCCTCCCCCTTCCCTCCCCCCCACTCCCCCCTCCTCACTCCTCCCTCCTCCCCTCCCTCTCTCCTTTCCCTCCCTGCCCTCTCCCTCCCTCTTCCCCTCCCTCCTCCCTCTTTTCTCCCCTCCCCTCCCCCCTTCTTCCTCTTCCTTTCCCTACCTCCTTCTAGGAGGGTGGAAGGGAGCTGGCCTGTATTGGGCATGAAGGATGGGGGTCCCTGAAGGTAGAAAGGGACAAAGCTGGGCAGGGTGGCAGGGGCCAGGTTGTGGGGGCCTTGAACACCACTAATGGGGTACTCAAGGGCAGGACCTGGCACTACCTCCACCCCTGCCTGTGAATTCTGGGTCTGGCTCGGGTGGGAATGTGGTCCCTCCTCCTCACTCCTGTTCTTCCCTAGAGACCATCACCTCCCTCTTCAAGACCAGTTTCCGGGTGGACGTCCCCTTTGACCTGCCAGAGATCTTCTTTTTTGTGGTGCTGGGGTGAGTGGGTGCCTTGGGCCCCTCAAGAGCCCAAGTGGGGGCCCCAGGCCCAAACTGCTGCCCTTGATCTTGGGGAGGGCTCTGGACTCACCTGCCTTCCCCCCAGGGCCATCTGTGGCATCGTGAGCTGTGCTTACCTCTTCTGTCAGCGAGTGTTCCTGGGCTTTGTCAAGAACAATCCGATTATCTCCAAAATGATGGCCACCAGGTCGGCTCTGGGCGGGGGCTGGAGACCTCTCAGGGAGCCCCCCTCCCCAGGAGTCTCAGCCTTCTGAGCCCACAGCTCCTTTATATAGAAAGCCCCATGCCCTGACTGAACCCCCATCCTCCTACTGAGCCCCCAATACCCCCAGCCCACACCCCGCTTATGGAGCCCCCATCTCTGCACTAACACTTTCTTCAGGTCCCCACAGTCACTGCTCCCCCTTATCCGGCTACCAACCCCTCCATTTAACCCTACCCCTCCTGAGTCCTCACCCTCTCACTAACCTCCCACCCCCCACTGAACCCCTGCTCCTCGCCTGTGCCCCAAGCCCCTTACGGAGGCCCCTCTCCTCCCCAAACCTTGTCTCCCCCCCGGGCAGTGACACTGGAGCTCTCCCCCTCCCCACAGCAAGCCTCTGTGTTCCGCCCTGGCGGCCTTGATTCTCGCCTCCATCACCTACCCGCCTGGCTTGGGCCGCTTCATGGCGTCTCGGGTAAGGGGTGCTGAGCTGGGGCGGTGGGATTGGGGAACCCCATTCCCCCATTCGTGGCCCACTGTGCCCGTCATCTCACTTATTCCCCACAACACATATAAGGGGGATGCTTGGGTGTCATTTTACAGATGAGGATGCTGTCGCTCCAGGAGGTTCAGAGCCCTTCCCAAGGTCCCCCCGCTCTGACGGGAGGTGGCAGAGGAGGGTTTGAGGGGGGGTCAGGCGGTAAGGGGTAGCGAGGCTGCTCCCTGGCCCCTCATGCAGGATTCTGACCTCCCCCTACTCCAGCTGTCCATGAATGAACTTCTGAACTCACTGTTAGACAACAACTCGTGGGCACTGATGACCCGGAACTCGTCCCCGCCCTGGCCTGCGGAGCTCGACCCCCAGAACCTGTGGTTCGAATGGTGCCACCCACAGTTCACTATCTTTGGGACCCTCTCCTTCTTCCTGGTTATGAAGGTGGGTGCCCTGGAGGTATGCACAGAAGAGCCAAGACTAGCCTTGAGTGGGATGAGGGTGCCTCCCCACTACACGTAGCACAGGGCCTGGGCCTTCACCCAGACTCCCTGATCTGCCTGCTGCCCGCTGTGTGGTCCTGGGCAAGTCACTTCAGCTCTCTGAGCCTCAGTTTTCTCATCTTTGAAACGGGGTAGTTATTGTGTCTACCTCAAAGGGAAGGTCGAGAGGGAAGAAAGGAAAGCCCGAGGCATGGTGCCAGCACACAGTAGGCACTTTGTCAGGGTGAGGTTCCTTCCCTGACGCCAGACACTAGCCATGGGCATGTGCGTGGGCATCTTCCTTCTCCCTGGGGAACTCTCCTGTCCCCTGTCCAGTCCCTCCCTTGCCCACCCTTGTCCAGTTGCCTCTGACCTCTGCCCCTCTGGCTTCCCACCACCCACAGTTCTGGATGCTGATTCTGGCCACCACAATCCCCATACCCGCCGGGTACTTCTTGCCCGTATTCATCTTCGGTGAGTCTGGGATCCTGAGAGTCTGAGAGGTTCTGGGTTATTGGGGCAGGGCCATGGCTCCTGGTCCACCCCCTCCCTCCCCAGGATGGTGCTGAGGTTGGTCCCCAGGAATGGAGGGCTCTGGGGGCTGGTTCAGCCCAGCTCCCCCTCCTCACCCTACTTCTGTGGCCAGGAGCTGCCATCGGGCGCCTCATAGGGGAGGTCCTCTCTGTCGCCTTCCCTGAGGGTATCGTGGCTGGAGGGGCCACCAACCCCATCATGCCTGGCGGGTATGCGCTGGCAGGTGAGTGGGCCGGGTCCCCAGTGGGGGGGCAGACATTGTGGGGCTGGGCCGGACCTGGAGAATCAGCCAGTGGTTCTTCAGGGCATGGGGTGGTCACCAAGTCCCCCTTCCCTGAGCCCCCATTACTCTCTCTAGCTCCTGTCCTGTCCCTGCTCCGCCATCCCCTCGCCTTCTGCCTTCCCCCTCGCCAAGCTCAGGCACTGGGGTGCTTCCAACAGTGGCCAGCATGTGCCTCTGGACAATTCCCACCCTGGCGCATGGCCATAGCCACACCAGCCTTGCCCTCTGCATGGGGCTGGCCCCTGGCCTGAGTCACCCATCCTGGCTCTGCCCCCGGCAGGGGCTGCGGCCTTCTCAGGGGCTGTGACCCACAGCATCTCCACGGCGCTGCTCGCCTTTGAGATGACCGGCCAGATCGTGCACGCACTGCCCGTGCTGATGGCGGTGCTGGCCGCCAACGCCATTGCCCAGAGCTGCCAGCCCTCCTTCTACGACGGAACCATCATCGTCAAGAAGCTGCCGTACCTTCCATGGATCCGGGGCCGACACATCAAGTGAGCGGTGCCTGCCTCAGGCTGCCTGACGGGGGTGATGGTGTCTGAGTGGGTGGAGGCCTCCCCCAAAAACCCCACTGCGGCTGACCTCGGCCATGAGTGGTTGAGGAGGCCGACACCCAGCTGCCCTCTTATCTTCACTCTCCCCAGTTCCCTCTGTGATCTTGGGCGAGTCCTTGGCCTCTTGGGCCTCAGTGTCTTCCTAGTCGTCAGTCTGTCTTCACAACAGGAGGACAGATATTACCCATCTGTTGGACGAGGGAACTGGGGCTCAGAGAGGTCCATGTCTTGCTCCAGGTCCACAGAGTCAGCACCCGATCTGGGAGGTGCCCTCCCCTCTCCCCACTCCTGCTCAGCTGTTCTCACTGGGACGGTGGGAGCTGGAGGTAGAACTAGACTGGAAACGGGCTTGGAGGTCCTCCCTCAACCAGATAGGAACAGAGCAGCCTCTGTCCCCCGAGAAGCAGGACTGAGAGGCTCTGAGAGTCCCAGGTCCAAGGCCCGGCTCCAATCACGTGAAAGCCGCTGCCTTGCTCCAAAGCTCAGTTTTCCCATCTGTAAAATGGGGGTGGTTGCTCCAGCGATTTTCAAACTTCAAAGCTTTTTTCTATAATACTTTTCTTCAAATGAAATTCTCTGGGGAAGGCTGCTGGATAACAGGGACCAAAGTGAAGCTGATCTGGGGGAGACAGGGGGCCGGGGGCTGGGAATCCAGAGCCGGGCCGTGATAGGTGAGCCGGTCCCCAGGTTCCTCCCCACCTTGGGGGTCCAGGAGTTGCTCCTTCCAGGAATCTCTCAGTCCCTTCCCACCTTTGCTCGAGAACCAGCAAAGCTCCCCCCAGGTCCCCCCGCCTCGTCCTGGGGTCTGGCGACCCCCGTACTCCAGGACCTGACGGGGCACCCTCTGCCTCCAGCTCTCACGGCATGATCGTGGGGCACTTCATGAACTGCACCATCACCACGCTGGCCAAGGACACGCCACTGGAGGAGGTGGTCAAGGTCGTGACCTCCACAGACACGCCCGAGTTCCCCCTGGTGGAGAGCACAGGTGCCAGCGGGAAGGGGGAGCATGAGTGGGGAGGGGACATTCCCTCTGCCTTCCTCTTGCACCCTGGAGGGTCAGGCCCAGGACAGGGTAAGCAGGACATTGGACTTGTCAAGCACCGGAATCTGAATCCAGGCTTTGCAACTGTGTGGCCTTGGGCAAGTCACTTCACGTCTCTGAGCCCCGGCTTCCTCGTTGGTAAAATGGGGGTAACAACCACCGTGCCTTGGGGTGGTTGACATATTTATTTATTTATTTTTAAATTTTTATTTATTTATTTTTTCCCCAAAGCCGCATAGATAGTTGTATGTCATAGTTGCACATCCTTCTAGTTGCTGCATGTGGGACGCGGCCTCAGCATGGCCGGAGAAGCAGTGCGTCGGTGTGTGCCCGGGATCTGAACCCTGGGCCGCCAGCAGCGGAGCACGCACATTTAACCACTAAGCCACGGGGCCGGCCCTGGTTGACGTATTTAAATGAGAGATGAGAGGATGCTTGTGAGGCTTTCCATGAACAGCTCTGGGAATTCCAGAAACCAGGCCTGGTGTGCTCGGGCAGTGGGAGAGGATGGTGGGGATACTCCTAGGGTCTCCCAGAGGGCTCCTTCCCTCAGTCTCCCCTTCAAGAGTTCCCCAGCTGAGTTTCCTCCCCCAGTCCTCATTGCCATAAGAAAAATATCTTTTTAAAGAAAAATGAATGGGGGCCCTTATTTAAAGACACGTAAGCTGAATATTGGGGGAGGATTTAGCTAGAGCATCATTTCCCACTGGGACACATACAGTACGGGTGGGAAAGATAAGCTGGGGTTGGGGCGGAACAGCTACGTCTACTCAGGGCCACTGTCAGCCATACGTCCCCTTTGTGCAAATGAGACAATATGCACACTCGGCAAGCATAGCACAGCTGGATTTTGGTCCCCACTTGTCCTTTGGGCAGGTACCTTGTGCAGTGAGCAACCTGCACAACCGTATGGGTCACCCCCGTACCCACCCTAAGAGGCATAAAGCCGCTGACAAGCAGCAGAGCCATGGGTAAACCCCTTAAGCTCTATGAACTACAGTTTCCGTATCTGGAAAATAGGGATCAATACAGTGTGGAGCTGTCAGAGGTTCTCATCCCAAATGCCAGGCACTTCTCCCCACCCAAATTGGGACACCTTTAACATTATCCCGCAGAACATGCCACATATTCCACTTGAAAATATTTGCTTATGGAGGACCCTTCCGAGAGGCTTCGCCTCCTGGAACAAAGACAGAACTGGCCTCAAAGACAAAGTCCACTTTTACCCCTAGAGCCACAGGAAGCAAAGAGCTCCCAACTGTGGGACCCGTTGCTTACCCAAGAAATAGCTTTAATTGTTTGTAAAGGGGAGCATCTATAGGTCTGGTTAAAAAGTTTTAATTTTATTGGACAAGGAGTAAAAATACCAGGCTGTCCCCTCAAAACCAAATACCTGTAAACCCCAGTGACACCCTGGAGTGAGGCTTGCCAAGCCCCCAGCACAGAGTAGGACCTCAGAACGTGGTGGCCTTCCCGGTTCATGCCTACTCTGAGCTGAGCCAGATGGGAAACTTCCTGTGGGAAACGAGGGACAAAGCCCACTTCTGACACACAGATGTCTTCATACGGGTGTCCGAAACCTGCTCCTGCCATGAGGCCCTGCCACCTGGGGAATCTCAGAGTGGCAAGTTCTCTCCCAGCCCCTGACAGCCTTACCCAGCTGCCCTCAGCTACCACACCTCCGTGTCAGAAGCTGAGTGACTTGGGCAAGACAATTAACCTCTCTGTGCCTCTGAGCCTCAGTTTCCCCATCTGTAAAACGAGTGATAATAGTTCCTGACCCATAGGCTGCTGTAGGTTCCTGAGAGACGTCAGAACGCCCAGCACAGGTCTTGGCAGGTGCCCAGTAAATGCCAGTTTTTTCTTCATAATGAGTCCCTCCCTCTCCCTCTCGTCTTGCGCAGAGTCTCAGATCCTGGTGGGTGTCGTGCAAAGGCCCCACTTGGTGCGGGCCCTCCAGGCTGAGCCGCCTTCCTGGGCTCCAGGACGGCAGGTGGGTGCTCCTGTGGGAAGGCGGTAGGGGGTCAGCAGGGTTGGGAGGGGAGGGACCCGCTGATCTTCTGTGGGAGAGGCGGTCTGAGAGGGGGAGCCTGGGGAAGGGGGAGGCTGGCCCAGGCCCCATCACCCTTTCCCCATCCCCAGTGGTGTCTCCAGGACATCTTAGCTGGGGGCTGCCCAGTGGAGCCAGTGACCCTGAAGCTGTCCCCAGAGACCTCCCTGCACCAGGTAATGGGGAGAATTGGGCATGCGGGCAGACAAGGACCCTGGGACACAGGGGAGGAGCCTGAGAGGAAACTTAGGCTCCGTCTTCCCGGCAAGCTGTGTAGTCTGTTCCTCCTGGGCCTGCCTCCTTGTGTGCAGAACGGGCATAGCAGTTCCTCCCTCTCCGAGCCTCACTCCCAGGGTTGTGGGGATGATGCAGAGACTGGGAAAGTGGGAGGGCTTGGGAAACAGAAGCCTCTGGGTGGAGAGAGACAGTGGTTAAAGTATGTCTTTGCATCAAGACACACGTGGGTTTCAATTTTAGGTCCACAACATTCTCCCTGTGTGATCTTGGCAAATTACTTAATCACTCTGAACACTGATACCTCCCCAACCCCCGCAAGCACAAAGCCTGGAACATGTGGTCGGGGAGGGGCAGAAGCAGGTTGGGGACCTGGGGGTGGTCAACCCCCCTGTGCCACTGGATGATGCTGGATGAACCTTTCTGCTAGTTCCAAAGGAACTGGCCCCTTGCATGGGCTCTGAGGACTCCTAGTGGTGACGTTGGATATTGCAGGCCACTAGGAGTCATACTGGTTGTCTTGGACCCACCATCACGTCCCGCCCGGCTTCCTAGGCTTGGGAGACATGGTGGCATGGGCACTGCTGGGACAGAGCCCTGGCCAGGGCCTCCACCTCTGCTCAAAGCCCCCAGGCTAGGGAGGAATTGAAGTGAGGGTTGGGGTGGGTGCCACCTGTCCTCCAGTGTTTCCTAACAACCCCTCCAGGCACACCACCTCTTGGAGCTGTTGAACCTTCAGTCCCTCTTCGTGACATCTCAGGGCAGAGCTGTGGGCTCCGTTTCTTGGCTGGAGGTACCTGGGTCCCCAGGGTGGAGCACAGCACACTCAAGTATGCCGGGGAGGTGGGGGGCACCAATATCCTCCCATCCCAATTTGGAGGGGCTTCATGGGATTCTGATGAGCCCCGCTTCCTGGCCCAGAGTGGCCACTGGGCCTGGGTACCTCTACCTTATTTTGTGGCCAGTGGCCAGCCCTGCCACTCTCTGGGCCTCAGTGATCCCATCTACGCAATGGGGAGGCACCAGCTCTAACATTCGCCTCAGAATTAACCCTTGGGGGAGTCCAAAAAGGCTGGAGCCCCCACTCTCCACCTCCTCTACATCCTCCCTCCAAAAATACCCTTTCTCTGTTCTAGTTGGAGAAAGCAATTTCCAACCTCACAAATCCACCGGCCCCAAAGTGAGCCAGCCTGGCAAGATGAAACAGGGCACCCAGCTGCCCCGGTGAGGGAGATTATTGCCTCTCTTCCCCCACCACAACACACCCTTCCCCTCCAGCCAGCTCAAGTCTTCAGTGAAGCAGGCAGCTGTAACCTAGCACTGAAGAGGGCCCCATATTCACCATGTCCCATCCCGGATGGGACAAGTACCACATGACTTCAAGGACAAATCCTGCCCTGGACAGAGCTCAGAACGCGGGACAGCAGAGATCCAGTGTATGGTGGGCGCTCGATGAAAGTTCATCAAATTCACAACGAAGAGATTGGTGTATGCCGTCACCAAGGGCAGGCACAGATGTCCTCTGGGGATTGTCTGACTCCCAACCAGAGGGAAAAAATTTTTCCTCAGAAAAATAAAGCCGATCCCCAGAGCCACAGTTCGTCCCTCATCTCAGCTTCACAGGCGTTGACTTGGCACCTCAGCTCCTTACCTGTGCTGGCCCTGAGCCAGCTCTTGGGCCAGTGGCGGTCAGGTGGGCACTGCAGGCCTAGGTCCCTGGTCTCCCACTCTTCCTCATGCCCTCCTTCCTGGCAGGGAGATGTGGGGGAGAGCGGGTCCCCCACCAAGTCTTACGATGTTTGTCCTCATTTATAAACAGGACCAGTGACCTTCACCCCAGCCCCAGCCTCCTCCTTGGCTGAGCCAGGGCTGACAAAGCAGGGTCTCCGGGTGTGGCTCCATGGCGAGTCCACAGGGCCTTGGGCATCCTCCATGGGGACTCTCCTGGTTGAGTGGCAGCAGGTTGACCGGCTGTATGTATGTTGGGGGTAGGGGCCCTCCCCTAAGTCCCATAGACCCCACCCCCCAGGGGCCCTGAGGATACACCTTCCCCAGCAGAGACCAGGCCAAGTCCATCCAGGGTGAATCCATCACTTTAATGCCTTCAGGGACCCTTCAGGGAGATGGGAGGAGGGTGCAAGGAGGCAGGGGCACCAGGGTTCAGAGAGTGAGGGACGGATGGACACTCTAAGGAGAGAGGTATCCTCGTGATGACAGCTGAGGAGCAGATGCTCAGCTACCCGAAGAGGCTACCCCACCGCTGATGGGGGCAGGAGCACAGAGGGAGATGGGAAGGGACTGAGCCCCGAGTCAAGGCAGGGTCCCCAGGCCCCACTCCACCTGGGTCTCCCAAGCCCTTCCCTGGCTGTCTGTCTGGGGTCCTGGCTGTCAGCTCCTCTGGCTGGCTTGCCCTGGTGTCTGCTGAGAGTCCTTGAACTCGCTGATGGCAGAAACCCTGCAGGGAAGGTGCCCACCTGAGCCAAGTAAAGAAGGGAGGGGGAGATTATGGCTCCCACTGCTGGGGGCAGGTCCACGGAGGCACAGAGTGGTCCACAGGGACTGCTGGCCCCCCATCCACGCTGCAGCCACCCTGTGCCTGCCCTCACGGGTCAAGAGATGCCCAGCCTGGACCCCGGCATCCTGATAAGCCTGGGCTGCCCTGCAGGCAAGGTCACGGTGAGAGTGGGCTCCGGGTGGCAGAGCCCCGGCCTCAGTTATAGAACACGTCATCCTCCTCCTCTGAGAGGGAGCCGCTGTCCACCGAGGGCAGGGAGCCCTGCAGGTGGGCCCCCACCTCGGGCTCCGGGCCCCCCGGCAGCCGCCGTCGATGCTGCTGCTCGGGGCTGGGGGGCTGTGGGGTGGCAGCTGTGATGGAGGGCTCCTCAGGTGAGGGCCAGTCGTCGGGGGAGAGGCCAGGGGAGGAGAAGGCCAGAAGACTGTCATCCTGTGAGGGACCGCTCAGAACACTGTCCTGAAGATAGACGCTCTCCAAGTCTGGAAAACCAATGGGGGGTGGGGGTGAGGAACGGAGTCCCGGACCCCGCTCCTTGCCCTCACCTGGTGTGTGAAGGAGGGCAGGGGGCAGACCCACAGCCAAACCCTGCTTTGTCACTGCCGAGCTGTGTGACCTTGAGCAAGTCACTGAACCTCTCTGAACCCCCGCTTCTCCTTGGGGGTTACAGGAGTGGTGGCGGCAGTGAGTGGAGTGGTTAAGAGCAGGCTCTGTATCGAATCCTTCTGCACCCTGAGAATTGGGACAACCAGTGCTCTTCCCGGGCCTCGTTCCCTCTCCTCCCCTCAGGTCAGAGGGAGGATTAAATGAGATAAAGGGAATGCAGGCTGCACCCAGAACCGAGGCTTGCTGAAGCTCTCAACAGTACCCCGGGTTCTAGAAAGGTGGTTGGTTGCGCTTGGTGTTGAGGTTCAGATCCTGGCTCTGATGCCTCTAGCTGCGTAATCTGGGGCAACTTTCTTGGTGCCTCGGTTTCCCTTATTTGTAAAATGAAGATAACAGGACTTACCTCCTAGACTTGTCGTGAGGATTAAGTGAAATAACACATGTAAAGCACTTCACACAGTAAGCTTAATTCATGTTATTAATTCAACTTAATTCATGTTATTGGTTATTATTATTATTATTACTCTCTCCTTTATGCTCATGGCACTCCCTGGGTGACAGGCAAAGCAAGGACCACCACCCCCATTTCACAGATGAGGGAACCAAGGCTGAGGGGAGGAGGGGCTTGTCCGAGGTGACAGAGCACTTGGTGGCAGGGCGGGCGGCCAGCCCAGCTCTGCTCCACCCACCCCGCCCTGGTGCCCCCCCGGCTGTACCCTGTAGCTGGACGACGTCCTGGGGGCTGTTCTCAGGGTGCAGCTGCTCGTCGTCCAGTGAGGACCAGGCACTCAGTGTGGCCTCTGTGATGGCAAACTGCTCGGCGACACCTGTGGGAACAGCGGGACCTGGCTCAGCGGGGGCACGGCAGAGGGTGGGGGCGGCCTCAGGGCCAGGACAGGCTGGCACCGGGCCACCTGGAAGTTAGCTGCCCCTCGGGGCTGCCCATCCAGCCCCGGTGATCAGGGTGCCCCCTAATGCCCATCCACCCCGTGCCACTGTTCTTCCTGCCCAGACACTGCCCGCGTGGAGACCCCTGGCCAGTCCCTGTCCCCGAGCTCCTCCTCCCCTGCTAACCTGCAGCAAAACGGGCCTCGCGCAACTCGTCCGGGAGGCAGCAGTACTGCTCGTCCTCGGCTGGGGACAGCTCCCAGCCGGACCGCTGGGCACTCCAGCCCTTCCACTCGATGAGGTGGGCCACACGGCCACGAGCCATGGCCGTGGGCTTCGTGATGTGGTCCTTGATGCTCTGCACCACCCCTGGGGGCAGGGAGGGCAGGTGGGTGACTGCCCTGACATGAGGCCCAGCTCAGGCCCCCACCTCCAGTACCCCAGGTCCCCCAGTGCCTCAGGCCCATCCAATGGCCCGTACCCCACATCCACTGAATGCTCTGTACACAGCCAATGCCTGGGGTCCTCAAAGCCCCATCCCCACAATGCCCTGTACCTACCCAATTCCTCGTGCCCAGCCAGTGTCTTGGGCCCGGCCCCTGCCCCACGCCCTCCCCAAGCCCTAAAGCCCCACCTCACTTAGAAGTTCCCCACCCACTTGCAGACCCCATACCTCCCAGTGTCCTGCTCCCAGTCAATGTTCCTGCCCACTTGTGCTTCTTCCCCAGACCTGCCACATTCCCTTTCCAACCAAGTTCAGACCCTTCTGCTCAAGGAGATCTGCTCAAGGATCTACTCAAAATCCGCCCGGCTCTCCCCTTTCTCCATTAACTAACAACCTCTGAGAGAGCATTCCCTGTACATCTGCCAGTGCCAGCTATGCTGAGGGTGAGACCTGAGTGGGGTGCAGCAGGCAGGGAAGGCTTCCTGGAAGAGGTGGACTGGAGTTGGGCTTTGAAAGTGGGTTGGGCTGGACAGATAGACGCAAGACTGGAGGCTATTTCAGAGATGAGAAGAGGAGGAGGGCATGGAAGGGTCTGGCATGATTCCAGGACTACTGGGGGCGAGACATAGAGCAACACTAGGACTGGGGTGGCAGAGATGGCTGGGGGGCCCATCAGGGGCCAGATTGGGGGCTGAGAGAGCCAGGCCAAGGGTGCTGATGTTCTCTTTATAGCAACGGGGAGCCACAGCAGGGTAATGAGCAGGAGAGTGACAGGTTAGATCTGTTGTCTAGGAAGAGCGTCCTAATTAGGGGATTTGGGGCCAAGGGCAGAGACGGGGGGCATTAGGGGCCATAGAAGGGACTCAGCAAGAGACAGGACAGGGGCTGGGCAGGTGGGAGGAGGGCCTGGAGGGGTTCCTAGGAGTAGACCCATTGGATGTGGAAGTTGACAGAGAGAAGGCGTCAAGAATGATTCAGCATCTCTTTTAACCAAGGCTATGAACACAGATCTGGGAGTCACTGGGGGCCCTGAGGCCGACGTGAGGAACAGCAATACTTAAGAAAGACCAGGTAGCCACAAAGGAAACTGGAGACGTAAATCTCTGGGAAAATGGGAAAGATGGAGGTGAGAAAGAAGGGGGACAACCCCTCCCCAGCTGCAAGCTGCGGAGTGTTGGCAATCAGAGAAGGTGGGTCAGGGGGCCCCAGAAGGACAGGTGAGGCAGAGGAAACAGCACCAGTGAATGTGGGGAAGGCGGCAAGGGCCCTCTGGGGAGTTGGGAGGGACTTAATGAAATGTGATGCTGTGGTGGCCCGCCAACACCCCTTTACTGGCCTGAGTGTCCCTTCTTCCCCCCCACCGATGCTCACACCTGCACCCTCTCTGGAAACTTGTCTTTAGCTGACGGGAGTTGTGTCACCCAGAGATGCCCGGGAGGTGGGAGGGACCTCACCAGGGACAGCCAACACCTGACCAATGGGGGAATAATATAAAGTCAGCCACCTCGCCTCACAGTGCCATAAATTCTGGGGTGCGATTCGTGCTGCAGAGCTCCCTGTGGGGTCAGGCTGAGAAAGACGAGACTTCTCCTGAAGCGCCATCTTTGCTGAACTCCTTCCCCGCCCCCTGTCCTGCTGCCCTCACTCCGACAGGTTGCCCTTGAGAATAATCCCTCAATAGATTACTCGCACAATTCCTGTCTCGGGGGCTCTGCTTGTGGGAACCCAACCCAAGGGGGTCTGATGAGCAGATTTCACCTGCTGCAGAGAGGCAGGGAGACCACCCCAAGCAGACTTCTGAAAACTTGGGTCAACCCCTTCAGAGCTTCTGGAGAACCCAACAATCTAACCCCTGGGGGCAGGAACCCTAAGTCGCTGCTCCCTGAAGAATCCAGCACGGAGCCTGGCACTCAGGAAATGTTGAATCCAACAGGGCTGCAATCCTTCCAGAAGCAATTCAGCTTAGCCCTTCCTACAGCCAGTGTCTGGGGTGGACTGTGTAAATTCCAAGGGCAGGAGAGGGCAGCTGGAGCCTACCCACGAGGGACGAGGTGGCCAGGGCCGCCACGTTGTAGTTGCTGGAGTAGGATCCGGAGTCGGACACGTAGCCATTGGTGGTCTGAAAGCACCTCTGTAGGAAGGAGAGGAGGGGTGAGCAGGGTAGGGCAGACCTGCCAGACAACATCCCCCCCGACTACCATCCCCGTTCCCCACCCTCCCCAGGTCCTCTGGGCAGTGGGCAGGGCCAGGGGGATCATGCCCACTCCCACAGGACCATCCCCACCCCACCGTTTTCATCAGGCCCCCGTCCCCCAGGGCTGGCAGGACTGCGTGCCCAGGCTGGGCCCAGCAGAGGGAGGGGCAACGGTGTCAGCTGTGGCCGGCTAGAGTGGGGGACGGGCAAGTGCACTGACCTGCCAAGGATCCCAACAGAAATCCATCTGTTTGTCCTAAAACAAGAGGAGAAAGAGGGTCAGGCAGGGCCTGGCACACTGTGCCAGCAGATGGCACCAGTCCCGGAGCCCTGGGTGGTGGCGTGGGTCAGCCTTCTGGTGCTCCCTGAGGTCGGGGTCTGCCTGCTCATGGGTCGTGCCCTGGTGTCCCGGCATGCAAAGGAAGAAGCGGGAGAAGGGGCAATGGTGGCTCTTCCAGGAGAGGCAGCGGGTGCAGGAGGTCGAGCAGACCTGGGTTCGAGTTTTGACTTTGCCATCTCTACCTGGGTGTCCTTAGACTAATGACTTAACATCTCAGAACATGAGTTTCTTCCTCTGTAAAATGGTGACAATGCCATTTACTTCACAGGCTGTGCTGAAGCATAAATGACACAATGTAGGCAAAGTGCCTAGCACAAGGCTTAGCCTGTGGTAAGTGCTCAAAACAAAATAAAACAAAACAAAAAAAGGTAATTATATCAACTGGTAGGTTCAAGCCACAACCCCTGGGGCCAGGGTAGAAATTATGCATGAGGATTTGAGGCTGCTAGCAAGATCTTCGTATTCTATCTGGACTGAGAACTCCATTCCTTTTACTCTCCAGCAGGCAGTGCAGGCTGCTAAGGAGTCGCGGGCTGGTAACAGAACTTGTTATCTGCAAGGCTGAGTTAACTTGGGTGAGAAGATCTTCAGAGTGGGACTCTCTTTTCCAAACGAGTCTGGATGCCCAGCCCAGTTCAGACCTTCATCCAGCTGAATACCAAATCTTAGGGGCCCTGATCCCACAGGAAGTAGCCAAGGGCTGTAGGGCCAGCCCAGGAAGCAGGGCATGGGGGCGGGGTGAAGGTAGGGGAGAGGCTACCTTGCCAGTGACGCGGTCTGGCGCAGTGGTGGGTGGGCAGCTGGAGGGCAAGTCTGGGTTCAGGGGATCCGTGCCCTGGGGCATGGGGCAGTCCTTGTGGGCACTTGTGAACAGATCTGGAAATAAGAAAGACAGAAGGAACTTAGAAAAGCCCAGCGGACTCCTGCTTACAAAGCTTGTTCAAGCCAGCCCTGAGAGATGAGCAATACTTTATCATCACCCACTGTCATTTTGTAGAAAACAGATTCAAGGCCACAGCAGGTGAGGAGTCCAGCCAGACCTCCTCCTGCCTGGTGCCCTCAGTGGGAATTACTTGCCCATCTACTGGTACTCCATCGTCACTAATTCTAGTGCCCACACTCCAGCATTCTTTTGACCCCACGGAGACCTCCAATCCATTTATCCACTTTCCACTAGCTCCTCTTGTCCTCACTTTCCTCCCAGCCCAGCGAAGACTCCCTGGCATGTCTGAGGAGCTCTCCTTTGCAGACGCCCCTAACTCTCTCAATCCTCTACCTGCTCCGTGCCTGGACCCCAGGAGCTGCATGTTGCTGGAGAGTCACCAGCCTCAGGTTCAGTTTGTGCCCGCCGGCCTCTCACAGGACACTGCCCATGGATCCTTTATGTTTCTCCAATTCCTGCTAAGTTTGCTTCCCACCAGGTTGACCACCTCACTCATCTTTCCTTCTCAAACCTCCAGCACTGGCACCCACCTCCCTGCACCCTGCTGCTGGCTTCTCCTCATCCCTCACTGAGATCCAGAAGCCTTCGGAAGGCATCACTCATTCTTTCCACCTCAAATCATTGCCCCGCCTGCATTTCTGCCCACATCACCTGCTTTCCCTCCTGTGACAAAGGAAGAACTGTCCCGCTCCATCCAGGACCAGCCCCTCCACCCTGGAGCTGGGTCCCACCCCTGCCCTCCACCCAGGGCTCTGCTCTCTCTCCGTTGTCGTCTGTTTCCCTCTATGCCGAATCGGTCCATCAGTGTGGCATGGCTGCCATGCCTCTTCCACTCGGAACTCTAGCCTGCAATCCCTCTCCTCTCTCCTGCCTCGTCAAGTCCCCTCGCCACTGGGTCAGTGCCCAGCATCCAAGAAGCCCAAGAATCTCCCACCCTTCTCCCAATCTCTGCTTCCCTCCAGCTCCTTGCCCATTCCTCTGCCCTCTTCATGGCCAGACTTAGAGAGTTGTGTCCGACCTCTACTTCCTGGTCCCCCGTTTTCTCCTCCACCCCCTCCAGGCAGCCTTTCATGAGACAGTCCTGGCAAGTGGTTAGAAACCTCCATGGGGCCACGCCCAGCGGTGACTTCTCTAGCCTCATCTTCTTTGGCCTCTCAACAGCACATGACATCACCCATCTCTCCTTCCCCCTCGAGTCACGCCCTTCTCCTGGCTCCCCTCCCTCCTTGCTGGCTGCTCTTCTCTGTCCTCCTTCCCCACTCAACCCTCAAGTGTTGGCCTGCCCATGGCTCCATCCTGGGCCCCTTCTCACCTCCCTTCGCTCTCTCCCAGGAGATGTCATCCGTCTGCGGCTGACACCCACATTTACACCTCTAGCCCTGACTCTGCTTGAGCTCCTGACTGCATTTCCAGCCCCCTACGTGGACGTCCAACAGGCATCTCACACAAACCCAGGGAAAATGGAACTTGCAGACTTCCTCCACATCCTCAATTTTAGAAAATGATGCAACCATTCACCCACCTTACCAACTGAAAATCCAGGAGTTGCCTTGGAGTCTTACCTCCCCCCATTCTCCCCCAAATCCATCTAGTCAACAAGCAAGTCCTACTGGCTCTCTCTCCAACCTCCATTCCAGAGTTATCCCTCTCCATCCCCACCACTGCACCCCTAGTGGGAACCACCATCCCCTCCCCCTGGGATGGCAAGAGCCTCCTGCTTCCCCTCCTGGCCCTCTGTCCACTCTCTACCCAGCAGCACAGGGATGTTATATTCCAGGTCAGACTGTGTCTTTGCTTAAAACCTGCCACTGGCTTCCTTCCATAGGGGAAGAGCCAGCCCCTCACCACGGCCTTCAGGGCCCTGCCGCCAGCTCGCCCACTCCCCACCTCAGTCCTCCACCTCCCCCTCGCTCACCGTTTCGGCCACTCTGGCCTCCTTGCTGTTCCTTTAATGCCCAAGCTTGTTCTTTATCCTTGCTGTCCCCTCTGCCTGGAACATTCTTTCCCCAGTTCTTCCTGAACCTCATCATTCAGGTCTCAGCTCAAGGTCACCTCCTCAGAGAGGCCTTCCCTGGCCACCCGATGCAACGTGGGCTTCCCTGTCCCCACGCCAGCCACCATTCTAGTCCCTGTCACAGTCATCACTCTCTGATATTTTTGTGTATTTAAGTGTCTGATCCTTCTCCCCACGGTGACTGGAAGCACCTTGAGAACAGAGAGATGGCAGCTGTGCTCAGTGCTCTCTCCAGAGCCTGGAACACTGCCCGGCACTTAGTAGGTGCTCTGTAGATCTTTGCGGAACGATTTATACCTTTATCGCAGCTTTTAGCACAGGGCGTCTGACTGGTAAAACTACTTATGTGCGGGAGGGCGGGGTCAGTCCTGTCACTGATGCATCCTCGGTGTCTCCCACATGGTGGGGTCACAGGGGCTGCCGAGGGAATGAAGAAATGGAACTGAACAACTTGAATCGCTGCCCTGGATTCCTGGGCTGAACTGAAGAGGACTCTCCACTCACACAGGGTAACTGGGGACACCCTTCTCACTCATTTGATTGATGCATGTATTTACTCTCTAATGCATTCAAAAGGATCAGCTGAGCACCTGCTATGAGTCAGGTGCTGTTCTGGGGACACGGTGGCGCACAAGACAGGATGGTCTCTGCCCTGGTGGAGCTGACATTCTAGTGGGGGAGACAGACCATTAACCAGAAACTCGCAAATGCGTAAGATCCATTCAATGACCATGACAGCTGTGAAGGAGAAAAGGGGGGAGAGCGGGCCTGGGGGCTCTGGAGAGGGCTTCTCAGAGCTGAGGCCTGAGTATCAAGAAAAGCCAGGTATGTGAAGACCCGGGTGATGATCATTCATTCATTCATCCATCCATCCATGCATCCATTCATTTCTTCTCCCACTGAGCATCCATCTACTGCATGTCTACACTGTGCAGGCACTTGGGGACAGAGGTGGGATTAAGACTCCATCCCTGCTCACAGGGAGCTCCCAGTCAGATGGAGGAAACCAGCCCCAAAGGCCCGCATCAAACACAAGGCTGCCCCGGCGAACAGCAGAACCGAGGAGCACCCTTCTTTCTAGATCCCCTTTCCGAGTGTGATGGCCCCCAATCCTCACATTGACCTAGAGAGGAAGGAGGCTATGGCTCAACTTTACAGATGAGGAAACTGAGGCACAGACGGGGAAGTCGCTAGCCCAAGGCACACAGCCAGGAACCAGCAGTTCTGAGGCCTGTTGGTCTGCCACTGAGGCTCACTTTTCCGAAGCACGAAAGGAGTCTGTGAAGAGATCTGGTGGGAGTTGGGGCTGCGCAGGAGAGCTGATGCGGGGTGTCAGCCAGGAGGGGGTGCCGGGAGGAAGGCGTTCTGGGTGGGGGCACAAAGCCGTGGAGTCTGGAAGGCAGCCATGAGCAGCAGGGGTGTCTGGGCCGTGCCAGGGAGGGGCGGCCTCTGCAGGACACCAGCCTGCAGCCTGTCCTGCCCTGGGTGCTGGCTTCCACCATCTTTTTCCGGCTTGGGCCAGCCGGGCAGAGCTGGATGAGCTGATGGCTCGGAAGCAGACAGGGCTTCCTGGAGGAAGCTGAGGCCAGGGGAGTCTGAGGGCTGGAGAGGGGAGGCGGCAGGCAACCCCAGAGGCAGGGCTGGGCGCTGACGGGCAGTGGGGAGTGGGCTGACTGGGGGCTAGGAGACTTGTGGGGGTGTTAACAGGGAGGGGAAGAGCCGGGCGCTGGAGGATAGTGTGGGTGCTCCACCCAGGCCCCCAGATCCCTTGGGATCCCTTTCTCTGCTTTCTGTGCACCCACAGCCCTCCCCATGTGCTTCACTTCCAACAGGCAGCACCTGTGGCTCTTTCTAGGCAGGCTGCCCTCGGGAAACCACCTGAGAATTGATGTTGCCCCCACCCAAGTGGCCCTTAGCCGATGACCAGCAGGTGCGGGACGCCAGCTCCTTTGTTTGGGGTCAGAAAACTCTGAGCTTAACTTTCAATCTAGATCCCCAGTGGGACCAGGCTGAGGCCTCCCCCTGAAGGACGACACCCTGTCTGGGCTCCGGCTCCTCTGTCCTGCTCTCCCTGTTCCTTCTCTGGTTTCCTCTGGAAGATTTCCTTCATATACCAGCTGTGCCCAAATCCTCATTTCAGGGTCTTCTCCGGAGGAACTGCTCCAAAGACGCTCAGTTCAAACCCCAGCTCCACCCTTTGCTGCCGGTGGGACCTGCGCCTCTCCGAGCCTCCATCTTCCTCATCCGTAGAATGGGCAGTTGAGGGAGACTGTTCTTGTTCTTCGGGAATTGACTACTAGGATCCAAAACTGAGAACAAAGAGGCACTGAGGGCCCCACATTTTGAAGAAAGCCCCTGTCAAGGGGTGGGGGTAGCAGACGCCCTCTTCAAGGTGGCTGAAGCAGGCTCTGCTAGCCCACCATCAACCACGCTCTAACTACTGATTTCTTCCCACAAGCGAAATGCGGGGGCTCCCAGAAGCTCACTTGCAGAAATTTGGGATGCCTGCAAAGGAGAGGCCAGGACCTCACCCACCCACCCCACCCTCATTTGGACGTCTGCATAACTGGGGAGAGATGGCTGCGTGGCTGGGGCGGGGCCGGGAGGGGGCGGTGGAGCAGCCTGCCCTCCCACCTCCGGCATGGCAAGGATTGTGAGTTTTCAAGGATCAAGGGGACACTGAGGAAGGGGTGATGTTTGAGTCTTGCTGGTGCCCCCTAAGAGGGCCGCTTGCAGGCAAGAGGACCCCAGCCCCAAGAGGCTGGAGGGTGGACCATGTTGGGGGAAAAGGGAGTTGGGTAGGGAATGGCAGAGGTCAAACCAGGTCAGATCTCCCACGACAGGGGCTCTGCGGTGGGGAGGCTCCCCAAACAGGTCCCTGGAGAACTCACACATGCTAACTGGGGAGACCCTTGACCCCCCGTCCACCTCGTCTCCCACCTCTCCCCTGCTCTCACTCCAGCCACACTGATCATTCTCCTCACCATTCCTCAGACACGCCCAGCACACTCCTGCCTCAGGGCCTTTGCACTGGCTGTTCCCTTCCTCCATCTGGAACTCTCTCCTCCCACATGGCCACAGGTTCACTCCCTCACTCCATTCAGGTCTCTGCTCAAATGCCATCACCTCAGTGAGGCCCCCCTTCCCCCCTGACCATCTCATCTACTCTGACATTGACCCTTTCTAACCCCTTAGTCTGTTTTACTCTTCTTCATGGCACCCATCCTCCCCACTAGGTGTGCCCGTCTCCTTGTTCATTGTCTCTCAGGAGAACAGGAGCTCTGTGAGGGTGGATGCCTCGTCTGTTTTAGCCCCAACAGCTGCCCCAGGGCCTGGCACATAGAAGGTGCTCATCAAATATTTCCTGTAAGGATGAAGGAATGAATCGGATGCCTGCCACACAGTGCCCTCGACAGCGAGCCAGTGTTAGCCAAGAGAGACCCCAGGGCTCCAGATAAACACAAATGGCTTGGCCACTTTTTCTCAAGTTCCTCAGGCCAGACCTCAACATGCCAGAGGAGAAGGGGAACCAGAGAGGGGAGGGAGGCAGCAGAGTAAGGAGCAGGCTGTGGCCCTCGGTGCGGCCAGTCCCTGCTGGAGGGGGGAGGGGGCGTTGAATAGGATGCGAGATGAAAGTTTTCATCCCAATTGGACTGGACTTAGTATCTGGAAGAGACTAGAGAGTTCTGGGATCTGCCCTGAGGCTGTTACAGGCGGGCAGGTCAGGGAGGTTTGAGGGAGACCGTCTGAAGCAGGGATTGGAGACAAGCAAGGCAGAGCCGGGATTACTGCCCCCAACCCCTGAATTCAGAGCTCAGTGACCCAGGGGCTGAGAGCAGTGAGGGCAGCACGGGACGGTGTGGACTGAGCTGTGTGCTGGCACACCCTAGCACTCAACACATCTTGCTTTTCTCCTGAGTCCTGGCTGTGTGACCCTGAGCTAGTCCTGTCCCTCTCTGGGCTTCAGAGTCTCCATGTGTACAAAGGCCATGTTCCAGGCCCCTCAAAGGGGGTGTTCAGACTGGGGGTGCATCCTTCACACATTCTTTGTGTGGGTCATGCAAGCAACTTACTAGGTCATATGTTTTTTTTTTAATTTTATTTATTTATTTTCCCCCAAAGCCCCAGTAGATAGTTGTATGTCATAGCTGCACCTCCTTCCAGTTGCTGCATGTGGGACGCGGCCCCAGCACGGCCAGAGAAGCAGTGCGTCGGTGCGAGCCCAGCATCCGAACCCGGGCCGCCAGCAGCGGCGCTCGCACCCAATCGCTAAGCCACGGGGCTGGCCCTAGGTCATATTTTTAAAAAATGAAATAGAGGGGGCGGGCCTGGTGGCGTAGTGGTTAAGTTTGCACACTCCACTTCCGTGGCCCAGGGTTCGTGGGTTCGGATCCTGGGCGTGGACCTACATACCGCTCATGAAGCCATGCTGTGGGGGCGTCCCACATTCAAAATAGAGGAAGACTGGCACAGATGTTAGCTCAGGGCCAATCTTCCTCACCAAAAAAAAGAAAGAAAGAGAGAAAGCAAAAGCATTGAAAGAAGAGAAAATATCAGAACCCAATGCAGAGTCAGGTTAAGCATTGTTTCCTGAGGCTTCTGTTTAAATTGCGTGGACACACGCGCGCACACGTGAGCATTTTCTATGTGCGTATACTGGGTCATAATGCAAAATATATTTATTCTTATGGTCAAAAAAGTCAAAAAGTTTGAAAGTTGCCACTCTTAAGTTTCCACTGTGCACCAGCCAGAGCCCACCCAGATGCAGACAGGCTGGCGCTGGCTACAGGCTGCCCCTGGGAACTTTGAGGGATGCGGGGATATTTCTAGGGCCCCTGGCCATCGCCTGGAGTTCCAGGTGGCCTGGAACTCTGCCCCTGCGGACCGGGGAGTAGGGAGAACCGAGCACAGAGGAAGCCGGGAGGTGAGGTCAAGGCCCGGAGGAGACGGGACTTGAACAAGGTCACTCGTCGAGGCGGAGGGGGACTTGGGGGACTCCTGGTTCCCGGCCCCTCCTCAGCCTTCTTGCCCCCCACCTCAGTTGGGGTGCAGGCGTCTCTGTCAACGCTGCCTTCTCCCCCTGAGGACACTGGCCCTGTGATGTCACAGGCTGGTTGCTATGGAGACATCAGGTAATGAACCAGCCCAGGGTGAAAATCACAGGCTGCTCTTCGCCCAGCTGGGACCCGAGGCCACGTCACCACCGGCAACTGGAAAAACACAGCGTTTCGTGTGGGGTGGGGGCAGGGGACAGCCTGAGGGGACCCCTAGCCACTGCTCCTGTGGGCGCCTCCCTCTCCCAAGGGAGCGGTGGGGGGGCACCTCCTCCCTTTCTCAGTCCACGCCCCAATCCCTTGACCTCAAGGTCTGAGGCCCCTACTCAGACCTGCTCCCCCCCACCTCCCCTGGCCACAGAAGTGACAGGCTTCTGGTTGCCATGGCAACCTGGAGGGGGCCATCTTAATCCTTCAAGGAGAGGGGTGTCATCCAGATGTCTCCTCCATCCCTCTGCCTTCAACCAAAGCTTCTCCTCTGCTTGCTAAGGATGCTGCCTGCCTGCCCATGCCAGCTCCTCAATCTGCTTTAGAGTCCAACCACCCAGACAGTTCCTCCTGATGTCTAACCTAAATCCCTCTCGCTGCAAAGCTCCCATACCGGTTTCCTCTGCTTGTTCCTTCGGTGAGTCTGCAGCACAACGCTTCAGGCTCCTCTCACCTGCTTCCAAGTGATCTAGCCCCTTTAGCTGTTCGTTGGCGCTCCATGTCCCAGCCCATTAGTCCTCGTGGTTGCCATCTCCCCCAGAGTGTCTCCCAGGGCTCCACCCCCAGGGAGGGCAGGGAGGGCCCATGGTTAATCCTGCTCTTTCCCAGCAGCCCAGAGAGGGTAAACCTCCTCTTGAAACCACACAGTAACTGAGCAGCAGCCCGGGTTGAAAGCCGCTCGCGATGCCCCTCCCTGGACAGCCGTGGGCTTCCCCTCTGAACTTCTCAGGACCCCGCGGCCGAAAGCACCGGGTGGTCCTCCAGCCGCCACTCCCAGGCGTGTGCTGCCCGGACGCGAGGCGCCGCGCTCTGGCCTCGGCTCTGAAGAGGACACAGCGGACAAGGCGCTCTTTCACAGTCCCCGCCCTGGGTTTAAATCCCAGCTTTTCCCGGCCAGCTCCAGGGCTGTGGGCACGCGGCACAGCCCCCGTGAGCCTCAGGGCTCCCTCCTGTGAAGGGAGAGCACCGGCGCTCGCCCGGGAAGGGCCGCCGTGAGGACAGAGCCCCGTGCAGCCATCGCTCCGCAAACAACAGCTGCTGACCCTCGCCCTCCCAGACCTCAGATGCTCCTTCCCGACCGACCGTGGGACAGATCGCAGGCAGCCACCCGTCTGGTCCCGGCCCCAGGCCCGGGGCTTGCCCTGGGGGCTCTCCAGAAGGAGGCCATCGAGGGCAAGTCCTCGTGAGTCCCTGCCATGGCAGCTGGCCGTCCTCTGAGCTTGGCAGAGGCCTGGCCTCAAGCGGACAAAGTACCCCCCGCTCGCCAGGACATCTGTCTACAGGTCACCAGGGCCACAGTGGTAGTTTCATCAATGAGTTGGTGCCGCTCAGAGTCGCCCAACGGGGTCCCTTTCCGCCCCATCAAGGATGGAGGGGGACGACAGGCCCCTCTCCAGGACCTTAGACACACCCCAGCTCCTTTCTACTTCCTCTGCCATCTGGTGCCCAACCTCATTGAACACCCTACTCTAGCCTCACTTCCTTCAGGCAGTCTGCCCAGAGTGGCCTCAGCTGTATTAGGCTACTCCCTTACCAGCAGCCCTAATGGGCCAAGTCTGGCCTGCAGTGACTTGCTGCCCCTGTTTATTGAACACCTACTATGTGTCAGGGACTATCCTAAGCCTTTTCATCCATTATCTCTCGTTTAACCTTCACAACAATACAACCGTCCTACAAAGTAGGTCCTATGATGCCCATTTTACAGAAGGGGAAACTGAGGCTCAGAGAGGTGAAAACACTTCTGCAAGGTCACCAGCTAGTAAGTGGCAGAGATGCGGTTCAAACCTAGGCCAGTCTAAAACTCCAGAGCTCGTGTGCCAACCACTAACCAGTGCTGATCTTCTGAGGGGGTCCTCAGGCCATTTTTCCAAGCGTGTGTGTGTGTGTGTGTGTGTGTGTGTGTGTGTGTCCTGCCTGCCGCACTAGACTACTCCAAGGGCAAAGCTATGTCCCCTCCCCAGACTGTGAGCTCCAAAAGGGCAAGGCCCCATCTGCTCCTTCCTCAGTCTCTGCACATTGCCCAGTGAGGGACTCTGCCAAGGTCAACAGGATTCAGCACTGGGGGTCTGTGGATGGGGGGCCATGGTCAATGGGCCCTGGGTACTGTGGGGGCCGTGGTCAGCCGCCTTAGAGCTTGTGCCTTCTCCCAGACACAATCGGATGTCTGATCTTCCAGAAGAAAGTCCTCGGTCTCCAATTTCTCACAACTGCCCAGCGCCCAGTGCACTGGGAGCGCCCCCCAAGGTGGGGCCAGGAGGCTGCTCGTGCGGTCTGGAGGAGAAGGCTGGGGCAGGAGGGGCAGGCAGAGAGGTTCCAGGGCCAGGGGCAGGGAGTGGGCACTGAGAGACCCTGGAGCTGGAGAAAAGGGGGGGCAGATATTAACTGGCCCCCTGCTCCATACAGATTGTCACCCGCGGTGGCAGCAACACCCAAACCATATGCCAACCACTTGAGTTAGTCCAGAGGGTCACTGGTTTTAAGCATTGGCCACACGCTCAGTATCTCTCTCCGTTTGGAGGACACGAGAGAGCAAAGGGCTCCGGGGTCACACAGACCCGATTTCACTCCCACCTCTCTACGTCCTGGCTGTGTGACCTCAGGTAAGACTCTTCCCGTCTCTGAGCCCCACGTCCCTGCTCCCAGGGTTGACTGAGGACTAACTAGGTCAGGAGAGTAAAGGCTCTGGCGGGCTCAGGCTAAGCGCCCAACCAACAGCAGCTTAAAAATAGATAATGAACACAAAACAGCTCCTGGAAACAGCGCTTGTTGCCTTAATCTGGGCCCCACCACCTTCCCCATGTCCTCAGCACCTCGAGTGCCTGCCGTCTGTTCTTTCTCCACGAGGCAGGATGGCGCTTGAAGCCTCTGTAGCTTCCCCTTTCCCAGCCAAGAGGGTCTCAACTAGCTGTCTGCACAGGAGGTAAGGATAAAAATTAAAAATGAAAGTCATAGCTGACACTTATGAGCGCTTACTACATGCTAGGTACTGGTCAGAGGGCTTTACATGGATTAGGTCATTTAATCCCCTCCCAGCAACCCTAGGACATCAATACTGGCATTACTCCCATTTTAGAGATTAGAACACTGAGATACATACACAAAGTTACGTTACTTCCTGAGGTCTCAGAGGCAGAGAATGGTGGAGCAGGGATGCGAACCTGGGCTGGCCGGCTCCAGGCTGCACTCCTGATCTCTCTGGCCTGGCACGGAGAAGCAACTGCTGCCCGATGCTGGGATGGGCTGGCTCTCCCAGGTGTGGCCTGGACCTGGGGTTTGGGGTTTGGCTGGGGTGACCTCAGCTGCATACAGGCTCCGGGCTCCATATGGGCATCAGCATGAGGCTCCAACCCCTGGCCTGACTGCAGGCTGCGTCCCTGGCCCAAGGACACGCGTGGACTAAGGGGGCTGCTATTAGGAGTTGGTGCAGGTGTGGAGGCCAGGTGTGGGGCTCAGAAGCTCACGGAAGCCTGCAGCTGGGGAGGAGCAGGACAGGAGCTGGCACCTGGGCTGAGGGCGGGCTGTGCCGGGCAGAGGCCGAGGGCCCAGGCTCTGGAGTCTGCGAGACTGGGTTCCAGTCCCGCCTCTGCTATTTCTTAGCCATGTGGCCCCGCCAAGTCACTCAACTCCCCTCTGCTCAGTTTCCCCATTTGTACAATGGGGACTGTGATAGTATGTACCCCAAATTAACTAGTTGTGCCCAAAAGGTTCCAACCAGTACCTGGTAAGCCATAAGTACGCTGAGACTATTAGTGACAGAGGGGTGGACGGCCTCCACTCAGGGGTTCACGGGACGACGGTGTCCTCTGCTCAAGCAGCCCTATACTTTCATCTTTATCTCATTTCTCTGCATGCACATTGAGCTCTAAGTGGCCCTACCCTCTCAGGAGGGAGACAAGGTTAGAATACACAACCAGATCTGGAGGTGGCACTAGGGAGCCCAAGCCACAGAAGGAAGGGTGGAGAACGCCCGTCTTGGGTGGTGTGACCTCAAACAGGCATGGCAGAGGGTGCCAGCACTGGGTGGGAGTTCAGAGGACCTGGGCCCCACCCCAGTCCTGACACCACCTCGCAGTGTGACCTTGGTGGGCTTCTCTTCCTCCCTGGCCTCTGCACTGTGCTCAGCGGGTCTGCAGCTCACAGGCAAGTTCACGAGGGGCTGGGCCCCCAGTTCCTGGCATGGGATGACTAAGTGATGGGGAAGGGACACAGTCACCAAGGAAACACCAGATCCCAGATCCCCAACACCCGGAGCCTGCCCAGAGCCTTCGGGGTTTCTGGAGACACACTGAGAGCCTGTCTGTCCTAAAGAACTCTAAACACTTCACTCTTGAAACTCCCTTCCCCTCTGGCTGGGCTGCAGGCCTCACGAGAGCAGGCGCTGTGCTGGGCTCATCACCGCTGGAAGCCCAGAGCGTACACAGTGCCTGGCACACAGTAGGTGTCATGCTAATATCAGCTTATGAATGAGTAAGTGAATGAACCTCACACAGTCTAGCCTCCACCCACAATCCCAGCCCTGACACCCTCCTAAGACATGTTGAGCCACGTACCTGAATGTCCCACATGGACCGGTGAGCAGAGCCCCTTAGAGGCCAGAGGATGGGCAGGTGTGTGTGTGTGGGGTGTTGTGCTCCTTCATCAACACCTCCCAGGACAAGGCCCCCTCCAGGGCCTGCCCAGCTCCTCCCAAAGACCTGTTCATCCCTCTATACCTGAATAAGCTATTGGGGGAGACAGGTGGGGTAGCAGGCCCCAAGGCCCTGAGGTTGGGTCAGTGGGTTTAGCCTCAGCCCAATGTCCCAGTCACCTCCACCCCCAGCCCTGCCCCGCATCCCACTCTGGGGTGAAGAGATAGGTGGGAGAACAGCCCAGCCAACCTCTTCTAAAACGTTGCCCAGCAGCCTGTTGGATCCACCTGCCCATCCCCGAGGCTCTGTGTAAGACTCCCCCGCCACCCTCCAGGGCAGCTCACTCCAGCTCCCCGGGTATCACCCTGGGGACAGGGGTGGGGCCTGGCACAGGACAAGAGCAGAGTGTGCCAGGTCAGGGCGGCTTTTAAATCACAGAGACAGAGAGAAAGGCTCACAGAGACAGAGAGAAAGGCCCAGGGCTTACTGGGAACATCAGCTGTCTCTCTCCCTTCCTATCCCCTGACCTCAGATGGCGATGGGGATGAGGAGTTGGGGATAAGGGTGGGGGAAGGGGAACTTTCTTTATAACCTGTTCACCTCCATTAACCCCTTCCTGCCAATGGGGTTCAGGGACTCTGAAGACAGAAGCATGGGGTAAGAGGAGGGAATGAGCCGGTGGGGGGTGGGGGGGCGTTGAGCTAGTGAGGCCTGTGTCTTGAGGGGGTGTGAATCTGTGTTCTGGTGCCCCCGAAGTCCCGCCAGAGACGCCAAGGGCAACCAGAAACCTCCTTCCCTTCCAAGGCACACGCACGGCAGGGGGTGTGTGGCTGTTGGGAAAGAAGGGACTCTGTTTCATGCCACCAGCTGGGGTGTGGTTCCAAGCGGGTCTGGGGATGCGGTGACCTCGCTGCGCTCTCTCTCTGCGAGCAGCACCCCGGCTCCCGCGCCCTGTGCCCCTCGGGGCACCGCGTCCCCTGGGGCTCGGCGGGCGTGAGGTGGGGTGCGGCTTAGTCCGGGAGGGGCGGGTCGCTCCCCTACCCCTCTAGTTTCCTCGGAGCGGTCGAGAGGACGTGCGCGCGTCCCGGGCGCGGGGACCCCGGCCCCCGCCCCCCCCCACCCCGGCCCGCGGCCCCCTCACCTCGCGACACGCAGGAGCCCATCACGGGGCCGCGGGGCCGGGCCGCTGCGCCTCGGGTGCGTCGGGCCGCTGGGCGCTCATGTCTCCGCGGGCTGGGGCTCAGGTGCGCGCGGGCGCAGCGGGCGGAGGGGCGCGCGGAGGAGCGGGGAAGGGGCTGCGGCTCCGCTCGCTCGGCCGCCGCCACCGCCGCGCCTGGCTCTTCGCGCCGCCGCCTCCCGCGCCGCGCTCGCTCCTGCTCCTGCTCCTGCTCTGCCAGCCGCGGGCGGCACGGCGGGCGGGGGGGCCCCGGGGACCGCGCGCCCCGAGCCCCGAGTGCCCTGCCCCTGCCCCCTGCGCGGCCGCCAGCCCAGCGCACCTGTTGCAGCAGCCCGGGCGGGGGGTGCAAGGGAGTGGGGGGGACGGGGGTGGGGTGGCGGGGAGGGCAGAGGGTGGGAGGGCAATTTCCGGCCCTCAGGCCTCCCGCGCCACCTGGTGACAGGGGCTGAAGGTCAGGGAAGGGGGCGGTGGGGACGGGGAGATTCCGGCATTTAGGCACAAAGTACATAACGTTAATTCAACCACCACGACCGGACACCTGGCTGAGCGCAGTAACAATAGTTCCACTGCGCCCATTTTGCAGAGGCTCATGGAAGTCAGATGCCTGCCTGAGGTCCCTTAGCTGTGAGGGACAGCTCCTCATTTGGGGGACGCTGGCCCAGGGTAGAGTACGGAGGGTGGAGATAGTGTACTAGTGGCCTCGCGCTGGACAGGAGTCTCCCGTAGCGCCTGAAGGGGGTCGACGGCCTCTCTGGGCCTATCCAGGGCAAGGTAAACTGAGGCACGGGCCTTTCCTCAGCCCGGGTCTCCTGTCTAATGGAGCAACAGTGGCCGGCTCTAATCACTCACCCTCAGTCTCACACACACACACACACACAAACACACACACACTCACATACCTACAAACACTCTCACACGTGTACACACCCACACATGCCAACTTGCACACCCACACACTTGTACACACTCACACTAGCACACACCCACACACTCATATGTATACACGCTCACATTTACACACCCTCCCCCACTGGCGCCTTAGCAAACCTTCCCTCCGGGGCCCTCACTTTCACCTGCTTGGTCTCACTCCATCCTTACACCTACCTGTGCCCCAGGCGGGCACGTGTCACTGTGTCCCTTTCACAGGTGAGGAAGCCAGGTTCACTGGTCCCTTCAAACTCCTGGTGACGGCCGGGCAAGGTTTGGAAGGCTGGACGAGGTTTGAGGCAGGGGCGTGGGGTAGAGCTGGAGGCCTCCAGCAGGGCAGGATCTGGGCCTGGTGGGACTGCCGGGGGCGGGGTGGGGAACAGGGCTGGGGGTGGGTGCTGACCGCTTTCTCTTTCTCCAGGCCTGGTCACCTCTCTGGAGTCAAGTCTGGGTGGAGAGTGGCCCTGGCCACTGGTGTCAGCAGATCTGGTGTGAGTGTGGGCTCAGCTCACACAGGCTGTGTGACTTGGGGCAAGTTGATTCACCTCTCTGAGGCTCAGTTTTTTTATCTGTTAACCCAGGGTAAAAATCTCACCTCCTGGGGTTGCTGTAAGGATTAATGAGATAATATGTGCAAAATGACCAGCACATAGTACGTACCTAACTTATGGCTAATGATAATTGATAGTGACGGTGAACACAGGTACGAAGTATTATTACCTCCCCACAGCTTCCCTACACCCACAGGAAGCCTAAAGAACCGCCATTCAGTGGATGTGTATGAAGCACCTACTATGCGCCACTGTGAACAAGACAGACATGCTAGTCCTGGAGTCAGTGCTGTGTCTGGTCAGGGTGCTCAGACACCCCCAT
Organism: Ceratotherium simum simum; assembly: GCF_057802395.1. Classification (NCBI taxonomy): domain Eukaryota; kingdom Metazoa; phylum Chordata; class Mammalia; order Perissodactyla; family Rhinocerotidae; genus Ceratotherium; species Ceratotherium simum. Next base: position 38,807,801 of record NC_141921.1, on the reverse strand, counting down.
GCCCCGCCCACCTCAGACCTGCCCCCTGCGCGGCCGCGTCTGGCCTGGGGGGATAGCTCTGAAGGGACAGTCTGTGATCACCATGGATGCCCTGGTGCCTTGCACAGTGTCAGCTGTGTGCCTGCCCTTGTGTGGAAACAGGAAGACGAGTCTGCCTGTGGCCAGGCTCTGGGGGCCTGTCCTGTGTGGCCCGGGGCTGTGGCAGCAGAAGTGTCCTTCCTCTTTCTCTGGTGGAGTGACTGGCTCTGGCCTGGAGGGAGGGCTCTGACTCACCATGACGCAGGAAGCTTGGTCACAGCTGCTGCTGCTCCCAGCTGGCAGCCTGGCAGCTCTGGGGGCAGAGGGGACGGGGAGGGGGACCCCTGCAGAGAGGACAGGGCAGCTCACAGGGGAAAGGATGCCTGAGGAGTCTACTGTGTCCCCTTCAGCTTAAGACAGGGACAGGTGGACGAGGCTGGGCAGCGGCCCCACACGGGGTCCCTTGCTCACCAGCTCAGAGAGATGGCTGGGCAAGGTGGGGTGGTTCTGGCTGTCCCAGCCTCCAGCATTCATGCTGGTCAGTTCCACACTGAATCAATCCTCTCATTGTAGAGATTGGCGCTCAGAGAGGGGCAGGGGCTTGCCCAAGGTCACACAGCAAATTGATGGCAGAATGGGGACGAGAACCCAGGTCTCCTGCCTGTCAGCCCAGCCCTGGCACTAACCTGAGACTGGACCATGTGAGGGTGGGCAGCTCCCTGTTGCATGCCCACATTCACCTTCCCTGTCCTTGGAATTCTGCTGAAGCTGATGGTTCCCAGACTCCCAGACAGCTCTAAGATATGTGGCTGTCCTTCCCCAGGGGCAGGCTGTCCTTTCTCGGCTCAGCCCACAGCCCATCTGCCCTGTGACCTCCCATTCCCCTCCCCCAGCACCCTCCTCCCCATCCATCTACTGGGGGGAGGAGAGAGGAGGCTGCTGCTGGGTGAGGGGACCAGGGGAGAGAGTGCCCTTCACACCCCGAACCTCATTCGCCTGTCATGGTTTTGGGGATCCGGGCAGAGTCCCCACTCCTGTGGCTGCCCTACTTGTTCTGTTCAACAACGGACATTCACTGGCCCTGGGTGCCCAGCCCTGGGCTGGGCCCTGGAGCATGGAGAGCAGATGATGCAGGGTTTGGTCAGGGAAAGATTGATCAACGGGAGCCGTTCAGTGATGAGTCAGACCCAGTCCCTGCCCAGGCAGTCCTGGGAGGGGGACGGCACTGCACGAGGGCAGCCGTGTGCATCAATAGCTCGGGTCAGAGTGGACACTGGTGCACCCCCACGCCAGCCAAGTGTGAGGGGAGAGTTGCTTCTGCCAAGGGTTGTGGGGATGGCTTCAAGGCGACGGTGACCCTGCGATAGTTTTTTTTTTTTTTTCCTGTGAGGAAGATCAGCCCTGAGCTAACATCCTCCGTGCTAATCCTCCTCTTTTTGCTGAGGAAGACCGGCTCTGAGCTAACATCTATTGCCAATCCTCCTCCTTTTTTTCCCCAAAGCCCCAGTAGATAGTTGTATGTCATAGTTTCACATCCTTCTAGTTGCTGTATGTGGGACGCGGCCTCAGCATGGCGGGAGAAGCGGTGCGTCGGTGCGTGCCCGGGATCCAAACCCTGGGCCGCCAGTAACGGAGCGCACGCACTTAACCACGGGGCCGGCCTGTGATGGGGTTTTGAAGGTTGAATAGGACGTTGGCAGGCAGAGATGCTGGAGGGCTCTGTGTGCACCAGGGTATGGAGGGAGGGATGCTTGAGGTACCGGGGGACTGGCATATATGATGTCCGGGGGACCAGAGGGAGAGGATGAGACTTCAGACTGGGGTTTCCCACCTCGTGCCTCAAACATCTCCTCAGTATTGGTTTTCTCAGGAAAGGCAGAGCTGGATAAGCAGTAAGGGAACAGAATTGGAAGCCAGCCAGATCTGGGTTTGACTCCTGTGCCCAGAACAATGTGTAGTAGATGCTCAATAAGTGTTTGTTGACTGAATGCAAGAAAGTGAGACTTGTCCAGGGTCACACATCTAGAAAGCGGTTATAGGCAGGACTGACTGATTCAACCTTTCATTCATCCAGCAAATGCTTATTGAGCATCACTGTATGCCCAGCACTATGTGGTGCTGAGATTACAGCGTAAATGAGAGAGATGAGGCCCCTGTTCACTGGAGGAGGGAGAATAATCTTCATGGGGGAGGTGGGCATTCATCCAGTAACGACCCAGGTGAATTGAGAGTCACAGCCCTGGGATTGCTGAGAAAGATCTATTGAGAGCATAGAAGAGAAGGACTCGATCTGGTGTCGAGCGTGGAGGGAGCGTCCAGGAGAAGCGACAGTGAATGAGTCCACAGCTCAAGTACGAGTGGGACGTGGCTTAGCAGAGATAACGTTGCATGGGCCGCCTTAGAGGTGGAGGAAGGGACCAACTCCCAGGAGGAAGAGAGGGCCACGGTGGCTGGAGCAAGGGGGATGAGAGGGAGGCGGTGGCAGGAGTCAGCCCCTGTATGGGATCTGGCCTTTACCCAAAGAGTAGGGGGAAGCCCCATCCTCTGTTTTCTTCTCTGCCAACCAGCTTCTTTCCAGTCACTCTCGGGTGGGGTCGAGGCCTGAATGAAGCTCCTCGTACAGTTCCTTGTTTCTCTGGAGGCCCAGCGCTGTCTGGGAAGCCTGGGAAAGAAGGCCACAGGCTGACCTCAGAATGTGCCCACTCTCAGCTCCAGGCTCGGGATGGGGGCTTCTAGCTGGAGTGAGGTGTCGGGTCGGAGTCCCCTCCGCCTCTCCCCAGGCAATGAGCTAGACTAGGTGGGACAGGGAGAGAGAGAAGGGTAAGCCATAGTCTGATGGGGGAGACACAGCCTCTGTGCTGGGCACTGGGGACACTGGGGTGAGACCAGCCCCTGCCCTGGAAGCTTCCGGCCCGGATAGTAAACAGGTGCCCCAAGTTCGTCTCTAAAATGCCTGGCCCAGGCCTGGTCCACGGGGGCTGCTTCACGACAGGATCCCTTTCTCAGGGTTGAGGCTGGTACCCCAACTCCTGGGTCTCAGGATCTCTGCAGGTAGGGAGGAGGCCCCCATGCTGTGACCAAGGCAGAGACACTCAGCAAGTCTCCCCTCAGATGCTTTTCCTGAGCTGTCAGTGTTATGCAGAAGGTGGCCACCAGGGGGCAGCACGAGACAGCACAATTCTTGACTGCTTTCATTTTCCTTCCTCTGTTTGGCGATTGACCCAGAAAGTACCACGCTGGCAACTCAGACTCAGCCACAATTCAAGGTTATGCCTCATGCGCCCCGCACAAAGGTGCCCAGCCAAGGAGGAGGGCACTGAGACCCTTCCCATGCTCTGGTCACCAAGCCCTGAGCTCTGGCATGGGTTGTGTCTGCCCCAGTACAGGCTGCCTTTTTCTTAACATAAAGGTATCATCTTCCTGCTAAGCTGTGCCCTACAAGGTTGTGTCCACCTGTATTCGCACAGTCTCCCTCAAGGCTAGCAACACTCCTGAGCTCAGACATCACCTGGTCCTAATCCCCCCACTATACAGATGTGGAGACTGAGACCCAGGAAAAGAACCAAGGCCAGTTAGGAGCAGAGCCCAGACTGGAATCCCACAGCCAGTGGAACTCCCTGCTCCACCTGGAGGGTTCAGGTGCTAGGTGCTACCTCTGGAGGGGTCCCAGGGGCCAGGGCTTTCCAGGAAGCCTGAGAAAAAAGGCCAGAGGCTGACCTCAGAATGTGCCCATTCTCAGCTCCAGGCTCAAGATTGGGGGCTTCCAACTAAAGTGGGGTGACAGATCAGAGTCCCCCCAGGCAACCAGCTGGACTAGATGGGGTAGGGAGAGACAGAAGGGTAAGCCCCCAGTCTGATGGAAGAGACACAGCCACTGTGCTGGCCACTGTGGACACTGGGGAGAGACCAGCCCTTGCCTGGGGAAGCTTCCAGCCTGGTGAGTACACAGGTGGTGAGGTGTCCCCAGCACCAGGACAGACATCCCCCAGCTCCTTGAGGGGCAGGCATCCTTGTGGTCATCATAGGCCCATCTGACCTCGATGGGGCTGTTGGTGGGGGCTCGGGGGCAGTTTCAGGTGTTTGGGTTAATAAGGGCAACAGTAATAATCATGGCAGCTGAGACCTTCCCATGTGCCAAGACTCTTACCGGTCCCGTCCTGATTAACCCTCCCAGGAATCCTAGGAGGTGGGTCTGAGCCGTGGCCATGCTGAGGCAGCCCTTAGATTCCCAGAATTCCCCTCCGTCTTGACCCCAGGGTGATTCCAAGCCTGGCAGCTCCTGGGGAGGAGCAGCATCTCCTCCATCCCTGCCTCTGGAGGTTTGCACAAGCTGTGCACTCCCCCTTGATCAGTCCACATCACACATGGTCCTCGAGTCTCACCCGCAGAGGTCTTCCCTGTGTCACTCCCTCATTCATGGCTTCATTCCTCAAATATTGATCGAATCAGTGCCTGCAATGTGCTATCTGCCCAAACAATGGGAGACAGTTGAGCATAATCAGACAAGTCCCAGCTGTCTTGGAGATTAGAGTAGGTGTCAGCAAACTATGACCCATGGACCAAATCCGGCCCTTGGCTTGTTTTTGTAAATAAAGTTTTATTGAAACATCCATGCTCATTTGTTTACCTATTGTCTGTGGCTGCTTTGCCTTACAACGGCAGAGTCATGTAGTCACAACAGAAATGGTACGGGCCTCAAAGCTGGAAATGTTTACTATCTGGCCCTTTGCAGAAAAAGTTTGCCAACACCCGACTTAGAGTCTGGCAGAGAGCACAAACATTAAAAGTCACTGGAATAAATAAATAATGGACAAATGGTGAGAAGTGCCAGGAGGGGCATAACAGGGGACAGGAATTGAGATTTAGGATTAGACTGGTCGCCATTTCTTCTCACCTCCCACCCCTGATACCCTGACCAGGTCAGCGAGGGCAGGACGTGGGCAGCACATACAGTATGCCAGCCTTTCTGAAGGTTGAGCCTTGGACTGGAGTGGCCTCTGGTGTCATACTTGTGCCAGGCGGGGGGAGGGTCCTCCTGAAATTTGTACTTTGGGCCACTGCCCTCATTCTCCATTGCCTGGCCTCACAGCCTTCACAGCCAGTCACAAGCGCTCCAAGGTCCTCCATCTCCTCGTCCCCCAGGAGGCAGGCAGAACAGGAAGTACTGTTCCTTTTACAAACGGAGCCACTGGGGCTCGTTGGATGAGTTGGCCAAGCCTTGCGGAGCTTCAGGCGAGATCTTGATGTGGTGGGAAAGCCCCGGACGGTATTTAGGACATTGAGGTTCTAAGCCCAGGACTCATTCGGGCAAGTCTGTTCTCCTCTGGACCTCAGTTTGTTCATCTGTAACCAAAAGGGTTGGGGAAACGGACCTGTAAGCTCTTTTCTGGATCTGCCAGCAGCACGCTGGGGCTCACCCTGTCCCTCTCTAGGCCTTCGTTTGCCTCTGTAAAGTGGGGAGAGAAATACTGGGCCCTCCCACACTCCTGGGGCTGGTCCCTGGCCAGGGAGATCGCAGATGGGAAAATGCTTTGAGCTCAGTAGAAGAAAAGAGCTCTATAAACCCAGGGGGTTATTAGGGTGATGGGGCTGGGGCAGGTGTTGATGGCTGGAGTATCACCCAGGGCGGTGTTTGGTCTGAGCAGCAGAGGGCACTGTGGGGAAGCTAAGGCCGGATCCTGAGCTGGAATCCCTGTTCCTCCTAGAACACGGACCCAGGCCCTGTGTGCAGAGCCCGCAGTGCTGGGTGTGGGGACACGGCTGTGAATGACTGTCCTCTAAGATGCTCCCAGTCTAGGGTGGGGTGGGGGTGGGGACACGGAGCAAACAGGCCTCAACACAGAGATGGGAGCTATGGTGGGGCCAGGCAGGGATGGTGACCCCCCTGCTGGGCGCTCATGGGAAATCAGGAGGGGACATGCAGCCTGAAGCCCAGGTCGGAGGTCTGGGCTGGACAGCCAGGGGAGTAACATGGAGAAGTGAAGCATGCTGGCTGCCTGGGTTCAAATCCTGGCTCTGCCACCTACAGGCAAGTTTCTTCACCTCTCTGGGCCTCAAGTTCCTCACCTATAAAATGGGACTAGTAATAGCACCCACCTCAATGAGCTGTCATGGGAACTGAGCTAATCTTAGGTAACACCTCTAGGACAGGGCCTGGCCCATGCAAGTTCCTTAAATGCTGCTGTTGTGACCTGAAGCCAACGGTTTAGATGCTGGAGGCTGAAGCCACAAGGGGTTTGTGGCCACTTCGGGGGAGAAGGCTGAGGACAGGGCTGAGGATGGGGCCGCCTGGAGAAGAAAGTGGAGGAGGAGAGAGAGAGGCACAGCCTGAGAGATTGGGGGGGAGCGCAAAACTGGGGAGGAGGGTGCAGTGAGGTGAGGGAGGGAGTTTGGAGGAGGAAAGAGCAACCAAAGACCCTGCTGAGTTACCGCCTCCCAGCCCCCTCCTCAGCTGTGTGCCCTGGGCACATCCTTGGTCCTCTCTGAGCCTCAGTCTCCTCGCCTATAATATGGGGAAACGGCTCCTGCCTCACCGGGCTTTATAGACTCCTTAAAAAGGCCTGGCTCTGGGAGGGGTGTAAATACCCCCCACCATCTTCTATTGTGATCCCCTGGCCCCATGAGGGACTGGGTCTGGCTCTGTCCCCACAGTCATCCAGGCCTCTTGTTTAGAAAACCAGCCAAAGAGGAAAACCCCAAAAGCAAACAGCCAGCTGGTCTCCCCTGCCCAGCCCTGCCCAGCCCTGCCCTGCCCACTCCCGCTTTCCCAGCCCCAGAAGCGGGTGGGGTGGGTGGGGGGAGAAAATGACACCCTGGGAAAGTGTTTTTCCCTGCGGAGGTGGCGGTGGGGTGCACAGCAACCGGGTCAGGGTGGAGCCGACAGAAGGGCCCCCAGGACTGACCTGAGGTGTGAGATGTTCCTGTTCCAGCAGGTGGGACAGTGGGCATCAGAATCCACTGGGAAGCTGGTTCCAGAGCCCTGCTGCCCCACACCAACCCTGCCACCCAGGTCCTGGTTCCCTAGTCTGGTGATGACCCCAAGGCCTGGGGGTTGATGGAGGAGGCCCAGCAAACAGGCTTTGAGACCTGCTGGGAAGGACAGAAGCCAGTTTGGGGAGGAGGCTGGTGGGGGAGGAAGTGGCTCCACGACAGGGCCTGTCTGAGGATGGGGGAGCCTTCCAGCAGTCCTGGAGGCCGGAGGTGGTAACCATGGAAATAGGGAAGTCAGAGGTGCGGGAGAGGAAGGGATGGGGGAAAGACACACAGAAGGACAGAAAGTAAATCCAATTAATGATAACAATTCCTAGGACTCTGCACTCGCTGGGTGAAGGTCCGTGTGCACGTCGTCCCCTTGGTCCTCACGACCAGCCTGGGAAGTGGGGATTATTTTGAGGACCGTGGTGCACATAAGGAAACTGAGGCTCAGAGATGCAAGTGCCTGGGTTCCATTTTCCATCTGCCTAAGAGAGCATGGGGGTGGGGGCAGCACTCTCAATGTCGGGAGGTAGACACGGGAGGGAGGAGGTAAGGATGGGTCACTGGGGCTTTGTCTAGGGCTGGCCCCTTTGGGGACTCTGAGCTTCAGGGTAGTCACAGTGACACTTCCAGGCCAGGCAGGGGGCAGGATGGAGGTCATGGCTGAGCAGGGGCAACATCCAGCCATCTGATCCTGGAGGGCTTGGGGAGGGGGTGGGCATCAGGGCCTTGGACCTGAACTGGAGGAGACAGGAGACGTGGCTTTGGGGATGGTAGTCACTTCCCCTCCCCTCCAGGGGAGCCACAGTGTCCTCCAGCTGGAAGCAGCCCACGCCCTGCTGTCTCCCTGGTTCTCATCCAGAAACCTCCGTGCTGCCCTGGGGAAGGCCTTCCCTTGGGGCCCTGCCTTTCAGGCGACACACCTGTGCAGACCCTGTCCCATGGAGGAGTCAGGCAGGGGGCTCTGGGGTACGTCCTGGGGAAGTGTCACTGGGGCCAGTGTAGCCACTTCCTGGTCCCCACCCCTGAGAGGATCTGGTTCAAGGTCAGGTTGGGCTCAGGCTTGGGTTGGAGAGATTGGTCCAAATCCACCCCCACCGGCTGGGGCCGCAGGCCTGGACCACCTTGGCCCAGGTGCCCTCTGGTATAATTGGACCTTCCAACACTTCCTCTCAGTTCTCCACTGCAGCCTGGGCTGGGTGCGTCCTGGGAGGAGGAGGGGAAGCCACGGGGCTGCAGGGTGAGTTTGGGGACAGGGAGCAGATCTCCGAGCAGGAGATGAGAAGAGGCTCTAGGATGTTGGACAAAAAAGGGAGATTCGGGGGACGGCCCAGTGGTGTAGTGGTTAAGTTCGGGCGCTTCGCATCGGCAGCCTGGGGTTCGCAGGTTCAGATCCTGGGCGCGGACCTATGCACAGCTCATCAGGCCATGCTGTTGTGGCGTCCCACATACAAAAACAATAGAGGAAGTGGACACGGATGTTAGCTCAGGGCTAATCTTCCTCACAAAAAAAAAAAAAAGGGAGATTTTTTTTTTTTTTTTTGTGGCCGAGTTAACCTTGCTCTCTCCCAGCCTTATGGGGTGGCTCTGAGGATTTGGTGATGCTGCACCTGGCGTGTACTTCGTGTTCAAGGAAAGTTTGCTGTTATCAGTATTGGAGAGTGGCCTCACGTGACCTTGTCTCACCCCCTCACTTCTCACAGGGGAAACCAAGGCTCAGAGAGGGCGTGGGCCCTGTCCCGGGTCACACAGTGCTCAGAGACGGCTGGGCTGGCGCCTCCCCAGGGTGGGTCCCTTGGGGCAGGCTCCATTGTGCTCTCCCCAGCAGGAAACCGCTGTGCTCAGCAGCCTGGGCAGAGGGAGAGGAGGAACGAGTTTGACTACGTGACCGGCAGGCCCTGGAGGCTGAGCCAGGCCCAGCGCCCGGAAAACAACCTGCTGGGGGCCCCCTGGGCAGGGCAATGGGGTGGGCACCAGGGTGGAGACCTCCCTGCCAGGAGAGGGAGAAGTGGGCTGAGCTGCGGCCTTACCCAGGGAAGGTGCTGGGAGGCGGCCTCAGGGCCCTGTGCCCCAAACCCGCCTGTATGGGGGCAGCTGGTGGGTTGGTTGCTCCCCTGACAGACGGCTGCTCAGGGGAGGAGCAGGCACGTGCGTGGATGGGTAGCAGGGCCAATGAGGACATGCGGCAGCTGGGGGCGATTTGCACAGGTTGCTCGCCGGCCCATCAGCTCTGGTTAGAGATTTGTGTTGGGGGAGGGCTCAGTCCTGCCCATAGGCAGCTTGGCCCCCAAGAGGCCCAGTGCCTGTGGGGGCAAGGCCCAAGGGAAAGGAGTTGGGCCTCTGCTGGGCTGCCCAGCCGTGGGACTTGGAGCAAGGTAGAGAGCCTCTATGGCCCTAGTTCCCCTCGGGGACCCATGAAACCACTGCGTCCCTCACCTCTAGACGAGACGCAGGGCTGGCTGGGGCCCGGGAAGCTAGCTGCGAGGAGAAGGCTGCGTAGTGCGTAGGCCCAGTTGATTCACGGCCTGGCCGGTCACCGCAGGGAGGGCACTGAATGCCAGACCCAGCGGCCAGGACTTATCAGGAGGCAAAGTGGAGCCACTGAAGGATTCAGCACAAGGGCGGGTGGTGGTCAGATGAGGCTGCTGGGAGGGGCTGAACTGGAGGCTGGGAGGCCACAGCTTGGGCAGCAGTGGGGGAGGGGGCTGGGAAAGCAAGGAGGGAAACAAGGTTTCCTGGAGGCCGAGCAGACGAAACTGAGAGTGCAGGCCTGGAGTCGGGCTGCCGGGTCTGCTCCTGGCTCCTCCCCGCGGCTGCACCGCTGGTGTGGTAACCCCCACATCTAGTTCTTTGAACATAAAACAAAAATGAGGTTAGGACTGGTTCAGAGCGGAGAATGCCCTGCCTCTCTCTCTGGACACCCCAGCGCCAAATGCCCTGGGCAGAGGACACCCAGAGCGGGGCGATGGGGCGCAAGGACGCAGGGAACATGCAAGGGACAGGGAGGCGGAGCTCTCGAGAGCCTGGACAGCAGAGGGGCTGGGGGGCGAGGAAGCAGGTGTCCCTTGGGGCAGGTCGAGGGGCCCAGGCCGGCCCCGTGAGCTGGGGAGGGTGGGCGTTGGGCAGAACCTCAGCTGGGGGCCTGGGCACGAAGCAGTGTCATCAGGGGAGCCAGCTGTGCAGCTGTGACCCATTGCTTAAGGAAATGAAACTCGGGAAGGTGACTGCAAGAGAACACCCCACCTGGATGACGAGAATGCAACGGGGCCAGCCACAACCCTGCACTTAGCCGCTGGTCTCTTCCACAAGCTGATGCACACCCAGGCCGCAGTCCTCGACTTTGCCCCACTCCTCTGCTCCCTGAGAGAGGGGGACAGGGGCCCCCACAGGACGGATATCTCCCAGCTGACCACGTGTCCCCTTGGACTCTCTCTAAGCCCGGTTTCCTCTTCTGTAAAATGGGGCCATAATGACGCTTGCCCAGAGGGCCAATGGGAGAAATGAACTAAACCATGTGCAAGGGGGCACAGCATACACAAAGCGCCCAGTACATCTGGCTGCTGGTGGGACATGGTGTGGTCTCACACGGGCCCTGGGAGGCAGATACTCTCTGCCCATCATACAGAAGAGGAAAACCAGGGCACAGAGTGGTTAAAGGGACTTGCCCGTGATCACGCTGCAATTCTAACTACACAGCTCCCAAGCTTGGGTTCTCGCCATGGTGACGGCTGGCAACGTGGAAGGGAATGGGTGTGGGGCAGTTTGGGTGCAGGATCCACAAGCCCTTCACTTGGGATAAAGGAGAGGGGCCCAGCCCCCCAGTGCCCTCTTTCCATCTCTCCTGGCCTGTCATCCCCTCCCCTGCCAAAGGCAGGCCTTAAGAGGGCTCAGGTCTGCTGCCCTGTGAGCATCCCTTTCTGACTGCATCCCTCCTTGGGAGACAATGACTCTCTTGGGTCTAACTTGAATCCTTCCCACTGTAGCCATGGCCCATTTGCCCCCAACCTGCCTTCTGGGCTGGCAAATGGCAGCCACTCTAATTGAGACACACTCCCGGCCCTCTGATGCAGAAAAGAGGTCACCAACGCCTTCTCCAGGGCATTATCCTTTCTGGCCCAGGGGTGCCCTGGAGCTCTACCAGCTTTCCCTATCAGAGGAACCGCAGTTCCTCAGACTCAGAGGAGTTGCCGTGTGCCCCAGAGGGAAATCAGGCAGAGAAGGAAATCAGGCTTCTAGTTCTAAGCAAGGGTCCAGAGTCATCTTCCCCCGGCTATCCCTTCTGGTGCCCAAATCCAGCGGGGTGAGAGCATAGAGTGCCAATTGGGGCCAGGCAGGAGCCAGCCAGCTTCCCCTGGCACACCTGGCCAGGTGATCAGGCAGCAAAGCCAAGAGCCAGCTCATGGCTTGGGTGTAAACAGCAGCCCAGTGGGAAGTTGGCAGCCGCCTCCTCTGCCCTTTCCCCAGCCCCCTCCCCGTGAGCCCCACCCGGGGGAAAGAGGGTGTCCCAACTTGTTGGAGGAGTTTCCATCCCACACCTGTGTCCATACTGGGTGGGTGTGGGGGGGACTGAAGAGGCCCACAGAGAATCTTTGTCCTCCAGACCCGCCCCCCTTCTCTCGGCTGGTGCTGGGAAGGTGCCAGTGTTCTTGGAATGCCGAGGCCCCCCATCTCATCCACTCTCCCAGATGCCTTTGCCACTCCCTCCCAGGGCCCACGCCAGCAGAGCAGAGCAAAGGCAGTCTGGGAGCTGGATTGTGCCCTAAGGGGGGCCCCCTTGGCTCCTGTTCCCACCAGCTGGGAGCTGTGTCCCTTGGAAGAAAGAGTGCAGCTCTAAGGTGTGCAGAAGGAGGAAGAAAACAAATCTCCACCGAGTCCTGTACTTTACAGACATTATCTGGGATATGGGTATTGCCACCCACTTTAAAGATGGGGAAACTAAGGCTAGACCAGCAGTTGCACTGGTGCACCGGAGGGCTTGGACTCTCTCTGCCTTGTCTGCCCCTGTCTCCCTGGTGCGCGGCAAATAGCAATAGCTCAAGGTGTACTTGTGGAGTGGATGAATGAGGCTCAGAGAGGGCAAGTGACTTGGCCGAGGTCACATAGCCAGAAAGTCGCTCAACTGAGAATTGACCCAGTTTGAATCCTAAAGCCAGGCTGTTTCTGAGACCCACCCATGGAGGTGGGGGCATCACACGTGCACACATGGATGTGCACGCACCCTGCTGTGAGAGTCCTGTCCACACACATATACATACCTACACACACAGCCCTCAGCAGAGAGCCCCCACCTGCCATGCCACTCAAGCCCAGTAATGGGCCCTCCCCCCACCACCTCTGGCAGCAAACTTCCCTCTGTGCTGGTCTCACACCCTCCTCTGTCACCACCCCTCCTCCACGCCTGGGGAAGGCAGGATGGTGCGTGCCCTCTTCCACCCCCACAGCCCTGGCACCCTGTCTGCCCCCCCAGGCCCCAGTCACCACACTGGCACCACTGCTCTGGAGAAGACTGGGGAACCACAACATCGGTGGGGGGAGGGCGCAATGTACAGACGGTCAGACTTGGGCCAAGGAGCGGGCAGCGTCCAGGCCACGGTGGTGGGTGGTGGAGCTGCTACCTGGACAGAGTCGGGGGCTTGGCCGCCTGCAGGGCAATTCCAAGGTTTGGGGCCACCTCCCTGCTGTGTCACATGGTCCAGCCCCAGGGAGCAGCCGAAAGTGCCGACCTGAAGGGCCAGAACCTCTTCCTGCTTTGTGCGGCCCCTGACCTGCTTGGGGATCGGCTGGAGTCTCAGGTCCAGGCGAGGGGGCAGGGGACTCTCTCCAGAGCAGGCTGAACCTGGAATGGGCCCCCCTGCTTCCCCACTAATAAAGGGTCCACAAGGCAGGGGTGGATCGGGGAGGCAGGGACCCTTGGGAAAGACAGATGGCATATGCCAAACTATGCTTGAGTCCTTCCACACAGTTGTGTGTGTGTTTTTTATTTATTTATTTTTTTGTGAGGAAGATTGGCCCTGAGCTAACATCTGTGCCCATTTGCCTCTATTTTGTATATGGGACGCCACCACAGCATGGCTTGATGAGGGGAGTAGGTCTGTGCCCGGGATAAGAACCTGCAAACTCCAGGCTGCTGAAGCGGAGCACATGAATTTAATCACTATGGCACCAGGCTGGCCTCTCTCCACACAGTTTTTCAATGAACCTCACAGCAACCCTGGGAGATAGGCACTAATTTATCTTAGGCCCCAATATCAGTCCCATTTTCTAGAGGGGTAAACCGAGTTCCAGAGAGTTAAGGCACTTGACCAAGGTCCCCAATCTCTGGCATACAAGAGGCATTTGCTAAGTATTTGTTGAGTGGATGAAGTTGCAAGGGGGGGAACGACTTGTTCAGGAGCATGAGAAGAGTCAGGATTTGAACCTAGGTCTGACTCCGAAGCCTCTTGGCTTCCCTGCCTCAACTTAGCTTCCTCTGCAGCCTTGGGACTGACAGACAAGCATGGCTGACGTTTACCCCTCACGGGCACCCTGTGTGATGTGGCCAGCTTTCCAGGGCTCCACGCTGTTTCCTTTCACACCGAGAAAGAGAAAAGCAGCCCTGACAGCAGGAGCTAGCCTGGCCCTCCCAGCGAGGCCAGGGTGTGCTCCTGTTGAGCATAAACAATTTCACAGATCACCAGCATCACACAAGGCCACTCAATGACTGTGATGGATTAAGACAAAAAACAAGACCGCTCCGTAATCACGTCTGAACACAGACAAAAAATGAACATGGTCCAAACCACAAAAATGACCGAATGTCCCTCTACCCTGGTGAATGAATGACGGCTGCTTCTTTGCCAATCACAACTTTAGCTTCAATTCATCCCTCTTCCCTTCTAGATTAAAATGATTAAGATACGCAATCACAGGATCACCCCTGCTTCGTGATGGCGTCCAACCCAGGGCAAAGCTCCTCTCCCTGGGGCTCCCCCAGGAGCACCCGACACCAGCCCGACTCCCTTCACCAGGCTGTCCTAACTCCCTCTCTCTGGGATGCCCCGCAGTTTTTCGAGGTGCACCTTCTCCCTTGTTGCAACGAGCTGTAAACCCGGCTTTGTTCGGGTGTGTTTCTGGTGGTCTTTGGCTGGAAGGCATCGACAAAGTCTGAGGACAACTGAACAAGTTGTGTTTCCTTCGGCCCATTTTGTCAATGCCCCGGAGTCATGGGCCAGGAAAGCCTCAGCCTCAGATGAAGCGTGGAATGTGGAAGAGGAACGTAATCTCCAGATGTTCCCAGCAGCCCGCATTTCAGGCTCTCCCACTGGAGAACCATTAACTCTTGCAGCACCTACCAGCCCCCCCACCACAGTCCAAATGTGAGCCTTGAAACCCCCGACCTCCGTGGCTGGGCATCTGTATGGGAGGCCCAGAGCAGGGAATGAGCACTGGACCAGGAGTCAGGAGACCTGGGTTCATGTCTTGCCTCTGCCTCTCATTGGCCTATGACCTGAGCCTCAGCTTATCCATCTGGACAATAGGCTGGGGTGGGGCTGAGTGGGATAAATGATCAAAGAACCCCTTCCCCAGTAAGCTCACTTACCCAGCTCCCTGCCAGAAACCCGTCAGTGGTCAGGACAGAAATTTTCTAGACTTCCCTCTCAATGCCTGGTTCCCTAAGTGTTAACAAACCTTCCCCTTCCAGGCTTGATGTTGGGGTGAACTGGGGAGCAGGTGAGGGGCCAGGGGTCCTACATGTCCCCAGTCACTAGAATCTTGGCTGGATAGAGACTGTTCCCAAGGGCTCAAGGCTCAGGGCTCAGGGGTTGGTGCCTCTGCACCCCGTCCCTCCCGGTTCCCTGGATCAGGGGCCACATCCAAGTCAAACAGGATGGTGAGGAGGAGCCGGAGGTGCCACAGGAAGGGCCTCAGGGCGCGTATGGAGGACACTCTGGCAGGGGCAGTCCAGGAAGACAGTCTCTGTAGCTTCATTCAGCTCTACATCCTGCTTCTCCTGTGACAAGGGGATGTGGCCTTCTCCATTCTGCCCCAGGCCGAGGAGAGGAAGGAGGCCCAAAGTGAGGGATTAAGACACAAGCCAAGGACAGTGACCTTTCTTGAAAGGAATCGCTCAGCGTGGAAGGTCAAGGGAGTTTGCTTTCTCTCGAGGGTGGGATCCTCCGCTCCTTGCAGTCTTTGGGAGGGGAAGAGGGATGAAGAGAATCCATAAAGCCAGACAGGGGTGCTGGACCCACCTGCCCGCTTCACCCCTTGGTCCCCTCTCCCTCACACTCTGTTCTGATTCACCACCTCCACTTGCGCCTTCACAGACGATCTTCACTCTGCCTGGAATGCCCCTCCCTCCCCCACCCCTGTTTACTGGGTAATTGCTACACATCCTTCAAGCTTCAGCTTAAATATTACTTCCTCTTGGAAGCCTCCCCTGGTTGGATCTCCTTGCAGTGTCCCAATGGCTCCCTCTGCTTCTCCCTCCCACCTTTGATCCTGCTGTCTATTACCTGCCTCGAGGGTAAGGGACAGCTTTTGTGTTGTCACAGCTGAATCTCTGGTGCCTGAAATGGGCCTGGCGTACGGTGGGTGCCACATAAATGTTTGATGGTGAGCAGATGCAGCGATGGAGGTGTGGACTCTAGAAACTAGGGCTGAGAGCAAGGGACCTTGAGTTGGGAGAGCTTCTGGTGGCAAAGCTCTGTGCAGGGCTTTGAGATTAGGAGTGCCTGAGATGAGTAGAGAGGGTGTAGATCTTGGCCTGGGCACAGCCTGGGCAGAGGTAAAGAATGCCAGTGGGAAATTATGGCTTGGCCAGGGCTTCCACCTCCAGGAATGGTGGGATAGGTAATTTGGACCAACCCTCCTGCTGAAGACAGTTAAAGTCCCTAGATCCAATTCAAAAAGATCATCCTCTTAAGACCAATAAACAGTTAACAAGGTAGTGAAGAATTCCCTAGCAAGAATCTAGGAGAAGGCAAGAATCCAGGGAGGAAAGCCCAGTGTGGAAGACCATGTTTGCCCCAAAGGCATTCGCCAATCTGGAGGAAACGGTTTTGAAGTTCAGCTGTGGTTTTAATGGCCTCATGGCGAGCAGGGGAGGAAGGAGGACAAAAGGTAAGCCCAGCCTTTCGTCCAAGATGGGGAGCCTGATACCCCACATCTTATTTAAGCTGAGACATCCTCAGAATAAGGGAGAACCAGAAGACAGCCAAGCCTTGAGCCCAGGTACCTGGGTGACTCAAGAAACTCAAGCCTTGAACTCGAATAACAGTGGCCTTGGATTAGTAGTGTCTCCAGGTGCTTAGCAGAAGCAAACAAAAAACTTCTCTGGAGGGACATGTCATCATCTTAGGCTTCATATTATTTTCACAAATAATTTTCAAATACAACAAGCAGAAGACAGTCCAAGACAACCAGGCACACAAGGAAACAAGACACCATGAGCAAGAATCAGCACAAACAAAAGGCAACAGAAATAATAAGTGTGTAACATGATGGAGGTGTTAGCTAAGGCTATGGTGGTAATCATATTGCAATATCTAAATGTAGCAAATCAATACATATAAGTGTATCAAATCAACACGTTGTACACCTTAAACTTACACAATGTTACATGTCAATTATATCTCAATTAAAAAAAAAAAAAGACAACAGAAATAGACCACAATGGCTTTAGGTATTGGAATTACCGAAAATTATGGTCTTAGAATCACAGGTTCAAAGATCTCCATGGGCAAAGCTCATCCTAAAATGCACATGGAAATGCAAGGGACCAGAATAGCCAAACGATCTTGGAAAAGAAGAGCAAATTTGGAGGACTCACACTTCCTGATTTCAAAATTTACTACTAAGCTACAGTAATCAAGACAGTGTGCTACTAGTATAAGGATAGACATATAGATCAATGGGGTAGAACTGAGAGTCCAGAAATAAACCCATACACGACGGTCAATTGATTTTTGACAAAGGTGCCAAGAAAATTCAATGTGGAAATAATCTTTTCAACATATAATGATGGGACAACTGAATTTTCATGTGCAAAAAAATAAAGCTGGACCTCTACTTCACACCATATGCACCACATAACTATTAACTCAAAATGGATCAAAGTCCTAAATGTAAGAGCTAAAATTATAAAACTGCTAGAAGAAAACAGGTGTAAATCTTCATGACCTTGGATTAAGCAAGGGTTTCTTAGATATGACATCTGAGCATAAGCAAAGAATAAATAGACAAATTGGACTTGATCAAGATTTAAAACTTTTGTGCTTCAAAGGACACTAAGTGAAAAGACAACCCACAGAATAGAAAAAATATTTGCAACTCGAATATCTGATAAGGGCCTAGTATCCAGAATATATAAAGAACTCTTACAGCTCAACAGCAAAACACCAAATAACCCAATCAAAAAATGAGCAAGGGATTTGAGTAGACATTTCTTCAAAGAGATATGAATAGCCAATAAGCACATGAAAAGATGCTCAAAATCATTAATCATTATGAAAATGTAAATCAGAACCACAATGAGATACTACTTCACAGCCACTAAGATGATTACAGTAACAAAGTCACACGTTAACAAGTGTTGGCAAGGATGTGGAGAGATTGGAGTCTTCATATGTTGCTATTGGGAACATAAATGATGTAGCTACTTTGGAGAACAGTTTGGCAGTTCTTCAAAAAGCTAAACATGCAGTTTCTATGTGATCCAGCAATTCCACTCCGAGGAAGACAGCAAGAGAATGAAAAACATATGCTGACACCACAACTTATACTTGAATGTTCGTCACAGCATTATTCATAATAGCCCAAAAGTGGAAACAACTCAAATGTCCATCCACAAAATATGGTACATCCATACAATGGAATATTATTCAGCCATAAAAAGAAAAGAAGTACTGATACATCACGAATAAACCTTGAAAACATTATGCTATGTGAAAGAAGCCAGACACAATACTGCATGTTCCGTTTATATGAAATGCCCAGAATCGGCAAAGCCATAGAGACAGGAATCAGATTAGTGGTTGCAGGGGTGAGGGAGTGGAGAGTGGGGAGTGACTAACAGGTAAAGGGTTCCATTTTGGGGTGATGAGAATGCTCTGGAATTAGACAGCTGATGGTCGCACAACCTTGAGAATACACTAAAAATGACTGAAGTGTATATTTTAAGAGGGTTAATTTTATGGTACGTAAATTATTTCTCAATTGAAAAAAAGATCCTCAGGGGTAATGTTAGCTAATAATAATGGCAAACATCTGTGGAGCTCTGTGTATCGGACTTGTTCTAAGCACTTTACGTGTATTAATTCACTTCTTCCTCCCAGCATTCCTGTAGGTAGGTACTATTATCATTCCATTTTACAAATGAAAACTGAGACAGAGAAAGGTCCCTTGCCTGAGGTCATCCAAGCCAGCTGGTCATTGTTCAGACAGGGAGCCCGAGGCCCAGAGAGGGGCGAGGTCTCGCTCAGGTTACACAGCCACTGAACAGCAAAGCCGGGACTAGAACCCAGGGCCCCTGTCTGGTTCTCATCAGGAGGCCTTCGGAGTCAGTTCTTATTTGGGTTGGGGGATGCTCTTAGGGGTCTGTGTGTCCCTGGAGGCCTCAGGAAAGTTTTCATGGGGAATAAAAAAAAAGAACAGCTTCCACGGATTCACACTTGCCACAAGCTGGGCACTGTGCTCGGTACCCGATGCCTCATCCCACTGAAGTCCCCAAACCCCTACTTACCTTCCCCCTTTCACTCTTGCAAAATTGGGGGCTCAGAGAGATGATGGACTTGCTCAAGATCACACAGCTAGTAAGTCATGAAGCAAAATATTAACTCAGCCGTACGGATGTAGCATCCATGCTCTAACCACGACACGATGAAACAATGAATGAATGAATGTGAACTAAGGAGCCCCTGGCAGATCTGAGGCCCAGAATGTCACTTGATTGGCTCCGCAGATGTTGGGAGAGGGGACAGGGCCAGGGAAGGAAGTTTTGGGGAGACTGGGACAGGACCGTGCTGCTGGTGGGTTAGTCGAGAGGTACCGATGCCTGGCAGAGAGGGCCCAGGGACACGGAAATAGGGACGGTTGGCGGGCTCTGGACCAGGAGGGCCTCCTTGCCGGGAATCTGGGCAGCAAACAGCTCTGGGCAGGCTTCCAAGCTCCTCTATTACCCCTAACAGACAAGGGCACCCCCAGCTTCCTGGTGAGAGCTTCCTCCTGTCCTTCTGCGACCGTCCCTCCTGGTTGCAGCTCTTCATTAGGGGCTGCCAGCTGGGGGAGGGAGGGGCCCTGTGCAGGGCTCAGCAGAGCCCTCAGACTCACCCCAGTGCTCAGCCCACCCTGCCCTGTGAGGGAGGCACGAGGAAGGGATGTGTCTCCTCTCAGCGCCCAGGAGGGCCTGGGAGCGTCAGCAGGGACTCAGAGCTGCGGTTGTGGCCCCAGCGCAGTGACTACGGTGGGGGATCCCTGTGCCCCTGCATCTGGGTCCCTGAGTCTCCTCACTGTGGGATCTGCCAACAAGGGCCTTATCCCCCTGCTGACTTGGAGAGAAGTAGCACCCTGCCCTCCTCCTGTCCAGAAGCCTCAGCAGCACCTCAGATCTAGGGCAGGGGGACGAGAGGGCCAGGGGACAGTGGGGGTGGTCTTTCTCAGGGAGAGAGAGATGGGGACCTGGGTTACGGGGACGCAACAGACCACTGAGTGGTCACACGTCCACTCAACTCACATTTGCAGAGAGCTGGAGTGTGGCACCATTAAGGGCACGAACTCTGAAGCCAGCCTGCCTGGGTTCAAATCCCAGCTCCTGCATTGATTATCTGTGCCACTTGGGGCAAGTCACTTGACATCCCTGAGCCTCAGTTTCCCCGTCTGTGAAATGGGCATAATGAAGGAACAGCCGCTGGCGGTTTGAAGCGAGCTCTCAATCTTAAGCCCCAGTACTCAGCGTCTGGTACCCCTAATGGCCGACTTCCCCAGCCTTCATAGAGCTCACAGCCAAGTGGAGGATAGACAAACTGTAAAGAGGATCTGAATAAGTAAACAAGATCGTCACGATTGGGGATAAGTACTGGGAGGGAAATAATCAGAGGTTTATGATAGGGAGTGGGGGGAGTGTGTCAGGGAAAACTGCTCTGCGGAGGGGTATTTGAGCAGATTCTGGAAGAATGAGAAGGCAGAAGCTGTGTGATGATCTGGGGAAAGTGTATTCTAGGCAGGGCTAACAGCAAGTACAAAGGCCCTGAGGCAGGAACTAACTTGGCATGCTCTGGGAACAGAGGGAGGTGAGTATGCTGAATGATTCTCTGTTGTAGAAACTGTCCTGTGCGTTATAGGATGGTTAGCAGCATCCCTGGCCTCTACCCATGAGATACCAGTAGCACACCCCTTCAACTGTAACAAACAAAAATGCTTCCCGATGTTGCCAGATGTCCTGGAGGGGGCAAAATCGCCACAGTTGAGGACTGCTGGGTTCGGGAGAGCATGGTGGGAGGTGAGGTGGGCAGGTTGCAGGGCCCATGGGACCCTGTAAGCCACTTAGGGCAATTGGATGATGAGAGGGTCAAAGAAGGGCTGGGATGCGGCTGGTGAGACGTGGACTTGGTCCCTGCTCTGTGTGTGGGCCGGACCAGCTCTGCACCAGCCTCCTCCACGACTGCAGCCTCCGTGCTGCTGCTCCATCTGAAGTCACCCTCCTGTCCTCCCCCGGCATCCCCTCCTTGCCCCTCTGCTCTCGTGGAACACCCCGGAACCACCTCCTGGGCTCTCCAGCCTCTGAGCCTTTGCTCTTTCTGGTGGACCCCGCCCCTTGGATGAACACGTAACAGGCCCTCAAAACACTGGCTTAGGGGTGATCTCAGACCCACCAACCAGGACAAAAAATAGACATAAGGGGTCCCCCCTCAGTCCCCGACTCAGGGGTGGCATGAGTGGGAAGGCCCTTAGACTGAAGCCCCCTCCCCCTCCAGGGGTGCCCATCTCTGCTCTCTGGCTCCCACTTTCTCAAACTCATCCTCTCTCTGGGCATCTCTCGGGCCTCTCCTTGCCTCTCCACCACCGCCCCACCGTCCTCCATCATCCTGTCTGTCTGTCCGCCTCCCCCCCGCCCCCGTCCCTCTGTGTCTTTGTCTCTGTCTTCTGCTGTCTCTCTCCTCTCTGCCTTGGTCTCTTTCCCTCCCTCAGTGACCCCCCTCGCCTCCTCCGCAGTCTGTCTCTCTTTCCCCCAGTGGCTCCCGTGGTTTGGAGAAGCTCAGCTCCCTTCTGCCCAGATGACCTCACTTCCCCACCACACGCACATGCACACACACACTCACTGTCACACACAAGTACACGCACATGCACACTGGGCGCTGGCTGGGTTTCACTCTGAACCTGAAAGGCTCCAGCCCCAGCCCTGATCTGCCTGGCCAGGTCCTGGGGAAGGGGAAGCCAGGCCATTGCAGAAGGCAGACTCTGCTGGGAATGTTCCCGGCCCACACCTGCCTGGTCTCTGCACAGCAGCCCTTCAAACCCTCCCATCAACCTCCCTCCATCTCCCCCTGGGGCTGAGGGGGCTGATTCGCCGGTCAGGGCCCCCATCCCCACCGCCCCAGGATGGACCGGCCACCTCCACTGTCCCCCACCCTCCCCTCTGCCTTCTGCAAAGGCTGCCAGCCCTGGCCTGGGAGCTGGAGACCTGGCTCCACCCACACCCTGGGTGACCTTGGGCTTGTGCCTCAGTTTCCTCCTCTTGACATCAGTCATGAAGCTCTGCCAGGAGGATCAAATGGGCTAATTGAGCCACGTGCCTGGCACGCAGGGGGTGCTTGGCAGTGACAGGCATGAGGGGTCTGCGGACGGCCGCCCGTCTGCCCGGCCTCAGGCCCCCCCCAGTCTGGGCCTTGGGCCCCTCTGTAGTTAGCCCCCCACTGACGGCCTGTCTCCAGGAGAACTTCCCGGTAGACTTGGGGGTCAGAGGGAAGGGGGAGCCGGCCTCTTGCCTTCTAATTTAGATTCCTGGGTTTATGGCAGGAAGCACAGCGAGGCTGACGCTGTAATTAAGGCGATTCCTGAGGCTGCGAGAGGAGGCAGGGAGAGGAGCCCACTGCAGGGCTGGCCCCTTGCTTCTCTCTACCCCTCTGCCAGAAGTCCCAACCTCAGACCTTCAGCAGGCTCCTCTGCCTCATAGGCCCCGCTCCTGCACTCCATTTTGCAGCCCAGGAAACCAGAGACGGGCGACTGCATACCAGGGGTCACACAGCACATAGGGACACACGACTAAGCCACCCTTGGGGGCCCCCCTCTGCCAGCTGTGGTCCAGCTTGAGGGTGGAGGGAGAGGCCAGACACGTGGCTTCTTTGTTCTGTCCACCCCTGGACCCCAGGCTCCATCTTTCCTGAGTCCCCTCCCCCGACATTCCTGAGGTGTCTGGGCAGAGTCTGGCCAGGGCTGTGGCAGGAGGGCAGATCCCCGCTCAGGGGTCAAGAGCAGGGCACCAGCCCGGCCTGGGCACCCACCTCCCTGTGGGGCCTGCCCCAGCTGAGACTTGGGGCTGTGCTGGGGTCTGTGGTGGCCAGGGAGAGCACCCGGGGGCTCAGCATCTCTAACCGTTCCTCCCATCGGTGGGGCCCGGCACTCTCCTCCTCGCTGGGTAACCTTGGGCCTCTCCTCTCTGAACCTCAGTATTCTCATCTGTACAAAGGGTGCAACCATCCCAGGAAGGCCAGTTCTCCTCCCTGGCCCCAGCTAGGTTCAGGATGAGACCCCGCCCGCCAGAGCACGTGTGTGGCCTTCACCAGTGCCCACCCTCCCTCTAGTCCTAGCCCTACCAGGCTCTGTGGGGGCAGACCTCAGCCCATTCTGGGCCTCTGCATCCTCCTTTGTAAAAATGAGGGCCTCAAACAAAGTCAGGGTCTCAGACTCTGGGATTTCACTGCTAATACCAATTCAAAAAAGGGGGCAGGCGTGGGTGGGGCTGTGACTTTTTGCTTTGCCAAGTTAGGATATGTTTAAAAACATCATCAAGCACAAAGACACAGGAAGAGCCAAGGTGATGGCACTCACACTCTGTGGAACTTTCTCCATTCCCAGCCGGCTGTGGACATCTTTGCCCCAGACCACCTCAGATTCTGAACTGGGCTCGGGCCTCTGACCCGAGGGTTGGGCTGTTTGGGGGATGTGGGTGTGTGTACGTGTGTGTACATGTGTGTGCGTGTGTGTGCATGTGTGAAGGCGGGCAGGGAGAGCTGCTGAGGGCAGGGGTGGCACTCCCACCCCATAAAGGGCCAGGGCTGCCTCCCAGGCTCAGAGCAGAGCCAGTGCCCAGCCTGGGCCCCACGGAGTGAACACGGGGGTCTGGGTCTGAGTAACAGATATGGATCGGGGCAGGGGTCGGAGGGGGTGTCAGGCATTCCTGAAGCCAGGGAGAAAGGGGACTTTGTTGCCTGAAACTGAGCTACCCCCTGCCTCCTTGCATGCCCGGGCACTCTGCCAAGGATGGAGAAACCCACTCGGGTGGTGGCGGGTGTGCCGAGACCTCTCCTGAAGCCGCTGCGTCCCCCTCCAGGTGTCTCCAGTCGGCTGTGCCCACCTCCCAGCCTAGGGCCCGGACAGGTCTTTCAGAGGGAGCCGTGCCAGCCAGGGAGGGCCTTGGCTGAGGGCTGGAGCCCAAGGAGAGCTGGAGGTTGGGGTGGTGGTGCCAGGATCAGGAGATACCCTGCACACGCCTCCCGCTGGGGTGGTGAGGGGTGTGCTAATGGACAGGGAGCAGGGTTTGGACACTCACGCCATCTGGTCCAGCCCTCACGATAACCCACTTTACGGATGAGTAAATGGAGGCTCAGCCAGGGGAAGGCACGCAAGTTAGTGCAGAGGAGGAACTGCAAACCAGGCCCTCTGACCCCAGGACTAGAGCCTCGGGGACACCCGGGAGAAGGGGCTGCCTGGCCATCCCCAAGCTAGGCCTCCCTCTCTGAGCGCCTGTCCAGAGTGGCCAGGCCTGGGGTTGGTGCCGGCCGCCACTTTCCAGGGTTTCCAGGATCAGATGACCCACAGCATAGATGAGCATGGCGATCAGTAGGTATTTAAGTGCTCATCCATGCTGCTGGGTGACAAGTCCTGTCCCTCCCTAGGCCCCCGTCTGTGCCCCGAGGCTGCTTCCCCCAGGTCTGTCTTTCAGGGACTTTTGCCTCCTCTGGCTCCAGCTGACTCTGCCTCCCTCTCCCAGCCCAGGGCCCCTTGGGGCCCCTGGGGCCTCCCTTCCTCATCTACAGGCTGAATGTCCTGTCGGGGATCCAGGAGGAGGTTCTGCCTGCAGCCTCCTTGTCACAGGCTCTGGCCCTAGATCTGAGGGTGACATGGGGCGGGAAGCGCGGGGCCTGGAGTCCCTTTATCTCTGTTGTCCCACTTGCTGGAAGCCCAGCGAGGAGGGCTGGGGTATGGGGACTGTGACTGGTGGTGGCAGCAGGGCCTCCATCTTGATCTGGAGGCCCAGCTGGGGGAGGTGGCAGGCTCTGGAATGCAAAACCTCTTGCTGTCCCCTCCCGCTGCAGCCTGTGACTCACTTCAGACAAGGTTAAAACACAAAGCACCCTCCTTTGTCCCCAGCATGCTTAATAGGATTGGGCGGGGGTGGGGAGCAGGGCTCTGGTGGGGGCACCTCCCCCTCCGCGGCCACAATGGGGCCCTCTGACATCACGCTACCCCCTGCTGTGATGTCAGAGGCCACCACAATGGCCCTTCCCAGACAGATGGCTGGGGATGGGGAGTGGGGGCGGGGCCAAGACACCTGCATCCCAGGGGCTCAGTCCTGTGCTGAAGATCAGGTCCTGCAGGGCCAGGCGAGCAGTGGCTCTGATCCCACAAATGGCAGACAAATAAATCGACTTTTCTCTTTTTATGAGTCAATACTTAAATAACTATTTTTACAAGTGGACAGTACAATCTTGAAAAAAAAAAGAAAGCTGAGATTTTTCTCGCCCATGCCCCCCTTCCCCCAGTTAAGAACCATTGAGCTGCTCCCTGGTGCCCACTCTTGGGATAAAAATAAAATCCTTAGCAGGGAAATGAGGGCCTCTCGGTTCAGACCCCTGCCCACCCCTGCAGCCTCACCCTCCCTGCTGCCCGGGCCCTGCCCTCAAAGCTGCAGGAACACTGCCTTCCTTCAGCTTCCAAGCTGAACCCCCCTCATTCTTTCCCTACCACCTCATCCTTCAAGTCAGCTCAGACACCACCTCCTCCAGGAAGCCTTCCCTGGCCTGCCCCAGACTCAGCAAGTTGTTCCTTCTCTGGGTCCCATAGCCCCAGTGCTTGTCAGAGCACAGCATTTATCTTTTGAATATTCTCAATGTTTCCATGGGTATCTTTCCCCTGGCAGACTGGGGGGTCTGAGAGGGTACCACCTGGGCTCTCCCACTCCCTACCCTTTCCCTGGCACCGAGCACCATTCATTGATTCCTTCATCAAATATGTGTGGGCATCCCCGGGTGTCAGGTCTGGGGGTTCAGGAGCCGTGAAACAGGACTGTTCTTGCCCTCATGTAACTGGCTGCCGGGCAGGAGGTGGGGGTCTGTGATAGATAATTATCACATCATGTGAGCCTGTAGCTGGAAAGAGTCAAAAGTGCATGAAGGAAATATGGTGGGGGTCAGGGCGCCTTTAAGGTGGGTTATGGGGGGACCCTCTCTGAGGCTGTGTTGCATGAGCTGAAAGGTAAGAGGAAGCTGGTGGGTGGTGCCAACAGTGTGGGGAAGAGCTCCAGGCAGTGGGTGGCACATAGTAGGCCCTCAAGAATGCCTAGGCTCATTCACTCCGAAACCCATCAGTGTAGAGGAGAGCTCTGGGGCAAGGTGCTGGGTTTGAATCCCAACTCAGCCACTTGTTAGCTGTGGGGCTTTGAGCAAGCCCTTCGCTCTTCTGTGCCTCGTGGAAAGGTGACCCAATAAATTATCATCCACAAACGGACAGAGAGTGAAAGGGGGCGCTATTACGAATTACACGGGAAAATAGACCTAAATTGGGTCCTGGGCAAATGGGGTATACAGTCCCCCCATCCGTGGGGTAGATACTGATAGTTCCAGTTCATGGAGTTCTTGAAGAAAGTAACAGGAAGAAAGGCGCTGGGCTGCTCGGAGGAGCAAGTCAGAGACAGACGGCCACACCTCTGAGCATCGTTCCAGCCTCGCTGTGATCCGTGTGCTGAAATGGGGGCACGGGAGAGGGGGGCTGGCTTTTCCCAAATCAGTTGATAGCAGGGATGGGTCTGGAGGTCTCTTGGAGGATGGAGAGTTTGCGTTGGGTCTGGAAGGGTAAGTACAATTTCCACAGGCAGAAATGAGGGAGGAGGATGTGTGTGGGGGTGGGGGAGGGCTCAGATGGAAAATTGAGGGCAGGTTTGGGGAGTCTGGATGGAGTAAGAGGGCAATGGAAGGGGTGTGGGGTTTGGGAGAAGTGGGCATGATGGATGTGTCCTGGGGACTTTGGGGTGGGAGTGTCTGTGCCCAAACACTGGGATTGGTCTCGCTGGCCCCCGAGGCCTGGTCTTTGGAGGAAGGACCCCTCTGCCCAGCAGGAGACCTGGTCACGCAGCTGCCTGGCTCTGCCAGACCAGTGTGGAAACTGAATCCATCCAGCCGGGCTGCCGAGGCCGCTGGGGAATGTGATGAGGCTGCTGAAATGGGGCCCAGGCTCAGGGAGAGAGAGGGGGCCCCCATCCCTGGCAGGGAGGGATGAGGCCACAGCTTCCCAGAAAGCTGGTTCTGGTTCTGCCGACAGAGACTGGCTGACAAGGTTTGGATTGGAAAGCCAGACCCCAAGGGGCTGGAGTGGGGCCTGCTGCCTGGGGCCGCCTGGGGAGAGGGCGTCAGGAGTGGGGAGCGTGCAAGTCAGTGGTGGGGGGCCGGAGCCCCTCATCCCAGCTGGGACGGACCTCCTTGGGCCTTCCACATTACAAGTAGACAAACAGAGACCCGGAGACGCCCGGGACACGCCCAGGGTCCCACAGCCAAGTCAACAGGAGGTGGCCAGTAGACCCCCTGTCTTCCTCTTCCAGTCCAAGGGTCTTCCTGCTGCCCTGCTTATTAAGAACCTCCAAGACCCCCAAATGTCACTCAGCAGCAGGCAGTGGGACGAGATGGCCTTTGTCTCATACTGTGCTCTGTCATCCCCTAGCTGTGGGATCTTGGTCTGACACCATAAGCCCTCTGAGCCTCAGTGTCCCCGTCTGTGAAATGAGGACAAATCTGTGCCTTGCAGGGTCATTGTGACCTTTCAATAAGACAATGTGGGTCTCGGGCTTGGCACGCTGACTGACACATAGTAGGTGTTCGTAAATGCTTGATCTCTTTTCCTTTACTGCCTGTGTGGTCCTGGCTACCCGGCGGGAGCTGGGGCTGTCTGCACAGCATGTACCCCCCGCAACCCACAACTCAGGGATTGAATAATTTGGCTCCAAATGGCTCCACTGGGCCCTCAGGTCCCAAAAGCCTGGCCCCGCTCCTCTTATTCATTTATTAAGCAAATATTTATTGAGGGCCTCCTGGGTACCAGACCCTGTTCTGGGGAAAGGGCAATCGAGGCCTAAAGCAGAGCATTGGGACGACACAGAGGACAGAAATGCGCACTCAAGCACCCCACACACGTACGCGTTCAATCTCTGTTCTAGCAGCATCTGTCATGTGCCAGGCCCTATCCTAGGTCCTGGGCCACAGCCAGAGGTAGGGGGTGGGGATGGGGAGGAGAGGCTGAGAGCTTGCCCATTCCTCCAGGATTTGCTAATTAATTAGGAAACCCAAGGTCGGTGCCTGGCGATACTGTTTTAACTTGCCACCTGGACTGGGAACAGCGGAGGGAGAGGGTGACTCCCACCCAGCACCCTTGTAATTGCTGCCTTCGCCTCCTTCAGGGCTCTGTTGGAGCATCAAAGGGCTGCCAAGGCCCCTGCAGCTCAGAGCCCAGGAAGCACAGCGGGCTGCAGGCCCACTTCCCAGCTGAGACCCCTGAGGTCAGAGATAAAGGTTCTGCTCGGAGTGGAAATGAGAACGGGGCTGGCGTCACGGGGCTGCTCTCGGCGTGACAGCCAGGGGCTAGCGTGGCGCTAGAGCTGGAGTACGGCTTGTCCCGGTCACAGGGTGGAGACTCAGGCCCCACCCACAGAGATCTGGAGCACAGAGGGCGCGGACAGGCTCTTCCGGGGACACTTCTCTCCCCCTCCACTTGACCCTGGCCTCAGCTTGGATGGCTCTTCCTCCTCCAGGAAGCCTGCCTGAACCTTCCAGACTGGTCAGGTGGCCCCCTCTGGCTTCTATAATACCCAGCCCCTCCCTCTCTTAGCCTGGGTCCTGCTGTTTTGCCACCACCACCCCCACTTGACCGAGAGCTCCATGAGGGCAGAGAGGGGCCTTATCCATCTCGTGGCCCCACTGCCCAGCCTGGCCCGGAGCAGGAGACGTTCACTGAGGGAAGGAGTAAAGGAACCAACCCATCTCCATCCTCTCCTCTGCCGGCCCCAACTGGGTGCCTGAGGTGTGGGGCCCTGTGGCATTTGGGGACCTCGGGCAGGTGTTATGGCCTCAGTTTCCCCAGAGTCAGTGCTTCTCAGACCATATCTAGGGAGGTGCCCATCATGGCAGAGGGGAGAATGTCCTGTCTTGGCAGTTGAGGGCAGCAAATGGAAAACCATTTTATCAGGGGCTCTGTGGCACCGAGGCTGCCTGGGCTTGACTCCTGCCCCTGCCGTGCGTGAGCTGGGCGGCTCTGGCTGGTTACTTAACCTCCCTGTGCCTCAGTGCTCAAATCTGTAAAATGGGATACCAACGGTACTCACCTCGAAGGGTTGTTGGAAGAATTAAATAAATCAACATGGGCAAAGCACCTAGAGCAGTGGATGGCACCCCACAGATCCTATGGAAGTGTTGGCTGATACTTGATCTTAAATTCAAGCAACATATTCCTGCTGCTCTAGGTGGGTTTGTTGGTTGGTTCACTGAAGATGTTAACTTGGTTACGGTAGTGTTCGCTAGGTTTCTCCACTGTGAAATTTCTTTTTCTTTTCTTCCTCTTCTTTTTTTTTTTCTTTAACTCTTTCTACACTTCCTTTCTTTGGAAAGGTACCACGAGGTCCAGTCCACACTCAAAGTGGTGGGGAATTAAGCTCCACCTCCTGGAGAGGAAGCCTGCAGGAATCCGTTGGAATTCTTCTGTAAGGAAGATTTGTCTAGTCTCCCCCATTTATTTATTTCTTCAATCATTATTTATATCAGCATGGACTCAAGGATATTTATTTTATACTTTGGGTTATAATCTAATTCTGTGTTATTTGATCTGTTGCTCGACCGGGTCTAGGTTTGGCCACTGGGAACTTTTTCATGTTGGCTCCTGTGTCTGACATCCTCCCATCTGTTTATCTTTGGATCGTTTCCCTACTCTCTAGCACTACAAGATGCTCCAGACTCATCTTGCATTTTCCTGGCCCTACCCCTGGAATCTGTCATTTCTCTGAGGTGTCATGGTTCCTTTTGTTAGAGAGTGGTGTTTAGGAACCAAGATCTGGGGGCCAGATGTGCTTATTGCTACCGGGGTGTCACTGCTTCTAGGCCTTCTAGGAGCAGAGCTGGGTTTTGCTTTAATTAAAAAAAAATTAAGGGGCCGGCCCCGTGGCCTGGTGGTTAAGTTCGGCACGCTCCGCTTTGGTGGCCCAGGATCGGTTTCCGGGCATGGACCTACACCATTCATTGGCGGCCATGCTGTGGTGGCGATCCACAAACAAAATAGAGGAAGACTGGCACAGATGTTAGCTCAGGGCAAATCTTCCTTAAGCAAAAAAAAAAAAAATTGTTTCCCCTCTTGCCAATCATGGGGTCTGTTGGAGGCTCCAGACAGCTGCCAACTGGCTTTTAGCACAGACCCGTCTGCAGCCCACAGGCCTGTGCAATCTCAGGTGCCCTTAGAGGGCCTTATGCCCATCAGGGCTCCAAGGAAGAGAGAGAGCGTGAGGTCACCTGCCCCCAGGCTGAGCCACTTCCTATGTCCACTCCTGCTCACCACCAGGGCCATCGGGTAGCCACGTTGCTTTGGGAACAGGCCCCAGGCCTGGCCTCAGGTGCCCTCACAGCCCAGATTGCTGCCAGATTGCAGGCTTGCTCCCTGCTGGATCAACAGCTCTGTCAGTGGTTGTGGCAGTAGTTATAGGCCAGTCACAAAGCCATGGTGGCCACCCAGGGCAGGCCAGGCCAGGGTCATGTCCCAGCAGGCGTGACTCAGCCACCATGCCCCGCATGCCCAGGGGCCCAGTGCTAACGGGAGGGAGGCCTGGCGAGCCGATCCCAGCCCCGCCCCACACGGCACCTTGTGCTGATGCTCAGTGGGCCGGGACCCAGAGCTGGCTCCCCATGGAGGTGGCTCTCCGGGAATGGCAGGGAGTGAGGGCAGAGGTTTGAGGTCAGGCCAGCCTTGAGACCCAAGGCAAGCTGAACGCCCTCCCCGCTTTGCTGGAACGTCTCATCTGTCTCCCCACAGCTCCAGGCTGGGAGTGAGGCTGCCCAAGTTCCAGGCCTGCCTCTACCAGTGACTTCTGTTTTGGGCACAGTAGCCATGTCTCACCTTGCTTAAAATCTTCAGTGGTTCCCCACTGCCCTCAACTTAAAATCCCCACCTCTGGACCTGCTTTACTAGGCCTGGAGACCTCTTCAGCACCCCACGTCACGCCTTAATAACACAGAATTGCTTGTGGTTCCCCCTTGCACAACCACACAGTTTCACGCCTCCATAGTTTATTCTGCCTGCATCGCCCTCTCCCACTGCTTCACTGGTTAATTCCTACTTGTCCCTGAGGTCTCAGCTCTGGGGTCACCTCCTCCAGGAAGACTTCCTCCTGTGCCCCAGATCATCTCTGCTCACCTGCTTGTGTCCCTGGTTGCCTGTGTATGACACCTTCCTAAGGCCCACTGTGAATGACCTCTGGCATGCAGGGCAGCAACCTGGTATGGCGGAGAAGGCTCGAGGTTGAAACTGGGACTCTGGTTTCCCTCAAGGCTTCGGCTCCTTCTTGCTGTGTGACTTAGGGCAAGTCACTGCACATCTCTGAGCCTCCGTCTTTTCATCTATCAGAAAAGCATCTAATTGGGATTCCTGCTTTCCATTCTGGCCTCTGCCTCTAACATGCTGTGTGGCCTTGGGCAAGCCCTGTCACTGGGCCCAGCCTCAGTTTTCCTCTCCTGTAAAATGGGGCCGCCCACAAAACTCAGAGTGCTGAGGCTCCAACAAGCCAAAACTTGTGAATACCTTTTGTAAACCTCAGAGCCCTATACAGATTCCAGAAGAATCTATTTCAACAGCTCCGTGGAGATGTGTGGGCGCGAGGCCCATGGCTGCTCTCACCATTCTCCTGCCTCTCAGCCCTTCAGAAGCCTGGAGATCAAAGGTGACAGAGGCCTGTTGGCATGGAGGCCGGGCTCGGCGGGGCCTGCTCCCTGGCCCCCTGCCCACCTCCCACCCACCCCTACTCCCAGGGTTCCACATGTGGACCGTGCACAAGAAGCTGTTTAAACACTCGGGGTGAGGGTGAGCCCTTCACCCCCACTTCTGACACAGAAGGCCTCTCTGACCCCACTGCTCCTTTGAAGACTCAAAACCAGGATCAGTTTGAACCATCTGCAACTTTATTCCAGAGCAGAAATAAGTCATTTCCTAACAATAAATATAAAAAAAATAAAATAAATTAAGGTTCAAAAATATACCCCAGAAAACAAAATCGTTAACACTGACAGAGTTATGAATATTGTCTAAAGGGGCAGGAGACCCGATGGACTGGCCCCCTGCCTGGGAATGTCTGACACAGCCCGTCGTCTGCTCCCAGCCCTGGCCAGGCCCCCTGCCACCCACACATTCTCTCCACAAAGTACAAAATACATATTGAAAAAAACCTCAACACAACCAAGCGTCCTGCGAGGGCCCCAGGGGAAGCGAGAGTTTTTGGCCTGGTGGGGCTGAAGGCACTGGAAGGATTGGGGAACCACCGAGGGTCTCGCCCAGCTGAGTCTGCTGTCTGTCTTCTTCTCGTTAGTCGGTGGGGCTTGAGGTACCCTGTTCCTGTGGCGACAGGCTGACCCCCCACATCCCGAGACAGTGAAGGGGAGACCAGTCTAGAAATGTCCCATGTGTGCGTCCTTAGGCTTTTGGGGGGCTCCTGCCCCAGGGGATGCTGGGAACATGGCGGTGCCTGCTAAGTGCTTAGTTGTCTGTCTTTCATAGGCGAAGAGGCCCCCCGGCCCGGGGTCCCTGAGTATCTCCTCAGTTCAGGCCAAGGTGTCGTCCCAGACCCCCCAGCAGAGGCCTCAGGGTGGCCTCAGTAACGAACAACCAGAAATAAATAAGGTCCCTGGTGGCCCAGTGCGAAGCTGGCAGGAAGGCCACTGCTGTTTCAAGTATTCTTGGCCAAGGGGGGCTCAAGGCCTGTTGGAGTTCAGATGGGGATCCCCACTGTGTTCACCTGGTCCTTGAGTCCAAGCAGGCTGTAGGCGATGCGTTTCTGGTGGCCGGGCAGCCGCACCCCAATCCTCTTGATGTCGCTGTGGGCAGGAGGGGGAGAGGGAGAGTTAGGGGCTGACTCGGGAGAGGTGGGCAGCTGTGAGGGGGAGGGGGAGGCGGGGAGAAGAGGGAGTGCGGGGGCCTTGGGCACCTGGGGGCGAGAGAGCTCGGGTTAGGCAGAGGCCTGAGAGGAGGACGCACATCCCGAAAGCTTGCCAACATTGACAAAGTCAGGAAAATGACAGAAGCGCCGCCTCTGGGAGAGGCTTTTTTTTTTTTACATCAAATCTGCATGATTATCTGTGAAGTAGGTGCTCTTTTCATCCCCATTTGCAGAGAAAACCGAGGCTCAGAGAGGTGGAGTGACTTGCCCAAAGTCACACTGCTAGGAGGTAGAAGAGCTGGGAATCACACCAGCTGTGGACAAATGCCTCCCCTCCCCCACCCCAGGTCTGTCCCCAGTGTCCCCAGCTAAGGCCTCCTCCCCAGGCAGCACTGATGCCATCCCCAGGCGCACAGGGACCGGGGACCCTCTAGGGGTGTTGCTCAAAGCTTTCCGCCCAAGGTCTCTTCACAGCCATTGCCTTATTTCACCCCCACTCCCTCCAAGTTCCCACTGCTGATAACTGAGGAAGGACTTGGGACACAGTTGCTAAGGGACCGTTAAGGGTTAAAGTTCTGCTGGTTTCTAGTGGGAGAGGCTTGTGGGTCACCAGATCCAGTGACTAGGTCACCCTGAGGCAGGTGCTTTCCCTTTAGGAACCTCAATTTCCTCACCTGTAAAATGGGATGATGATGCCTAACCGGAGGGTGGGAGACCCTGGAAACTGGTGGCAGAGGAGGAAGGCTACATCAGTGCCAGATGGAAAGACGTGCCCAGGAGCCCACCGCCCCTCCCTTCATGCCCCTCCATCCCCTCGTAAAACCACTTCCACTCCCAGGAGCCCTCGAGCGTGACGTTTATTGCTCACTCGGGGAGTTTTTCTCCTCCACCGTCCTCACCCACCAGCCCAAACCCATGAAAACACCCAGGTTTTTATGGCCCGTCTCCTGGCTGTAAACAGAGCTAATTATATGGTGTAAGCTCCTATTTGCAATTCTGGAGACATGACTTTCCCACAGGCTCTGGGAGCCCTTGGAGAAGGGCTGAGCAGGGAAGGGCAGGCCCAGGTGCATGGGGAGCGTGGCTTGGGGACCTCCAGGAGAGGGCTGGCTGCTCCCACTGCAGCAAGAAAGCCAGAAGTCGGACACCTGGGAGAACTTCCTAACCTATCACTGCAGTGCCGTTTCGAACCTATACAGTTGAAAAAGAAGCGCTGTTTTCCCCACACCTGTAGGTCTCAAAGCATGGCTCCCAGATAAGCAGTGGGACCACCGGGGAAGGAGGCACCTGCTGAGAAGGCCCAACTGCAGACTCACTGACCTTGACATTCTGGAGGCGGGGCGGGGAGTGTGCATTTTATTAGGTCCCGAAGGCCCTGATGTATGGTTTAAGAACCAGTGGGTTATGGAAGCTATAGGAGGGCAATGGCTGAGACCTAGTCCCCTGGGCTCATCCTCTCACCCTCGCCCCCTCCGGGGGTCCAGGATAGGCCTGGTACACAGCAGGTCCTCAAGGAGTGTCTGGCTGAATGAATGAATGGATGAACGCTTTAGTGGAGAGGGAGCCATTGTCCCGGTCATCTTCGGCCCCTATCCCAGACGGGTGTAGCTAATCTGACAGGGTGGGAGCTGAGGCTGCTTCTGAGGCCCGGAGGAGGCAAAAACCCTGGGCTGGAGGCAGGAGGCTCAATTCCAGTCCTGGACGCCATCAAAGCCTTGGGTGGGTCCTGTCCTGTCTTCGGGCCTCAGTTTCTTTATACGTAAAATTGGGGGCTCTGATTAGATACTCCTGAGCCACCTGCCCCAGCCCCATTCTCTTCCAACACAAAGCCCTCGACATCTTCCATGCCTCATTTCCTAACCACAAACAGACACACAGGATGAGGGTCACAGACGGGCCAATGCCTGTGGCCTATGGCAGACCATCCCAAGCTTGTTCCTGCCCCAGCCTCAGTTTCCCCCTGAGTAACCCAGGGCAGTCACTCCCATCAACTCCCATCACGGGGGTGGGGAAACACATGACTGAGGCCGCCTTCTTCCTGAGCACTCACAATGCCAGCCCTGGCCCTGGGAAATTCAAAGGCCACAGCTCCCTGCTGAGCACCTACTGTGCGCTGGCCCTGGGCACCAAAAGAGTGGAGCGAGAGAGAGCTCCCGGAGCGCCACGTGTCCGATCATTCATTCTCTCAGCACACGTTCCAGCAGCGCGCCATCAGCCTGCGCCCCACCCCTCCCGCCACAGGACACTGTATGCAGTAGCCTCGGACACTGGGCAGGGCCTGCGATGGGCTGGGCATTTTTCTGGGGTGCAACCTTTCACTAGCTCCTCAAACAACATTTTAGAACCACAAGTCTAGCTAGAAACTCAAGTGACTCCAAAATAGCATCCTAAATGCTCAAGGTGAGAAAAGGCGGCCGCTGCGGGACCACAGGGGAGCAAGCAGCCAGCCCCTTGGGAGGGGGTCAAGGAAGCAGGGAGGCGGAGGAGGCGGGTAGGACATCGAAGCCTAAATCCTGACCCCATCGGGAAAGGGCTGATGCTGAGACCAGCTCAGAGCTTCCCCCAGGATCCACGGCATATGCAGACAGAGCCTTCAGGGTGAAAAAGTGCTTTGAGATCCCATTTCTTTCATTGCTTTAGAACAAGGAGGCAGTGGTGATGTGAGTCACGCAGGCCCCAGGTCTGAGGGTCAACGGGCTGGTGGAGGGAGGAGGGAGCGTGGAATGACTTCCTGCCTTTATCTAGGCCTTTTCAAAACACAACACACATGCACACACACACAGCCTCCATCAATCCAAGACAGCCTTGTCCCTGCTCGTGGGAAAGGAATTGGCAGAGGAGCACCCCGGGCTATTTCGGGAAACTTCTAAGAACATGTGTTTCCTATAAGCATTTCTTTCCCTCAGCGCTGCCCCCCCAGAAGAGAAGCTGTGCTGACCTGGGTGGGAGCCCTGGAGGGGCAAAGTGGGCTGTTCCAGGTCCCCAGGAAAAGGAGGGGCCCAGGAACCCCGGCATGGGCCCAGAGGCTGCGGGCAGAAAGCAAGGGAGTGGAGGCAAAGAGGAGAGTGACAGGGATGAAGCCCCTCCTGTGCACCAGGCGTGTCATCTGCACCGCACCACGCGATCCCCTCGATGGGGAAACGGAGACCAAGGTTCACAGATGGAACCTCATTTGACCAAGGTCACCAGCTATGAAGTGGAAATGTGCGACTTGAACCCAGGTGTGACTGCAGAGCCCAGGGACCCTGCAGCTGGCTGACAACAAGATATCCCGGGACCTGCCCCTCTCTTCACATCTCCACGCCTCCCTCTGGTCAGGTCTGTCCCCGCCTGACTCCCATCCCCCGCTGTCCCCTGGGATGAGAGGCCTGGACCAAGAGGTCAGAAGCCCAGCTGAGTGATTTTCAGAGGCCCTGGAGAATGTTCACGCACAGGCTCAAGTCCCAGAACCGTGACCCAGAACTGTGGGAGACCCGGGTCATCCCATCCATGTGGTTCCCAAAACCTCCCAGCCCCAGGGGCCCATTCCCGCCATGACCTTGGACCCTGTACAAACTGGGCTATTGGGACCATATAACACTATTTTTAGAGGCACGAAAGGCTAAGAAGATAACGTCTCCCCCTCTTGGGGTGGGAGGAGGTGTCTGTGCCAAGACTCTGCCGAGAAAGTCCCCAAACGCTGGAGCAGGGAGGAGAGAAGAGCCCCCATCGGGCAGCCTGAACAACGGCCATCCCCAGTGCCGGGGCAAGGGGTAACTGGCACTTCTCGTCAGGCTGGACTGCAGGGCTGAGAGTCAACCACGTGGGGAGAGGTGCCCGGGACGGGTTGGCACGGGACCCTCTCTGCTGGGTATCAGCCAGGAAGCCCAAGGGCTCTGCCCATTTCTTCTCGGCATCCTGGAAAGGATGCTACCCCTAACGGGCTGTGTGACCTCAGGCAAGCTATGGAAGCTCTCAGCCTCAGTTTCCCCACTTGTTAAAAGGGGAAGTAGAATAGCATCTATTCAGAAGGCAAACAGGGAATGCAATCAGGCGATGGCTATGAAGGGGAGCCTTTCTTCCCCCAGAGTCCCGGCTATGAACTGTGTGAGCTGAAGTAGGCCACGTAAGCTCTCTGAGCCTCAGTTTCTCCACTAATGACCTCTGTGGTCCCTGAGCTCTGGACCCTGACCAACCAGGGCTGGAATCCTACTCTGCCCCTAGTGGCCGTGGGACCCTGGGCAAGTCACTGCTCTGGTCTGCACCGTTTCTCACCCGTCTGGTGGGAATACCAACAGGACCCCCTGCTGAGGGGTCATGAGGACTGACTCCAAGTGCTCAAGCACAGAGCCGCCACAGTCAGCCCTCCATAAATGTTCCTGTTATCATCACGATTACCGTTATCTTCCCGCTCTCGAGAAAAGATGCAGGGAGAGGAGGGAGCCAAGTGGAACTGCTGGCTGCCTGCCTGGTGCTGCCCTTCCTGCGAAGCCTCTCTCCCCAGAAGAGAAGCAGAGAGCGAGAGAAAGCAGGGGCGTGTTGGGCGGGTTGGTGGTGGAGCCAGAGGCAGCCCCGGGAGGTGGCAAGCGGGCGGGTGGGCGGCCCGACTCACTCGTTGGTCATCTGCACCACCTTCTCGATGGCGGTGTAGCCGGCCGCCAGGAAGTGCTCTGTGTACTGCTGCATCTTGATGGACTCAAGCCACTCGGACACCGTGTGGAAGGGCACCCCCTCTGAGCCGCTGGTGCTGGGCAGCCGGATGGACACCCTGCAACAGGAGGCACCCGCCCGCGGGTGAGAGGCTGCTGCACCCGGCCTGCCCAGGGCCCCGAGCCTGCCGCTCCCTAACCGAGGCAATTCACTCAGCTGCCCCGTGCCTCAGTTTCCTCAGCCGGGCAAGAGGCAAACAGAGTCAGGGAGGGCTCAGAGAGACAGCCTGGCATTTCGGGAGCACTCAGTGTTTATAGCTACTAACACCTCCTCTACTCCTACTGACAACACCACCCCAAATAACCCCCAAATGACGAAATGTTAGGAGAGAGATTCAGGTTCCTAGAGGCACAGTCCCAGCCTGGCCACTTGCCAGAACATATGATGCTTAATTGCCCTATGTCTCAGTTTCCTCATCTACAAAAGGGGGCTAATTATAGGAGCCATCTCGTAGGTTCTTTATTTTTTTATTATTTTTGTGTGTGTGAGGAGGACTAGCCCTGAGTTAACATCTGATGCCAATCCTCCCCTTTTTTTCTTGAGGAAGATTGGTCCTGGGCTAACATCTGTGCCCATCTTCCTCTACTTTATATGGGACGCTGCCACAGCATGGCTTGACAAGTGGTGTGTCAGTGCGCGCCCAGGATCTGAACCTGTGAACCCCGGGCCGTCGAAGCAGAGTGCACGCACTTAACTGCTGCACCACCAGGCCGGCCCTCGTAGGTTCTTTAAATGAGTGAAAACATGTTACGTGCTGAGCACAGGGCCGGCACATTTACCAGATATGTCGACTGCTTCTGTGGGCATTACCTGCGCCCGTCCCTATTAACCCCCGCATAACTTCCAAGCCCCCCGCCCACTACTCTGGCTGGCCACTACTCTGACGTGGCTCAGGAGTAAACTGGGGGCTCCCCGGGCAGAGGGCACGGAACTCACCGGGGGTCAAAGTCAGCCAGGGTCTTGAGGGAGTCGGGGGCTCGGATGAGCTTGTCGAGGATGCTGACGATGTCGGCGAACTTGGGGCGGCGGGTGCGCTCCTGCTGCCAGCACTGCATCATGAGCTGGTAGATGGCGGAGGGGCAGTCCATGGGCGTGGGGAGCCGGAAGCCGTCGTTGATGGCCTTCATCACCTGGCGGGGGGCAGGATGTCAGGGTGCCTTCACAGCCCCTAGACCCACGCAGGCGCCCCGGGGAGCGCCCGTACATGGAGGCAGGCAGAGGAGGGAAGGGGAACCCCAGAAACAGAGGGGATGGCCTCCTTTCTTGAGCCCGACACACGACATTCAGAGCCGTACAAAGGGCAAGTGCTAAGGGGCTGTCTCCAGAGTCCCATGGAGGAAGGGACTCCTGACCCTGCACCCTCACAGGGCACCCCAGGAGCAGCCATGCTGTGTGCCCTGCAGCCAGCATCCCTCCAGTCTCTGGACGCCTATACAAGTTGCTCCCTTCTGCTAGAGTGCTCTTCCCCTCTGTGTCTCCACCTGGCCTCAGCAGAGACGTCATCTCCTCTAAGAAGCCTTCCAGGCCTCCAGACTGTGTGAGGCACCAGACACATGGGCGCACACACATGCACACACACAACTGCATGCACATATGAATATATATACACATGCACACACATATAAATGCACATGCACGCATGCACACATACACGCACGCCCCCTCCACTAACTGTTTCCTTGTCCTTCCACTGACTGTAAGCAGGGAATGCGTCTGGAACCCAGCACAAGGCCTGTCACCTAGTAGGCCCTCAATAAACATTAACCAAACGAACCAGTGAATGGCTGTACCAGATGGAGATTAGCCCCCAAAACTCCTCTCAGCCCAGCCCCTGGGGTTCAGGACTAAGTAAAGGCTTTAAGCTCAGGTCCAGGGCAGGCCTGGGCAGGGTGATTGGGCCTACCTCGTGGTTTGACAGCTCCCAGTAGGGCCGCTCGCCGTACGTCATCACCTCCCACATGACAATGCCATAGCTCCACACGTCACTGGCCGAGGTGAACTTGCGGTAGGAAATGGCCTCCGGGGCCGTCCAGCGGATCGGGATCTTGCCACCCTGCAGGGGACCCAGGCCCGGTCACTACTGTCCCCTCTGACCAGCCCTGGGACTATCACAGCCAGGGCCAGCTACTGCAGTCCAGACCCCTCCTCCGTGCCCCCTAGAGGTGTTCTTGCCCCAGGGGTGCAGGTGAGAGGACCTCAGAGCCGGGCGAAGCCTGCTTCACCCTCAAGGCCTCCATCCCCGGGGGTGACAGCAGCCCTAGCACTTACACTGGTGGTGTAGGTGGCCTCGGGGTCGTCCTCCAGCACACGGGACAGGCCGAAGTCAGACACCTTGCAGACCAGGTTGCTGTTGACGAGGATGTTGCGGGCGGCCAGGTCGCGGTGGACGTAGTTCATGTTGGCCAGGTACTTCATGCCGGCCGCGATGCCCCGCAGCATGCCCACCAGCTGCAGCACGCTGAACTCGCCATCCTTCTCCTGCCGGAGCACAGGCCCTCAGCCGCCCGCTGGCCCCAAGCCCACCAGAGCACCCCTGAGCATGCTGGCCACGGATCCCCTGCCCACCCCAGCCCACACCCTTACCCGAAGGAACTTGTCCAGGGCCCCGTTCTCCATGTATTCAGTGATGATCATCATGGGCTTATCTGCAGGGGGTGGGCACAGGTGTAAGGAGATGGCCATAGTTGTAAGGAGGTGGCACAGGTGTGGGGGGGAAGTGGGCACAGCTGTGGGTGTGGGCAGTGGGCACAGCTATGGACAGAGCTGCTGTTCAGTGACCCTAGTGGGCAGCCCCTCCCCACCCCGGGTGTGGGTCAGGCCCCTGAGGGTCTCCCACCCCCACATCTAGCGCCGAGCCTCACATTTGGAGACAACGCCCTCGAGGCGGATGATGTTGTGGTGGCTGAACTGGCCCATGATGCTCGCCTCGCTGAGGAAGTCCACCCGCTGCTTCTCCGTGTAGCCGGCTTTCAGCGTCTTGATGGCCACAGGTACCTCCTTCTTCCCCGACACCTTCAGGGTCCCCCTGTACACCTCCCCAAACTCTCCTGCAGGCAAGTGAGGCGGGAGAAGCACCTCGGTCAGCCGGGCACCGGGCGCTCCCACCCCGTACCAGGCCCCTCGGCAGGCGCGCCAACCTTACCTGCTCCGATCACCTTCTGCCGCGTGACACAGGATGGATGGATCTCGGTGGTGAACTTGAGCACAGCCTGGTTGGGGTCCTCGTATGTGTGGGGATCCACGTATGTCTTCAGGGGCTTCAGTTGTTCTGGAAGGGGGAAGGAGGGGCAAGGTCATAGACAGCTCAGTGAGGGGTCCCTGTGAGGGCCTGCCCTAGAGGTGAAGGAGGCAACACGACTGGGGACCTCAAGAGACGTGCACCAGGCTACAGGGCATGGAGCTTCTGGCCCAGCCCCTATGACCCACCCAAGGAAGCCCTGGGCCTACCCCAGAGCCCCAGGAATGCCTGGCTGCCCCCATCTCCGCCACAGAGCTAGGGAGGCCCGTGGGGAGGGCAGGGCCGGGCTGGGCGTGGGGGGCGCTGCCTCTCACCTGACTTGGAGAAGTAAACATCCTCCGAGGACTGGCGGGTTCGCAGGCTCTTCCTCCTAAGAGAACCCCAGGGGAACCAAACACACAGGGAGGTCAGGGATCGGCTCTGGCCAAGGACCCTCCTGACCCTACTCTGGTCCTGAGTGGGGGCTTGGTGTGCTCAGCACTCCGGCATGGGGCAGAGGGCTCGGGGAAGGCCAGAGAGGAAATGAGCAGGCAGGGCTCACTCAGGATCTACGCCCCGTAATGGCCCCATAACGGCCATAATGAGGGCTTTCCTCCTCAGCGCTCCCCAGCGCTTCCTGCCCACGTGTGCAGAGGAAGTGTGGACATACCAATTAATAATGGCCACCATGTCCCGAGCCCCCACGGTGTGCCAGGCGCTGTGCTGGGCACTTCACAGCTCGTTGCATCTTCACACCCCCGGAGGCAGGAATTAGATTACTATCAGCCCATTTTCCAGACAGCAAACTGAGGTTCCCACCCCTCCGTGTCCCACCTAAGCCCTGGGGGAGCCCGGGCGTGGGCTCCAACGAACCTGCGGTGGATGAAGATGCCGATTCCTGCCAGCACCAGAAGCAAGAGAACGCTGACGGCTACTCCACCAATCATTGCCATGTTGCCAGATCCTTCCGTGGCTGTCAGGGTAGACCAGCTGATGACAAGGGAGCCCCCCATGCTCCAAACCATGGCAACACCCCTGTTGCACCCAAAGCC
The DNA here is from genome assembly GCF_057802395.1 of Ceratotherium simum simum. Lineage (NCBI taxonomy): Eukaryota > Metazoa > Chordata > Mammalia > Perissodactyla > Rhinocerotidae > Ceratotherium > Ceratotherium simum. The sequence goes on along the minus strand of NC_141921.1, from coordinate 38,766,262 downwards.
CACTTTAGGGACCCCAGACAGTGCTGGGTGCTTTTACTTGTGACGGTTCATGAGGATATTTATTCCCATTGCACAGATGGTAAAGGAGAGGCCTTCCCTAGGGAATACAGTAGTATTCCCAGGTGTGTGGGACTCTTGCCACGATGCCCAATTTGAACTGGGTCTGCCCATGTCCTTCCTTCTTACAACACTGCCCTGAATGCATGTCCCTGGTCCCCTTCCCCCAGCCCTCAATTCTGTACCCTCCCCAGGCTTGGGGCCCACCCACACAGGGCTGTCCTAGGCCCTGGCTGACCAGGAGGGGGGCGTTTCTGAGTTTTTTGATCCATTTCCTCCTCCCAGGATGTCCCAACTGCTCCATTTCTGGGCCCTGGCCTGGCCCACGCCATGGTCCCCAACTCACACAGCGTCTGGAACTCGTGCACCTTGCTGCCAGCACCCTGGCCCTCCTGCGTCAGTGCCTGCACCTGGACCAGGTAGGTGGTGTCCGGAGCCAGGTCGTCCAGGGTCACGGAGAAGCCCTCGGTGCGGCGCACGTTGTAGCTGTTGGAGTCCCCCTGTAGGTAGCCAGCAGGTAGAGGGGGGCAATGAGGGCAGGGCAGGGGCATCAGCTCAGCCTGCCAGAGACCACCCCCAGCTCAGCAAGGTGGCTCACCTACGTTAGCAGACTCAGTGCTCTTCTCACAGAAGAGGAAACTGAGGCTCAGAGAAGTGAAGTGACAGCTCAAGGTCCCAGCCAGCAAATACATGAGCCAGGACTCAAACCCAGGTCTGTCTGATCCCCAAGACCGCACTCTTTCCCTCACCCCCAACTATTGCTTCTGGAGATTCCACAACACTGTGTCTTCTCTCCCACAAATCTCTGCTGTGCTGGCCCGGGAGAGGTGACTCTCAGGAAGTCCCCAGACCTCAGTTTCCCCATCTGCAGAATGGAGCTGCTTCAGATAGCTATGTTGTGTGGTGAGCATCTATGTGACCGGCCGGTCCTCTGCTCACAGCCCAGTGGGGGCCAGTCCCTGACTCTTTGTGAGTTACCTTCTTGCGATAGGTGACCTCGTATTTCCACACGCGGCTCTGCTGCGGCGGGGGTATGCTCCAGGAGACACTCAGCGAGGTGGTGCTGCGGCCCTCCAGCTGCACCTTGGGGGGCTCTGGGGGGGACAGCCAGTGGGGGAGGGGTGTGAGGAGCCACCGGGGGGCAGGGGGCGAGTGCACCCAGACCTGGTCCCATCCACAGCCCAGGCTCTTGAGACCCCACCCTGGGGGGTCTTCACTTCCCGCTGCAGAGCACAGAGCCCCAGCCCCGGCCCCACCACGGGCTGGCACATCAGAGGGGCCCTGTGAGTATTTAGGAGTGCCTAAATAACAAAAAAAACACAGCCGACTCTTGCTATATCCTTTCTATGGACCAGGCCCTGTTCTGAGAGCCTTATATATAAGAATTTATGAAATCCTCTCAATAGCCCTATTACCCCCATTTTACAGGAGAGGAAACTGAGGCTTAGAGAGCTTAAGTAACTTGCCCACAGTCGCAGAGCTCGCAAGTGACTCCAGCCAGAGACTGTACTTTCAACCACTTGCTACTCCCTCTCTCTGAACACAGCCGAGCCCTGGCGGCCATCCTCCTGAAGACCCCCGGGCAGCCCCCAGGGCAGAGCCGCCCCCCGGGCCCTCACCTGTCTGGTTGATGCTGACGCTGGCAGTGCGGAAGCTGCGGCTGGTGACCAGGCCAGAGACGCCGTTGCGGGCCTCCACGACGAAGGTGTAGTTCATGTGGGGCTCCAGGTCACTGACGGTCACACTGGTGCGGGTCAGCGCGTGCGGCGGCTCCGAGTACTGCACGCTGGCCTCGCAGGGCCCACACTCGCCCGACTCGGGCCAGCACTGCTCGCAGGTGACACTGTAGACGACATCCTCGCGGCCCCCATTGTCCTGGGGGGGCGTCCAGCGCAGCTCCACTTTGGCGCCCATGCCCACGGCCGTGAGGTAGTGCGGAGCGGAGGGCGGGCCTGCGCAGGGGCAGAGGCCAGAGCTGGGACACGTCCACCCCCACGCCACGCCCACCTGTCACCCCTCCCGGACCCACACGAGACTCACGGGTGCAGGGCATCGACAGCGAGTCCTGTGGGGCCCGGAAGTAGCCTTCCTCACACTCGCAGAAGGTGGCCCCCTCGGGGGACGGCAGGGTGTGTGCGGGGCACTCCAAACAGGGGCTCTCAGACGCCTCGGTCTTGAAGAATCCAGGCGAGCAGGCTGGCGGGCAGAGGGACAGACATCAGTTGGAGCAGTTCCTGTCCCAAGCGACTTTTCCACTCCCTGGCCGTGGGATGCCAAGCAAGTCGCTCAACCTCATTAGCAAATCATCTTGTGATGAGAAAATGCGCAGCAAGCACTAGTTCCCGCGGGGCACCCAGGAAGTGCCTTGCCCACGTGCTCCAAACCTTTGCATCACTCCCCGCTGGCCTCACAAGAAGCACCACGCCCCCGAGCCTGGCATTCAATGCCCACATCTCACTTTTCAGCTTCCTAAGAATCCTCTCTCACACCTGGCTCAGCGCTGGACAGAGCACGCTGCCCACCTCTCTTATCCTCTTTAATTCGTGCAGACCAGCCTGAAGGTTCCCACCTGGACTTTGCATTGCCCAGGGCAGTAACTGTGTCTTCTTCACCGTTTGTGTTTGTTGACTGACTATCACCACCACCTCCAATGATCAGGCAAGCGCACCAGCTCAGGATGCCACCCCTCTGGGTGCTCCTCCCACCCCAGCACCCAACCACCTTCCCATTCCGGGGCTGGTCGACAGGAAGCAGGAAAGGCAGACTTCCAGTATTTTCTCTGGATCTGCTTCCAGGACTGAGTCATTTCCGCCACTCGCAAGGGCAGCCAGGAAGCAGCTCTTCCTCCCCCAGTGGCAGGTCCTGTCCTGGCCAGGCCAGCTAGGGGCTCAGCACCTGATTCCAGAGCGCTTCTTCCTCCCACCGCCCTATCCTGCTCCTGCCCCAAGCCCCTTCCTGGTCCCACAGGCAGGAAGCTGCCCAGACACAGGCCCCACTCTGCAGGGCCGTCCAGGGCTTGGGCAGCTGCTGAAGTGGCCAGAGTGGGGTGGGTCATCCTAAGGACCTCATCCACAACCCTACAGTTACTGCCCCCCCTTCAGCTTATTTTGCAGAGAGGGTCCTGAGATACCTCCAACCTCAGTGCCACGTTCACCACTCACTCGCTGATCCTCTACTCCGTGCCCGGCCCTGTGCGAGGCACGGGCCCTGAGATGAGACTGAGCCCCTGAACTCGGAGCAGGAGCACATGACAATGTCTACCACAAAGGAGTAGGGGGCAAAGGGCTGAGGGGGTGGAGATAACCTCAGCCAGAGGTCTCAGGAGTCATGGAGGGGATATTTCAGCTGGGGCTTAGAGGCTGAGTAGGAGTTCAGCAGGGCAGAAATATTGGGAAAAGGAGTTGGAGTGAGGAAGAGCACGACTCACACAGAAAATATGAGCAGCTTTGTGGGCGCAAACCGGGGGAGCAGCAGGCAATAAGGCAGAGAGGTCTCCAGGGACCAGATTGAGAAAGACCTTTAATGCCAGGCCCAGGAGCCAGGACTGTATCCTGGGGGCAATGAGAGCCACTGAAGGTTTGATGTGGACAATAACGGCACAGTCAGATCTACGCTGTCAGGAAATATTCTTGGACAAAGTCTCTGTCCTGGTCCAGTCCCCTGTATGAGCAGAGGTGGGGAGGGGGACTGAGGGTCAGGATCAAAGGGCACCCAGTTCCTTGAGGACTTGGAAAGACTTCCTGTTAATGACTCTGCTTGCAGAAAGGGGGTCTGGGGGCTACCCCAGCAACCTGTCCCTGCCACGCCTGTCCAGCCACGTCAAAACCTCAGCACAGGGCCGGCCCCATGGCTTAGCGGTTAAGTGCGCACGCTCCGCTGCTGGCGGCCCGGGTTCGGATCCCGGGCGCGCACCGACGCACCGCTTCTCCAGCCATGCTGAGGCCGCGTCCCACATACAGCAACTAGAAGGATGTGCAACTGTGACATACAACTATCTACTGGGGCTTTGGGGGAAAAAATAAATAAATAAATAAAATTATTAAAAAAAAAAAAAAAACCTCAGCACAGGCCCTGAAAGAGCTCGGGCACGCGCCACAGGGAAGGGGGCTTGTCCAGGACGGAGAGGGCCTGGCACCCGACTTCCGCTCTGCGCAGAGCCTGGAGCCCCAATTGCGACGACCACCGATTAAGTTGCTACTGTGTGCAGCTTGCGCGCCAAGCACCTGACATTCATGTAGTGCTCACAACAGGCCTGTGACACTGGGCACTGTTGTTTGTCATTCATTCCACTCTGGAGGTGAGGAAACTGAGGCTCAGAGAGGCGAAACAGCTCATCCAAGGTCAACAGGCTCCCAAGACACGAAACGGAAACCAAAACCGCAGAGGCCTGACCGAACCCCTCTCTCCTTTCCCATGAACATCTCGGTTTGGAGCAAAGAGAAATCAAAGTTCTGAAACAGGCCCAAAGAGAGAGGAGCTGAGTCCCAACCCGCTTCAACAGCCAGAAAATCCCAAGACTAACTTCAGAGCAGCTGGGGGTGTGGGGGGGGCACCTCCTAGCACAGGTCTTCTGAAACTGGGCACATTTATGTCCTGTGGGAAGAAAAGAGTGGAAGCAAACCCGGGGGGGTTTGGCTGGGGTAGTGGCCTCCTTCAAGGCCCAAAGGTCTTTCAAGTCTCCTACTGTATTTAAGAAATCCATGTGTACTCTGCATTCCTCCTCATAACATATCTATTACAATACTAAAATAGCTCTCTCCTCCCCCAAATCTTCAAGTGAAAATGAGACTCCAGAAAGCTGGGCCATGTTTATCCTGGGATTTCAACTCCCCCAAAGGCCCTGACTTATCCGCCAAGGAGCCTACACCCTGGGTAAGCGCTGGCTGCCAATGGTCTAGGCGCAGCGGAGTCGGGGTGCTCAGGGGCCCCCAGAACCACCATCGCACCTTCCCAGCCCAGGTTCCCAGGCTGCGGAGGGGACCACAAGCTTGGGCTTGGTTCTGGCGAAGGCTTGAGTTCCCTGCAAATCCCCGCAATGCCCCCACTCCCCGCCACGTGGTTGCTCCCCAGCCCCCCAGCCCTATGCCCAGAGGAAGACGCGGGGGATGAGTCGGGTTCCATTCTTCGGCCCCGGAGCTTGGGGGTGGCCCGCCGGCTGCCAGCAGGAAAGAGGGAATTTGGAGAGATTTCCGCTGCGGATGTGCCAGATAATACAGTGAAGAGGCAGCATCAACAGGGCGTGTGCTTGCCTGATGAGAATGCGCTGCCCCCTCCTCCAACCACAGAACTATGAGGGGCTGTCCCCAGGGCCCCACCACAGTATGCCAGTGCTCAGGGGCCCCAGAGTTCATGTGCAGGACACCAGCAGGCCCCTGTGTCTTCCTGACTTTGCCTGGTTGGATTTCCTGGCATTCTGGGCAGGCAAGTGGGGACGGGGGTCCCACACACTCGAACATATCCACGTCCACAAAATACCCACTGTCCCTTAGCCAACCAGCAAACTCCTATGCATCCTTCAATACCCAACTTGAGCTCTTCTACACAGCCCTTCCAGACTGCCCTATTTCTGGCCCCCCTTGTGCCCCATTAGGGCATCTATTACTCAATCTTATGTTTACCAAATAGAAACTGAGCACTTCCTACGTGTCTGGCACAATGCTGGGTGCTGGGATATGATGGTGAGGTAGATAAACACCATTTTGCTCCAGGGGAATTCACAGGCTGGCTTTCATGCTCCATTTGAAATTATTTCTGTACATCTTAGGATCCTCCATGAGACTGGCAGCTCCTGGAGAGCAGGAATGTCAGATTTATCTGTGTCCCAGGGCCCAGCACACAGTCTGGCATGTAGTTGGTGCTCAGATAATGTTTGTTGACTAAACGGATGGATGAAGGAATGAATGAATGAATGAATGAATGAATAAGTGAATGGCAAAAGGCACATTAAACACATACTCTAAGGCCACAGAAGTGAGCAATGTCTCAGTGCTCAGGGAGACCCTGTGGGGACGGTGCAGCAGGACACCCATGCCCGGCACAGAGCCTGGCTTTGGCACACCTGTGAAGGGCTTCTCTGGTCCCAGTCGCCTGGCAGGTCCGGGCCACTCAGAGCAGGGGAACTGGAGCATGGTGGCTGCACCCAGGGCTGCACCCCGGTTTTTCCAGTTCCCGATGCCCGCCCCTCAGGTGGCAGTGTGGGGTGACTCAGGGACATCTGCCCACTGGGGTGATGCAAATCTAGCCCCTGGCAGAGCCCCTCCCCCCAGGCCCAACCACCTCCCATGCTGGTGGTGGCAAGGTCAGAGGGTCAAGAGGTCGCAGTGGCAATTCACCTGGGGCCAGTCACCTCCCCAACCTGTGCCCAGCTGGTGACAGCGCACGCCACCTCAGCCCAAGGATGCAGAGCGTGGACTTTGTCTCGTGCCCTGACAGACAGCAAACGGCAACTCATAAGTTATTGACCCTGCGAATGAGGGGAACTGAGAATGCCAGACCCTGGTGGCTTCTCGCTCCGAAGCAGGCCCTGGGGTCCCCCAAAAAGTGGGTCGTTCCCATGGCCTGATTGCCGCCAGCGCCTTGCCCCTTTCACATACACCCTGGGGAAATTATCTTCGGGCACATTCCTCCACCAAGCCAGATAAGCACGGCTCCCCCGCCCCAGCCTCCGCCTCCTGCTGTCTCCCTACCACCAGCCTTTTATCTTGTTTGCTTTCCGCACCTCCTTCCTTCCGTTCTGGGGACCCACTTACCTCCGGAGGGAGGGAGGGAGGGGCCTCCTACCAGAGCTGCCAGCACCTGAATTTGTCCCCAGTGTGAGCTGAGGGCGGGGCGGGCAGGGCATAGAGGTGGGGGCTGCCGCCCACGGCCCCCCCGTCCTGGAGGCCAGAGGACTCTCCACAGACGTAAGGCCCGGGGGCACTGCCCAGGGCGAGGACAAGCCCAAGAGTCAACACGTCACAGAGCCCCTAGCTCGAGGATCGGCCCCTGCCACGGCCCAGGGCCATGCTGCCTAAGGACCACCTTCCTCAGAGCCATCCCTGCCCAGGGGATGTCTCCCCTTCAGCTGTGGACCCCGGGCTAGGCCGGGGACACTCAGGGTGCCAGCGCTAGGACCCTGCTCCTTGCCACACGTGGCGAGGTCACCTGGTCAACAGTTTGCCAGAGCAATCTGGGTTCTCAGACTGATCCACAGCAGAAGTCACAAGAGGCAGACTCTGACCACTGGGTCAGCAAGGGGCCAACCCACTCATTTTACAGATGGGGAGAATGAGGCCCACAGGGAACTCGCCAAGGTCACGCAGCTTGTGGGTAGGACACGTGCCAGGGGCATTTGGGGACTGTGCACTGCCCTCCTCGTGCCAGGCCCCTGCTCTTTTGGTCATTGGTCACTGTTTCCTCTCTCTGGGCCTCAGTTTCCTCATCTGTGAAATGGGGGAAAAGTCCTCAGCCTCTCTGGGTTGTTTGTGAAGACTGAAGGGAACCTTGCTTGTGAGATGCACAGCACAGCCCCTGGAATGGGGTGTCCCTGTGAACTGGGGGAGAGAGAAACTAGAGCCCACTTCCAGCTCTAGCCTCCCAGCTGCCGGGCTGAGCCCCTGGCCCAAGTCGCTGGCCACCTGCTCACCTGGCCGGCAGTCCCCAGGGCCGAGGCGCCAACCAGGGCCCCGCCAGCTCAGCTGCCAATGCCAGCACAGGAAGCAGAGACAAACAGGGAGACACAGCCGCCCCGGGGGAGATGACGGTCAGCCTGAGTGACTCCACTGTCCCCCAGGCGGGGCCGGGGGGCAGGGCGGGAGGGCTGGGGCGAAGCTGGCTCATTCCTGACATAGCTCACGAGAGCTCTCCGGGCAGTGTGCCCACCTGTCCCGACACAGCACCTGGGCAGGCCTGCCTCTCGTTGTCCATTTAACTCTTTCCTGAGCTCCGCGCTTCCTGGGGAAAGAACCCCGAGGAGAAACGAGCTCTGGGAATAACCTGGACCAGGTGCTGGGTGACCTCAGGGGACCCTTGACCCTCTCTGGGCTCGGTCTGTCATCAGTAGAAGCCCCAGGGGGGCGACTCTGGGTCTACGGCCCCATGGAGGGTCAGGCAGGGGGACAGACCCTGCACCTCCCTCCATTTCTCCCTGAACGTGCTCAGTAACAGCCCCCCAATCACCCCATCTCCTGCACCAGGACCTGCCTTGCTGGGGCTGCCCTGAGAGCCTGTCCCAGGGCCAGGAGCTGAGTCAGGGATTCCAAAGGAACTGGTCATTTCCCGCCCCATTTCCTGACCCATCCTCCGGCCTGGAGGCCGCTGCATCACCTGGATTCAAATCATGATGCGGACACATTTTAGCTGTGTGACTCCAGGGCAGTCTCTGAGCCTCTCTGAGCCTCAGTTTCCTGTCTGTTAAATGCAACTGATAATAGTCTCACAGGAAGGTGGTGCGGACTGAGCAAGAGCATCCAGAGAAAGCGCTTGCCTAGCTTGTGCCTGCCCTTGGAGAGCACTTTCCACCAGAGTGACTGTATGATCCCCATCGGCATCATGGTCAGGGCTGAGGGAAAAGTCTGGAGGGATAATGAGCAGCCAGCATGGGCGTTCCCAGCCATACAGAGGGCCCCTAAACCACAGTGGAGGGAATTTTGGGGGACGGATCCCAAGGGGGGAAAACCAGGGCAACAGGTGGCTGCCAGCTGAGAGGGTCCCACCAGCAAAGTCAAGGATTTCACTCTTGGAATCAGTCCTCCCTACCCGGGCCTGCTCAGCTCTTCACAAACAAAGACTGACCCCCCACCTCCGGGAGGGAAGGCTGCCCCCCTTCTTAGAGAGACCCCCCCAACCCCAACCGGCCACTTATCTCTGCAGGGCCTGAATCACCAGCCTGTGGAAAGTTTTCAGCTGCCCCTTGGCCCCCACCCCCGCATTCCTGTGTGAGGATGTCATGTGGGCAGGGCCTGCTCGACCCACTGGGCTGCCTCGGCCCCCTAGCCCACAGTCATTGTCTGCAACTGGGAGTGTGCACTCGAGGTCACCTAAAGCAGGGGCGGCCTGGGGAAGGGGGACTTGCTCAGCAGAGGGGAGCTGGAGGACAATGGGGTGGTAGGAAGGGGCGGAAGAGACTACACCACAGGCTTATGGCCAGAAAGGCTCTTAGGGACCTTCTCATCCAGGGGTTTGCAGACTGTGTTAAGCAAGGTTCTGAGGATTTGTTTTAGGAGGCAAGGGGAGCCCATTAGAAAGGGCTTCAGGCTCCTCCAACACTTCTACCCACCTCGTGCGTTGCACGATCTATGGCTAAAAACCAAGCATAAAGTGTGCTGGTATAGTGGAACTTCTCATTTTATTGATAGGAAACCCGAGGCCAGAGGTGAAAAGAGATTCACCCCATGTGTATTGGGTATGTACAACTGCAAGGACTAAACCCCCAATTTCTCAGCATCCCACTTATCGCAGCAAAGAAGCTCCCAGAGAGAAGGGATGAGCTAGCCTTCCAAAGGTCGGCCTGCATTCTGCAAATGCCCTGCCGCACAGCGTTTTCTAGAAAAAGTCACCGCTGAAAAAAATCCACGTTGCTGTTGTTTCCACTGTCACAGGCCCTGGCTGTGCCAAGCCGCAGCCTCCCATGTGAGCTTACCAATGCCAGGCCCCTTTCCCAGAGAGTCTGACTTCATGGGCCCCCTCTCTGGGCTCGACTGTCATCAGCAGAAGCCCCAGTGGGAGAATCTGGGTCTAGCCCTGGGGAGGGTCAGGCAGGGGGACAGACCCTGTGTCTCCCTTCTGCCTTTTCCCTCCATGCAGGCATTTTTCAAAAGCTCCCCAGATGATTCTCACGCGCAGCCATAGGCTGTGAATCCTGGGTCCAGTTCACTCACCTCCATGTACAAAAGAGGGGCCGGAGAAGGTAAGCGACTTGCCTAAGACCACACAGCGAGTTAATAGAGATGGAACTAGCCCCTGGGACTGCACTTGTGGCCACAGTCCTGGTATATAGTAGACACTCAAGCTATATTGGTGGAATGAATCAAAAATAACAACCACACTTAAAAGCACTTATGTGTCAGACACTGACATAAGCACTTTACGAGCGCTAAGTCATTTGATTATCATAACAAACCTACAAGACGGGCACTATGTTCATCTCCATTTTACAGATGAGGAAACCCAGGCACAGAGAGGGTAAGGAACTGGCTTAAGGTCACACAGCTAAATGTAGAGCTGGGATCTGAAGCCAGGCATTCTTGTTCTAGAATCCTTGCTTGTAACCTCCATACTGTACTGTTTCCCAATTCATTCATTCTCAATGAATAAGTGAATCAAGTCATAAATAAGGAAACTGAAGGGAAGGCCCTGCAATTTCCACGGACAGAACCACTGCATGTCAGAGCAGGGATAGCTTTACCGAGATCCCATGGTCCCAGCGCCGAGACTAAAGCCCGGGAATGCAGCCTCCCCCCACCCCGGCACCCCTTTTCCTTTTCCGTCCTGGCACCGTCACTCACCCTGGCAGGCATCTTCCACCTTCTCGTAGCCCGCCCGGCACAGGCACTGACCAATGGGCACCAGCCACTCGCCATCCACCGCGCAGTGCATGCGGGGCTCTTCGCCTCCGGGTGGCACCACAGCGTGGTCCACGCAGGTGCCAGCCACGGTGGCCAGGGAGGGTGCGTCGGAGCCCGCGATGGTCTCAGGGAAGTGGGCCAGGCCCTGCAGCAGCTCGGGGCACTTCTTGTAGTAGACGCGGACAGAGAGCAGCGCCACGCAGGCACCGATGTCCTGGAAGGCCAGGTAGAAGCCCTTGCGGCTGAGCGGCCCCACAGAGCGCTCCTCCACATTCAGCTTCACGTGGCGCGCCTCGAAGTCGCTGCTGACCGTGATCTCGTCAGGCGCGATGGTGTCGATCTTGGTGAACTGGCGCTTCTGGAAGTTGGTGCCGTAGTCCACGTCCGACTCAGCATAGTAGAGGTTGAAGGTCTCCTTGCAGGAGCTGGCGCCGCCGGGGAAGCTGTTGCAGTCGCGCACAGTGAACTTGAGCTCGATGAAGATGCGCTCGGCCTCGCCACGGTACACCCAGTTGGTGCGGAGCCAGTTGTCCTGGTCGCCGGCCACCACGTTGCACACGGAGTACATGTAGATGGGCATGTCGTCCATGATGTTCTGCATCAGGTCCCACTGTGTGGGAGCCAACAGGTTAGTGTGGGCAGGCGCCCGGGGGGAAACTGAGGCCCAGAGGCCATGCCCAGGTGGCAGAGCTGGGCCTCAGGAAGAGGCTTTACAGTTCCTGCTATCCCACTTCTACAGGGAAGGAAACAGGCCCAGAGAGGGGCATCAAGTCACCCCCACTGCTAGAAGTGGCTGAGCCAGGATCTGTCCCCTGGTGTTTCTGACCCCATGTTTGGGTGCTGAACCCCGCTATCAGACTGTGAGTCTGGGGGATCTGTGTGTCCTCAGGTGGATCACTTGAGATCTCTGAGCCTCAAAGTCCCCATCTGTACAATGGGGCAAGATACCTCACAGAGTAGCTATAAGGATAAATAAACAGATTGTCTACAAAACGCTGAGCACGCTGCCTGGCCCAGGTAAGATGAAGCAGCTGTCGTACAAGGCAGCTGGTATCATCATCATCATCATTATTATTCACTGTACGTGCGCGTGTGCAGATGTGTGTGAGTGGCAGGAGGGGGGTTAAGTCAAAAACAATGGATGATCCTCCATCATTTAGATTTTGGCTTTGGAACAGATCAGCACATGTTCTTCCCTCCTCGGAACAGAGCTCAGCCTCCTCCTCCGGGAAGACTTCCCAAGTTGGGCCAAGTGCCCCTCTCTGGCTCCCAGTCTCTGTGTCCCCTTTATCGCAGCATCTAGGTGGAGGCAACTACATCTGCTCCCACACTAGATTCTGAGCTCCTTGGCAGGGACTGCATCTAATTCCTTCCTGTATCCCCAGGGCCTACCTGGAACAGAGTAGGTGCTCAGGAAAGTATTTATTGAAGGAATGAGTGAATGAATGAATGAAAGCAGAGCAGCCGAGGAAAAGAGGCATGAGCTGCACTGTGTGACATTGGCCATGGCCTCGAATGCCCTTGGGCCTCCATTTGCCAGTCTGTATAATGACTGGATTGGATTAGGTGATCTGTGTTCCCGTCCAGCTGGACATTCCAGGATCCTGGCAATCCTCTAGCACTTCACCCCAGGCCTCCTTGGAGCTAAAGTGACCAGGGACAAGCACCCAACTCACGCAGATCTGGCCGGCAGTAGGAACCGTCCTAAGCAGCCCCCTGGAGACACCACTCTCCTCGGCTCAGGCCCCAGGACAAACTCAGCAAGGGCCCATTGTACAGAGTGGGAAACTGAGGCCCAGAGAGCAGCAGTATCTTCCCCAAGACCACACAGTGATCACATGCAAAGCCGGGAAAAGGACCCCAACAGCTGGCCCACTGTCCTGGTCACAGCAGGGCAGGGCAGAGGGGTGGAAACTCAGGTGGGATGAAGCAAAATAAACTCAGCCCCAAGCAGGAAGGGGAAGGAACAGCTGAGGGAGCAGGGAGAGGGGCCCAGCAGGAAGGAACTTGATCCGGTTTCCCAGGGCCATGGGGACTTGGGAGCCACTGCTCCCTGTCCCTCCCTCACCCCTTACCTCCTGGGCTGGGACCTCGAAGACAGGGGGGCCTTTAACCCCTTCCCTCCCAAGAGGTGGATGGAGGGAACCAGAGGAGGCCCTCAGACCATCAGCCCTCTGGCGCATCCAAGGGTCCTGCTCTGCCAGGGACCAGCTGTCCCCTCGGTTATTCCCACCTCTCAGGTCCCTCCCCTACCTTCCAAACCCCCTCCCCCCGGCCTAGGGGAGCTGAGTCTGAGCCTGGTGTGAGAAGCAGAACCCTGAGTCTGAAGCCTGGCTGAGCTGTTTCATCAGGCCAGGCCCCATCCCCCCGGGTCTCAGTTTCCCCATTCCCATATGCCCCCACCCAACCCTGAAAGCTTACCCCTTTGCCATACGGGTGTGTGAGCCAGCCAAGCTCCCCTTTAGCTGCGGCAAAGTCCAACAGTACAACTGGAAGAGATGGGAGAGTGGGCCAGTGAGCTTGTGGGTCTCTCCAGGGGTCAGACCGTGGCGGAAAAGGAACCCCAAGGAACCTCAAGAGGCCTTGACGGTTTCCTCAGCCCTCAAGGAGAGACCCCACTGCATGGGGTCACCATATCTGAGAGATCCATCCCTTGACAAATGGGGAAACAGAGGCCCAGGGAAGGGAGGGACCTAGTCAAAGCCACACAGAAGGCTGGGTAAAGACGATGCCTCCTGTCTCCCAGGCCACAGCTCCAGCCACACCGCCCCCCTCAGTCAGCCCCCAGCTGGGCAGAGCAGGACAGAGCTCAGCCCAGCAGGGGGACAGCAGCTGGGCAGAAAGCTGGGGCGAGCAGGGCTATTAAGTGACATCACGTTGCCCCATCTGCTTCCTGGGACAAGGCCCCTGGGCAGCACTTCACACAGGGGCCTTGGGGGCACTCGTGTCTGTTCCTGCCACATCCCCCCAGAGTGAAACACCCCCAACCCCACCCAGGCCACACAGCACACACACATGCAGCACACGTATGTACACACGCGTCTCATAGCATTCCAGGAGGAGAGAGCTGTTAACAGGTGGGAACAGCTCCAGGGAGGGGGGACCAGTGGGGGGCGTTTGGAAACCAATCTTCCCACCACAAAAGCCACAGAGCAGGCGGCATAAAGCCCTGAACCCACGGGGGCCTCTAGGAGGGGCCCAAAGATCCACACAGCTGGCGAGGGCCCTTCCCTGCGAAAGTCGCCCCCGCTGCCCCTGTTCCTCACACTCTGGCCCCTGCCCCGCCAGGGGTGCCTGGGGGACCAAGGATGGAGACCTTTATAGGGGACTTCCAGGCCCAGAGGGACCAGGTGCCAGGACCATGCTGTCCCCTAAGAGTCATGTGGAGCCTGGGGGCAGGACACACAGCCAGGGGCTTCCCTAAATCTAGCCTGCCCCCGGGCACCTCCCATCAGTCCATCCCTGGCTCTCTGCCAGGCTCAGTGGCTGCAGCCTGAGACCCAAGGCCCCAGATGCTGCTCCTCCTCCATGTCCAAGTAAGGTCCAGGGAGCTGCCAATAGGAGCCACCCTCCCTGGAGGGCAAGGAGATTGCGGAAACTGAGGCATGAGGAAACTCCACAAGGCCCCTGGATTGGGGGGAGCGGATCAAGTTCTCATGTCCTTTGGACCCTGCAGCACAAGCATAGGACCTCAAGAGGCAGCATTCCTCAAGGCCAGGGCCTGGAAGAATGACCCTGAGGGGGCATCCTGGGCAGGCAGGGAGCAGAGACTGGGGGGGGGGGGGGGGGCGGGGTCTCGAGTCGAGGGGCTGGAGAGGAGTCGTAGAAACCCTTTCCTGAGGTTACACTGCCCTGCTCCCCTGGGCTGAAGGCCCCCGGGGCCTGGATATGAGGTACTGCCACCCAACCAGCCAAATCTCTCTAGGAAGGGTCCCACAGCCCAGACACGGACAAGGAAATCCCATGTGGCCCCAGGCCCAAGGCTGGGGGATGGAGGAGGGTGGCTGGGGGGGGGTAGGGACAGGGACTTGTTCAGACATGCCCCAGGCCCAGCCTTGGAAAACTCACTAACCCTACTAGCAAATGGAATGTTCCGGCTACACAGGAAGGAATCTGGGGGTTCCTGGCTCCAGCTGGGTGGGTAGGACAACGGTGAGTGCTCTTCACAGGCCTGCACCCCCCCTCCCCCAGACCAGACCAGACCAGATGGGTAGGAAGCTGCAGTCATGCCCCTGAGGGAGGCGGCTCATGGGTCCCAGGCTCTGAAGGGTTAACCTGGCACTGAGGGACCCCCACCAACCCTGCCAGAGCAAGCTCCCCTCCCAGCCCCAGGCTTGGCTCTAGAAGTATCACCCAGCTCATCTGAGAAGAAAAGAAGCCTTCACATAGGAAGGAGCCTCCCCAGGGGCTTTCAGCCACAGCCCCCTCCTGGGAAATTCCCCAGAACCGATCACCAGGAACAGGAGCCAAGCCCGGTCCCTCCACCCTGACGCGGGTGCGGCTCTCTCCCTGAGCTCTTCCAGGGTCACAGGTTCCCACTTCCCTGGAAGGGGTGGGGGCCTGGGTGCCCCTCAACTGCCCCCAAGGCTTCACTGAGAGGCCCGGACCAGGCAGGGCTCATCCAGGAGCCCTCTGTCCTTCACCCCACCCCCAGGAAAACCTCCTTCTCCGCCTCAAGTCCCACCATAATGTCATCCTACAGGTCCATACTGCCTCACAGCTCCTTACTCAAATCACTACTACCACCCGCTCCCCTGGTGTCACCTCTCTGCTCTCCATCCCTCTTTAACCAAGACCAGCTAATTCCTAAAGAAAGGGGGGAGATAGAGCACTCGGGGGAAAAAATGAAGAAAAAAGAGAAGCGGCCAGAGGGCAAACTGGGCTCCTACAGAATCAAGAAGCCAAGGACTCTCCAGGTCTCGTGAGCACTCTCCAGCCCTCTTCCCCTCAGACACCTCCAGTCAGCAACTACTGCACCCCTGCCCAGCTAGCCTCGCTTCTCAGGAAAATCCACCATGAAACCGGAAGGCAAAGGGCCCTGGGTCTGGCAGCCCAAGAAGCTGGATGGTCAGACCTGACCCTCGCTATGCAGAGGGCCCTGGCTGGCCAAGGCTGGGGCCTCCCTCAGTTTCCTGATTTGTAAAAGAAGAACAGATTCTGTGGTGGTTGAGAATCTAACAGGCTCCATCTGGGTCTCCACAGCCAAGGGGAGAGGGCAAGAAAGAAGAAGGGAAGTGAGCAGCAGCCTGGCCTAAGGGTGGAAAGGGCATGTGTGTCCTTCTCTCTGCCCCCCTCCAACCCACCCCAGGTGGCTTCACCACATCCAGCCTGAAACCCGAAGAACTCAGCAAACCAGCAGCTGCCAGCTGGCCCATCACTTCTCCCACCATAGGCACACTTCCCTAGGGAGTAATTCACAGGGACTTTTGGAGGCTAAGCAAACACGTTCCCCCATCCCAGGACTCTCCAATACACCCCTTTCCTCCCCGCTCCCACAGAAGGGGGGCTAGTCCTCTAGGCTGAGGAGGGATCAACATGGGGCACAAGGAAAAGGCAGCTCCAGGCTTCCAGGCTGGTGGCTGGGGCTGCAGCAGCCAAGCAACCCCCGCTGGTAGTGTCAGTCCTGCCTGATGCCCCCACCCCCATGGGCAGCCTTCAAGAAAGCCCTCTAGCGATTCCAGCTGTGCCCCCCTCCCCTCCAACCACAGTCCCCCAGGAAGGGGGAGGACTAAAAGCTGGCGGGCAGGTATTGAGGGCCACAGGAATCCCTGCCACCCACTCCTCCTGTAAATTGGGACCAGGAGCCCTGACTGATGCAGGGACTGGACAGGATGTCACCCCCCACCTCCACCCCCAAGAGCTCCAGCTCTGGCCTCTTTTCCAACCAACTTGGAATACCAAATCCTCCGACCCCAGTTTGGGGGGTGGAAAAAGAAGCCAAGGCTCCAGGAAACTTCTACCCGGCCAGGGCTTCCTCCGCACTTCCCCCTGGTGGAGCCTGCGGAAGCCTCGCTCTGCCCAGGCAGCGGGGAAAACTTGTTCTCTCTGTTGGAAACCGAAGCCGGCCTCCACTGGGTGGACAGGAAGGTCCTCGGCCAAGTCTCTGCGACCCTAGCTGAGGGGCAATGCCCCCATCCCCACACCCGCCCCGCCCAGGGCAAAGTCTGCGGTGGCCCCTTAGCCAGCGCGACTCCGGGAGCGCTGGGGCGGGGGCGGGTGATTCAGTCCCCCACCCCCAGGTGCTCGGACTCCCTGGTGGCCCTGGGGTGACCGCTCCACACCTCGGGAGGCCGCGCCCCCACCTGCCGCATTTCCTCGTTCTGAGTCACCCTTTGCTCAGAACTCTAGGCTTCGGTCCTTCCTGTCCCCATTCGCGCCCCGAACCTGCCCCCCGAGCCTGGGAGTGCGGGGTGGGAAAGAGGGAAGGCTGTGCGTGGGCAGATTGACCCGAAACTACCCCCATTCTCTCCTCCCGGACTGGAGGCAAAGCGGGGCGTGGGGAAAATCTCAGAGAGCAGGGGCTTCCGCAGGGGGCTCCCGCAGGCCGAAGAGCCCCCTCCCCAAAATGAGGGGCCTCCACAGAAATGCCTTCTCCGCAAAATCGGGGCAAGCGGGTTAGCGAATTCGCTCACCAAGAAGCTGAGCCCGCGGAAAGCCCCCCAGACACCCCCTTCTCCAAGGGGCTCCCGCGCCCCCGCCGGGACGCGTTCCTGAAACCGCCGCCCGGGCTGCAACCGCGTGGCCGGCGCCACGACCCCTTCTCGACGGCCTCCGAGCCCCGCGCGCCCGGGCCGCAATCCCTCAGTCACTGGAGCCCCTAAAACCCCGGGTGGGGGTCCCAGATTCGTCCCGATCGCCGCCCTCCCGACCCCAGCGCGCCGGGACTGGGCGCTGCCAGCTCGGTTTCCAAAGTTGCGCGCGTCCAGGCGCGGCAGGCTCTAAGGGGCGCAGGGCTCCAGGGGTCGGGCCGCGCGGGCTGGGTCCGGCCGGGGCGGCCGCCGCGCGCACTCACCTTCCTTGCCCTGAGCCGCGGCGGCCGCGGCCAGCACGCAGCCCCACAGCAGCGCGAGGCGGGCGCCGGGCGCCCGAAGCTCCATGCCGCGCTCCTCGCTCTCCGCCGATCCTCCGCGCCCGCTCCCGCACGCCCGCACGCCCGCCTCGGTGTCCCGCTCCCGCCTGCTACCCGCGCGCAACTTCTGCCCCTCCTGCCCCGAGTCCTTAATGGAAGTTGGGTGAGAACTAGCTCGTGTTCATTCATGCCCCGTGCTGACGTCACCGAAGCCACGCCCTCAGGAATGTCTTTAAAGGGGCCGGGCTGGCACCCGGAGACAAGGGGAAGTCCCCAGGGGTTTGGGGAGGACCGTGGGCCCTCTAGACTCGCTGGCGAGCCCCAGGCCCTCTCAAGTTTGAGTACCTCAAAGAGCCAGCGCCCCCAGAGCTAGTCCCCGGGGATCCCTGAGCAGGGGTCTTCGGCCCAGACGCGGGGATGGTTTTGCGCTGAGCCATCCTCACTCTCACCCTTTGCTGAGTTGGCCTGAAGGCCTGGGCTGAAATGGGCTGGGGGACCAAGAAGCAGCTGCCTCCTTAGTAGCAGGGCTAGGAGGGGAGCCCCGAAATAGATCTGGAGGCCCCTCTTCCTGGGACCTCTGAAGGGTGCACCAAACTTTGAAGGTTGAAGAGAGCATCTCTGCTGAAGGGCTCTGAGAATCCCGTGATCTGAGAGCAGCCACCTCTAGGAACCAGCCAGCCACACACGATCTCATCTAATTCTCACCTGGGAGAATCCTCATGTTACAGAAGAGGAAACCGAGGCTCCAAAAGCTTAAACAACATGCCCACAGGTTGCATAGCTGGAAGGCAGAGCCAGGATTTGAATCTGGGTAGTCTCTCCTTTAACCACTACTCCACATGGCGGGGAAGGGTGGGCTGGGGGCTGCTGCGCAGAGCACGTCTATCCCCCGACTCTGGCGTGGAAGAATATCGGTTGGTATATTTTGACACTTTGGGGGACACCTGCCCCTTCAAGGGGCCCCTCCCCACAGGTTCCTCAGACATGAGCTTATCTTCCCTCCTGACGGAAGCTACTGGCATTAGTGAAACAAACGGGAAATATCCTCTCGCCCGCCTGCCCTGGCCACCCACAGCTGCCTGTTGCCCAGTCGCCATTTGGCCAGGCGGGGAGGAGTGGCTGGCGCAAGCCTGATTTCCTAGGAAGCTCCAGCCCACCTCTGCCCACCTCCTTCTCTCTGACCCCATCCTCCTCTCGACTCCCCTGGACCTGCTCACCCAATGGCCACACTGGGCTACCCAAGTACCTGGGTCCTCCCTGCCAGATGTGGACATCTTGGTCTCTCAGCCTCGGTGCCTACCCTTGGGAAGCAGGTCCAGACATCTCCCCTGGAGGGGGGAGGGTTAATTACAGGTGTTGGGGTAGTGTAATTAAAGCCTTTGACCAAGATATGATGGGAGGAGAGCCTTGGTCTTCTGAGAGTGTATGAGTGTGCAAGTGTCCATGAGAGTGAGTGCATGTGTGTGATTGTGTTTGAATGTGGATGTGTGTGGACATGAGAGGATTTGTGTATCTGTATATGAATATGTATGTGAGTGTGTGTGAGCGTGTAGAGACCAGAGAGGATTTGTGTATGAGTGTGTGTGTGAGTGTGCTGTACTTGGCAGTGGTCGAGAACTCCGGCTGTGGGATCAGCCTACGTTTTTTGGACATTTCATTTCGCTGAGACCCAGTTCGCTCATCTGGAAGATGCATAAACCTTCTTCGGAGGGTTATTAGGAAGATCACATAAGGTCGTGCATGTAAACCACACAGGCCGTGACTATGGGACGCACTCTTTAAATCTCAGCCATCATCACGGTTACATGCAGTGCAACCAGAGGAAGCAGCATCCGTGGCGGGCGAGACGTGTGGTATGCACAGGGCAACCGGGATGGCACACAGAGTGTGTGCGTGTGTGTGTGTGTGTGTGTGTGTGTAGTACGTGGTATGGAAAAGTGTTTTGCATGTTGTGTTGGACCCTCTGGGCTATGGACAGTATGGTGAGAGTTAAGACTTCATGTGTGTTGTATGTAAGACCCTGTCTTACATGCATGTTACATGCCATTTTCAGGTTCTGTATGTTGGACGTGTCATAGAAGATATGCTCCAGGAGGGCAGAGATGTTTGTAGAAAACGGACAGTATCCGACACAGAGTAGGTAGTTAGCAAACCTTTCCCGAGTGAATGAATGAATGGAATGAATGAACTAATGAGTAAGTGAAGGTGTTGGCAAGTTCTATGTTGCACAAAAGTGTCTGTGTGGGGGCTGGCCCTGTGGCTTAGCGGTTAGGTGTGTGCGCTCCGCTACTGGCGGCCCGGGTTCGGATCCCGGGCATGCACCGTCGCACCGCTTCTCTGGCCATGCTGAGGCCACGTCCCACATACAGCAACTAGAAGGATGTGCAGCTATGACATACAACTATCTACTGGGGCTTTGGGGGAAAAAATGAATAAATAAAATTATTAAAAAAAAAAAGTGTCTGTGTGTTGTATTGGTTGGTCCTTTGGGTGGCATGTGTGAGTTTCCATGTGTGGCACACAAAGTTGGACCCACACTCGGGTGCGAGTAGGCCCTGCTGGCCATGGGCTGTGTGCTGGAGGTATGTGCCCGGGGGGAGGGGGTGCTAAGAGCACAGAGCAGGGTGCTGCTCATCTACGCCATGTGTCATGGCCTGTGGGAAAGGGCGCTGTGTGAGGTGGCAGGAGGATGTGGGGTGGGGACAGCTCTTGGTCTTTAGTTACTCACCTGATGACACGCCCTTCCCTCTCTTCCTGTCCCTACTCTGAGTCCTTCCCGCTCTGGGTGACTGGATCCTGGGAAGGAAAGTTCTTCAGCGAGTCTTAAAAAGCAGCCCCGAAAGGTGGTATTTATAGTCACATAATGAGCCCTAATGGAGATGGAATTACCCCATAAAGGCCCCCAAAAACCCTTGGGGCCTGAGTGCCACTGCAGTGAGCGAGGCTTCCGGTCCCGGCAGGTGGAGCCTGTGTGCTCGTGTGCGGCTGCCCGGGCCTCACCTGCTAATCCCCACCTCCAGCCCCCGGGCCTGCTCGGGGGCCCACCTTTGTTAGGACTTGGCTGGGCGCTGGGGGCCAGTGGACGACCAAGATCAACATTGACGCAATCGTTTCAGCTGCCTCATCTTCCATCCGTGCCTGCCTCTGGCCAAGAGCGTCATAAAAAATCATTGCAGCCCACACTTATACAGTGCTTACTGCGTGCCAGGCCCAGTTCCCATCACTTCACCCATACTGTCCCCCTTAGCTCTCTTGATACACCCAGGAGGTGGCCAGTGTTCTGTCCTCATGTTGCAGAGGGGGAACCTTGCTGGTCAGAGTTGGAGCTGGTGTTCTAGCCCAGGCGGTCTGGAGCCAGCACAGGCCCTCACAGGCACCTCGTCCGCCGCCTCTTCAAGCTCAGAATTCCACAGAACCCAGAGCGCCGTCCTCGGGCCTGGAATGGCGTGCCCGCTCTCTGCTGCCGGAGACTTCAAGGCCAGTCTAATAACCACCTCTTCTGTGACGCCCCAGGGATCAGGCCCTCCCTTGGGTCCCTGAAGCCCCCATATTATGTGCTCCCTGGACCCTAGCTTCTGCCAGCTGAACCCTTTCTTGTCTTCCGGAGCCTCTGAACTGTCTCCCCACTGAGCTGTAAGCCCCCCGGAGGCAGGAGAGGAATCTGACACCCCTTTGCATTCCTGGCACCATCTAGAACAGTGCCCTGCCCACAGGAGTCACTCATAGATGCTCATTTGATGGCGACGCTCTCAATCAATTCCCTCCAGTCATTTCAGTTCACATTTCTTGAAGGCCTACTATGTGCCAGGCCACTTTCACCTACGTGAACCCATTTAACCCTCCCAGTGGCCCTGGAAGGAAAAGCCAATATTGTCCCCATTTTGGCAGATGCAGAAAGTGAGGCTCAGAGAGGAGAACCGACTTGCCTAAAGTTACACAGCTAGTCCGTGGCAGAAGGCGAACTAAAAAGTCAAGTGTGTCTCATCCCAGAGCCCTGCCTACCTGCTCTTTTCTGAACACACCACGGGTTTCCATGCTGGCATGGCTTGTTCAAACTGTATCCTCTCCCTGGACGCCCTTTCCACCTCAGCGACTCCTACTCAGTCTTCAAGAGTTATCTTGGAGCAGCATTGGAGAAGGAACATGGAGCCCCCCAAGGCGGCAGAGTGCCTGCTTTATGGTGTGAGCCCAAGACAGTTTGGTGGGTGAATGAATGAAAGAGTGAATGAATGAATGAATGGTGAGTCCAGCAGACCTGGATTCTGCCACTTAACCAACTGTGTGGCCTTGGACAAGCCTTGTAACATCAGCTGCCTTGTCTGTAAAATGGTCATGATAATAATGGTTTCCAGCCTCCGGGGCTGCTCCTGGGATTAAATGAGATTATCTACGTAAAGCCCTTAGCACGGAGTCTGGCACACAGTGAGTGTGTGTTAGATTTTAGCTATTGTACCTTCACAATCCAGTCACTTCTGAAAAGCTGCCTGGGCTCCCCCAGGCCAGATAAACTGCCTCACCCTGGAACAAACCTCAGCTCTCACAGTTGTAATTGCTTTCTGATCTTCCGGTCCCCTTTAGGCAGGACAGGGGCCCAGTTTTATTCCATCTTGCCGTGCCTGGTGGAGCCTGGCAAACAGCAGGCACTCAGTAAATGTCTGTGGGTTGCACACACATGTGGGTACTAGGGCCCCAGCGTTTTCAAAAGAACACATTCCCCAGTTGCAGCCGCCATGTGGGACTGGATGCTCAGCTTTTCAGGTGAGGTTCTGCGACGACTTGCCTGAGCAAAAGTTCGGCTGAGCTCCCCCCTCCAAGGAGGCGGTTTGAGGTCGGAGGAGAGGGGACTTAAATGCGGGCTCCCACATTTTGAAGGGGCAGCGTGGGAGGAAGCCCCGCCCGAATTGCGGGGCTCCCTCCGCCCCCAGAGCTGGGTTAGAGGCTGTGCCGCTTCCTTTGGGGCTTGCTCCGGCTTCCTGGGACCCTTTGAAGTGGGTGCCGGGCAAATCCTGCCCGCTGGGCCAGGATACGGGGCGGGGCCGGGATACGGGGCGGAGCCTCCGGATGGGGCGTGGCCTCAGGCTGAGGGGGCTGCCCGCTGGGGGCTCCACCGCAGGGATCGTTGGGGCGCCACCTGCTCACATCCCGCCTGGATTCGCAGACCCCTTCCTGCCGCCCCTGGCTCCCGGCTGTCACCCCTCATTCCTCCTGACCTTTCCTTCCCCATCTGGCCACATCCTCCTCGGCTTCCAAACTCAGCGCAGACCCCCACTCCTGGAAGCCTTCCCTGACCATGCGGACCACTGGCCTCTCTTCCTTCTCTGAGAGCCAGTGTTTAACCAGGTGTTTTAAAAATCAAAGTAAAAGCAGTGCCCACTTGTGGAGCTCCGATTATGCCCCGGCCCTCAGCTACGGGCTCTGCAGCACCACGGCTCATGCACACAAGCACCCCGAGGAGGAGGGATTCTACTGCCATTTTACAGCTGAGAATTCCGAGGTTCAGAAAAGTCAAGGTCAAGGCGCCTGAAGGGGCAGAAGGATCTTCAAAGCCCTTGCTCTGAACCACCCCCACCAACCGCCGTTGACCACGCGTGGAGAACTAGTCTCAGCATGTCCAGTGAAATGGAATCTTAGAAGATGAAGTCCAACCTCTTTTTTTTTTTTTTTTTCTATTTTCCCCCCAAAGCCCCCGTAGATAGTTGTATGTCATGGTTGCACATCCTTCCAGTTGCTGTATGTGGGACGCGGCCTCAGCATGGCCAGAGAAGCGGTGACTTGGTGCGCGCCCGGGATCCGAACCCGGGCCACCAGCATCGGAGCTCGCGCACTTAACCGCTAAGCCACGGGGCCGGCCCTGAAGTCCAACCTCTGTATTTTACAAAGGAGGAAACCGAGGCCCACAGAGGGGAGAGGACTTGCTGGAGGTCACAGAGGCAGTGTGAAGACTAGAACCCTGGCCTTCTGATTCCTAGCTTAG
This sequence comes from Ceratotherium simum simum, assembly GCF_057802395.1. Classification (NCBI taxonomy): domain Eukaryota; kingdom Metazoa; phylum Chordata; class Mammalia; order Perissodactyla; family Rhinocerotidae; genus Ceratotherium; species Ceratotherium simum. Next base: position 38,742,618 of record NC_141921.1, on the reverse strand, counting down.
TGCTCTCACCTTCTCGTTAACCACCTCTCTTGTCTCACTGCAGCACCCAAAGGCTGTCAGATGCTTGGAAGGTGCCTCATCACGATCTGTGGCATAAGCGAATCTGGAATACAGAAAGAGAGCAGCCCTGCCCCAGGGCTCTTGCACTTGCTGTTCTCTCTGCCTGGATCACTCTCTCCCCCCTCAGTTTTCAGGTCTGGCGCTCTCACCTCCTTCAGATCCCTGCTTGAAGTTCAGCTCATCTGTGATACTTTGCCTGACCACTGTATTTAACACAGCAACACCCCATCCCACCCCTCGACTCTCTCTCTTCCTTGCTGTAGTTTTCTCCACTTACCACCAGCTGCCACATTCTCCATATTATTGTTTGTCTATTGTCTGTCTCCCCCCCATTGTGTGTCAGCTCCAAGAGGCCAAGGTTGCTGCCCGCTCTTTCGTGGTGTGCCTCCCCCAACAGCCTGGCACACAGCTTTGTTGAATGAATGGGAAACGTGGGGGCTTCCCACCAGAGTGGTCACGGGAACTCTCCCAGGATGATCTGGGCTAGTTACTTCTCTCTTTCCCTCGTCAGGACGTTGGGAACTAACAGTGCCCCCCGTCCCCCGAGAGGTGTGACGGTGGCACAAGTGACCATATGCCAAGCACAGAGTGCACCATCACGCCCAGAGTCCCAGGACGATCTCTCGAGACAGTGAGTCATGGGGGACTCCCACTTCTGCAGAACCACCAGTGCCTGGGGCCCCCACGAAGTGGCCTTACCTAAGTTCCAGGACCCTCCACTGTGGCTCTGGGTGTTCTCACCTGCCAGGTGCTTTTCCTACGTCGTCTTATTTCTTCCTCACAACAGACCCGTGAGCAGCATGTTCCCCATTTCACAGACAGGGAAACTGAGGCTTAGACAGACGAAGTGACACGTGCAGTCACACAGGTAAGTGCAAAGCCAGGATTTGATTCCAAGCCCATCAGGCTCTGTGGCCCCAGGGCTACTTGGCTAACAGCGTGGCCTCCAGAGACCACTCCCATCTTTCCTCCACCCTGGTCTCCTCCCTTCGCTGTGCTCTGATTTTCCAGCCTGACAACCAGGGTCCCCTGGGCAGATGTGGCCAGGAGGATCGGGCTGTGGATGGCGAGGGGCTGACAGTGCACGTCTGGCTTCCCATGACCACCACCACTTACCACGAGACCCGGGTGAGGAGCTTCACCTCTCGGAGCTTCTATTTCCTCCTCAGTCAAGTGGGGATAAAAATAATACAATACTCACCTTGTGAGGGAGCCACGAAAGTGTGAGAAACTCTTGGCTCATGAAAGTGTGGAAACAAGGCCTGGCACATGGCAAATCCTCTGTAAATGTCAGCTGTGATTATTTTTATCACTGACACCATATTTGGGGACCCGGGCTGGCACAGTACCTGCCAGGTGCCACCTCCCTTCCTGAGCCCTGACAGTTTGGCTGCCGGCTGCTGCCTGGTGGAGGCTCAGAAGGAGGAAGGGAGCGGGGAAGGTGCTCTGTTTTCTGCCTCTGAGAACTCCAAGTCTGATCCCAGCCCCTTCCCCTCCCAGCACACAGACCCCGCTTCCGGCCATGCTCCCTGGATAAACCCCCCAGACCCCATGCAGCCCCTGAGGGAAGGGCAGGACCCCACACTTCAGGCCCCTGTTCCCGCGCCCATCACCAGGCCTGTGCCCTCACAAGGCAACACACACACTGGGAAGGGCTGCTAACACAGCCACAGCCCCAGCACTACACATGCCTGTGTAAACACACACACACACACACACACACACACCTGTCCAGGCATGGGGTCTCGGGGGCTCTGCAGGGACCACCTCAGGACAGGCTGGGGGCTCCTACCCCACCACACCCCTGCCCCTGCTTCCTGTCCTGTCTCCCTCCAATCTGTCTATCCATCTCCATCAACTCATCCCAGCAGGGCCCAGGTCACTCCTTCCCGGCTCCCCTCCCATCCATCCACGAGTCCATCTGTCTGTCTGTCTGTAGCCACCCCAGCAGTGAGCAATCCATCTTCACCCAGTCCTATGCATCATCTCCGCCACAAGCTCCCCAGCGAGACCCTGTCCCTTCTCTCAGCACGGTCTCCCATCATTCATCCACGCCCCCCCATCCATCCTCCCCCCACCCCCTCATCTGTCTCCCTCATCTGTCAGTCTGTCTGTCCATCTATCCATCCTTCCTTCCTTCCTTCCCCCATCAGCCCCTCTCAGCCCTCTCTGTGTCCCATCCATCACGCCCAGACAGCCCTGCCCAGCCAGGTAGTCACCTCCTGGCAGCTCCCGTCTGTCTGTCTGTCCACCAGCCCATCCATCCAGCTGTCTGCCATCCTATCCATCAGGCCACAGGCCACTTGTCCGCACTTGCCACCATTCACATATCCCTTGGTTGGGCCCCCTGAGGTGCTCCTCAGGCAACCCTAGGTAGGGGTGTGTATATGTGTGTGCGCGTGTGGAGAGACACACACGTGTTCCTATCTGTAGATATCTCTGTGACTTCCAGCATGCACTGCGCTGAATCCGCGCGCGCGCGCGCGTGGGTGTGTGTGTGTGTGTGTGTGTGTGTGTGTGAGAGAGAGAGAGAGAGAGAAAGAGAGAGAGAGAGAGAGGGAGAACTGGGAGCTTTGATGGGGGCCTAGGGGGATGGATTGGCTATTTTACTGTGTAATCTTCCTGAGCACTGTTTGCATTTTTCACCATATGCATCAATGACCTATTCAAAAATAAATACATAATTGGAAAAAATATCCAGCCTCTATACTTATCTCCTGATTCCTTAAGAGGGGCCTGACCAGTGCCCCCATGGTTGGGGGCCCAGGCATCCCCCAGCTCTGGAAGTCCCTGTGGGGCTGTCCAGCCCCGTCCCCCAAAGGGCACTCCCCACCCCCGCTCCCCCTCCTCTTCCTGCTGCTGAGAGACAAACTCGGAGCTGCAGAGAGGTGGAAACCCGAGAGCTCAGAAAAGCCCTGAGGGAGCCGGGCCACGTGGAGAGGAGAGAGACGGGGAGGAGGCAGGAGAGGGGAAGGCGGAGCGAGACAATAGAGCGGACCGGAGGGGGCGGGGTCGCAGCTCCGGCCCCCTGCGGGGCGGGGCGCCCACCTGCCCGGGGAGCGGGCCCGGTGAATTAAGGGGCCCCGGGCGCCAGCGCTTCGTGCGGGGGGGCGGGGAGCGGGGGCGGCCCTGCCGCGGCCCCAGCACCCCGCCACCCCCGCCCCCGCCCCGGCTTCCGGCCCCGCAGGTGCGGCCTTTGAGGGTCGCCGCGCGCGGTTTACGGCCGGGCCGAGCCCTTTGCCGGGGCGAGGAACCGCCTCTGCGCCTCGTAAAAGAGGTCGGGGTCCCGGAGAGGGGCGGCCCCGGTCGCCATGGAAACAGGGGCCGCCCGGGGGCAGCGACAGGGGAGCCGGGGTCCGGGCGGAGCGTCCAAGGCTCGCTGCTGCCCGGGGTCGCGCCCCGAGCCGTGCGTTGTGCCGGCCGGCGCTGCGGTGCGCGCTCGGCGGACAGTCTGCTCGTTCTTTCCCTCCGGTCGCAGCCGCCGCTCCTCCCCAAGCCCGCTCACCCCCGCCTGTAGAAGTCACGTCCTCCAGAACGCCTTCGACCACTACCGCCTCGCCTGGCCGCCTCATTGGCGCTTCAGAACAATGATATTAACAATCACGGCGAGGCTTCGCCGAGTTTTATCTGTGCCGAGCGCTGGGCCCCGGGCTTCACATCCATCATCGTCTGTCCTCATACCAACCCTGTACGGAAGGCAAACGAGAGAACGAAAGCTGGCAGAGGGGCTGCTCAAGGTCTGGTAGCTAGAAAACTGCTTCCTCATTCTGGTCTCAGTTCCCCATCTGTAAAGAGGGAAGGTTGCCCCTCGGGCTTGCCAGCTGACCAGCCAAGGGCAGGAGCTGGGCCACAGACTTGTCTGGGTTTGGTCAGCTGAGGATAAAATGCTGACTTTGAAGGTCTTTAGATGGGACATGCAGGCTCTGGTTTGACCCAGTGACTGTGCATCACGCCCACTCCCCTGACAGTGAGCCGGCCCTTGTGATTTTGAGTGGGTCTCTCCATGCCAAGCCCCTGGTGACTCCAGAGACATCTCTAAGGGGCCTCCCAGCTCTGACATTCTGAAGAGTCTTAGGTCATCTCCAGAGTGACTTGCTGTACTGCCTCTCCAGTCAGACTGGGCACTCCTAAGAGTCAGTACCTCTCTGCCACTTTCCCAGGTCTGTGGTCACCAGAAATGCTCAGACATGGCTGGCCAAAGATGGTTGACCGCATCTGTCCATGGACAGGTACATCCCAGGGGTCCACTCCAGCCCCTCAACCTGCCCCTGAGATCTGGGGTCCACAGGACTGGGTTCCTGGTGAGGAAACCACAGGCTCCGGCATGGAGACAGACAGCCTCATCCCAGACCTTCCCCAACACAGGGTCAGAAGGGGAGAAAGGGGCTCAGGGACCACCTCCCGGGCAGTAGCCACACCGGAATCGTCATCCCTTCTGCTCAGTGAGCTACATGCCCGGCACCTCTTGAGTGTGGACAACATCCCAGTGAGGTGGTTGTTTTCGTGCCCATTTTATGGATGGGGAAACTGAGTCTCAAAAAGGGAAAGTCACTTAACTAAGATCACCCCTGATAAGTGGCAACCCTGTTCTTTCCCCCAGCACTCTGCTGCTCTCTCTGTATCTCCCAGCACACTCCCTATTGACTTGAAACTGGCTGTTGACATTTCATCTCCAGGATTGGGTGAGCATCTTGAGGGAAGGGAAGGAACAGGGTTTGATTCGATTATTGCTTTGTTTTTAATCTGAGGCCCCAGGGCCCAACTCAAGGCCTGGAACATAAGAGATTTGTTGAATGCACTTGATAATATTGTTATCTTCGGTGCTCCAGGTAGGTCCTGCCACCCCGAGTCAACAACCAGCATTTATTGAGTGTCTACCATGTCCCAGGCACTTTACACACATCATACCTGAAATAGATCATCTCATGGAATCTACCCTTGCCCTGTGACCTCTCAGTGACTGTTCGTATTCCCATTTTACGGATGAGGAAACCAAGGCTCAGAGGCAGAGTTGGCATTTGAAGCCAGATCTACATGTCTGTCACACATGACCTCTCCTCTGTCCCTGGCAGAGAGGGCAAGCGGCACTGAGCCTGCAGACCCTGCCTGGGGACTGGCTGACTTGGGGGTCCACCCCAGAGACAGAATGCTCCTGGTGTGGGCGTGAGGGCTCCCTTGGGGTCCTGGGAACCCTGCCACAGTCCCCCAACTGCATATCCATGTGTGCGTGCACTTGTGTGAAGGTTTACAAGCAAGGATGTGTGGGCATGTTGCATGTGAGTGAGTGAGGGGTCTGAGCAGGGCATATGTGAGTGCCCAGGTGAGTGTGTAGAGACACATACGTGCCCACGTCTGCATATCCCAGTGGAAGGGAGTGGAACAGGGGCGGGGGGGAGGTGTGGCAGAGGCAGATCTTGTATATCCAGCCTGCATGCTATTATGGTCTTTGTTTTACAGATGGAGAAACTGAGGCTTAGGGAGGTGAAAGGACTTGCTCAAAATCATACAACTAGTGTGTCTGCGGGCGTGTGTGTCTGTGCCTGGGTATGTGTGTGTGCAATGGGCAGGGTAGGGTGGGGTGGGGTGGGGTGGGGTGAGGAGGGAGGGCTGCCTGCGGCTCCAACCCTGTAATAGACTCTCCCTGTCTCGCCAGGACTGGAGGAGCGGGCGGTAATAACTGTTTTGCACAGCAGATCCGCCTCATGTCACAGCCTGAAAATGTGCCTTGGGGCCAGTCTGACAGAGACCTCCCCTCCCCTGCCAGGGCCTGACCCCAGACTGATCCCCGGTGGGGGTGGGGGGGGTCCCTGGGCCCTGCCCTGCCTTCCTCACCTCCAAATTGGTCTGACCAGGCCCAGCACGTGAAGGGCCTGGACTCGGAGCAGTCCTGCTGGGTAGCAGCTGTGCCAGCCAGCCTCCACCCTCTGACTGTGAACCCCCCAAGGGAAGGGGGCACTGGCTCCTGCAGCAGATTGAGAGCTTTTCCGGGAATGGAGAGTGTGCTCTCTCGGCAGAGCAGAGATATTCCCAGGGCAGAGGCTGGGCCTTCCCCTGTCACACTGGGACCTCTGGCCAGCCCATCAGTTCTAGGATGCATGTCTCAGAGGAAGTACCACAGACACTGCCTCTTTCAGCTCTGATCCCCCAAATCATTGTCATCTGTTTGAGTCCCCTCCCTCCAAGCCTGAGAGGGGAGCCAGGGCAGGGGGCAGCAGGTCCTCAGACCTGGGACAAGGCCTCCGGCCAGGGGACAAAACTGCCAGGCAGGCTGGGAATCAGACCCACTGCCCCCTCCCACCTCACCCAACCCAGCTCTGTCTCCCATGGACCTTGACCACCCTTCCTTCTCTTATCAAAAAAGCACTCAAACCAGCCATCGAAACTTCTGACCTCCTAATCCCACACTCCACCCTGCCCCACCTCATCCATGCCTACAACCGCCAATTCTGTTCCAAGGAAGACCCAGAGGGGAGCAGAACTGGCACCTTGAGGCCAACGTCCGAGACCCATCTAAGTCCCCAGCCACTCCTGGCCCCAGGCCCTCCACCTGCCACTCCTGTCTCTCCCTCTCTGCCCTCCAGATGCCAGTGTGGGGTGCGGATGGGGTGAGGGTGGCACCCAGGGGCATTGCCCATAAAGATAAAGGAACCTGAAAGCAGACACCGCCAGGAGATCAAAGCCTGGCCAGGGTGGTGAGACCAGCCCAGGGAAGTGACTTGTCCCTAGTCAAGAGCAAATAGTGCCAAGAAGGAAGTTGTAGGGCCTCTCACTTTCCCTTCCTTCCCTGGGCTTGGAGAGACCCTCGGCTGACCCCAGCAGAGATGGGAAACTGAGGCTCTGGGGGGAGGGGCTAGTCCAGGCTCACGTGGGCGGGCCTGGTACAACAGGGGGTCCCTCCTGCCCCCTCACTCCCGGCATAGTGAGCACGTATCTGAGGCCTGTCCGTGCCCTTTGCTCACTGAGGACCTGGCTGCACCTCAGTTTCCCCATTTGAGAAATGGAGGATAAGGATAGTGAGTCAGCTTATTGTATGAGATAAAGAGAACCGTGCAGAGCCGCCAGCACGGCGCCTGGCACCCCGAAGATGCTGAGGAAAGCACGGTGCCTCCTTTCCAGTCTCAAGTCCCTGTGCTGGGCTCCGGGCTGCACTGCTCAGGCTGCTTTGCAGCGAGTGTCCTCCCCCCCGACAGCTACTCCCAGCCTGGGTCCTCAGCTTTGAACCAAGGCGCGCCCCCCTCCTCCAAGGGAAGTAGAGTTTCCTCCTCCATGCCTGCCACCACCTTCCTGGTGACGGGGATCTGCTGGGAGTGACGGGGCTGCCCGGCCTGCTGACTCAGCGCCTGGAGCTAGGGCCTGCTTAGCAACAGGCCCAGGCCTCGGGCAAACAGAGCCGCAGGCGGCCACACCCCCGCCACAAGAATGCAGCGGCATTCCTGGGGGGGTGCCGTGGCACTGTGCCTGCGACTGGGAGGGGGGCAGGTAGGCACGTTCCTCTGCCGCCTTGGCACCTGAAGGGAGGGGGCCTCACTCCGGGACCCAGGGCCCCACAGCTGCCCAGGCCGTGGGGCTAGCGTACTGGGGTCCCAGCCCACAGCCGGGGCTTGGCATCCTGGGGGGGCGGGGGCCCTGAGTGAGGTCGTGAGGCTCTGAAACATTTACAAGCTATGTGACCTTGGACAAGGCTTCTCGGAGCCTCAGTGTTCTCATCTGTCAAGTGGGGAGGACATCACAGCAGCCTCTGGTGGAGTTGCTGTGAAGACTAGATGAAAGAATGCAGGGCCGGGCTTAGCACAAGCCTGCCCCGCAGTAAGGAGGCAGTGCAGGGGCCCCTTAGTTATGGAGCCCACATCTCCGTGACCGAATGAGGGAGGTCTTCTGGCTCTGGGGCCCTAGAGGGAGACGGAGGCCCAGAGAGGCATTTGTACCTCCCTGAGGCCACACAGCATGGCCACACCCCAGGGCCCAACTCTCCATCGTGCTCCTCCCCTAATCCTCTGTGCCCACCCAGAGTCCTCACTAGCAAGACCCACACTCCTTTCTCTCCTGGGCAAGTCTGAGTCCCAGGTCAGGGAGGACCCCCAGACCCCACTCCTCCGGAGCAGACCTGGCTCCTGGAGGCTCTGGGTGTCCGGAAGACCTGGGTTTCCATCTTGCCTCTTCCTGGTGCTCCATCCACTGGGGACCCCTGCCCCCCTCTGCTCTTTCTTCAGATCAGGCATTGCCTAGGGCAGGGCCTGGGCCAGTGCAGCCCTCAGCCCCCAGTGACCCCCTCAGGCGGTCAGGGGAAAGGAGCTTCCCATAGGAGACCCTCTTTCTCCTTCTGCCAGCTGATGTCTCATCCTGCTCTCTCTGTCTGCTTTTGTCCTTTTCTCTGTCTCTGGAAGAGGCCACAGGACAGGGGTGTCTTAAGCACTGAGGAAACTTGTTTCATGAAAAAAGCCCTGACTGGGAGCTGGGTCACTTGGATTTGTACCCTGGTTCTGCCTCTGACTTGCTGTGTGACCTTGGGCAGGTCTCTTCCCCTCTCTGGTCTTCCATTTCCCATCATCACCTACACTGCCCATCGCCGTGAGGACTACATGAGATCAGGAAGTGCCCAGCACGTAGTAGGGAGGCCCAAGAGAGTGCCCCCAGCCCTCACCCAACACCCCAGCCTCTCACTGCCTCCTTTAATCCTCCCAGATCTGCCTGCCTTTGATACTCCTGTCAGTGGCTGAGCCGGGGTTCTGAATAGGAAGCTGAGAGCTCACGGGCTGTGGGGAAGCAGGCAGGAGCAGAGCCTGCCAGGCCCGCCTGCGGGAGGGGCTGTGGGCCCCTCGCCATTCACCACTAAGCCTGGATCTGGACGCCTTTGTGCCAAGAACAAAACCCGGGGCATCAGCTGTTCTCAGAGCTGCCTCTCTCAGCTCCGGAAGGGACGGGAGCCTGGGCCTGAGGGTGGACTGTGCCCCCTCCATGGGCCCTGGGATGCCAGGGGTGGCCCCACACCCCAAAAGCTCCCACTACCCCAGGGTGTGGGAAGTGGTGGGTGAGCAAACTCGGATTCAAATCCCACATCTTACTCATTATGAGACTTGGGTAAGTGTATTAAGTCCTGTGAGCCTCAGTTTCCTGCTCTGTGAAGTGGACGTTATAATGGCTCCACCCTCATGGCGTATGAGGATTAAATGAGATGATGCATTTGGTGCGTGGCGGGGCCTGGGCCCGGTAGCTACTCTACAAACGGGAGCTGCTGTTAGAGCGGCTTCATTCCTGCCTGGGTACACGGGGCTTAGACCAGAGCAAGTCTTGGCTCTGAGTGCAAAGTACACGTGTGTGTGTGTGTGTGTGTGTGTGTGTGTGTGTGTGAGATGGAGGGGCTCTGAGCAAGCCTGGCCAGGTGTGCCAGGAGACAAGGCCCCTGAGCCACCCACCGGCCTACTCTTCCTCCCCTAACCCCCTCCATAGTCCCCATGGCACATGGCTCACTTGCAGCCAAGTGACCTGGGCCTGGGGCTGCAGGGACCTGGGACGTGTCCCTAGCGAGGGGGGCTGGAGGGACTGAGCGTCTAGGGAATGCTAGACCCCACCGACTAGGCACCAGGTTACAGCTGAGCCTGAGCCTGTCCCTTCTCAGACCCTCCTCCTGGCCCCAGTCCTTGTGGGGCGCTCGGCCCCAGGCCTCATGGCGGCTGGTTGCTCTCAGCCCGGAATGGCCAAGAGGCTCTGGCAGGGGCAGCCCCCTGGGAACCTCTGGGAGAGGCCTCAAGGGCCCCTCCTGCTCGGGGATCTCTCCTGGGACCCTCAGGCCTGAGCCAGCGTCAGGGGACAGGCTCTGTGTCAGAGGTGGCTGAGAGCCGGGCCCCAGGCAGTCATTACTTGAGTTTCCCAGGCAGGGGGCCAGGAGGCCCGTGGTCACACCGCCTGAGGCCTGGCCTCTGGCCAACCGTCAGCGGCAGAGATTGTTGGGTTGGTTTTATTTTAAACAAAAAAGAACTTTGAGTGGAAACATGTGTCTCCTCTTCTCCCTCTCTCCTCTCCTTCTCTTTCTCTCTCCATTTTGTTCTCAAATATTTCTTTCTTTTATGCCTCCCTTTCTGTTAGTTCTCTGTCTTGCTCTATTTCTCTCTGCCTCTCTCTCTCTCTGTCTCTCTCTCTCTGTCTCTGCCTTTCTATCTCTTGACTTCTCTGTCTCTCTCCATCTCTCTCTCTCCAAATTTCAGGGGTGAGAAGTGCTGCCAGACTCCTCCCTCGGGGTGCGGCCCCGGCCCCTGGCATCCCACCCAAGGAGATGGAGATCTCTAGTGGTGCCATGGCCCCTCTGCCCCAGCGAGGGGTAAGAGCTCCCTCCCCGGGAGGGGTGTCCAAGCAGCCAGGGCTCCAGGACCCAGCTCGTCACACTCCTGCTCTCCTCCCCAAGCCCCAGCCTCCCCCAGGCCTGCCCCTCTGTGTCTGTTTTCTATACCAGGCATCTAGACAAGAATTCTGCATTTTAAAACAAGTTTTCAACCACCAATCTGGTCCACACCACCCATTTTGCAGCCAGAGGGCACATGATGTGCCCAAGGCCACACAGAGAATTAGGGGCAAAGCTTGTCCCCGCTCGCAGGCAGTGTCATCTATACCTCAGGAAGGGGATAGTCCCACCCCCAGACTGACTCAGTCGCTCCACTTCTCAGGTGCCGGGTCTTCCAGAAGGGTGATCCTGGGAGGCGATAGACCTCCCCTGAGGTGGTCCCCAGCACAAGGGACCCTCTGGGAGGTTGCAGGCCTTGGTTGGTCACCCTTCCCCCAGGACAGCCATGTTGTTGGCCCCCACCTTCCAGTCCCTTCTGCCACTCACCAGGCAGCCAAAAAGAGAGACTGGCCGTCCAGGGGCTGCATCCAGGTCCCAGCTCAGCGTCTGAGTCTGTGACTATGTACATGACCTTTCCCCTCTCTGGTCTCAGTTTCCATCTTTGTAGCAGGAGGCTTGTCTTCGCCACTAGGCAAAGATACTTTCTGCCCTAATATTTTGTCGTGTTCTCATCTCCTTTTGTGGGAAGAAACTTCTGGAACACCTGGCCCCGAATGCAGCTTTCCCTCTCAAAGTGAGAAGGACCCTTCTCAACATGACCAGCACCCCTTAATTTCTAGGCTTACTGTCCCCTGGGTGCAAGCACCTTAGACGCAGACGTGCAGAGTGGGGGATGTCACCATAATCTGGGTGCCCAGGGTCCTGCCAGCACTCAGCGAGGGATAGGAGGGGCTGCCTGGGTGGTGGAGGGGAATTCCTCCCCTCTGCCATGGTGCCAGGAGTTAAGCCAGGGTAAATGAGGGGATTAGGCAGACTGGGGCAGGTGAGCCTGTCTTTCCAGGTTTGGGCAAACTCTGTCATCACTGCCGGGTTGTTCTGCCCTCCCCCTGCCCCGCCCCCAGCTTGGCTTCTGGAGGTGGCCCAAAGGGAAGGGCGGGGGGCTGCATGGTCACCTCCACTGGGCAACTCAGGAATCCTTGGGCCAGGGGTCAGGAAGAAAGGATGGGCTGCCCAGGAGCCCAGGGGTGGGAAAGGGATGAGGTTCCCCCCAGCTGATGCTCCTCTCTGCTCTCTGGGACCCCCCCCCCAACATGTCCCTGCCAGGGGCTGGAAGGTGTGACCTTCCACAGTCCCCACCAGTCTTTTTTTTTTTTTTTAAGGTCTTTTAGCTTCTTTTTTTTTTTTTTCCCAAAAGCCCCAGCAGATAGTTGTAGGTCACGGTTGCACATCCTTCTAGTTGCTGTATGTGGGACGTGGCCTCAGCATGGCCGGAGAAGCGGTGCATTGGTGTGCGCCCGGGATCTGAACCCGGGCCACCAGTAGTGGAGCACGTGCACTTAACCGCTAAGCCATGGGGCCTGCCCCCCACCAGTCTTGCTGATCTCCCCATCTCTGGGTTGGAGCATGGAAATGACTCATTTCACCTTCTCACCAGCCCTGCAGGCAGGAACCATTAGCACCCCACTTTACAGATGAGGAAAACGAGGCACAGAAAGGGGAAGAGGCTTGTCTGAGTTTACACAGACCTGGTGATGTGCTGGAGTGGGCTTCTACTGGCTCAGGGAGAGTGGATTGTTAAACTGTCCTGAATTTGAAAGCCAGGTTTCATTGGCACCTTGAAATCAACTGTAAGTGGAGATATTTACACCACAGCAATCGGCAAATGATTCAAACCAGGGCTTCTCCTTTTTTTTTTTCCTTTCAGAGAGCCAGTTAAACATTTACCAGCTCATCACTGGCTGGAGACCACAGCTTCTATAGTGTTTCAAAAGGGTCCCTAGCTTAGAACATTTAAGAGCTTAGCAAGACTGCTCCCTTGTCTCAAGATCTGTGACAGATTTGAGACTGTCTGACTCCAAAGCCAAAGAAATTCCTTCCTTCCCTCGTGATGCCAAAAGTTAGCTTCTTTACCACTCCACCCTGATACCTTCCCGTCCAGGGCAAGAAACTGTCCCGGCTGTTGTGTGGGGCAGGGACTAAAGGTAGCCCGGGGTTCAGAGCGCCTGGCCGGTGTGCCCTGCCCTCTGACACTTGCGATCAATTGCATACATATTTACCAGGCACCTCACTTAACCTCCCCGAGCCTGTTTCTTTAGCTACAAAACCAGGCTTGTCCACCCAACGGCATTCACTCAATCATCCATCCATTCAATCAGTTAGTGTCTCCCATGTGCCAGCGAGGTGGCATCCTGGAAAGATTGGAGTCAGGCTTCCTGCTGTGAGTCCTGGCTCTGCCACTGGCTTCCTGTGTTACCGGGGGCCTCAGCCTTCCCCTCTGCACACTGACACTGTCTGTAAGGGCTCCTTCACTGCTCTCCCCATCTCAGGGGAGGCCGCTGGGGAGAGCACTCTGGGACCTGGAAGCGATGGTCACCAGGGTAACTAGCCTTGCTGGGGACACAACGGAGCAGCAGTGGCTCGGGCCTCGGAGACAAAACACACCTGCATGATTCATTCCCGCGGGGTCCATGTTTCTGTTTATTTGAACACAGAGTTCACAGAGCAGGGAGGAGTGGATACTCAGGCAAGACTTCCGGATGGGGTAATAACGCAGTAACAGCTAGTATTTGATGAGCACTTGCTGGGTGCCAGGGCCTGTGCTAAGCACATGCTTTATGTCATTGAATCCTTACAACAAACTCACGAGGGGGGAGCTCGTATGGTACCCATTTTGTAGACAAGGAAGCTAAAGCCCAGAGTGGGGAAGTGACTTGACCAAGGTCACTGAGTCATTCAGTAAATATTTACTGATGGGGAGTTATTGTTTCATGGGGACAGAGTTTCGTTTTGGGATGATAAAAAAGTTCTTCAGATGGAGAGTGGTGATGGTTGCACAACAATGTGAATGTACTTAATGCCACTGAGCTGAATACTTAAAAAATGGTTAAAATGGTCAATTTTATGTTATGTATACTTTACTACAATTAAAAAACTAATTAAAAATGTATTTACTGATCCCCAACTACATCCCAGGCACTGTGCTAGATGCTGTGGACAGCGGAGAATACAGCAGACGATTATCTCTACCTTCGTGGAGCTGACTTTCTAGAACAGTGCTGTCCAAGAGAACTTTTCTGTGGATGGAAGGATGGATGGATGGCAGTGTTCCACATCTGCTCTGTGTCATATGGCGGCCACTAGCCACACGTGGCCACTGAGCCCTTGAAATGTGGCTAATGCCCCTGAGGAACTGGCCTTATCTTCATTTCATTTTAATTAATTTAAATTTAAATAGCTGCCTGTGGCTAGTGCCTACGGAACTGGACTGTGCGGTTCTAGAAGGTCAGTCATATTACAGGGAGTGGTAGGGCTGGGATTAGAACCCACGTTTGTCTAACCTAGCTTTGGCTTATTCAAGCTTCTCACTGCTGTATTTCAGCCATTCAGACTCTCTGCATCAGAATCCCCAAGGAAGCATGCTAAACATTCAGATTCCCAGGATCTACCCCAGATCCACTGATTCAGAAACTCAAGAGGGTGGGGCCCAGGAGTCTGTATTTTTGTCAGGGTCCCCGGGTGATTCTGATGCACAAGAGTTCAAGTTCGAGACCTACCGCCCACTTGTTCAAGACTCCTAGCTGGGAAGAGCCTAAATTAGGTCCGACCAGGCCTGGTTAGGGGTGTGTGCCCCCTCAGGGCTTCCCCAGCCCAGCTAACCCAGCCTTGAGGATAAGGAGTCCTGGCCACCAGCCCATGATTCCTTACCACTGTTCTCTGAGGAGCAAAAAGAGATGCCCTTCCTGGACTCAGAGGGGCTGGGAGGGCTCCTGAGTTCCCAGCCTCCTGTCCCTCCGATCTCTGGGGCTCCCTGGTCAGCCATCTAAAGGCTCTGGCTGCCGCTGGTGGGCAGCGGGAGAGAGAGGCTTGGCCTGGGGCCCCACCCTGCAGGCCAGCCTGGTCAAGCAAGAGGAGGAAGGAAGCAAAGGCCGGCTAGGGGCCAGGGGCCAGGGGTGGGGGTGACGCAGGCCTCTGGAATTTGAAAACAAACATTTAGCCAATGGAGGAATAGGCCGCCAAGCCAGGGCGGGCCCAGTTCCCTCCCTCCAGCCCTGAATCCCAGCCCTGCTGCCCGTGGCCCCTGGCTGGAGCCAGCGCCTGGGGAGTTTCCGCTGCACCAGCGGGATGGGAAGGCCTTCAGGGGGTGTGCGGGCCCCCGGGCTCTGCCCAGACACCGGAGCACCCTGGCTGCACTGAGGAGAGGAAGAGGAAGAGGCAGAGAACAGGGAGCACCGGGTACCCAGGAGGAGGCCTGGCAGCAACCGGGTGCCTCATCAAGCATTTATGGAGCACCCACCATATACCAAGAATTCAGAGACAAAAGCACTGTGCAGCTGGTGAGGGAAGCAGGCACAGGGGAAGATAATACTGAGGGAAGCCCAGGGGCCTGTGGGCCCTCTGCAGAGGAAGTCAGAGAAGGCTTCCTGGAGGAGGTGGCACCTGAGCTGAGCCCTGAAGGACAAACTGTGCCAGGGCAGAACAGAATCTTATTAATCTCACCCCTCCCTCTCCCAGAGCCAGCACTCAGTGAGTGGATGAGTGAACGAGTGACCAGCAGATACGTGGAATGAATGAATGAATGACCAACTGAATAATGTGAACTTTGAGGTTTCAAGGTCCAGAAGGCAAAACGCATCTTCCCACCCCTCAGCTATGAACTTTCTTCATAGCCCTGGGCTATGCTCCCACTTGGTACCCAGAGACTCTGGAGCCAGCCTGCATGGGTTCAAGTCCTAACTCAGTTACTTACCAGCTGTGTGACTTTGGGCGAGTTACTTAACTTCTCTGTGCCTGAGGGTCCCTTCTCGGTAAATGGAGGTAATAATACTGCCTGCCTCATAAAGTTTTGTGAAGATTGAGTGAGTTCAGACAAGTAAAGTGTTTAGAACAATGTCGGACATGTAGTGAGAGCTTCATAAGTGTTTGCTAATCTTACTTAGGCGCTAGCTTACTCAATCACTAATTCAGTCACTCACTTATTCATTCACTGATTCACTCCCTTATTCAGTCCACCACTCACTTACACACTCCTCCCTCTTCACCATTCATTTCTTGAGCAATCCCTGTGCCCAGGTCCTCTCTTCCATGCCTGCCCAACCCCCCTGTGCCAGTCCTGGATGGTGCCCGCCACACTGTTAATTACCATGCCCACTCCCTACCCACACCTCAGGCTCTATTAATGCCAGGAGCCCCAGGCCCGGTACTCGAGCCAGCTCTGCCCGAGCCAGGGGCCCAGAGCCGGCTGCCGCGAGAGCTCCGAAGCTCGAACCCATTTCCCAAGTGAGCAATTAGAGCGCATGTTGAACATAACGATCGCATGCTGATTAATGTTAGATGGGCGATGGAAGGTTCCATAGCTTCCTTCTTCCCCACAGGCCCTGGGAGAACAGGTCATGCTGGGGAAGAGTCTGTAAAAACCATTTCCTGAACACCTCCTGTGTGCCGGGCACCCTGCTGGGCATCTTCTATCCTTTTAACAGCATGGCGTAGTGGGGATGACAACTTGCATCTCATCGATGATGAAACTCAGGCTCAGGGAGGTGAAGGGACTTGCCCAAGGCCACACAGCCAATAAGAGTGGTCCTGGAATTCAAACCCAGGTCTCCTGACCCCCCCACCCCCCACCCTAGGGATGAGCACAGTTGGCATCTGGGGAATTGGAGAGAGGCTGGGTTTGGGCGTGAGGTGATGTTTGGGCCAGAGGGTGGGGCGGGAAAGGAGAGCAAGCGAGGCATGGCCAGGTGCCAGGCAGGAACAGTGGTGCAGGGCGGGTAACGGGAGCCTGGCCAGGTCTGGGGCTCCTAGGCAGGCCCTGCTGGGCCCTGGAAGCAGCCGGCTCATCCTGTAGAGCTGCCAGGGTGATACCAGCCTCGATCCGCCAACTCAGCGATTACGCCGGCTTTTTCCTGGAAAACAGCAGACGTGAAGGGGGTGTCCGGGAGGGAGGCACCTGTTTGGGCAAAGAGGGTGTGGGCACCCCGTCCTGCCCTGCAGCTCCTCCCCCAACCAGTCCACATGTACTCACCTCCAGGTGCTCTGACCAGCCTCCTACTGCAGGCTCGGACCCCCAAACCACTGGACCCGGCAGCCAGAGCTGGCTGTGGGGCTGAGTCCAGGGCACCACGGGGGCCCTGAGTGACCAGTGCTGCTGGCCACCACCTCAGCCAGCAGTACAGCCTCCCAGGGCAGGTCCACACCTGCCTTCTGCAAAGCCTTGTTTCGCCCCACCCAAAGGGGGCAGGTGTAGACGGGCGTTGGGGCAAGGTCGATGCGATACCATTTGGTATCACTCTCGTTGGAGGATATCAGTGCCACTCTGCCACGGGTCACAGCCAAGGGCCTCCATGGAATCAGGTCCAAGGCATTCCCTTGCCCAGCTGGGCATAGGACCTCACCTGGGGTCAAGAAGAGGGGCTGGGTCAGGAACACCCCCAGTCCACAGGTGGGAGGGAGGGGCAGGGGACCCGGCAGGGCCAGTCGCAGGCACTTGTCAAGCCATGGAGGGGATAATAGGATTGGGGCTCTGCTGCCGCAACCTGCATCATCCCTGCACCCAGGCAGGCGTGAGCAGAGAGAGGGAGGGCAGAGGCATCAGGAGGGCCGGGCAGAGGGCTAAAGCCTGGCCAGGAAGCAGAGGGCCTGTGGGCATCTCAGCATCATCACTTCCCCTTCCTAAGCCTCAGGGGGCTCACGTTCATATAGTAGTGTGCTGGGAAAGGATCAACAACCGGCTCTGGGGGACGGTGGGGACAGGGGTGCAGGGGGCTGGCTGGTTCCTGTAACCTAAATACGCTCTCCTAGCAGGGCTGATTTCCAGCACCAGCGTGACATCACTGAACGCAGAGCTGAGAAGAGCTGCTCTCGAGAGCTGGTCTGAATGGTTCCAGCACAACACCGGCTCCTGCTCCCCATCCCGGTCTGCCCACTCGCAGAGCTGCTGTGAGAGCCGTGAGGGCCGGTGGACACGCGGCAGAGCTGGGAGGAGGTGGTTGTTACAGCAAAGGGCTTCTGCGAGTCGGCCCCGAGTCAGGCGGCCCGGCTTCAAAGAGGCTCTGCCTCTCATTTGCTGTGTGACCTCAGGCAAGTCACCTCTCCTTTCTAAGCCTCGGTTTCCTCCTTTGTAAAATTTGGACGATACAAATAGAACCTGCCCAGAGGGTCGTTATAGCGGTTACAGGAGGTAATCAGTGCTGATGAAGGGAAACAACATTCAGCACCCGGTGGGGGGGATTTCTACTATCCCATTACGCAGCCAAGAACCTGGCATAAAGACCAGTCACAGGGCCAAGGGGGCGGTCTCCAGAGCCTCTGGAATAAACATCTTTCAGTCTTAGGAAGCCCCCTTCCTTTCCTCCCACCTTCAAGGCAGTCTCAGAAGGAAGGGGTTCTGGACCCAGCTCAGATACCCCCACACACATGTATTCAATAAACTCTGAGCCCCGCTGAGTG
This sequence comes from Ceratotherium simum simum, assembly GCF_057802395.1. Classification (NCBI taxonomy): domain Eukaryota; kingdom Metazoa; phylum Chordata; class Mammalia; order Perissodactyla; family Rhinocerotidae; genus Ceratotherium; species Ceratotherium simum. Next base: position 38,724,617 of record NC_141921.1, on the reverse strand, counting down.
CCCAGCCCGTGCTGGAACCCTTGAAGGAGAGAGCTCTGCCCTCAAGGTGCCTCAAGGTGACTGTCCAGTGGGGGCATGGAGATGGTGACGTCCCCTGTGACACTGCTGCCCTGGAGGCCAGGGCTACCAGGGCAAGAAGAGGACTCCTGATCCAGCCCTGGAGTCAACAGGGAGCTTCCTGGAGGAGGGGACCATGATCAACCGCCATCTTGCTTGTCAGACCTTTACCTAACAGAGCTGAGCCAGGACTGGGCATGTGCTCCTATTCCCCAGAGGCGGTGCCCTCCCTTCCCCCTGCCTGGCCCGCTGCCCCATGCCCCTACCCACCAGCGCCGCTAAACATCAGGAGAGTTCAACCCCCAGGGATGTGGGGAGTGGGCAGGGCACCACCCTAAGGACCCCTGGGCCCCATCCCTGGGCTCTGCTGCCCCCTAGTGTCAGGACTGCGAAGGGTGCTGTTCCCACAAGGGGAAATCAGTGAATGGACATCAATTACCATAAAAAATAAAATGATGGGCCGGCCCTGTGGCTTGGTGGTTAAGTGCGCGCGCTGTGATGCTGGTGGCCCGGGTTCGGATCCCGGGTGCGCATCGAGGCACCACTTCTCCGTTCATCCTGAGGCCGAGTCCCGCATACAGCAACTAGAAGGATGTGCAGCTACAACATACAACTATCCACTGGGGCTTTGGGGGGAAAAAATAAAATAAATAAAATCTTTAAAAAATAAAATGATGATGATGATATTCATCACTTTACAGTTTGAAAAGTACCTTCTCAGTCAATCACAGGCTGCATGGAGTAGGGTGCCGGACACTAGACTGAAATCAGATGGGGATCTAAGTCCTGAGCCAGGTTCCAACTGGTTATGTGACCTTGGACAAGTCGTGTCACCTCTCTGAGCCTCAGACTCCTCATCTGTAGAATGGGTGACAAAAACAGGGTTGTTGCAAGGATTAAATGACCTAATGCCTGGCGCATAGGTGGTCCTGAAAACAATAACACCGTCATCGTTATCATAATAACACTTGCCCAATTGGCCATATATCACCTCCACTTTGCATAATACTTTTTGCCAAGTCCTTTTTCAAGGTGTCACCTCCTTTAATCTGCGTTATTATTCCCATTGAACAGATGAGGGAATTGAGGCTCAGAAAGGGGAAGAACATCATGGCTTGGAAGTGGTAAAACGGGACTCAAAGCCAGGTCTGCCTGACTCCAATTCCAGTGCTCACTCCCCCATAACCTGCTCTGGAAACTCTGAAGCCCCTTAGAATTCCCTGAGTCCTTATTGCTCATTTAAATAAGCAAGCACAGCCTCTGCCCCTTTCAGCCTCCTTCTCCACCTTCTCCCACACCCGCGCCAGCACCCTGAATGCCAGGCCCCACAGCTGACCCCTCCCCTCTTTCATGACCAGGTCCCCAACCCTCAGGGCAGCTCATGAGCCAAGAGCTTGAGACTGACTTCCAAAGTTCATCCTGTCCATCCCCGTGCGCCCCACCCAGGCAGATGAATGTTCATCCTGTTCTTCACGTTGCTCAGGGGAGGAGATTCCATAACTCCACTTCCTCCACCCACCCAGGTGTTTGTTCGAGTTCCCACAGTTGGGAAATTCTACCTTGTGTCTAACCAGAGTCCCTCCTGCTGCAGTGTCAGCCATTTCCTTTTGTTCTTTCTCCCAGGAGTGTCAGAAATACAGTTTGGGGAGGACGCTTGAGGTCCAGAGAGAGGGATCCTGGAATGGGGAAGGGTCACTCAGGGACAGGAAGTGAGAGCTGAGCCCAGGTTCAGATCCAGGTCAGGGTGGCAAAAGTGGCCGAGCTGGTCTCCTGGTCCCCAGGGCAGCCTCACCCACAGCCTGAGGGCACCCAGGCCCATCCCCTGACCCACTGGCACCATGTGGCTCATACCGGGGCTGGCGTGGGAAGTGAGGAGCAGAGCGGGTCCGAGGGGACGTGAAGAGCGCTGGCTCAGGAGTCATGTGGAGCTGGATGCGAATCCCCCGGAACCCCTTAATAAACATTTGCTGAGCTTCTCCTCTGTGCCAGGCACTGCATTTGGCACTGAGGCCACAGCCAAGGGCCCTGCCCCTGCCCTCATGGAGCTCACCGTCTGTGAAACTAAATAAAGGAAATTTCATTTAAAAAGGGGTGAGGGGCCGGCCCCGTGGCTTGGTGGTTAAGTGAGTGCGCTCCACTGCTGGCGGCCCGGGTTCGGATCCCGGGTGCGCACCGACGCGCTGCTTCTCCGGCCATGCTGAGGCGGCGTCCCACATACAGCAACTAGAAGGATGTGCAGCTATGACATGCAACTATCTACTGGGGCTTTGGGGGAAAAAAATAAATAAATAAAATCTTTAAAAAAAAAATAAATAAAAAATAAAAAGGGGTGGGAAGGCAGAAGAGAGAGCTCTCAGCACTACCACTAAATGTCAGTTACAGGAAGAATGTCAATTACAGACCCCAACAGGAAGAGATGTACATTACATCCCCATCAAGAAATTGACTATGCCAGCAACTCAGCTGATGACAAACCCTTACCACCCTGAACTCTAGCTTTTCACCAATGGACTTTTGTTCAAAATAACCTCTCCCAACTTCCTCCTTTGTTCTCTGTGAAATAACTTCTCTCCTTTGCTTGCTGGACTTGCCTATGGCTTTTGCTGTAGCTTGCTTGTCCTGAGTTGCAATTCCTCTTCTATTCCTAAATAAACCCATTTTGTTGGTAAAAGAACTGGCAGTTTTATTTTTGGAGGTGACAGTAAACAAGTCAATAAATGAATAAACAAGGAATCCCAGAGCGGCGAAAGGGAAGGTGGGGAGACCATATATACAAGGGTGATCAGGGAAGGTCTCCTGAGGAGGTGGCATTTGAGTCAAGGCCTGACTAACAAGAAGGAGCCAGACCTGAAGATCTGAAGGGAGAACCTCCCAGGAGGAGGGAACAGTCGGGGCAAAAGTCCCAAGGCTGGACTGAGCATGGAGTCTAAAGACTGACTAGACAGCTGGCCAGGGCAGCAGGCCTGGGTGGGGCTCTAGTGTCTAGACTCACATAGTGCCTTTCCCTCTGCGTGTCAGTGTTCTTATCTGTAAAATGGGATCAATAATACCTGCTTATTATGGAGATGGACATTCAGGCCTCAACCCAGGGCCTGGTAAGTGGTCAGTAAATGGTGCCTGGTACTTGATCATTGTTCTAATACCAGGTCCATCAATGACATCCTTCAGGGTTTAATTTCAACACGATCCCCCAGCCCAAAACTACCCCCACCACGCACGTGGGGCTGCCCAACTATTTAGTCGGGTATTGAAGGGTCTTAGGTCTTGTCCAAGGGCATTGAACTTCACAGTTTATAGAGCATTTACTCCATCCTTCCAATGCTGTGCAGAGTTAGGTTGCTGGAAATCTTTGGAGTCATTGATGGCAAAGAGTCTGGCAGTCTGTGGCCCACAGCAGGTGCTCAAAAAACATCAGGTCCAGGTCTGGCCACTCCCGCCCCCATGATGAACTTCCACATTCCAAAGGCCTTTCTTACCAAACTTCCTTCATCTGAAGAAAGGATTGTTTTTCAGCCACGCAGCTCCCTAAGCCCGGAAGGTTCTGGCTCACAGCTAAACTCTGTTGGGATCAGAAAGTGACTCTCCATCAAAAGCCAGAAAACATATCGGAGCAAGAAGGGTCCTTGGGCTCTCCCACATGGCAGCAGAGCAGGAATAGGCCAAGGTCAAGGTCAGGTCCAGGACTCAAGCCACTGACTCTGTCGACCTTAAAAATAAAACAGTCAGTTATTTTACCAGAAAAATGGGTTTATTCGGGAATGGCAGAGGAATTGCAATTCAGGACATGAAAGCTATGGCTGAACCATAGGCAAGTCCAGCAAACAAAGGAGAGGAACTTTATAGAAAAAAAACGAGGAATGTAGAAGGGGCTGCTTTGAACGAAAGTCCAGTGGAGGAAAGCAAGAGTGCAGGGTGGCGATGGTTTCTCATCGGCTGAGTTGTGGTATTTTCTCATTGGCTGACCTTGTTGCTGGGCAAGGAGAAAGTCTTCCTTCCTCCTACTGGAGGAGTAAACTTCTTCCTGGCGGAGATGCAAGGTCCATCTCTTCCTGTTTGGGGTCTGCAGATGGCAACAGAGTGGTAGTGCATGAGAGCTCCCCCTACAGGGCGTCCCAACTCCATTTTAAGTGAGGTTGCCTTTATTAATTTTCGCCAACTCCTCCTCTCTTCCTGACAAGAAAGAGCTTCTCCTCAAGCTGCTGGTTCCCAGAGGAGGGCAAATCTTGGGTCTCTGCTCTGCTGTGTCCTTGTCCTGCCACCTCCTTTTCAGCTCTCAAGATGTAGCTTGAGTGACACCACCTCCAGGAAGCCCGCCTTGATCCCCTGTGAGAGCCGTCTGCTCCCTTATTTGCCCACCCACAGCCCCAGGGTTTCTCCTACCAGGGTACTGAGTAAAGTTTCTGTTGAAGATTAACTCACATGCAGGAAGTACACAGATCTTAAGTGGGCAGCTCAATGGATTGTCCCAAAATGAATAGCCTGTGTAAACAACATCACCAGACTCCTACCCCACCAGTTACTACTCCTGCCCCAGGGGACCCTCACCCTGACCTCTACCCCATCAGTCAGTTTTGCCTGATTTGGTACTTTATGCAAACACAATCATCTAAGAAGTCCTCTTTCATGTCTGGCTTCTCTCACGTTACGTCTAGATTACGTCCTCACACGTAGTTGCAGATGGTTTATTCTCATGATCCCCTGTGTGAAGACACCACAATTGATCCATTTTACCATTGATGAGCGTTTGGATCCTTTCTAATATTTTGGCAACTAATGAATAGTACTGCTAAGAATATTCTACTTTGTGTCTTTTGGGGCACACATGCATACATTTCTGTTGAGCATACACCCAAAGAAAGAAGCGGAATTGCTGGGTCATAGATGGGTCATAGGGTAGCCACGTACTCAGCTTTGGCACATGCAGCCAAACTGTTCTCCAAGGTAGTTGTGCCAGTTAGCACCCCGTCAATAGTACACCGGTCAGTAGTACAGGAGAGACCCTGCTGCCCCACATCCACGCCGACTCCCAAGACTGTCCGGGAGCCTTGCACTTAATCTGTTCCCTTGTCTGTCTCACCTATTGGCGTGAGAGGGTGCTGTCTATGCCCCCTGGCCCGTAGGAGACACAAACAAGGGAGAGGAGAATGAAGAGAACTGGAAAGAAGGAAAGAAGAAGGAAGGAAGGAAGGGAGGAAGGAAGGAAGCAAGGAAGGAAGGAGAGGAGGCAGGAAGTGGGGGAGAGGAGGGAGGGAGAGAGAGAGAATCCACGAGGAAACAGGTGAATGTCTCATGCTGTGGGGCTCCACGCTGGCTGCCCCAGAGGGAAGTGCCTGCTGGGGCTGAAGCTTTGGCTCCTGGTTCACCCTGAAACCTCAGCTTGCCCTGAACATGAACAGTTGAATACATTTGTTTCTCAACAGTTGCATTTTGGGATCAAGTCTTCTAAACAATAGGTTCAGAGTTTGGGGACTACAGGGAGTGGTGGACAGCAGGACCCCCTCAGTCGCTGCAGAGAAGGGGGGTGGCATAGTTGGGAGGGAGGTCCAGGAAGCCTTTGAGATGGGCTCCTGAATGTACATGGCTTGGAGATTGGCTGAGCAGACAGCCTCAGGGGCCAAAACCCCCGCCCCAGACATGCCTGCCCCCATCTCTTGTCCTGCCCAGTACCACCCCCACTTTCCTTCTCCTCCTGCAGCAAGCAGGGGCAGGACCTTGGGTCCTTGGCCAAGGCCAGATACCAGGTAGGACCTGCTGGCAGAGGCAGGCACCACTGACAGAGGGGCTCCCCCAAGATGCCTTGCCTCCTGGGCAGGTGGGGAATGAGGGAAGTCGGCCCAGTGGGACCTTGTGCAGCCCTGGTCTCCCTGCCTGGCAGCTTGGCCCCAGAGCCACCCGCCCCCCCCCCCCAGCCTCCAGCAGCCTAGCCCAGACTTGGGTGTCAGCCAGAATGCACCAGGGCACGTTGAATAAGGAGAGCTTCTTTCCTCTGCTTTGCCAACCTGGTGCCAACCTTGGCTCTCCCCATGCAGATACAGCACTGGAGAAGCAGAGAGGCCCTTTGGTCCTTACTCAGTGCAGGAATCCCATTCCTGGACTTTCTGAGTTTCTTAACTCTTCAAGGGACAGAGGCCTCACCACTTCACAAGGGCCCCCGTGCTCTGGCCATGCAGCTCTGACACAATAAAAGCCACTACTTTTTCGCACTTTCTTATGGACCAGGCACTGGGCTGACCTTCCATACGTTATTTCACAGTGGCTCCATGCAGTGGGTATTATTATCACCATCCCCATCTGGAAGATGTGGCAACTGAGGCTTAGAACCATTAAGTGTCATGCATATATATTTATTTCTTCCCTCTGTCGGATGGGAGGGCCTGGAAGCAGTGACACCTCAGTTGCACTGAGCACAGCCAGCGCCCAGATCTTGGTTTCTAAATACCACTCTCCAATAAAAGGAACCACGCTCCTTAGAGAAATGGCTGATTTTAGCACTGAGGCAGGGGAAATATAAGATGAGCCTGGAGCATCTTGTAGTGCCAGAAAGTAAGGAAATGTTCAAAAAAACAAAGGATGAAGGGATGTCAAACAGACGCAGGAGCTAATCTGAAAGAGTGCCCAATGGCCAAAGATGGGACAATTTGAACAATAAAATAAATAACTGAGTATTGAAGCAATACCCAATGGATAAGATAAATAAAGCCATGGGTCCATGCTGATAGAAATAAATGATGGATTAAATAAATGAGGAGAAAGGAGCAAATTTTCCTTACAGAAGAATTCCAAATAATATACATAGATATGTCCCCCAGGAGGTGGAGGATGCCTCCCCCCAACTTGAGTGTGGGTTCCACTGCTTCCAAAGAACAAAGTATGGAAAGGGGAAAATAGTCACTTCACAGTGGGAACACCTGGCAGACACCAGTTAACCCTGTAATCAAGGTTAACATCACCAGTAATAAGTCCTGGGGACATCATGTGCCTCCTGAGATCATGTGACCAGAAGGGCACTTCACCTCTGTGGTATTCTTCCCCCAAACCCATAACTCCTGCCCTGGAGTTTCATGAGAAAAACATCAGATAAACCCAAATGGAGGGATAGTCTAACAAAACTCTGACCAGAACTCCTCAAAATTGTCAAGGTCATGAAAACCCAGGAAAGACTGAGAAACTGTCCCAGACCAGAGGAGACCAACATGTGATGACTACATGCTGTGTGGGACCCTGGATTGGCTCTCAGAACAGAAAAGACCCATTAGTGGAAAAACTGGTGAAATCTGAATAAAATCTGGAGTTCAGTTAATAGTCATGTACCAATGTTGGTTTCTTAGTTTTGACAATGGTACCATGGTAACGTAAGACGTCGACAACGGGGGAACTGGGACAGGGCTGTACAGAACAATCTTTGCAACTTTTCTGTAAACCTAGTTATTCCAAAGTAAAAGCTTTCTTTTTAAAAATTACACAGGGTATAAAGGTCTGAACCAGAGTTCACATTCAAATGTGTCTGCCTCTCGCCCGTGCCCTCCACCCTCCCTGCACCATCTCACGTTAGAAAGTCCTCCCCAAAGTCTTCATGGGTCTGAGCTTCTCCCCTGTCTCTGTTTGCCTTCTAGGACCACCCTGACTCATCTGTTTTCTTCTCCCCAAGACCTCCTTTTGAGGGATGAAGGATGATCCTGTCCCCCCAAGTGTGTTCACATGTCCAAGGTCATTATTCCCAGGGCCTTCCACTCTTTTAAGTGACTTGGGTTTCAATGAACATTGGGCTCCCCAGCATCTACCCCTCCTTTGCAGCAGCCGCCAAACTCCACTTGAGGATCCAGGGGGTTCCAGGGAAGATAACTCCCCAACTTGGCTCCAAGGATAAAGCACATGACCTAGGCGAGGTCTATCAGCATACACCATAACCCAGCCACGGTGATCAGCCCAGAGGTAACCACATGACCCAAGCTGATCTAATCAGAGAACATCCCAGGACTTTGACAGAGAACGCCGGGACAAAGACACTTCTTTTCTTCCATGTTGGGTGTGAATGGTGAAGCCCCTGGAAGCCTTAGGATGAATCCAATACCAAGGACAACAGAGTAGAGAAACAGAAAGAGCTGAGTCCTCAGTGACATAGTGACATCAATGAGCCACTGGATCAAGCCTTACCTGAAGTGCACCCTACCTCTATACTTCTCAGTTATGAGAGCTGTGGTAGGCTGAGAAATGGCCCCCCAAAAGATATTCATGTCCTAATCTCTGGAACCTGTGAATGTTAACTTATATGACAAAAATAGGCGTGGAGATCTTCGCAGATGAGATTTAAGTAAAGGATTATAAAATGGGGAGGTTACCTGGGTTGGCCTCAAATGCAATTGCATGTATCCTTATAAGAGGGAGGCAGAGGGAGATCTGACATAGACACCCAGAGAAGACAACGTGACCACAGAGGCAGAGACAGAGTGATGTGGCTACAAGCCAAGGAATGCTGGCAGCCACCAGAAGCTGGGAAAGGCCAGGAACAACTCCCCGTGGAGCACACGTCCACCACAGGAGGGAGCACCGCCCGGCCGACATCTGGACTTTGGCCCAATGATACTGACTTCAGACTTCTGGCCTCCAGAACAGTTAGAGAATGAATTTCTGTTGTTCTAAGTCACCTAGTTTGTGGTAATTTCTTTATAAAGCTTTAAGAAACAAATACAAGAACTAATAAATTATCTTTAATATTTAAGCCTATTTGAATCTGCTATTTTGTTAATTTCAGCCAAAAGCAGTCTAACTGACATGCAGCTCCCCTCTCTCTCTCTCCTCTGGCTAAGAGGTGGACTCCACAGAAGGACAACCCCCCAGTAGGAGGCAGCCAGAGACCCTCCTGATCTTTACGTGGGGAAACGGAGCTGGGGTGGGGGCAGCATCAGATGCTCACGGACTCCAAGCAAAGGCATTAGGGGAGTTTATTTACAGACAAGTCACAGAAACCAGGCCCCACACAGGCTCTGGCCGGAAGACCCCAGACATATACATAGGTCCCAGCACCCATCGTCACCAGAGCCGTTCCCAGCGAGGCCCCTGCCAGAGGGACCACGAGTCAGGCCAGGTGGAGGGCATGGAAGGGAGAGGGCCCCAGTCCCTGCCAGATATCAGAGGTCACCTGTGTGGCCCCCCTGCCAGAGGAAGGAACTGCCCTCAGCCCTGAAGTGGGACATTGAGGAGCATGAGACCCTCTGGAGGGAACCCCCTCCTGTGTCCAGCCTGTGCCCTCGATGCCAGGCCACAGAACAGAAGTCTCAGCAGCAGAGGCTTGGGGCATGGAGACACGCAGGCCCCCTCCAGACCTGCCCAGGAGCCGGCCAGGGAGCTGGTGTCCCAGGCCACGGCTGCCCATCACGCGGGGGGCTCCCCCTGTTTGCTGGTGGCACTCGTGATCCGCTTGTTCTCCCGGAGGTTGCGGAGGCGGGCACTGAGGCTGCTGATCTCTTCCACGTAGGCCTGGGGCACCCACCCCTTCTCACCGTCTGCCAGGCGGACCCCCTCCAGCCAGCCTAGGGGCACATGGCCCAGGAGCAGCATCAGTGGCATCAAAGGGACACGAGGGCCAGGTCTGTGAGGGAATACCTAGGCCCTGATGCAAGCCTCGTCTGCACCCCTGGGGCCGAGGTGACATCATCTCAGCTTCTCTCAGCTTCAGGAAGGCCCCTGCCTCTAGCAGTCTTGTAGATAAACTTCAGACCTGTTTTTCCTGACATCCGCTAAGAAGGGTATTTCCCACTCTCCCCCGTCAGTCATTCTCGATCCTACCTCTTTACAAGCAGGAAGTTCCTCCTCTTGTCTAACTTGATCCCTGCATGCTGTGGTTGATCAACACTTGCATAACCTTTTCCTGTGATGTCTTAACCCTCTAGCTACCTCCTTCCCGCCCAGGCCCCATCAGGGAGGCCTCCCAGGGGACCCGTCTCACCGTCACTGGTCCGGGTCCTCACTGCCAGGATGTCAGTCTTCTCCAAGGTCAGCTCGTCCGGCTGCAATGCCTTGTATGTCCTGACACACTGAACCTGGGGGCGGTCTGAGAGCCCAAGGGAGAGTGAGGGGGTCCCCAAGGCAGGATGGGGGGGCAGTAGGAGGAAGTAAGGGGGTGGGAGGGTGGTCGCTGCTGTTTCTTTTCCTCTGCCCCTCCCTCTGCCCACCCTGGCCACTCTTCTCTCTTCCCCTAAACACAAGCCCTAGGTGAATCCAGTGTCTCCCGGCTTCGGTGACTGCTCCTGTGCCCAGGGCTCTTGCCTCCCCAGCTCAGTCCAACACCTTGCCCCTGACCTCCAGGCCAACGTCCAGCTGCCCCCAGACACCCCCACAAAACAGTCACAGCCCCTTCATATGCCCCCTGATGCTACTCTGGTGCTCCCTCCAGTCCACCCTTCTCAGCTGGGATTCAGGCCACATCACTCCCCCGTTTATAACCCTCCAGGGCTTCCCACTCCTCTTACAATAAAATCCAAAGTCCTCTCTCAGCCTACAAAGCCCTGCATGGTCTGGGGTTGCCCCCTTGCTAACCTCCTCTCCTTCCCTCCCCTCTTTCCCCTCTCTCCCTTACTCATGAAGCTCAGACACACTGGTCACCCTGCTGTTCCTCAAAGACTCTAAGCTCCTCCTGCCCCAGGGCGTTTGCACTGGCTGTTCCTCCTTCCAGGAATGCTCTTCCCCAGATCTTTTCATGGCTGCCCCTCCCTATTCTTCAGGGGCCTTCCCTGACCACCTCTTTGGAGTGGGAAGCTCACTTTCCAGCCCAAACAGGACTCTTAGCACAAGCCAGAGAATGTGCTCCAGTCCAGGCCCTCAGCTCTTTCCATCACACTCGGTGGGCTGGTGGTATCAGGAAACCACAGGCTTTGGGGCCAGACCCGTCTTGAATCCCAGCTCTGCCACTTATTGGCTGTGTGACTTTGGGCAAGTTACTTAACATTTCTGAACCTCAGTTTTCTTAGATGTGAAAAATGAGTCTACCTAATAGGGTTGCCATGAGGATTAAGTCAAGTAAACACATACACAAAGCCCCTAGCACTGAGCCTGACACATGGCAGGTACTGGGTAGAAAAGAGTTCTCTTCCTTCCCCTTCATTAGCTCAGCCCTAACTCCTCTGCTCAGGACCCTTCAATAGCTACCTAGTACCCACTACACCAAGGTCCTCTATGACTGGGCTGCAGCCTGGCTTGCCAGCCTCATCTCACACCCAAAGAAGAAGCCTCTATATCAACAGAGCAGATCCCTCACCTGCCTCCACGGCCACGGCCACCACCCCACACCCCACGGCCAACCGCTTCCTGTCCTCTCTGCCACTGATGCAAAGATAGAGCCAGACCTGGCTTCCGTCCCAGCTCTGCCACTGACTAGCTGGGTGACCCCGGACAGGTCACCTCACCTCTCTGCATCTCTGTTTTCTAACTCGCGAATGAGCTTCTGCGGGGATGAAAGGGGAGGAGAGGAAAGGCTTTGCCACGCCCAGGGAGCGGCCTGTGTGCATGAGGTCGGCTGTCCTGTGTAAATCCTGCCCATCTTTCAAGGTCCCGCAGAGCCGCCCCTGGCTGCCCCAGGCCAGTTGGTGTCTCTCTCTGCTAGCCGTGCTGGCAACGTGGCACCCAGGATTGCAGGAAACGCGGAGAGCAATGAGGTACCCAGCCCAGGGGACGAGGGCTTAGCGGCAGCGGGGGTGGGCAGGCTGCTACCTTCTCCCTCGCTGATGACCAGCCTGTCCTCCTGGGGGCTGGAGGGGCACATGGCCGAGATCCACCGCTGCTTCTCACTTCTAGGAAGGGAAGGCTGAGTTGTCACAACCTGCAAAGTGCGGTCTCCCGGGGCCCGGATGGTGCGAGCAGGGCTGGGAGAAGGGGCTGTGATGTCCAGACCCGGGCCCCAGGTCATGTCTCCCCCACCCCAGGGCCCACCCCACAGCCCTGTTCCCAAACCTGTGCCCCGCCCAGCTCTGCACATAGGAACAGAGCAGGCCCAACACCCCTGGATGCCAGCTCTGCCCACGTGCTGCCTTATGCCACCCTCCTGAAGCCAGAGAGGAAGGCCTTGTGCCCGCCTGGGGGGCCCTGTCTCCCCACCCCCAGGCCCACTCACTCCGTCCGGGCGCGTAGCAGGAACTGGTGCTTCGCGTGCTGCCCGTGGAGGAGCTGCAGGAGGAACACGTGGCCGGGGATGCCCTGGAGCTTCAGGCTCAGGCCCCTCACCTGCAGCTCGGCCATCGTGGCGTGGACAAACACAGCAAACTTCCCGAGCCTGAGGGCCAGGGAGCGAGGTCAGCCCGGCCCGCCGGGCTCCCAGCCCCCACCCTCAGGGCCAGGCGAGCTCTGACTGGAAGGCAGAAGGGGTCGTCCGCCCCTCGAGCACCCTCCTCAAGGAAACCTGGCTGCGCGGGACACCACCTCCCTGGCAGCCAGCAAATTCCCCCAAAGGAATCGGGAGCTCCATTCCTGCCAGCTCACCCACAGAGGCGGAGAGGAAGACCAGCCCCCGCCCCCAGGCGTGCTTTCAGCTTCTCTCTGAGCCTCTCCACCGAGCCCTGTTCTTTTTTTTTTTTTTTTGTGAGGAAGATCAGCCCCGAGTTAACATCCATACCAATCCCCCTCTTTTTGCTGAGGAAGACTGGCCCTGGGCTAACATCCGTGCCCATCTTCCTCCACTTTATGTGGGATGCCACCACAGCATGGCCTGACAAGCGGTGCATTGGTGCGCACCCGGGATCCGAACCCGGGTCACCGGCAGCGGAGCGCGCGCACTTAACCGCTACGCCACGGGGCCGGCCCTTGTTCTTTTTTTTTTTTTTTTTTTTTTTTTGAGGAGATCAGCCCTGTGCTAACATCTGCCAATCCTCTTTTTTTTTTTTTTTTTTTTGCTGAGGAAGACTGGCCCTGGGCTAACATCCGTGCCCATCTTCCTCCACTTTATATGGGACGCTGCCACAGCATGGCTTGCCAAGCGGTGCGTCAGTGCACGCCCGGGATCCAAACCTGCGAACCCCAGGCCGCTGCAGCGGAGCACACGCACTGAACCCCTTGCACCACCGGGCCAGCCCCGAGCCCTGTTCTAAAGAGCCCACGAGGGCCGGCCCCGTGGCTTAGCGGTTAAGTGCGCGCGCTCCGCTGCTGGCGGCCCAGGTTCGGATCCCGGGCGTGCACCGACGCACCGCTTCTCCGGCCATGCTGAGGCCGCGTCCCACATGCAGCAACTAGAAGGATGTGCAGCTACAACATACAACTATCTACTGGGGCTTTGGGGAAAAATAAATAAATAAATAAAATCTTAAAGAGCCCACGAGGTAGCAACTCTGATGAGATCTCTGGACTGTTCAGTGTCTGACTCTCGAACTGGTCTAGAATCTGAACTTTGTCTCCTGTTTGCCACTGTGTCCCAGTGCTTGACACTGCCTGGCCCACAATTTGGTTTCAACAAACACCTGGGGGAAGGATGGGTGGGTGGGTCGAGGATGGTCCATAGGTTCCTTCATCTTCACCCATCAGAGGGACCGGTACAGAACAGGGGTTCAGTGATGCTTTATTGAATGAATGAATAAATCAGGAATAAACTGTTCTCATAGCATAAGATGTCCATCCTTCATCCCATCCAGCCATAAGGCTTACCTCATTCAGGACATCTTCTCCTTCATCCCAAACTTACAATAGTCACAGCTAATTCTGAGTGAGTGTTCACTGTGGCTAAGCTCTGGGCTAAGCTCTTTTCATGCATTATTCTCACATTGAACCTCCCTATGTGGTAGTCTGTATTTTACAGAGAGAAGACAGGAGAGTACAGTAGTTAAGAGCCTGCGGGGGCCGGCCCGGTGGTGCAAGCGGTTAAGTGCACGCGCTCCGCTGCGGCGGCCCGGGGTTTGCCGGTTCGGATCCCGGGTGTACACTAACACACCGCTTGTCAAGCCATGCTATAGCGGCATCTCATATAAAGTGGAGGAAGATGGGCATGGAAGTTAGCCCAGGGCCAGTCTTCCTCAGCAAAAAGAGGAGGATTGGCAGATGTCAGCTCAGGGCCGATCTTCCTCAAAAAAAAAAAAAAAAAAGAGCCTGGGATCCGGCATCTGGCCTGGCCTCCTCCTGGCTCCTGCACTTACTAGCGCCATGATCTTGAGACTAACAAGGGAGCCGACTTCCCAGGGAGAAGTTTAGAGGCGTAAAGGGAATAATCCACGAGCATGCCTGGCACAGAACAGGCGCTCAGTAAATGTTGGCTATTATCATTATGACCCAGGTGAGCTGGGGCTCCAGGGCTGTGCTCTGGATCTCGGCTCTAATTGGCTTAAGCTCAGAGCAGCTTCAAGTCTTCAGCAGACAGTCCAGCCCTTGGTTCTCAAGGATCTGGAAGATGTACTTGCCTTGAATTTCTGCCTTTTCTGTGGGAGCCTCCAAGGTTCAGAATACCATGGCAGCAGAGCCTGCCACAGGCTAGCGCCCCCAGGCCCAGTGATGGACTGGCTGTGAGCCCACTGGTGGGGAAGAAGGGAGCCCAGCTCCAATCTACCTCCTCCCACCCTGCCCCGACTCACTCCTTCCGCCGGGAGAGCAGCAAGCAGTCATTGAAGAGGTGCAGGTAGACCGCCTTGCTGGACAGCTTCAGCTTGGCGGGGGGTGCGGCGGGCAGTGGCGCCAGCTCCACCAGCTCCCCATGCCGAACCAGCCAGCGGGCCTGAGAGATCAGTGGGAAGATCTGGGAGGAAGGAGGAGGACAGGTCGGGCCCAGGGCAGCAGGCAGAAAGCACAGGACAGGGGATGGGAGGGTGGCAGTGATGAACCGGCCTGCAGCCCCCAGGAAAGGAGGGGACACAGCTGCCCCTTTGTGTGCCGTCCCGCCAGCTGCGGGCACGCACCTTGCCCTCGAAGTGGATCTTCTTGCTCAGGTGGATGAGCTCCTCTGTCCTCTTCATGGACTGCACGCTGGCGTTGCACTCTTGCACCAGCTGGGGAGGCCGTGCAGGGTCACCTGCAGCCCCCAACCTCCGCTCCCAGAACCCAGCCTCAGACTCCCACCTGGGGACCAGGGACTCTGAAGGCCGGGCTCTTTTGGAGACACAGTGGGGTTCTGGGGAGGCCCTCAGGAGCCCGACAGCCCCTGCCCTACCGAGCTCACCTCCTTGAGTGCGTTGAAGGCTTTGGTGGCCATGTCTTCATCTTCAGAGCCCTGCGCTGTCCGCTTCAGGATGTTCTAGAGGGTGGGGTCGGCACAATGAGGCAGGCTGTGACCTCCCCCCATGACCCTGCCCATCCATGGGTGCCCAGAAGGGGCTGCAGAGGGCGCGGCAGCATCTCCCTCTCCCAGCCCTCACCGCAGCCTGTGCCCTCCAGGTACCTCCACCAGCATCTTGAGGCGGGTGATCCTCTGAAACGGCAGGATGAGGAAGGAGGTGAGGGGCAGACGCTGGCACACGGGAGACTCCTCCAGACGAGCCAGGATGCCAGGGAACTTGGGGTTCTCCAGGCTGGAGAATTGGGAGGGGTCTGGGGTCACAGGTGGGCCTGAATTCCTGGATGCACGACCCCAGCCGCTCCATTGGTTCTGCAGGTGCCTTCTCAGATTCCTCAGGTCCTTCCTGCCCCCTGGGGTTGGGTCTAGCCTTATCCTAGTCACGGAGCTCCTTTCAGGAACCCCTCCCCTCCCGGGTCACCATTCCTCACCCAGTCCTCTGCTCCTACTCCTGCCTGAGACCCCCTCTATCGTCCCCCCCTTCTGAGCTCCCAGCCCTACAGCAGGCGCTGGTAGGTGCGCTCCTGGTAGGCCTGGTTGGTGACGTAGGGCAGGTAGACGCGGCGGAAGGCCGGGCAGTGGTGCAACACAACGTCACACACGCTGAAGCGCAGGACATCCGCCTCCAGCCGCTGCTCCAGGTCTTGCAGGAACCTGAGGGGTCAGCGAGGGGTCAGGGCCAGGGCAAGACCCCAGACCTGGGAGCCCGGCCAATCGCAGGCTCGGTTCCCACGCCCTGCCCCCACAGGCCAGCTCACTCCCTCACCTCTCGCTGGTGCTCTTGACCTCGGGCAGTTTGGAGAACAGCCACTGCTTGTCCTGCGCCCCCAGACACTCGCTCAGCTCAGCCGAGGCTAAGAAGTGGCCCACGGCCACCGAGAGGCTGTGGATGTACGAGGCCTCGGACGTGATCAGCTCAAACTTGGCCTGAGCGGGGGTGGACGCGGGGTTGAAAGGGCCCAGCCAGCCCACTCCGGACAGCCTTGCCTCTCATATCCCCCCATGCAGCCCCGGACACCAGTTGCTAAGACACAGCCGCACCCCATGCCCCGCCCCTTCTCTAGCCTCACCCCAGATCTGGTGCCAGGCGGGGTTCGAGGACCCACCTCCTGCCGCGCGCAATTGTTCAAACCCAACTAGAGCCCTCGATTGCGCTCCCAGCTCCGCCAATCGGCCGGCCCTAGTCATTCCACGGCCCTGCCCCTCCCGGGGTGCGTCTTTCCTTAGCCCGGCTCTCCCGCTGACCGCGCCCCTGCCCTTGGCCCCGCCTGGCCACGCCCCCACCACGCATTGTCACGCCCGGTGGCTCCGCCTCTCCCCTGTCCTTGCTGTCAGAGATCCCACCTCGGCCGCCCGCCCGATTCCGCCCCTCCTCTGGCCCCGCCCTATCCTAGGCCCCGCCCCTTCGTCCCGCTTCTCCGCTAGCCTTCGGCTCCTCGGCTTCTCCGTCCTCGGCTGCAGCCAGCCCCCCCTTGTCAGGTCCTTCCGCGATGACAGTCCCGCTGCCCCCGCCCTCCGGTGGTCCGCCTTCCCCGCTGGGTCCCAAGCCCACCTCCTGCAGTTTTCAGTCCCACTGGCCTGGTACCCTCGTGGTCCGGGTCCCGGCTCAGTCCCGAGACCACGTACTCCTGGCCCCGCCCCTTCTGTTGCCCCACCCGCTCTGGGCCCCAGGACCACCTCCCCGGGCTTGCAGCCCCGCTGGCGCCGCCCCGCCAGGCCCCAGCGCCCACCTCCTGCAGTTTGCAGTCGCGCAGGCTCAGCGTGGCCAGGACGCCGCTGCCGCGCACGTCGGGGATGTCCTGCCACAGCGAGAAGGTGGAGCCTCGCGCCGAGCGCTGCGCCCGGAAGGAGCTGCTCGGCGAGAGGTTGGCGCGCGGCGGCCCGGGCCCCTCCTCTGCGCCCTCCGCCTCGTCCCCCGGGCCCTCCTCCTCGCGCTGCTGCCGCCGCAGTTCGCGGGCGCTGGCCACGTCGCTGTATTCCTGGTAGAGGACGGCTGGGCGGGCACAGGGGCGGGGAGGGCCGTGGGGCGCTCGCCAGCCCGACCCCGCTCCTCCCCTGCTCCCCCAGAGCCCGCCTCACTTAACAAGCCTTTCCGACGGTTCGGATAGCGGGACACAGGGAATTCATTCATTCACTCATTCCACAAACACTGCTTGAGCACCAGCTGCGTGCCAGCCCTGTGCTAGACACTGAGAATTCAGTCCTCTCCCTCTCACACCATCCCTACCTCTCTACTCTCCAAACCCTAGTTGCCCAGTCCCCCCAGCCTTCCTCCGTGACCTCCTCTCACGTACAGGTGAGGAGGAACCGTGACTGGCGCCGCTCGCTAGCGCTCCGGGAACCCAGAGCTGGCTCTTCTTGCGTGTCCAGCCTGGGAAAGGGAGAGTGTCAGGGCCTCTACGTCAGCACCCCGCCTCGGACCCGAGCCCTGGGTGGGAGGTGGTACCTGGGCTCAGGCCAGCCGCCGTGGTCCCCGCTCGCGTCAACCGGGGCTGGCGTCGCCATACCGTTCACTCTCACTTCTACACTGCGCGACTCCCTTCCACACACTTTCCCTGGAGAGGGTAAGAGCTGAGGGTGAGTGGCCCCAGAGTGGCGCTGGGCACCAGGGCGACACACTCTAGCTGACCAGCACCCAGTCTCAGGTGTCCAGTGGGTGGGCCGTGCCCCAACCCGCATCTGGCTCATGAGCTGCTCTTAGGGCCCAGGGGAGGATATGGTACCTTCCCGAGCTGCTCCAGTGCCTGACCCTGTGGTCAGTGCCCTGGCTGCCGAAATCCGCCCCAGACGCAGAGAAGAGTGCAGCCGGGTCATCAGCTCAGAGGCTGAGAAGCGCCTCCGCTCAGGCCCCTCGAGGCCCACGCGGGTGGGCCCAGACAGCTCCAGCTGCCGAGGCTCCTCTGTGCTCCGGGCTTGCTCTGCCGCCTGGCCAGGCTCCAGGAACACAGCATGGGCCTCCAGGCTGCCAGGGGCCTCTTCACGCTGGTACACCCGCATCTTGCGCCCTGCAGGGAGGGGAGGTGAGAGCACAGGCTGGCATCCACTGGGGTCTCACCCCACCTTCTCCCTGCTGCCACCCTGTGGCCCTGAGCATCTGGGGGACATGCCCAAAGGAAAGGCCAATGTTTTTGCCAGGATCTGGTCCCCAGAGAAAGGGATCAACAAGAGGGGTAGAGAGAGCAGTGCTGGACTGCAGTGGGGAAAGGGCCAGGTGCCCAGGACAGCCACTCACTTGCTGTGTAAGCTCAGACAAGTCGCTTGTCTTCCCTGAGCTCCAGTTCCCTTATCACTAAAATCTACCACTTGTCCTGCCTGTTTGGGGAACTCTGGAGCTTAAGAGTCCTAAAAGAGCCACCCAGCCTCTCCCCTATCCACCCCACTGGGCCACCACCCCCTCACCCAGAGTGACTCACAGGCTGACTTCTTCTCCGAGCCATGGCTGGCCCGGCGCTGCGGCTGTGGGTGCTGGGGACTCCAGGGTCCCTCCAGAGCTGGGGGCTGGGCACTAGGACAGTGTGGCCAGCTGCCAGCCCTGCTGGGCCGCATCCCCCCACTGGTGGAGATCTTGGTGTCTGGGCCTCCTGGGGATGGTGGCCATAGCAGCCCTTGGAGAGGAGCAGGGGTCCCCAGGGACCAGCGGCTGCCAGGAGCCCGCAGCTCCTCTGGCGCAACGGGGAAGAGATCCAGACACACAGGGCTTGGGGGCTGCAGGGTGGGCAATTCCGCAAAGGACAGACTCTCCTGCTGGCACACGGCTACTGGGTGGCAGGCAGTGCTAGGTGGCCCAGCCAGGTGGGACTGGAGGGTGGCAGGTGGCCCACAGTCCATTCCTCCTTTGCTCTGCCACCCACCTGGGCCTGCGGGGGAGAAGGTATCAAAGCCAGACACAGGACAGCAGACCTGGCCAGTGAGCCGTCATGTCCTGGAGGCCTGGACAAACGCTTGTGTACACATGTGTACACACATCTGTACAAGCACACTCACACCCCTAATTATAGTAGTACTAGCTAATACTTAACACTTACTGAATGACAGGCCAAGTGCTTTATACATATTATCTCATTTAATCCTCATGGCAACCCTGAGTTGATGCTATTATTATCCCCATTTTATAGGAGAGGAAAGTGAGGCACAGATGTCGTTACTTGGTAAATGGTGGAGCCAGGATTCAAACCCAGGCAGTCTAGCTCCTGAATCCACACTTTTAACCACCTTGTACATTTTCTAACTCTCACTGACATACAATCAGACATACAGATACATACATTGCCACACAAATCCATGTATGTTCCATGCACACACACACACACACACCACACACATTTTCTCCCAAGTACACACTTGACATACACACTTTCACAGATACACTCAGACATTTCAAATTCACAGGCTCACACATTCACACACACTTTTTTACACAACAATATACAGTCACACACTTTTTCACACACACACTGATCCATCAGATATTTACATATCCACTTTCTCACACTCACGCACCAGGATGCAGACAAACACACAGACCCAGAAGTCCTTGCTTTGGTCTTCCCCAACCTCCCCTCCCATGCCCAGCATTGCAGCTTTCAGCACTGAGTGGTGCCCACACCCATGCCAAGCTGGCTGGGAGGGTCACAGACTGGCAGGCGGGCCACCACCTAGATCAGGCTGGGCCCTCCCAGGAGAAGGGCAGGGAGGTGCCCCAGCCCCCCAGCTTGGGGTGAGAGAGGGGTTCTTCCCTACCCAGCTCCCAGTCCTGGGATCAGGCCAGGCTAAAGGATCCTCTCTGGGTAGGAAGTCATCCCCAGGGAGCCTGCCGGAGCCTCAGGACAGGCCTAATGATCGAGGGGTCCGAGTGCCCACAGCCCTTGCCCCGTGGCCCTTGCTAGATGCCCTCCTGCAGCCCCTCACCTCTCCAGCCGAGGCCCACTGCAGATGTTGTTTGGCTGCTCCGGCGGGGGAAGCCCTCTCTCTGCCCAGCTGGCTGGGGGAGATCCCACCCAGACAAAGAGTTTGATTCATCAAACCCTGTGGTGAGGCAAGCGGGCAGAGAGGGAGGAGGCAGGCAGCAGGCTGGGCGGGGGCCTACCCTAGCCTGGCCTCGCTACGGGCAGGCCGGGCAGCACGGACCCCCCGAGGCCCCCTGGGCCAAAGGGGCAATGCCCAGCCTGGCAGGGCCAGGAGACCCAGGAGACAGAGACTGAGAGACTGAGAGATAGAGACCTAGAGACCTTTTAGGCAGCAACTCAGAAACCGAGACCCCAAAGCACTCAAAACCAGAAAACCACAGATGCTGAGACATTCAGGGACCCAGACATGGAGACAGAGAGACAGAGACATTGACAATTTCAGACAGACCAGACACTCAGAGACAGAGGTGAAGCCCAGAAAAACCCAGGGAGACAGATGGACAAACACTTTGTGCCCTGCTGGGTTGCCAATCTAGTGGGGGAGCCGAAAACAAAAACAGCCATAATCCCCGTTGGCAGGAGCCAAGCCAGAGGAACCATCAGAGTAGAGAGCTGGGCTCAGCTCAACCTGGGCATTCCAGGAAGGCTTCCTGAAGGGAGCAATAGCTAACCATTCAGCCGAAATACCCAGGGACCCAGTGCACATAGGTAAGGAGAAAGCCCTGGCCTGAGAGAAACAGTGACTGTCTCAGAGACCCTGGGAGACAGGGAGGGAGGAGAGGACCCAGGGGAGGACGGCTGGGTCTGTGACTGGGCCCCACTCTCTGCACAGCCCCTCGGAGAAGCCGAGCAAAGTCAAGAAGAGTTGCTTCCCCTGCTCTCTTCATCCCCTTCCTGGTGTGTGTGCCTGTGGGTGGGGGGTATTGGCTGCTCCTAAGGGACAATTACTCCTTCAGGCCCTCCCCTCAGGGACAGCTGTAGCTTATACCTTAAACTTCTGACCATCTGAGCAAGTCTCTCAGTTTCCTCATCTGGTTAATAGGATGGTCATCCCAACTTCATAAGCTAATATGAGAATTAATGATAATGCATATAGAGCACCTAGCTCTCAGTGGGAGCTTTGTAGTTGATAGTGATTCTTCGGAGTATTATTATTAGTCTTTCTCTAGTCAGGGGGATGGCTTGGGCAGTTACAGACATGGGGAAATTGAGGCAGAGGATGAGGCACACCCTACTTTGTAGGAGCACGTGGCAGGAGACACAGGGGACCACTGCCCACCAGACAGGCCTCTCTCTCTCCAGGAGTCAGAAGTCCTCAACACAGAAGTCCCATTTGCTTCTGTGGGCACACACGTGCAAGAATACACACATGCCCCTGCTCCCTTGTCTTCTGTGAGATTCTCTCCATTTGGGTTCTGGAAGCCCCTGGAGGGCAGGGAGGAACCTCCTCACCCTTGTCAGTTGCAGAAGTAAATGAGCAAAAATATGGAACCCTTGGGGCAGGAACAGCTCCTATGAAAGCCTCAGAGGAGAAGGCTGGGTGAATGTCCTGGGAGGGGGTGGTGGAAGGCTTTCTGGGGAGATGTGGTTGAAGGCAGGTCCCTAGGGGGAAAGTCAGAAGCAAGTCAGCCTCCACCTCTATCCAGGCCAGGGGGCAATGGGAATGACCCATCTAGCTGGGATGCCAGCCCTGTGGCCTTCCGGGGATGTGGCCCACTCAACCTCAATGCTGGGGATCAAGGAGGGGCGAGCTGTGTTCATATTGTATGTAGCTCATGTCTGCTTGAAAAAAAACCTCAAGAAGAGAACTGGCCCCAGGTAGCAGGGATATGACCTGCCCAAGACATGATCACAGGATACTCCAGTCCCACTAGGCAAGGGTCATTCTGGAACCTACAGCAGAAAACCCCTGCCAAGGTTCAAGGCCCAGTGTTGACACTGACCAGCTGTGTGGCCTTAGGCAAGGCAGAGCCTGTCCCTGGGCCTCAGTGTCCCCTGTAAAGTAGACCCTAAGGGCCCTCCTGGCTGCCCTCTAGGAAACCTGTGACATCATGAGTGTCTCTGCAGGCCGAGAAGGATGGGCAGGGGCCAAGGAGGGTCCCATCCAGTGGGCACTGCTAATCACATGGACAATGGGCCCACTTGGCAAGGCTGGCAGAGAGGGTCCCTGGACACTACCATGGTCCAGGGGAAGCCTCCTGTGCCCAGCTGTTCCCTGCCCCCTCCCTGGTGCCCCTTGCCCTGCTGCCCAGAGAAGCGTCCTGCCAGGGCCCCTCTGCCCCTTAAGGGACAAAGCCAAGTGGGAGGTCATGGCCAGAAAGGGGATCCAGGCCAAGCAGGCTGCAGAGCCCCAGGAGGCCATAAGTGGGTGGGGGTGGGAGCCAGGATCAGAGGCCAGGCAGGCAGCACAAAGGACTCCCTCGGGAAGACTGGCGGGAGGAGGATGGGGCTGCTGGCAGCCGGATGGGGCCCTACCTCAGCCAGGGAGCTCCGTCCGACCTCCGGCAAGGTCCAGGACTCCAGACCACCCTGGGGGCTCTGGGGTTGCAGCCAGGTCCTCAGGGGGCGATGTCAGCATGGCCCCTAAGCCGGGCAATGCAAGCTCCTGGGTATTGTGTGGGGCGCGGAGGGGGGAGGCGAAGGTGGAGGGAACCTTGCAGGCAGGCAGGCGGGCGGCTGTCTCAACGTGCCTGCTCCCCACCCCCCTTCCCCAGAACCGGTTTGGCCAGTCTGGGGTACAAGAGGGGGGCTGGAACAATGGGAGTCCTATGCCCAGGAGAGGCTCAGAAGGACCCCAGACCGACGTCCTAAAGATGAGGGAGGCACTGCTTTTCCTCCCAGGAGACAGGTCACTCCTCTTCTGGACCTTCCCAAATGTGAGACATGCACAGGGGGCTCTTTGGGGCTGGGGAGCATCCTGCGAGCTTCATAGAAAACCTCCCAAGTCCTGGGCTCCTCAGAGACCCTGAGAACTCCACAGTGTGCTGACCGCCTCTGAGCCAGCTATAGCATCTATAAAACGGGAATACTCATCTCTACGATTGTGAGACGGAAATCATGCAAGTCGGTGATGTGACGCATCTGGCATCATCCTGGCCAGCCCTTCCAGCATCACCACTCCTCCTGAATGACCCATCCTCCCTTGCTGCCTAGAATGATCCACCTCACCATTTCCAACGGCCTCCTCTACCAGGAAGCCTTCCCAGACTCTAGTCCACACCAAATGAGCCCTCAACAAACCAATTCAAATAGCCCAAGTAGAACCAGCCTCCCGGAAGGAGGGCTACTCTGTTCCTGGTATGCAATCTTCCCAAGGCTGTGAAAGGGGAAGCTGCTTTCTCTCTAATATTACCTACTGTTTATTTGAGCATTCGGTAATTGTCAGGCATTTAGTATTAATATTAATATGTACACAAATACTAATATTCATGTTGCTAATAACTCTTATTGTACACTCACTATGTGCCAGGCACTGTTCTGAGCACTTCACACCTATTTGTTCATGTAATCTCCCACGACCCTACGAGGTAGATGCTGTTACTGCTCCCACTCATCAGATGAGGCCATGAAGCTTGCACAGGTTAGGTCGTGGGCATTATCCCATTTAAATCTCTCATCAGCTCTATGAAGTCCCTATCTTACAGACGATGAAATTGAGGTTCAAGGGATTAAATAACTTGCCCAAGGTCACACAGCTAATGAGTCAGAATTAATATTCAAATCCAGGTCTGTCTGGCTCCACCACAACCTGCGTCCTTAACCACTGCTCAGTACTGCCTCATCAGATTTTGGGGAGGATCTGGTGAAAAGTGCGTGAAAGTCCACTGGGAGGTGTCTCAGCTGACCTAACTAAATCCTGTTATTATTATTATTTTGTGTGTGTGTGTGAGGAAGATTAGCCCTGAGCTAACATCCGTTGCCAATCCTCCTCTTTTTGCTGAGGAAGATTGGCCCTGGGCTACCATCCGTGCCCATCTTCCTCTACTTTATGTGGGACGCTGCCACAGCATGGCTTGACAAGTGGTGCATCGGTGCACACCTGGGATCCGAACCTGCGAACCCCGGGCTGCAGGCTGCCACAGTGGAGCGCGCACACTTAACCGCTACGCCACTGGGCCAGCCTCAACCCTGTTGTTATTATTATTCAGACACTACAGGCCTTGATGAACATATGGCGCAAGGGATCCAGGGCCCAGACCCCAATGAATTTTCTGCTACCAACTGGTGACCATTCCATTCAGAGAGATTAGGTCCCTGCTAATCCCTCATATCCAGTTTGGCCCCCCAGAACATCGTCAGGTAATGAAGAGACATTGCACATGTGTGGGGGTCCAGGTGTCCATGGAGAGGTGCAAGCTGGGGTGCAGAGAGAAGTTTATTGTCAGCACTGCACAAGGGCAGGAGATGGGGAACAGGGAGAGGGCGGCAATGCAGGACTAGGGGTCCTCAGAGAACTCTAATCCTCCCTCTCTTCCCAGCTCCAGGGCGGCCGTGGGGCCGCTGGCCAAGGTACCGCTCAGACCCCTAGCCAGAAGCAGAGGACCCCAATCGAAGGAGCATCCTGGGGGACCTAGGGTCCTGGAAGGGCAGTCCTGGCTCACTCGCCCCTGCGTCCTGGGCTCCGGGGACAACGCCCCTGCTGCAGTGGACAGAAAACACGGCTTGGTCAGGCAGAGCTCTGGCCCTCCAGAGCAGAAGCGACTCTTTTGGGATTAATGTAAAAGAGGGGCGTGGCGTGGGCGGAGTTTCTTGAAGGGCGGGGCCAGGCAATAAATAGAGGGAATCCAGCCAATCCTCCCTCTGGGCGAGGCCAAACCAGAGGGCGGGGCAAGAAAGCTGACCTAAGGCCTCGGGCGGGTCTAGGGGGCGTGGTCAGGGGTGGGGCCAGTGTCCGCGGGCCGTGCTGACAGAGAGCAGCGCCTCCCGGTTGACCGCCAGCGCCTGCTTGGCCAAGGTAGCGCCCGCGCTTTATCTTGGTGGCCAGTCCGGCTGGCACGCCGGGCACGAGCCAGGCGATGAGGCACAAGAAGAACACCACGTGCTGGGGAGAAGGCGGGCCAAAGAGAAGGATTGCCTCAGCAATCTTAATTTATGGAGCGCTGACTAAATGCAAGGCAGTATTTGAGGGTTTTCCGGTTATTCATTCATTTAATCCTCACAACAGTTCTAGGCGGTGAGTACAATTACTACGCCTATTTTACGGGTGAAGAAACCACAGCATATAAAAGTTGTCATATGCCCAAAGACACAGAGGTATAATTCGAACCCCTTAACACTAGGGATCCTGTTATAGGTAGGGCTAGAGAACGACGATCTTGAGCAAAGCTGGAGGGAGCATGCTTCCTTTCCTTCCTCCAGGTCTGTTGCCAAGAGATAATAATATTAGTAGTGTAGTGATGTTAATTCATCGAGCACCTACGATGTGCGAGGCACTGCGCAAGCGCTTGACACTGAATCTTCATAACAACCCTATGAAATAAATCTTATTCTATAATATATCCCGGGTTACAGCGGGTCGGCGGCAGAGCCTGAACTTGAACTCAGGTCTGTCCGACGCGCAGATGGCTGAGCCTACCTCGAAGGCGATGAGGAAGCCCAGACGCACAGCCAGCAACTTCCAGTGAAAGAGGGTGAGGTTCTCCTGCGCGTCGAGAAAGGCTTGTACCTGGGTTGCGGGGAGCGCGGGGTCCTGCGAAGCTCTCGACTCGGCGCCGGGCACTCCCGCTCCTCCCCGCCCTTGAGCCCGGCCCTGCCCCCTCAGCACTTACGCCCAGCCAGCTCTGCCCACCAGTCCGCCCCCCAGACTCAGCTTCCGGCCCTCCCAGCTAGGCCCCGCCTATCCCTCCCACAGGCTCGCCGCCCCGCCTCCAAATTCCAGGGCCCCGCCCCTCCTAGACAGGCCCCTCCCCTCCCAGCTAGGCCCCGCCCCACCTCTCCCGCAAGCTCACTGCCCTGCCTCCAGATTCAGCACCCCGCCCCTCCCAGCAGGCCCCGCCCCTCCCAGACAGGTCTCTCCCCTCCCAGCTATGCCCCGCCCCACCTCTCCCGCAGGCTCACCGCCCCACCTCCAGACCCGGTCCCTCCCAGACAGGCCCCACCCCAACCAAGCTCAGCGCCCCTTCCCTCCCAGACGGTCCCGCCCCCTCCTCGCCCCGCCCCGCGCCTGGCGGGTGCAGGGCGTGTGGTTGCCCTGAGCAAGGTACGCAGGAGGTGTGGGCGCCGGCGTGAAGCTAACATAGCCGCGCAGGTGGCTGTGCTGCTCGTGCCGGTACAGGAGACGCAGCAGGAAGTCCGACGTGAAGGCGATGAGGAAAGCCTGCAGGGCAAGAGGGCCTTTAGGGCCCAGTCTCCAACTCACCCCCACCTGGGCCCAAACCCACTCCGCAGGCAAAATTAGCCTGCACCCGGGATCGTAGCCCTCTGCCCCTATTTCCCAATCTCTGACCCTGAATTCCTGCCTCAGCCCCCATTTCCCCATTCCTGAGCCTCCTTCCCAGTCTCTGACCTCCATTTCCCCTTTGACCCTGTATTACCCTTCTTTGCCCCAAACTCACATTCACGATGACTGAAAGGTGGGCCATGGCCTCAAGCAGGAGCAGCCAGATCCCAATGCCCTGTGCCTGCTCAGCCACTGGCAGCCGGTACTCACACACGAACTTATGGGCATCCGGTCAGATTTCCACCCAGTTGTTGATCAGAGCAAACAGGGCCACCAGTGTGAAGGCCACCACAAAGATGGTGATGAACCCAAACTGCAGCACTGGGAGGTAGGGAATGTCAGGCTGAGGTCACCTCCCTTGCTGAGCCAAGCCACCAGGAACCCCACTGGGGCTGGTACCGCTGGGCCACTGCTCACCCATCTCCAGGTATTCATCAAACAGGTCCTCACACTTGATAAGCCCATATTCCTCCTCCCAGCACCCCAGCTCCTGCGTGATCTGGGTGTCCCACCGACTGCCACCAGGCCTTCAGCTTCCTGGACCAGGAGCTAGGGAAACCAAACAATGCCATTTCTATCCTCCCCACATCCCTTAGAGATAGGCACCATGATCATTCTCACTTTACAGATGAGGAAACGGACACTCAAAGACCTTGCCCAAGGCTTCCCAAATTGTGAGTGGTGCAGCCAGAGTCAAATCCAGTCTGTTGGACTCTAGAGTCCAGTGCTCTTAACTCTGTGCTCCCTGTGTGGTCATTCTTGGTCTCTGGACCCCCCTCCCCTCCCCAAAAGAATAATAGAAAGCCCTCCTCTTTCTTGTTCAGCATCTCATTTAATCCTCTCAACTCTTTTGGAATGATGTTATTGTCCCCATTTTACAGGCGAGGAAATTAAGGCTTAGAAAGAAGCAAAGCCACAGAGCTTACAAGAGGCAGAGCTAGGACTTGTACCCCTGTCTCCTGACTCTCAGTCAAGAGGGTTTCTGCTTCGCTCTCATAAAAACCCTCCCCACAGCCTGACTAGGCCCACCCCTGTGCCCCGACCCCAGCTCCTGCACTCATGGCAGAATGAACACCATGTTGCTGACCAGCTCTTTGCCCACCATGATAATGAAGAGCTGCTGAGCGAGCTCAAGGAGGCAGCCGCCAGGGCCACACTGTGGTTGGCAGACACAGGGCACCTCGCTCAGGGCTTAGGGCCTGAACATGGGTGGCCCCGCCTCCTGCCAGAGCATGGAGCTGGCCCCCTGCTCCTTGGAGGCCCCAGAGGCAGATCCTGTCCCTGCCAGACCTGAGGGTATGATGACCCCTACCTCCCCCAGGAGCTGGCCACCTGGATGTACTCACATCCTCGTTCTGCATGGCATGCCGAGCAGCATGCCATACTGACCAGGGTACCCCACAAACCTGTAGGCCCACTGCATCTGTTGGCAATGTTCTCTCCCTCTCTGGAGCCTGGCCCCAGCTAAACTCCATGCTGAGGCTGACCCCCTCTCCCAACTCTGCTCCTGATCCTCTGGCCTCCCACCCGCTGAGAGTGAACTTGGGTGACAGGGCTGCCGGGAGGTCTTGCCCCCCCGCCCCCACTAACCCCAAAGGGCTATGTTGCCAAGGGCCTGTCAGGGCCATGGCCCACATCTACTGCTCACTCCATGAGAAGCCAATGGGGTATTTCTGGCCCAGGAAGAGGGAGTCATGCTGCTAGGTTGAAGGTTCTTTTTTTTTTTTTTTTTGTGAGGAAGATCAGCCCTGAGCTAACATCCATGCTAATCCTCCTCTTTTTGCTGAGGAAGACCAGCTCTGAGCTAGCATCTATTGCCAATCCTCCTCCTTTTTTTCCCCAAAGCCCCAGTAGATAGTTGTATGTTATAGTTTCACATCCTTCTAGTTGCTG
This sequence comes from Ceratotherium simum simum, assembly GCF_057802395.1. NCBI lineage: Eukaryota > Metazoa > Chordata > Mammalia > Perissodactyla > Rhinocerotidae > Ceratotherium > Ceratotherium simum. Next base: position 38,696,083 of record NC_141921.1, on the reverse strand, counting down.
TATGTGGGACGCGGCCTCAGCACGGCCAGAGAAGCGGTATGTCAGTGCGCGCCCGGGATCCGAACCCGGGCCACCAGTAGTGGAGCGCGCGCACTTAACCACTAAGCCACGGGGCCAGCCCTAGGGTGCAGGTTCTTTTGGTGATTCTCCCTCCCATTCCTGCCAAATGACAATGGCAATTACCCAGTAATACCACCTCCTGGGAATCTAGCCCTTTAGGACTCCTAACCAGTCCTCGTTAAAAACTGGAAGCTCTTGGAGGAAAAGACTAGCTCTGGCTCATTTCTGTGTCCCCAGCGTCCAGTCCAGGGCACTCAGCAGGAAGGCCATCACAAAAGATGGGGATAAACCCAAACTGCATCTTTGGGAGGTGAGGGTGTCAGGCCTGGGGCACCCAGTGAGGGCTGAGTGAATGAATGAATGCAAGTGTTAGAGTTTCACATCCACCCAATGATGTGTTGGTATGTTACGGTTGAGAAAATTGAAGCCCAGGGAAATCAAGGACCAGCTTCGGTCAACAGCAAGACCTTGGCAGAGGCAAATCTGGAGGCTCAAGGATGCTGCCTTGAGCAGGCTCAAGGCCCGCTCTGCTGGGCCATTTTATTGGGAGGCAACATTCTTGGGGGTGGGGGGTCCTCACCTGCCTTTGAAGAATACCATATAGAAGGGAGAGGAGTAGAAATTGACGAACTGGAAGATGAAGACTTTGAAAGTGAAGGCATCTTCATGGAGGGTCTGGGTTCTGTGCATCTCTGGTCACTGTTCTATTGGATGCAAGAGAGCAGGCGCAGCCCATCGGGGCAGCCCTTATGCTCCTGTCCTCAACCCACCTTCCTCTAATGCCAGCCATGCTCCCCTGGCCACCCTCATCTGAGAATGGCTGAGCAGACTGGGGACATCAAGGCGGGAGCTGCAGGCTCTGAGGTGCAGGGAGCCCTGCCCCAGGGCTCCCAGTTCTCCACTGATTCCAGGACACCCCTGCAATACCCTGCCCTCACTCACCCCACCTGTGAGCTGCTCAGCCAGCATAGACCTGGCCCAAGAGGAGGATCAGCACCAGGTTGAGCACAGTGCTGCTGATGTCGGCAATGTTGCCAGCCCAGGCAGAGTGACGGCCATTATCTGGAGCCCAGCCACGTGGAGCGGTGGAAGGAACCTGAGGATGCCCACATTGGGCGTGGAGCCTGAAACAGGGCTTCCGCCCTCTGTTGCCCCAAGGGGCACTCACTTGGGTCATGAGCACAGGGTTGCCCACGTGGAACATTGCAATGCTGACGATGCTGTGGTAAATGATGACAGACACCAGGAAAATCATCTCCACGCACAGCTGGGGGCCAGCAGGGAGAGCTGTCACAGCTGGAGGGCAGGCCACCAGGGTCCCAGCCCACCCTGGAGGGGACGGTCCTTCCAGAGCAAGGGCCCAAAGCCCCCTCACCATGACGAGGATGGCTGCAGAGCTGGTGAGTAGGCAAGGAATGCGGTTGTGGGGTGAGAAGTAGGGCTCCTTCAGGCCTGTCAGGGGTTCTGGGCCATCTGCTGGGCTAGGGCAGCAAACTCTGGACGTGGGCACTCCTGTCAGAGGGGGCAAAAGAAATGTGTATCCGGGGGCCCAAGAGGCTGGGTGTCATGACCCTGGGGTGGGGGAAGCCCCCTCCTTTTCCTGCCTGCACAGGGGGCCCTGGAAGTGCCGGGATGAGGTCTGATTCATTTTTGTTTCCGCAGGGCCTTCTCCCCCAGGGCCTGGCTAAGAGCCTGTGGATGGACAGATGGGTGGATAAACAGGTGGGTAGACAGAGAAGTAAACAACAAACGGATGTCTTGTGGGAGAGGGCAGGATAGACTGATGGATGGGTGGGCAGTAGGTGGACAGACGGGTGGGTAAACTGGACAAACAACTGGCAAATCTGTATAAGTGGGTGCACACATGGATGGGTAGATGGGCAGATGGGTGGATGGATGTACGGATGGCTAGGTGTGGGAGCAGATGAGAGAGTAGTTGGATGGATGATGGACAGGAGGATGGATGGGTGGACGAGTAGATGGGTGGATATATTAGTTTATTCTCTAACTATTAACTGACTGCACATGACTCTGCAGTAGATACTGGATATGCCATGGTGAACACACTAGACAAGGCCTGACCCCTAATGGAGTTTACAGTCTAGTTGGGGAGACAGACATTAAACAAATGAACACAAATATGTAATTGTGAATAAGTCCTATGAAGGAAAATTGTTTTTCAGGGATGGTCATTCTGAGGAAATGACATTTTAGCTGAGACCTAAAAGATACTCAGGTGCTAAGTAAGGAGAGGGGTGGAGGGGAAGCATTTGTTGGTGGAGGGGGCAGTGTGTACAAAGGCAGGGCCACGCCTTGGGTCACATGTGGTGTATACTGTACTACTCTAGGAGGCACCATTCACATTGACTGTGTTACCTCAATGTTCCCTTTCTGCTTTCAGTCCTCCAAAATCTGTTTAACCAACCAATACCTTATATTAAATTCTCTCTGTTGAAATGTCTAGTCTGGATTCTATTTTCCTGTCAGCTCTAACTGTTGGATGAATTAAATGACGGATGGTTGAACAGATGGATAAGTGGAGAGATAGATTAGTGATTCACAGGTTCATTCAACAAACATTTATTGAGCACCTTCTATATGGTAGGGACTGTTCTGGGCCCTGGGGATACAGCAACATCACATACAAGGTCCCTGCTCTCATGAGCTCACATTCTAGTGGCAAAGGACAGACAACAAACCAAGAAAATATAATGATAAATGCTGTGATGAAAGTAAAACCGTGTGAGGGAGCCTCTCTGGATTGGGTGGTCAAGGAAGGCCTCTCTAAGAAGGTGACATATAAGTTGGGATCTGAATGACAAGACGTAGGCCATATAAAGTCTGGAGGAAGAGGATTCTAGCAGAGAACAGCCAGTGCTAGGGCCTTGGCGTAGAAATGACCTTGTACTATTCAAGAAACAGCAAGGAGCCAGTGGGGCCAATGGAGGAGAACTAGGCAGAAGCCAGATCACACAGGGCCCTGTAGGTGGCCATTCCATCTGAGGATCCACTGGAAGGTTTTGAGTAGGATAATGCAGGATGTGATTTGTGTTTTCAAAAGAATGCTCTGGCAGCTGAGAAAGGATTAAGTGGGGTAAACACAGGAGCAAGGAGACCTGTTGGGGGGCTGCTGCAGTGATCCAGGTGAGAGAATGATGGCCTAGACTGGACAGTGGCAGTGGAGCTAGAGAGAAGCAAACAGATTCAGAATCAATGATTAGATGTTTGGATAGATAGGTGGTTGGGCTGGCTGGGTTGGTGAGTGGAATGCTTCTCCCCTTCTTCCCCATTCCAAGCAGGGTTTCTCTTTGAGACCCTAAATGTCCCAATGTTTAACCTCACCAAAACTTCTAACATCCTGATGTCAGGGGAGGGTGGAAAAGTGACCCAGGAAAAGTGTGGGGAGGAGCCAGATTTGGATCCTGGGATGTTGGACCCCAAAGTCTGAGCTCTTCCCAGCATACCTTGTGGCCTCTGAGAACTCTGGGAAGTGGAGTTCTGGGCCTGGAGGGCTGAGCTGGGCATCACCTCCTCTTCCTGGAAGTCACTGCAGTCCCAGTGATGGACCAAGGTGATGCTCTTGTGCTTCCAGTGCTCCAGGAAGGCCATGGCCCAGAAGGACATGAAGATGCTGAAGAACACAGGCCCTGGATGGCCAAAGAGGTACCCCAGCAGTGAGGGAGGGAGAGAGGGCACACTGCAGGGCACAGCTCAGCACTGCCTTCCCAGCAGCCAGGCCCAGGTGCTGGGTGCCCAACACCTACCCACCCATTCCCTTGCTCTCTTCCCTGGCTCACCTTGGCCATGGGGCAGATCTTGGAAATATTCCACATGGCACGGGTGTCACGGTGTGGGCACATGAGGAAGGCACCCCCGCTGGCACAGATCTCTTCCCTATAAGCAAAGGGTGCCCATCCCGGGAGGGTCTATCCTCAACCAGCTGGTCAACCTGGCCCACCCAGCCCACACCCCCAACCTCCCCCAACACAGCAACTCGTGCTGGTGTGTTAGTGCCTATGGTGACCAGACCAGAGATAAAGACCAGGGTGCCCACAAGGGCAGCAGGCAGCAGCCAGGCTGTGTAGAAGCCTGAAGGGGTGACAGAAAGCTCGTGAGCCCCCATCTCTGTACTCGACCCCAGCTTCCAGCCCCCACTCATAGTGCTATCACCTAGCCAGGCAAAGTAGATGGCCACCTTCTCCCCAAAGTACTCTCGTACGTGGTCCAGGGGCTGGTACTTGTGCCAGCATCCCTGGTGGGCCCAGTATAAGTACAGCAATTGGCAAGGGTTGAAGTCTGCACCAGGCACCTGGTACCTCGCAGTGGGCCGTAGGGAGATGAAAGGAGGGAGGGCTGCAGGGAAGTCCCAGAATTCTCTCCTGATGCCCCGGCGGCAGGAGAGAGCTGAGCCAGGGACATCTCTACCTCATGCAGTGGGAAGGCTGCAGTATAGACTCCCTTGGCTAGCAGATGGGCAATGCCCATCTCTGTGCGTTTCTGCTTCCCGTGGACTGTGCGGGTCAGGATCTCTGCCACTTGCCAGGGAGAATCCTGGCGTCAGCTCCGCCCCCTTAAGGTCCAGCTGGACCCTCCCCAGGCAGTTGTCTCACCACGAGGTGCCTCTGCGTGTTGGAGAAGTAGGAGTCGTGGGAATCGCTGCCCAGGAATCTGTGAGCAGAGCAGGGGTCAGAAGCCGAGCTCTCTGCCCAATACGAGACCTAACACAACGGGAGTGCGGAAGCTCTAGACTGGGGACAGAAGGATGAGACAGGTCAGCTACTAAAACTAGAGAGCCCATCTACACACAAAGCTCAGCCTGGGCTTGATGTGTTCCAGCCAGGTGAGCATCTGAAGGGAACTGAACGGGAGGGAATGAGGGACCGGGAGCCGCTAGGACACGGCCTGGATCCCAGAATGCGGAAAGTACAGGCCAGAGGCTTAAAGAGAGTTAGGCAGTAGTTGCCTCTCTGGCAAACCCAGGAGGAGCAAACGAGCCCTGATTGGGCTAAGCCTGCTGCTGGCGCCCCGCCCCTCAGCGGAAGGCCCCGCCCTGCCCCACTTGTCCAGCTCAGAGCGGCAGAAGGTGCACGTGCAGAAGTCCAGCATGTGTTGCTGTAAAGGGTTGCGCAGGCGCAGGCGACGCAGCAGCTCCGCCGAGCGGTCGGAGTCCGAGTTGGGTCGGGCCTGAGGGTAGAGAGCAGGTAAGACTCCTGGGGAGTCCGGCACGTGGGGAGACTCTGCTCCCAGGCTGACCCCGCCCCAGCCCATCCCTCCCACCTGCGGCGGCGCGCGCAGGCTCAGTTCCTCCGCGTAGAACACTAGCAACTCCCAGGGCGCGCTCAGCTTGGCGAAGTGCACCGCGCGGGCGCGGGCGCGGGCGCAGCTCTCTGTGGCACTGCGTTCCTGGGGGGCGGGGTCTCCAGGTGGGCCAGAGCCCGGAGCCCCTCCCCTCGTGATCCTGGCCGGGGGTGACAGATCCCGTTGAGGGGGCGGGTCCTTGCCGCCTTCAAAAGCGCTTTGACATGCGTTGCCTCGTTTGAAATTCAAACGAGGAGGGAACTAGCACCCCCATTTTACATTACGTGGACATAGACTCTGAGTAGGCCGGCGTCATACAGTAGTGCTTTTTCCCAATTATTGGGCCCATCCAGTGTGCCAGGCCCTGGGCTGAGCGCTTATACACACTGCGCCCATTTAATCATCACAGCCCCTCTATGGGGCTGACACTACGGTAAAGCCTACTTTACAGATGGGGTGCTGAGGTCGCTTGCGCAGGTCACAGAGCTAGTTAGGGGAGCCCGCGCTCGGCCTGTGGGACGGAGCCCGCGCAGCCCGCCCCCGCCGCGCTCACCTCCTCGAGGAGCTGCCCGGCCGCGCGGAGGTTCCGCTGGAACTTATGGCGCCAGCGCCACCGCAGGAGTCGCTGCCGCTCGGCCCACCGTGCGGGGTCGCAGCGTCTCCTCCCACAGGAGCACGAAGTCTGTCCCATCGCGGGGGCGAGAGGGCAGTTAGGAAGGGTCTGCCCCTCCCTGTCCCACTTCCATCCTGGGTGGGGAGCGGGGGGCTGGGTTTATCAGTCCCACTAAAGCCAAAATTAAATAGTTTGCACTGCAACCACAGGGATTGGGGTTGCTTCGAAGGAGGAACTACCCATTGCAAGTAATGGATGAGATGCCGCGGGATTCCTCGCGGAGGGCAGAGAGGATTTAAGGGAGGGACCGTGGGTTGCTTACTCTGGCTGAGGTAGGGGCAAGAGTCTTGTCTGGCCGAAGTCTCACCGATTTTCGTTTTCCCGTCGCGGAAAAAGGTGCCCCTGGAGTCTGGGGCATAAATGTTGCCGCAAGCCGCGCAGACACGGTCGTCGTCCGGGTCCTTGTCCTCAGCGCCATCGCCGTCGATGCAACAGGACGAGAGCGAGGGTGAGAGGACCCGGGCGCAATGCAGGTGCCGGCAGCTTCTCCACCGGCGGCGCTGGGCCGCCCCTCCCTCAGCTCACCAGCCCGCCCACCCTCGGCTAAACATAAAGCGCAACCATGGAGGCGCTGTCGGCGCGATCTGCGACCCTTCTCCCTCCCCTTCCCCCTCCCCTTCACCCGCTCTCAGCCCAGGAACCACCAGCACTACCCTAATAACAACAAGGGCAAAGGGAACAGCCAACGTTTATTGGGCCCTTAACTTGGCGCCTGGCACGGTGCTAAACGTTTAGGCGCATTTACTTCTTACAACTCAAAGAAGTGGGTGCTACTGTTATCTCCATTTTACAGATGAACACGGGAATTAAAGTGAACAGTCCAAAGTCCAAGTTCTCCTTTACCTTCCTTCTGGACCACCCCCCAAGCCTCAGTCCCTCCCCTTGCTCTCAGGATCCACCCCCCTACTTTCTAGAATAGAGTTGAACACCAACTCCCCCAACTGCCACTGTCCCAGCCTTCAGGTCTGAGGTCACAGCCAGGGAGGGGCCTGCCCGCCACCCCCAGCTTGGCCCTCTGGGGATTTGCCTACACATAACTCCAACCTGTCCTGGGCCCTGAGCCCCCTGCCTCTATCTGGGCACTCCCCCCAAGTCAGTGCCTGGCACGTGGGGGTCTCTGCTGGCACCAGGCTGCCTGGGGAGTAAGGAGATCCAGGGCATGACCAGGAAGCCCCACCCCAACCCTGGACTCACCCAAGGCTCTGGAGACCCGCCCAGCAGCCTTTGCAGATCTGGCTCCTGCATCCTCTTACTCATCCTGGAGCCAGGCACCTACCTGAGATTCTCCTTGTTGCCCTCTAGGCCAGGCTCTGCTGACAGCAAGCAGGAGTTTCATTTAGCAGCTCCACGTGGCCTGGGAAGGGTGGGGGGAGAAATAAAAAGGAAGGAAAGGCAGAGGGAGGGAGGCGCCAGCACCGTATTTCCCCTCGTACAGGCAGCCCCAGGCTTCTGGTTGGAAAAGCAGGGAGGACCAGGTGGGGGCCTGTGAGGGGCTGGACCCAGAAGACAGCACTAGGGGATGAGAGGGAAGGATGGTCCAAGGGAGGGGGGTGCAGAGGGCTAAGAGCATCGGGGCTGCTTCATGGCTCTGCAACCTTGGGTAAATGCCTGTCCTTCTCTGGGCCTCAGCCTCTTTGCTTTAGTCTGTTGCGGCTGCTGTAACAAAATACCACATACTGGGTAGCTTATAAATAACAGAAATTTATTTCTTGGAAGTCTGAGATCAAGGCACTAACACAAGCACAGTCGCATTCTGGTGAGGGCCCTCCTCCTGGTCTATAGCAGAGCTAGCTTTCTATGTCCTCACATGGTGGAATGGGCTAGGGAGCTCTGTGGGGTCTCTTTCATAAAAGAACTAATCCCATTCATGAGGGCTCCACCCTCACGACCTAATCACTTCCCAAAGGCCCCTAATACCATGAGAGTGGGGATTAGGATTTCAATATATAAATCTGGGGGAACACAAACATTCAGTCCATAGCACTCCCCGTCTGTAGTCTGTAGGGAAGTGCTCGGGTCTCCTTGAGAGCCCAGATTGGGGAGGGAAGGGGGGGTGGTTGGGAAGTCCTGACTCTGGGACAAACAGCAGCAGGGCTGGGCCACAGCACAACCCCAACGCCACCCCAGGAGAAGACAGTTCCTCCTCCTACTGGCTTCCCTCCAGAGCACCAAAGTCTGGAGGCTCCAGGGCCCTGAGGAGCAGGCACGGCTACCTTTTTCCCAAAGGTCCCTCTAAGACCAGCCTAGGGGCACGGTCATCACCCCTTCCCTCCAGGGAGCCCCGAGGGCCCCTGACAGGGTGGGGTGAGTGGAGGGGTATTTGCCTTTGAGCTGCTGGGAGGCTTAACCTAATGGTGAAATTTCTGCCACCAAAATGGGGAGAAGGCAACTTCCTGACTTCCTGGGGCCTTCTGACTCTCCACAGAAGTGGCCTCTGTCTTCAAGGCCCTGAGAGAGGAGCTTTATCTGGAGCCCAGACCCTCTCTCCGGACAACATGCGTGGGGCCTGCTACATAATTTGTGGTGTCCAGAATTTTGAGATGGCAACAGCAGAGCATTAAACCAGGTGTGGGGCTCCTCTGAGTGTGGGGCCCTGTGCACTGCTCAGGTGGCAGGCCTCCGAAGCAGGCCTGAATCCACGCACGTGTACACACATTCTCTTACTCACTCTCCACGTGACTCTGCCCAGAGACCACCCTGCAGGCACAGCCACCAGCTGCTAGAATTATGGCTCTGCATCTCCCGCCTCCCTCAGGCTCCCAGTTCTGCCCTCCGTGGAGGCCCCTGGGGGGTAGCCTACTAAATACTAAAGTGGCCTCAAGTCCCACCCCATTGCCCTCCCCGCTTTGTTCTTAGCCAGGGAGACAGCCAAGGGAACTGTTCACCTCTTGGTTTGGGGGGAAAGTGGGAGAGGGGTCGATTCTCTGATGGGAGCAGTGCTAACCAGGAGAAACTGGCCTGCCCTGCCGTGGGGAGGTTCTGGGTTATTTCTCCAAAGCAACCTTCTGGCTCTTGGCTGAAATGGTGCCCAAGAAGGATGTGGAAACTTCCTTTCTGGGGGAGTTTTAAGCCCAGAGATAACTGGCTGGGATGCTGGGTAGCTGGTGTGCACAACACAGGTACCTGTAGCTGGAAGGTCACAGTCGGGCTCAGAGGCCACCTTCACCACGTCTCACCCCCACACCTTGCTCTGCCTGGTAGGGAAAGGTCTACTGGGGCTGAGAACAGAGGGAAACGGGCTGAAACAGAGCTGAACGCTGCAGTGGGAAGGTCTATGGTCCAGGAGCGGGAGCCGCCTGTGGGCTGTGCAGGCTGTGAGGCTTGGGGTCCTGCCCAGGGACATTCCTCCTCTGGGGCATAGGATAAACTCAGGTCTCAGCTCTGAACCTGAGTTGGGGATAAGAAGGTGTTGAAATCAGTCCTTTAGGCGCTGGAAGGGTTGAAAAACCTCCAGGCAGTGCCCAGGGTGGACAGACTGGTAGGTAGCGCCTTGCAGGCCAACAGTGTGCTCAGGAGTGTGAGCAGGGTGGGTGTGTACGAGCCTCCTGTGGTGCCAGGAGGGAGGAGTAGGCAGCGTTTTAGGACAAGTGCTGGTGCGTGTGAGCACATGATCGTGCGTGTGAGTGTGGAGTGTGCAGAGGGGCTGCTTCTCAAGAGGGAGCTCTGAGGGTCAGCTGGCTGACCTAGGCCCTCAGGGCCCTTCCAGCTGGGTTAGACTCAGGACAGGCCTCAGCCCAGGGGGCCATCTATGGGGCTGGATGGAGTGTCATCAGGGAGTGAAAGTATTAGGCCCCCTTTGTCGGCATCCCCCCGCCTCACTTTAGCCTGCATGCATCAGTGTCTCTGGCTGATGGGGCAGGGGTGAGACACAAAAAAGGGCAAGTTCCCTCACCTTCCTGCCCCTGCTCTTGCTGGCCTCCCACAGCAGAGCTGCCTGTCAGGCTCACTCACGCCCTGACCCCGACCTGGTCCAGTCCCTGGCCCTGCCCAATGATGATTTCTGATTCCCGCAAGCTGGCAGGGCCCCTCTCCTAAGCCTAACCTGACAGCTTCATGATCAAGAAAGTACTACCAAGTGAGGGGCTGGCCTCCTGGACACACAGGTGGACTACATTTCCCAGCTTTTTCCCACAGCTCTGTGTGACCACGTGACTGGGTGCTGGCCAATGGAATGTGAGCAGAAATGAGGCACAGCAGCCTAGGCCAGGGCCCTAGAAAACCTCCTAGGTGACCTTCCAGTGCACTCATTCCCTGTCTGCTGACTGGATGCTGATGCCCCAGGGCAAACTGGGAAGCCACGTGTTGAAGATCTCAGAGCCTGGGTCTCTGAATGAGTGCGTGGAGCAGAGCCCCCACACCCACCTTCACCTCCACCTGAGGTGAGCACAAGCAAGAAAAAAAACTTCTATAGAGGTAAGCCACTGAGAGTTCAAGGTTTATCTAGAGCAGATGGTGTTACCTCAACAAATACAGGTTCTTGATTAAAGTCACTTGAGGTCCAGGGCCCAGAGGCACTCCCTCCCCCCAATCACCCTCCCTAGGGTGGGTGAAGGGGGAAGGGCAGCAGGAGGTTGTGGGGGACATTTGAGCCCCGGGGCCCTGCCAATACAATTCCTCAGTTTCGAGAGCCTAGACCCCGGGGCGGAGGGAGAAGACCAGAAGTCACCTAGATGCCCTCAGACCTACAGAGCCTTGTGCCCCCACCTCACTGCCATGAATTCTGCCAGACAAGTGCTGCTGGGGCAGGAGCCTTTCAGGCCACCATCCTCCCTGACCAGGCCACTGTGGCCAGTCCTCAGGATGAGATCAATATTCCTGCCCCAGCCTTAGGCCCTGCATCCTGCCCTCTGCTCTGGGTCACCTGAGGGTCAGGAGTGGGGATCACAGGTGCCTGCTCATGATGCCACCGCCCCTCAGCCAGTGGTGTTCTCTGGGGGGTTGGGGAGCAGGCCAGCTGCCACCTGGTCCTGGTGCCACAGCTGCTCCGCCAGGCCGTTGAGCACGTGGGCAATGTCAGCCAGCCCAGCCCGCCCATCCAGTGTGCGTCCATCTGCCAGCCGCCGCCCTGGCACACTCTTCACCCGCAGGAGGGGCAGTTCCCAGGCCTGCCGGAAGGCTGTGAGGTCACGCTCAGGCACGTCCGTGTGCATGTACTGGTCAAATCTATTTGGAAGAGGATTAAGGAGCCTGGACAGGCACCTCTGCTTACTGCCCCATCAAACCCAGCTTTCTCTTTCCTCCCTGGAGCCCCACACCCAGGGTCTGGGGGAGGCCCTGCTGCAGCCTTTAAGATAAAGCCCATGGGGCTGGACCCCACAGATGAGCAGAGGCAGGATTTATGACCCCTTGCTCCGCGCCTTGCCAAGTGTGGCCTCTGACAATCCTAGGGGCCACTGAAAGGATACTTGGAGCCAATGACCATCCTGACGACACCAGGGGCCTCGCCTGTTACTCGGGCCAGCTGTCCGGGGAGGTCTTCAAAGGAGGCACGGTCGGTGAAGGAGAAGAGGAAGAGGAAAGCGTCTGTTTTCTCCTTGCAAGCCTGGGGATGGAAAGGCTGATGCGAGGCTCGTAACCTCGGTACCAGAACCCTCCTATCAGCTGCAGGGTCCTGAGAAGTCTTAGCACAATCCCTCCTTTCACAGATTGGGAAACTGAGGCCCAGAGCAGGGAGGGAGTGGTTGGTCCCAGGGCAGAGCTCGGGCTGGGACCCAGTCCCTAATGCCAGCTCAGAGCTCTCCCAGCCAGGGCAGCACCCTCAGTCCATTTATGCCCAATTCTGGCTCCTGCAGACCAGGCAGGCTGGGCTCAAACCTGTACTCAGAAGCCCACCTCAGGCAACCAGCCCCTCCCGGACCCACCCAGGCCCACCTGCCTGCTCACCGGCAGCATGTGATCAAACTTTTTGAGCGCAGACTCCCCGCAGTCCCAGAACTCAAAGCGGAACATGACGACACGGTCACTGGCCTGCAGCTTGGCTGGCCAAAATACCACGGTGGTCTGGATGCCTGGGGAGGCCAGGGTTAGCCACTCAGCATGGGAAACATGGAGGTGGAGAGGGGTAGGAGGCCAGGAAGGAATAGGAAGAAGAGATATAGCCCTGCCCTTGTGGGTCCCCAGTCTGACAGTGAAGGCATAGTCGCTGACCTGGGAGAATTCTCAGTCTGATGGAGAAACCGGCCTGCCCTGGAGGAGCCTAGTCTACTAGGGAGATGCAGCCCTAGCCCCAGCTATGAGAAAGCAGTTTCATTCGTATGGACAGGGGGACCCAAAGGTCCCAGGATGCTGGAGGATGCTGCAATGTGATGGTCAATCAGCATCCAGTGGAGGGAAAGAACAAAGGAAGATTAGGGTTTCCTGAGCACCTACCTTGTGCCAGCTCAATGCTAAGCATGTTGCCACAACTATCTCTAGTACCAACTCCACAAAAACCCTGTGGGGTTGGTACTGTTATCCCTATTGGATAGAGGATCCAATGTAGGCTCAGAGATGTGAAGAAGTGACTTTCCAAGGTTGCAGAGTAAATGTCAGGGCTGGTCACATATCCCAACTTACGTCTTTTCTCCACCCCAGGGAAGGCCTCCAAGGATGGACTCACCAATAGTCTCATGGTGTACCACGGGCACCTCCAGGCCAGCCAGCTTGGCCACCAGCGCCGTCTTGCCCACGCCACTCTTTCCAGACACGAAGATCTTGTAGCTGGCCGTGTCTATCGCCACGGGCGGGGGCAGCACTGGTCGCTCGAGCAGGCCTAGGGTAAGGAGGGAGCCAGGTACGGTCAGGGGGTCAACTTGCACTTGCCCCATCAGACCCTGGGCTGGACAACCTAATCTCAAAGGGCGTTTTCAGTGTCAATCACCCATGGTTCTCCATACTCATTACAGAGGCCTGGGACACAAGCAGAGTAGCTCTCTGAGAACACCTGTGCTCTGTGAGCTGGGCCAAGGCCCACTCCAAATAATACCAAATTATTTTTAAGTTCGATGCATGAGATGGTTTTCATTGATATCATTATCACATGTTCTAGATTTCCCACATGTGAAAACAAAGTTTTGCATAATTCTTTCCTCAGTGGAGAAATATCAGCCAAAGTATTTTCAATTACTATAAACTTCTTTTTTTCATTTATTTATTTTTTTTTTTTGTGAGGAAGATCAGCCCTGAGCTAACATCCGTGCTAATCCTCCTCTTTTTGTTGAGGAAGACCGGCTCTGAGCTAACATCTATTGCCAATCCTCCTCCTTTTTTTTCCCCAAAGCCCCAGTAGATAGTTGTATGTCATAGTTTCACATCCTTCTAGTTGCTGTATGTGGGACGCGACCTCAGCATGGCCAGAGAAGCGGTGCGTCAGTGCGCGCCCGGGATCCGAACCTGGGCCGCCAGTAGCGGAGCGCGTGCACTTAACCACTAAGCCATGGGGCCGGCCCTACTATAAACTTCTTAGAATCAATATGTTGACATCTTTATGAATATTTTATTTTATTTTATTTTATTTCTGAGGAAGCTCAGCCCTGAGCTAACATCCAATGCCAATCCTCCTCTTTTTTGTTTTTGCTGAGGAAGACTGGCCCTGGGCTAACATCTGTGCCCATCTTCCTCTACTTTATATGGGACGCCGCCACAGCACAGCCTGACAAGCGGTGCGTCGGTGTGCACCCAGGATCCGAACCTGCGAACCCTGGGCTGCTGAAGCAGAGCGCGCGCACTTAAGCGCTGCACCACCGGGCCAGCCCCTTTATGAATATTTTAAATTTAAAACTTGCAAAAAAACCTGTTTACATTATGACACATCTGTAGGCATTAAGACCTGAAAGTCCTAAGTTATGGGTTGTCCTCTCATTCTCTGGTCTTAAGCCTTCTAGCGCTTTGTCTCTCCTGCCCAGAGCTGGACCCTCTGCTGGCCTGTCATCCCAGCCCTGCCTGGGTGAGTTGGCTTCATCCTGGGGAAAATGAGTGTCTTATTCTGGAGACAGCAGGATATGGAAAAGGCTTGTCTCTACTTACTAGATCTTGGACAAGTCTGTAAAATGTGCTGTTGAGAAGGTTGAATGGGAGTCCATTGTGTCAAGTGCCCAGCAGAGGGCCTGGCGTGGGCTGAGGGCTCAGTCAACAGCTTCTCTGGTGACAGTGGTTCCTGGCAGGGTTTTGGCTGTTTCCATGTTCCTGGCTCTGATGATGGAATTAGCTCTAAGGCGATTTGGGGGTGGGGGCCCCAGGGATAGGATTTGCAGGGGTCCCCAAGGCTGAGTGCTGTGGAGCAGGTCCCCACTGCCCTGCTCCTCTGCTCCCCCCAGGGAGTGACAGGTGACACTGTTCTCCCTAGGGAGTGACAGGTGACAGCCTTTGGGGGGGGTCACTTACCAAACACCCGCCGGCGGTTCTTGCGCAGGATGCAGGCCAGGTACTCCTTGCCCTCGGCGCTCTCGTGCCAGTCTGGGACAATCACTGAGCCCGTGGCTGGTGGTCTGGCCATGGCTGGGCACCCCGACGGGGTAGGGAGATGGCAGGATGCTGAAAGTAGGGGATGGGAGAAGGTGACTGTCCTAAGCTGAACCTATGATCCCTCTTAACCTGCCCTCTGACTCTCGCGTGGAGCCCCAGCTCCCTCCTTGGGGGGTGGAACAGCTATGGAGTCCCACCCTTATTATCCCAATTGGCAATTTTGGAGTCCAAGCTCCCTTTCGCTGTCCTGGGGGGTTACATACCCCTGTCTCCCTCTTATTACCCAGAAAGTGCAATTCCATATTCCTTTCTCCCCCATATTGCTCCCTGGGGGACAGCCATCCCATTATTGCCCCGGAGGGCATTCACACAGCCCCTCTCTCCCTTGTCACCTCCAGGGGGTGTCACACAGCCCTGCTTCTGCTTTACTTCCTCGATCCCGACTCCCGGAGCCACCCAGCCCTCATCAGCAGCAGTTCCCGTGGGCGAACCGGCCCGGGGGACTGTCTCTTTAAAGGCCCGCCCCGCGCTCCCGCCGCCCAGCGCGCCGGGCCTGCTTCCGCCCGGCCTGCGTCTGGCTTCAGCGCGCGCCGCCAGCCGGAGCGCCAGTGCTTGAGACGCAGTGGGGCGGCTGTTGCCATGGAGACGCGGGGGGCGGGGTTGGCCTCTCCCGCATCTGCAGCTACCACTGCGCAGTGACACCTTGCACAGGGCCTTCCCCTCTGGGAAGTGGGTCCTCTTCTCCATTGCTCATTCCGATCCCCAAATCCCCCTTCTCCGGGAGCCTCCCCTGCCTCTCTGTGCTTCAGTTTCCTCTTCTATAAAGGTAAAATACTATTACCTCCTGCGGTTCTTTACAACAGTGCCGGTCCATAGCAGTGCTCCAGTTTACTTATTATTGTTGCTATTTTTACTTTTGTTCTATTAATCCTGCTCGGCAGGACCTCAAGATGAGTTAAACACCTCTGGCTTCACAGATGGGGAAGAAGCAGCTCAGAGAGCTCAAAGGACTTGCTCAAGGTCTTAAAAATGAGTCAGAGGCCCACTGGATTGGACCTTCCAGTCAGTCATTTATTGATTGATTGATTCATCCCATTCATTCAGCAAATTACTAAGCACCTACTATGTGCCTGGTGGTTCTAGCTGCTGGGAGTACAATGGCGGGTGAACAAGAAGTCCCTGCCCTCCTGGAGCTGATGTGTCAGCACTGAGGCCATGAGCCCTCTCCACGGTTCCAACGCTGGGCACTGGGCCTGCTGCCCAGAAGGTGGATGCCCAGTAAATGCCCGTTAGTTGGTGGGTCATTACTGAGAGGTCGTCTATCACACTTAATTTTTATCACTATCTTCACAGAAATAACCTTTGTTGAGTGCCAGACAGTGGGAGCTTCACAGAGGTTACCTTATTTAATTCTGTAAACAAATGTGTGTAGGAAATATCATGACCCCTCTTTTGTTTTACAGTGAGGAAAGTCAGAGACAAGGTGACTGTCTGAGGTCACACCACACAGGTGGTCACTGGGAAAACTAGACTCAGAACCCAGGGTTCGTGGACTCTGAAGTATGTATTTGTTCTGCCAGATTGGGTCTTGTGTTTTTAAAACTTTGCCCCCAGCGACTAGGAGGGCTGTTCCTACTAAAGCTGAAAGCAGCCAGAAGGCCAGGAACTCACAAACCATTGAAGCCTATTATGTCCAAGGGGGTAGAGGGGATGAGGATGTGTAAGACAGGGCACTTGCCCTCAACTTGCTTCCACTACAGATAAGCCAAAATACAACAAATACCCATATTGCCAGGTTCCCCTTCCCGCAGTTCTTACCACATCTGCCCGGGGTCAGGGCTATTCACACCTGTGTGGAGCTCTCCGTGGACCAGGAGTGCTCAGTGGCAGGGCTCAGATCTGACTTATGTCTGGTTTCCAGACTTCACATCCAGCCCTGCCCTGGCTCGGCTCGTGGAGGGCTCAGTGAGAGTGTAAGGAAATGAAGCAACTTGGCACAATGAGCTTGCCAGCTAACTTGGAGGCCAGACAAGATGTGAATTCCTCTTGGGCACAGAGAAGGAGGCTGGTGGTCAGAGGAGCTGGTGGCCACAGGGTTAGGGGAATCAGTCTTCACTGCCCCCAGGAGCTCATGGAGAGGACACTTCAATGAGCTCGGGAGCCTGGTCAAAACATGGATTCTTGGGCTCTCTCCCCCAGAGATTCTGCTTCAGGCGGTCAGATGGGTCTGTGAGCCTGGGCATTTACCAAGAGCACTGGACAATCTGGAAATTCAGCTCTGTATTAGTCTGCTTGGGCAGCCATAACAGAATACCACAGACTGGGTGGCTTAAACAACAGAAATTTATTTTCTCACAGTTCTGGAAGCTGGAAGTCCAAAACCAAGGTGCCAGCAGGGTTCGTTTCTAGTGAGGCCTTTCTTTCTGGCTTGCAGGCAGCTGCCTTCTCACTGTGTCCTCAGAGGGCCTTTTCTCTATACATGCATACCCTTGGTGTCTCTTCCTCTTTTTACAAGAACACCAGTAATACTGGATTAGGGCCCTACCCTTATGACCTCATTTAACCTTAGTTACCTCTTTAAAGGCCCTATCTCCAAATAAATCACATTAGGAGTTAAGGCTTTAACATACGGATTTGGGGGTAGGGGGGGATGACACACACAATTCAGTGCATAACAGGATCCACAGACCTCACTTAGATAAACACTGCTGCTGAGGACAGGAAGCGTCATTGGTTGGGGCCTGGGAGTGAGGTGGCCAGAACTGCGTTTCAGGATGCTTGTGAACCACCTTGGTCTAATGAGTTCCCCTCTCCTGTGCCCCTTTGACCACTAAATTGTGTGTCCCCCTAAGCAAGCTGCTTCTCCTCTTAGGGCCTCAGGTGAAGCAGGTGGACCATCTACCCTTCTAGTGTAGAGTCTTCTGATTAATGCACTCATTTCTTCATGGTTTGGCCTTCCCCCGGACTGACTGAGCACCTCCTGGCCACGGCCCCACAAGGCCTCAAGAGGAGGATTTATCAAGGCAGGGACAGGGTCACCAGCCTTGAGCAGATGGCCCAGCTGGGCAGACTCACACACAGGCCTGAGGACCTGGAAGGCAGGGGTGGGGGTGGGTGGATGCCCAGGGAGGGTACATGGAGAAGGGCCATGGTCAGATTTGTGTTTCCATCTCTTGCCTGGACCCTGCATCTGCTTCCTTCGGGGTTTCCCTGCTTGCTCTCTGGGACCCCACCCAGGTACCAGAGTGATCTTTTTGCACCGTAAATCCAGTAATATCACACCCATGATTACAGTCTTCCACTAGTTTTCATTGCACTCAGAATAAAATCTAAACTCCATGCCTTCTCTGCAAGCCTTCCATGATTGGCCTCTGACCACCTCTTGCTTTCATTTCAACTGCCACCCTCCTCCCCTGGTCTGCTGCACTCCAGCAACCTTGCCTTTTTCTGTTCCCACTTAGGGTCTCTGCATTGCGGTTCCCACCACCTGGAGCTCTCTGCAGCACCCCAGTACCTCACACAGCTGGCTGCTCCCCCTTGCTCGGGTCTTGGGGTGAATGTCACCTGCAGAGGCCCTCTGCCCCCTCCACCACTCAAGGATCTGTTCCCGAGCCCCAGGCTCGCTCGTGCACATCATCCTGTTTTTGATCCTAAAATCTTAAAATTGATCGTGTCTCCTTCACCAAGGACATAAGCTCCATGAGAATCGGGGCCTTGTCTTTTTGTTATGTCACTGTATTAGTTTCCTAGAGCAGTAACTAAGTAACACAGACTGGGTGGCTTAAACAACAGAAATGTATTTTCTCAGTTCTGGAGGTTCGGAATTGGAGATCAAGGTGTTGGTAGGGTTGATTCCCTCTGAGGGCTGTGAGGGAAGGATCTGTTCCAGGCCTCTCTCTCTGGCTTATAGGTGGCCATCTTCTCCCTTGTCTTCACATCGCCTTCCCTCTGTACGAGTCCATGTCCAAATTTCCTCTTCTTTATAATGACACCAATCATATTGGTTTAGGGCCCACCCTAATGACCTCATTTTACTTGAATCACCTCACTAAAGACCCTATCTCCAAACACCATCAGACTTGGAGGTACTGGGGGTTAGGACTTCAATATGAGTGTTTTTGGGAGAGGGGAAACAGTTCAGTCCATAATAATCCCCACTACCTAGAATATGTCTGACATATAGTAAAAACTTAGTAAAAATGTGCTGACTGACAGACTGACTATGGCTACAGCTTAGAGAATGGCCTGAAGAGGGTGAGCCTGGAAGACGGACCTGTTAGGAGGCAGGGCGAATATTCCAGGCACGAGTGGATGAGGACATGTATTTGTCAAGTATTTATGAGCACTCCCTGTGCCAGGCCAGACACTGGAAAGACAACAGAGAAAGAGTTACAGACCTTGCGCTTGTGTATTCCACACTCTGGTGGGGACTAAAATCAAATAACTAGGCAACTGCGTTTATAAGCAGGGCAGTAGGGTAGAGAGAAGGGGCAGATTAAACATGTCCAGATTCTATTTAAATATAAGATTTAGGGCTGGAGCTACCAAATCATCCCCAGGGAGCTCTTTTGAGGCTGGGATGTGCCAGGCCTGGGCTCACCAGCAAGGGTGGTGTCCTTGGCCTGAATAGCCTCATGTGTCACCTGCTTAAAACTCTCTAATGGCTTCCCATTGCACCTAATGTCCACCCCCCTCCCTCACCAGGGCCTACAAGGCCCACCTGCGCACTCTGCCCCTACTTACATACTCCAGCCACACCCGCCTTTCCTCTCCTCCTTGAACTTGTCAAGTTCATGCTGGCCTCAGGGCCTTTGCTCTTGCTGTTCTCTCCGCATAGAATGCTCTTCCCCCATCTTCCCATGGGGGCTGCTTCTTACATTCAGGTCTCAACTGAAATGTCACCTCCTCAGAAAGGCCTTCTCTGATGAGCCCCACTCCATCACACTTTGTCACATCCCATTTTTATTTTCTTCATGGTACTCGTCTGGAATGATCTTGCTTAGTTGTTTACATATTTCTCAGTCCCTTCCCCCCCACCCCCCACTGCAATGTAAACTCCACAGGGCAGGGCAAGTGCCTGGCGCACAGTAGGTACTATAAATCTGCTTCATGCAGGAATGAGTGCTGGCCAGACACCTCCTCCACCCCCAGACCCAGTCAGCCACCAGAGGCTGGTTTTTCTCCCTGTACGTTTCTGTCCACTCTTTGTTGCCACTGCCTTGGTCCAGGCGCCCATTCCTGGGCCCTGCCTCTTATCCCCCAACTCCAATTCATTCTCCAGTTCTGCCCTGTCCACTCCAGTCACAGCGACCTTCACAAGGTTCCAGAAGGGCCAGTCACACTCGGATCTCTGTGCCTTTGCACAGGCTGTTCCCTCTACAGGAATATCCACGCTTTTCCTTTCTTCCTCCAGCACTTGTCATGATTCCTCTTATCCTTGGTTCCTGGGGTTCCCAAGCACTTTATCTGACTTCTCTCCTTCTAACTGGAGCGAGTACAAATTTTTACCTTCACTGATTCAGAAGTTGAAGAAATAGAGCTTTGTTTCCTCTGACTCAATTTAATCTGTCTCTGCCATGCAGACATTTTAATCCAGTAATTTCCTGGTAAGCTTCAATTCAGTGATTTCTCATTCTCTACACTTCAACACTCAGTCTCTTCAATGCTGTTTCATCTTCCCCTCCTCTCACCTTGGGGCTCATGTTCAGTGGGGCGTGGTGGGGGGCTTACCCAAATGCCAGGGAAGCATGGCAGGGTTGGAGGTACCCACTCCTTGGGCATCAGCTCTCCTGGGCCTTTGTGGGCCTCCTGCTGGAGAGAGAGCTCTCCTCCATGCCTCTGCCATGGCCGCCTCCGTGCTGGCCTGTCAGAGATGTCCTCTCCTCCCACTATGCAGTCTACTCATGAGCTTCTTTCCCTGCTACATCTGAGGAGATGACCTCTGGTCAACAAACCCACACAGGTCACTCTGCATTGTCCTCAGCCCTAAACATGGGCCTCTCTGGACATGCCAGACCTTCCACAGCCCTTCTGCACCCTTCCTGGAGCACGGTGAGTCTGTCTGTTCAGTCTGAGTCCTGCAGGCCTACCAACACCCCACGTTACCGACTGCCAGAGGCCAGGCCTGGACCCCCCCAATCTAGGATCCCTCAGAAAGGCTCTCTCATCTGCCCCCTGCCTCAGTTTAGCAGGGTGAGGCCGCAGTGAGAAAACCAACTTTTTAGCTCTCTGACTTCCCGAACAGCTGTCCTGCCCCTGGCTGGCTGTGTTGGTGGCAGATAGTTCTAGACTCCGCCTCCTTCATATCTTTTTAGTATGATACCTGGACTATCTTTTGGCTTCAGAAGCTCAGGATATGTCATCTTTGTTCAGCCCAATGTAACACCACCCTGGTTTGTGATGAGGTTGTGAGCTCCTCCAGGGGCAGGCGTCATTTTGAGTCATCTGTGTGTCCCCATGCCTCAGAGGTTCAGTACATGCTCAGGGAATGTGTGCTGAGAATGATCCCCAGGGCAGTCCTGGGTTCTCCTGGCCTTGCCAATGGGTAGATGGCAGCCCTGGTCCCCAGGCCCTTGGCCAGGGGCTTCCTTCTTCTCTCAGGCTTCTGCCTGGTAATGCCTGGCCCTCAGCCCTCCTTCTCTTCCCTGCAGTGGGTGGGCAGACAGGCTCCCTGGTGGGGGCATGGCACACTCTGCCAGGCCTTAGGCATTCACTTAAAACATTAGCTCAGCTTTGTGCATGCTGACAGGGCCTGGGCTCTGGGCCCAGGCCCACGGGGAAAACACTGGCTTTCCCACAGCTGGGGGCTGGGGCAGAGAGGGCAGGTGGGCCAGCCTGGGGATGGTGCTCAGAAGCAAGGCAGAGGCCAGAGAAGGAGTCCTACCCAGGCTTTACCAACAGAGGTAGGGGGAGAAATCGTAATTTTTCTCCCCCAGCCCATTTAGTTTCCTTCTCAAGGCCGCCTCTGATACAGGGCCCAGGACTCAAAGCCTTTCACAGGGTGCCCCCAGATGGTCTTTTGGGGAATCACACCCATTCCATAGACGCACTTATTGCTGGTTCCAGCTAAATTGCTAACCTGTGAGACTGGCACCATCACTGCCTTTTTAGTGATAAAACTGAGGCTCAGTGAGGTGGGATGACTTGCCCCAGCTCAAAGTGACAGGGCCATCTTTTCGACCAAGGTCTTTCCTTTGGTCTAAAGTCTGTGCCCATGTCCCTGTCCTGCAGCCTCGCTAGGAAGTCCTGAGTCCACAGAACCACTACTAAAAGTTGAAAGGGCATGTAGGGGTCCTTTGGTCCCATTCTTGATCTGATGCATAAATCAACTCTGTCGTCCCCTCGCATGCAAATTATTAGTCTCTGTTTGAACACTTCCAGCAATGGTGAAATCATTACCTCACAAAGAGTCCACAAGAATACTGAACTGCTGTCAGTGGTATACTGTAGTGAGGAGAGCAGAAGGCAGACCTTAGCTGGGGATGCTCCCCTCTGCCTGGGGGAGGTGAGAAGGCACAGAGAAGCAAGGGTATACCCCAGTCACATGTGGCAGCACTAAAAGGAGGTTGGCCTCCAGGATTTCAAGGTGCTGCCTCCTGTCCTGCCTGGACCTGAGGGTGCTCAAAGCCTGATCTTTCCTAGGTTCCCGGATTAGGGTGATGTGAGGCATCTTGGGCTGAGGAGGCTGCTTGGGGTAGTGACATGTGCAAGGCCTTGGTCTTCATGTCTGAGTCAGTGATTCCTGCACTGCCTCCCCACAGAGCCAGCTGGAGAAGAGCGGCAAAGACCCAGGAAGGAGAAACGACGGTGTGGCCCTGCCCTTTCCCTGGGCAGGTGCTGTAATTTTGACCCAGATGTGCACAGGCCTCTGGCCCTTTAGTACCCAGGGGAGTGGCCAGGTAGTGCTGTGCTCGGCCCACATGGGAAGGCAGTGGCTGTCAACTCCTGTAAGGCCTTGGGAGAGTCATGGCTCTTCTCTGAGCTGTGCTCTCCTTAACAGTAAGGTTTCTTCCCAAATCAGCAAGTCCCCTCTTCTTTGCTTGCACACATCCTCTGACCCGGGGCCGATCACATTGCTGTCTTCATGTTCTGATCTCCTCCAGAGCAGGAGCATGCTCATCAGTCGTTAGGAACATAGCTTCTGGCATAGACAGACTAGGTTAGGATGCTGTCAGGGAGCCTTATGGGAATGACTTGCCCTGAAGGCTGGGCATGTGGAGTCTTCTTCCTCAGGAACCGATGTTTGCTCCTTCCCCAGGACCACCAATTACCACTGGCATTCTATTCACCTAACATCACCTCCTCTACAGCATCCCATAGACTGACCATCCAGGCAATGCTTGAATCCCTCCAATGATGCCAAACTGGTTCCACCCATTACATAGAGCTCTGACTGTAAAAAAGTTCTTCCCAAAGACCCTGAAATCTCTTCCCTAGAGCTTCTACCCACTGGACCTTGTTCAGCCCAACAGATCCACAAGGAGCAAATCTAACCCTTCCACAAGGGCAACTGTGGAAGCAATCAAAAGATCATTCTACCCCTACCATCACCAACTTAGGAGCTGGCTAGCACATAGGGCTGGGCCCTTTGCACCTAAGGCCCTTTCTCACGCCACACTCTAGTTTGCTATGTGCCTCGAAGTATGGTAAACAGCAGATAGCATCAGATCACATTTTGTTACAAATCCAAGTTTTATCCTGCAGCTTGGGAAAACAAATGTGCAGATAAGATAAGAGCTGCAGGCTTATAGCACCTGAGCCTGGGACAAGGCTGATATTTAACACGCACTGAATGAAAAGGTAACAGTGCTCGGCGCAAAGACCCAGGGGTATAAGAAACTGGCACATACTCAGCCAGTGGCTTCAGGGCTGTAGCCCCTACCCTCACGGTGCCTGGCTCTTCCCAGGTCCCCCCCAGGCAGACTCATGTCATCAGCCCCCCAGTGACATTTCCAGATTGGAAGCCAACTAAGTGTGCCTTTGAATCCAGGCAGAATACCTTGTGTGCCAGAGGCCGAATTCAACTGGCAAACCAAAGAATAAAGTCCAAAAGGGAGATTAAACAACTGAGACAATTCTGACCTGATTTATGGCAGCAGCTGCTACTTACTGCTCTCAAGAGGCAACAGCCTCAGAGGTTCTCATGGCGACATCTAAAAGACGACCCAGACAACTGTAAACAAGCATAATCCTTAGTATGGGCATGCTCCCAACAATTTACACACTAAGCCCAGCCCTTTCATACAAGATCCCATGTCTTCTTCAAGGGCTAATTATAAATAATAGCCACCATTTATTGGGCACTATGTGCCAGGCACCGTGCCAGTGCTTTTCATATATCACTTCAATTAATCCTCACGATACTATAAGATAGGAACAACCCTACAGGCGAGGAAACTTCTATCCAAGGTTAAGTAGTAAGTAGGGGAAGGCAGGATTAGACCACAGGCCACTAGGACTTCAGGCCTGTATTCTCAACCACCATTTGCTATGCTGTTTTAAGACCCTGGGACCCTGTGTCCTCATCTTTGCTTAGGAGGCCAGCGATGGCACAGATGTCTCCTGGCCCCTGGGCCTCTGCTCTAAGCTCATCACCTCTCTTGGGTCTCCACCGCAAGGTGGTACTAAGGCTTTGAAACAGAGTCCTTCAAGTATGATGGAGAGAGCTGCTTTATTATGAAATGGCATTATCCTCAGGGAAGGGCAACTCTCCACCTCCACCTGAAAACACAACCTTCCTAGATGAGAAGCAATCACTTTCCAACTACTTCGCTTCCAACTTCAATCTCCAACTTCAACTGATTTCCATTATGGCTTGCTTTCTTTTCTACTAATAAAACAGTTAAGACAATTCTGTCCATTTTGTTTTATTTGTTAAACTGCTAAAAAGTCATCAGGGGAAAACATTAACAAAAAATGAAATTGACAGATTTAAATATCAATGAAATCAAATCCACTTTTCATTCCTATACTGTTATGTGCCTAAAATGATCATCTCAGGGTAAGCCACCCGGGACCCCTGAGCTGTATGGGAAACCACTCACAGCACCAGCTTCGCCAGGGCACAACAGTGTGCGCTGACGTGACCCTTGGTTGGTGGGAGGGGAGCAGAGCAAGGAGAGAGAGTATAGATGGAGCCAATGCCTAAGGGTTGCTCTCATTTGACAATGAACATGGTGAGAGGGAGCCACTTACTGGTGACCATGCAGAACATGCCTTCTGCAGTTCATGGGGAGGCTGCATGGGGACGCAGGCCTCAAAGTTCGGCTTCCTTGCCCCTGTGTGTTCAGATCCTCCCCACTGACTTGTGCGCTGGTAAGAGACCACAGATAACGCAAAGCAGAGCACATCACCATGTCAGGATCACCACAAAG
Organism: Ceratotherium simum simum; assembly: GCF_057802395.1. Lineage (NCBI taxonomy): Eukaryota > Metazoa > Chordata > Mammalia > Perissodactyla > Rhinocerotidae > Ceratotherium > Ceratotherium simum. Next base: position 38,671,237 of record NC_141921.1, on the reverse strand, counting down.
ACAAGGACAGACAGACAAACCAACCAGGAATATCACTTATAACGGGAAGGAAAGAAGCAAAGCCAGAAAGTTAAAGTGAAAGGAAAGGGAAGCATCCCTTTGTTCTCCATCAGCTGGTGGCTTTCTGTCCTCCAAAGTCAAGACTTCTTACGTTGGTTTTCTTTCTTCCTCCTCTTCTTTCCTTTATTTTAAAGAGTTCCAACACAGTTCCTAGGATAGTTCATGGTTTCAGCTCTTGATATAAAACTCAAACATTAAAATCAAATCAATCCCCAGAGGGCCAGGAGAGTAAGCCCAGTATTGCCTTACAACTAAATTTAAACTTGTTTCAACACGTAATTTGTGCTCCCAAAATGTGTGTGTGTCGAGGGGATCATGGAGTCCACCACCCAAGTGTAGAGGGTGGAAATATGAATGAAAATACAGAACCCTCTCTGCTGCACAGCCTGCAAAATGAGAAAATAGGAAGCTCTGTCCAAGAGTGTAGGAAGAGACTAAAATTCTTACATGAGGTCAACAAGATGGCCGATGAAGTCAACATGACATAGAGGCTCTCCAAGGCACACTTGCAGGAATGGAAGGGGTTAAAGCTTCAAGTAGAAACAAAACGTATTTTAAATACTTAAATACTGATAAATATTTGCTTTAGGTGCTCCTGAGGGTTAAAAAAAAATATTTTGTCTCATTTTTCTCAGTGAATTTTAAGACAAAACTGGCATCATGTCAAAACCAGAGCTGTGGTTAAATGTGATCCAACTGAAGCATCCACGGTGCCGTGGAAATGGTCACCTCAGCTGAGACATCTGAAGTTCCATTGCACGTGGCCTCAGGAGATGATCACCTTGACTGTGCTGAGTTGCTCTCCCAAGACATATATGCCCACAGTGCCCAGGAGTCACCATGACGAACACCACTCGGTGCACACGAGGCAGATTCTTCTTAAAGAGCTGTAAACAGACAGTCTGGTTCCGGGGGATATGGGTAATACTGGGATGCCATGGAGTTTCAGGGAGCCGGGTTACTTTCTAAGAGAATCATCATCTCTGTTGCCCGCCTACCTGGGGAAAGCAGAAGGAATCAACAATAGCTGGCTTAGGAAGGCCACAGGACAAAGAGAAAGATTACAAAGTCAAGATTCTGAACTTTCAGGTTTTCTATTTAAATAGGAACCGAGTTTGGAGACACTGTTCATGCACAAATGCAATGCCATAAACGACGTTCAGCAGCAGCAATAATGCTAAAATTGTTTATCTTCTAGGCTAGGTTTCTCTTGTAAATAAGGACCCCACATGATCTAACAGTCTTTGCCAAAGAAGGGCTGCCATAGCCCCAGAGCAGGGAGTCTGGAAGTGCTGAGCTACGAGCAGTTGGACACCAGAGTAAGTAGGTGCCCGGTAGTTTCCTCATCTAAGGAAGCACGTAGAAAAGCTTCTGGAATACATACCCCTCCCTGGGAGCTGCCCTCTCCCTGGGCTTGGCACCAGGGGGGCTTTCCCACCAAGACCACATTGTAAAAGCTAATGGCTAGGGTAAAGGATTTGACATGACGTAACAGGAGAAAACACTTATCAGACAGACTGCTAAGTGTTGGCTGAAAGCCCAGACCCAGGGCCAGCTGCAAAGCTTGGGAAATGTTGGCAGGAAAAAGGGGAGTGTGGGGATGGAAAAATACAATGCTTTGAAATGTAAATCCTAAAGACAAAATAAAAATCCTCTTTCCACTGATAAGAAGTAACCAAAACTCCACATTTAAGTGATGCCAACATCTCCTATGTCCAGGCCATGGTTTAGAAATTGGTAATTTGTAACTTCTTTTATCAACCAAATAAATGCTCTAGTTGGTTGCACCTTATCTCAGAAATGACGTCAGAGTAAAAATCCAAGCTTTGTTTGTGTGGCATGTGAACAAGACAATCACAACAAAGGAGCTGCTCCCAAGGTCAGCCACGCATCAGAGGCCAAGCACATGACACTCAACCCAACCACCAGCCAACAGCCAGACAGAGAAATGCACGTCTCAACAGGGACAAAAATCATTTCTAGAAGAAACTGGTACTGGGATTCCCTTCTAGGATCAATTTCCCCATTCTACAAATATGGAGGTGTATGCCCAATGTGCTTTGGAAATAAAAAGAAGTCCATATGGAAAAAACAGTATCTTCTGATGCTTCAAGGACTTCTCATGATACTGGCATCTTGGAATTCCCTACCAGCCCCCCGGAGAAAGGTTCCAGAAATATTTCTAAGAGATTCCTCTGGGCATTTGAGCTTTGTAAAAGAAACAGAAAGTGAGACAGGTTTTAGGGTCTAAAAAAAAATCCACATATGTAAAAAAAAAAAAAAAACAAAAGGAAAGAAAGAAAAGCAGCCTATAAATGGAAAAGGCAGGCTCTGAGGATCAAGTTTTAAGGGAAAGAAAAGAAGAACAAACGTGGGTTTTGGCAACTTGCAACCAAATATGATTGTCAAAAAATTCCACAATCAGACACCAAAATGTTTTCTGAGACATGGAGGGAGCACTCAAAAGACCAATGGACACTAGGTAGACAGGTGTCGCTGCATCAACATTGCTTCACAATGACCCTGGCACACAGATGTGGAACAAAATCCCTTGTTGGGTAACTTTCCGCAGTCACAAAGGGCAGAATGGGGCCAGGCATAGGGCGTACTGTAAAGAGAAGTTTTCACGGGTCCTCTGTGGTTTTAGGAGAAGGGGAAGAACAGTTTTCTATAGGTTACTTTTACCCTGCCAGCACCTGAAGCATGTGAATCTGAAACCTCCACTTGTATATCTTAACACATGCCCTTTCTTTTTCTAACTCTGAGAAGGCCACATGAAGATTTACAGGGGGCTCCTCAGTTTCTTTAGGAAAGTTCTGATATTAGTCTGTTCCCTAAATTCTTGGTCTAGTTACCAGCGAAGTAGAAAAAGGCAGCACAGCCTCTGCTAAAACACAGCAACAATTTTATCTGAACCAGGACGGAGATCTCTCCCTCTTTGTAAACAGAGTTGGCTATATAATATATATTTATATATAATATTTTTCTTAATGGAGATTTGATCCCAGCCTGGAGTGAGTGAGGTTGGGAATTGGGGTTTTGGTTTATGGGAGTAATTTTGTCCTTGGTTTTCCCAATTCTCAGTCCAAATGCTTGCACGCTGGAAAATTCCAAATTAAAAGCCACAGAGAGGGAAAGGGATTTAGAACATATTATCTCTTTGCTCGCACAAAGTACAAGGCGTTTGTTTTTGGATAGTACTTCACATTCTGTTTCTTGTCCATGAGTCCTCCAAATATGATGAGTTCACCCCTGCCTTGCACCACTGTATGCAGGCTGGTTTCAGGAGGTCCGACCACAGAACTGCTATTAAATACTTTCCATTTGACCCTCCCCTTCTCCTTGGTGTCTTTAATGTCCAGCACATACATCTGCATGGGCTTGCAGTTCATACTCTGGTACAACGGTTTGCCAACATTTAAGGACTGTGGAGGGTGGTGGCCCAGGCGGCGGGCAATAGGAGGTAAGGAATGTCCATCTCCTTGGGCAGGCCCCGAGCGGGGAACGGGCACTGTTTCTCCACTGCTCAGGTTCTGGCTCCCAGGAGAGCCTGGGGAAGACCCCAGAGGAGGACTTAGTGCTGCAGAAGCTGAGGGGCCTTTGGACGACATTGCTTTGATGGCTTCTAGGCTCCGACGCAGAGCACTTGGGGACACGGCTCCTGCAAGGGCACTGGCAACATGTGGTGGGGTATGCACACCATTTGTCTGTTCAGGAGGGTGTCTCATACTTCCTCCAACTGTCCTGTTGTCCACACCATCCATATTGGAAGTGGGTTTCAGATCCCAACTTAGATCTATTGATCCTAATCTCAGATCTTTCTGATCTGGTAGTGACCCTCGTCGGGGGGCCACAGAAAGTCCCATTTTTAGGTCATATCCTTCAGTGGTAGATGGAGTGCTAGGAGATATGGCCTGTAAAGGGCTGTCCAAGGAAGAGCCACCTACAGCTGCTGTTCCTGGAGATAAACTCCCACCATTGAGAATGGGAGAGCCATCTCCTCTGGCCGGGGAAAGGCTCCCTTCCCGGGAACTTGAGGGGGTCTGCCTTTGAGCTCTGGGCCTCAGTGTTCCCCAGCGGCCATTAACACAAGGAGCTTCATCCATACTCCTTACTGGAGACTGAGAGCGGTACTCTCGGGCTTCGGGAACCAGGGCTGGAGGAGTGGCACTGATAGGTGATGGGCGCGAGTTCAAACTGGGGCTGAGTGGGGCTCTCCCACTAGGAGCCTGGCTGAAGACCACCACACACTGCCCCACCTGGAAGACACAAGACCTGTGTTCAGTTCTGATCATTCATTCGACCATCAAACATCTTATCATGAGCATCTGGGATATGCCAGGCATTTTGTAGGTACCTCAGATATACAGACTAAAATAATATAGTCTGCCCTCTATGCTAGAAGGGGAGACAGACGTGGGAACAATTTGTTGCTACAGTGTGACATGTGCTGTCATTACAGTTATGTCTACCGAATAAGGGTATAGAGTGCAGTGAGGAAACAGTTTTTGTTTAGGGGACTCTGAAGAAAGTTTCATAGACAAACAGATGTTTAAAGCTGGGACTTAAAGGATGAGTGGGGCCCACATAAGTTTTCCCATCTAGTGGCTCATGTATGTGAGAAATGCCCAAAGAGCTATGATTAATGTCCACCTCTTTTGTGACATCTAGGTGTTTTCAAATTCCATACAAATTTGCTTGGAAATCTGACAAGTTAATTTGGCTTTACAGTTTAGGACCTCTCCTCCTGCTGGCCTGTCAGTTCCCCACTTACCCGGCAAGCTGGATGGCACCACAGTTCTGGGGCTCCATGATCTTCATTTTCTACCTTGAGTGGCTGCCAGGCCCAGGGACCTGAGTGCATGTGCAACAACCAAGCATCTTTGAACAGCTATAAGAGAAGGACCAACAATAGGACTCAGGTATGGGACATGTTACAAAACACACACACAGAGCTGGAATCTCAAAGCTGTGCTGTCTGGTCTAGAGACTGTGTGGACTCTTCAGCAAGAACAGCAAAATCTTTGGTTACTCATTCATTCGTGCCTTTCTTCATTCATGTGTTACCAGTGGCCTGGCACATGAAATTGTGCTTGTGACCCATAAAGCAATTTTAAGTGGTTTTGAATTTTGCCTACGGTTTTGTGTGTGTGTGTGTGTGTGTGTGTGTGTGTGTGTGTGTACTGCAGGGATGGAGAAGCGGTGGGGGGAGGGTAGATAATACACATCCTTAACTTTCTGAATCTGCATTTTTAAATAAATTTCATGTGAACTCTGGCAGTTATCAACTTGCTTTTCTGTCCCACCCCTCTCTGAAAAAATGATAGCAGCAAACCTTATAGTCTAAAGAGGAAGCAAGAGTAGGAAGAATATAGATCTGAATACTCAAGAGATAAACGTCTCTGATTAAAAGCACCCTCCCCCCGCAAAAAAGAACGGAGAAAAGGGCCAGGAAATGCAAAAGCTATACTCGAAGTGGAGAAGGAATTCTCTAAATGAAAATGCCACAGAAATGGTCTGTACACTCTTACAAGATGAGATGGGGGGGCTGGCCCCGTGGCTTAGCGGTTGAGTGCACGCGCTCCGCTGCTGGCGGCCCGGGTTCGGATCCCGGGTGCGCACCAACGCACCGCTTCTCCGGCCATGCTGAGGCCGCATCCCACATACAGCAACTAGAAGGATGTGCAACTATGACATACAACTATCTACTGGTGCTTTGGGGGAAAAAAATAAATAAAATTAAAAAAAAAAAAAAAGATGAGACAGGGGAAGCAACTTCTGAACATTTAGCAGCATGTGCATGAGAACACCACATCAGCAATACTCACAGCATTGGGACCACCACACCCTCCAAGGATTAAAATAGTTGCATCATCTATGACAATCTGGGGAGAGGAAGAAATTTAAAATAAACATACAAAGACAGAGGCATCTGACCTCCTATGCTTCAGTGGTATATGAAAATAGCCTATCCAGCTCCCAAATGAGAGTATTCTAGTTACCAGAAACTCTCCATTCTCCCGAAACCATGTCAATGCTGATCCCTGTGAACAAATTACTGATGATTCACCTGAATGAATATATTCTTTGTTGAACAAATATTAACATGAGAGTGCCAACCACATAAAATGCAAGGTTCTCTTGAGAAATGAAACAGCAAAGTAAATGCTTTGGGGAGACGCATAATATGAAGGCTCTATAAATAAATACAACCCATTAAAAGTTGAAAAATAAATACCAGCAAAAAAGAATGATAAATTCTCTTTGGCTTGTGCATGTTGGCATCTTACCTGACTCCCTCCTCCCTCTCCTGTCCTAACTGAAAGATGCTACAGTGTTTGAAGAATAGTTATTTTAATTCCTGAGCACCTGAGATTGGCCACCTCGAGGATGAGGACTAGGGCCAGAGACGTTCGGCTTGGACCATGCCCACTGCTCGAGGTCAAGGACCCAGACATCGTTGCTCCTGTAAGATAAGGACATAAAGATCAAGGAGTTGGGAGATCCTGGGAACCACAGAGCTGATATAAATGAAGATACACTTATAAAGATGCCCAGCAAAGTGCCACACTCATAGTTAGCACTTAAACTATATTTTTCATCCCCTCCTTTCCCTGGAACCCATCTCAAGACCTTCAATCCTCTGCTCTTTCCATTGACCCACAAGGCCTCGCTTCAGTCATATGTGTAGCCACACATTAATATCTAAAGTAAGAGTTAATTGGTGATAGCAGGAAATAGCTACTGGTCAAGATATAGTATTTCAAAAGTAAAAACCACAAGGAAGAGAAAAAAATTATTCAAAAGGCAGTTCTATCATTATCCAGGAGATAAAGATTTATTGATTCTGGCTACAAAAAGTAATTTCACCATGGCTAATGAGAGCTGCAGTTTTATCAAGGACAAATCGCCATCTCCAACCCTTGAGGGACAAATATGGCAAGGACAGACTGCTAGATGGCAGTCTCTATTTTATGGTCCCTTCTCTAAGGTCATTTAGAGACCTCAGAAACACAGGAATAAGATCTCCAATACCTTAAGCCCTAAGCCCTTCTTGTCAGAAGGGTAGTCACATAGTCTTCCCCACAACTGTTTCAAAATAGGAAGATGGATAGTACCCTAAGAGAGAACAGGGTTAGGTCTGCAAGGGTTTTATTGCTGATAGTTCATCAACTTCCATTTTAGAACACCGGGGAAATGACCACCACTACTACTACTACTACTGCTGAATTAGATAAACAGTGATTCAGAAGGATTGCTCTCGGGGCCGGCCCCGTGGCTTGGCGGTTAAGTGCGTGCGCTCCGCTGCCGGCGGCCCGGGTTCGGATCCCGGGTGCGCACCGAGGCACCACTCCTCCAGCCATGCTGAGGCCGCGTCCCACATACAGCAACTAGAAGGATGTGCAGCTATGACAGACAACTGTGTACTGGGGCTTTGGGGAAAAAAAAAAAAAAAAAAAAAAGGATTGCTCTGGCTCTTGACTCTGGCCTGAGTTGCCCAGAGGTAGAGAGGACAGTGGGTAGGGAGAACAGCCTCACAGAAGTGTGTCATACCTAACACAATTTCCTTGCTCCTACCCACTCCCCCAACCCATCCCATTTGGAGAGAGAACCATTTCCACCTGTTCTGTCAATCTACCTCTCTCCTTCTCTACAGCCCAAAGGACACGAGCTGGGTCATAAAGGAGAGCAAATAAAAACACTCCGAGCTTCTTGGAAGGTGGCCTTCTACAGGCGCAGGTAGAAACAGACAAGGTGGAGGCTCCATCAGAACCTGATCCCACTGAATAGAATCCATACCAAACAAAAAGAGATTCTACATAGTCCTGATTTTATGGAACCAGTTTTTCAACTTATTGGTCTGTGACTAGGGGATCAAAAAATGGAATGCTAGGGTGAGATAACTATAGTCATGTGTCACTTAACGACTGGGATATGTTCTGAGAAACGCATTGGTAGGCGATTTCATTGTGATATGAACATCTTAGAGTGTATTTACATAAACCTAGATGGTATAGCCTACTGCACACCCTGGCTAGATGGTATAGCCTATTGCTCCTAGGCTACAAACCTGTACAGCATGTTACTATACTGAATACTGTAGGCAGTTTTAACACAATGGTATTTGTGTATCTAAACATAGCTAAACATAGAAAAGGTGCAGTAAAAATAGACTATAAAAGATAAAAAATGGTACACATGTTTGGGCACTTACCATGAATGGAGCTTGCAGGACTGGAAGTTGCTCTAGGCAATTCAGTAAGTGAGCGGTGAGTGAATGTGAAGGCCTAGCACATTACCGTGCACTACTGTGGACTTATAAACACTGTACACTTAGGCTACACTAAATTTATTAAAAAACTTTTCTTTCTTCAAAAATAAATTAACCTTACTGTAACTTTTTACTGTATAAACAATTTTTTTTAAACTTTTTGAGTCTTGTAATAACACAGCTTAAAACACAAACACATTGTAGAGCTGTATAAAAAATAATCTTTCTTTATATCCTTATTCTATGAGCTTTTTTCTATTTTTGTTTATTGATTTATTTTACTTTCTAAATTTTTTTGTTAAAAACTAAGACACAAGCACGCACATTATCCAAGGCCTACACAGCGTCAGGATCATCAACAATGCTGTCTTCCATCTCCACATCTTGTCCCACTGGAAGGTCTTCAGGGGCAACAATACACACGGAGCTGTCAGCTCCTGATGATAACAATGCCTTCTTCTGGAATACCTCCTGAAGGACCTGCCTGCAGCTCTTCTTGAGGAGGTGTCACTCTTCAGAAATATGTCCATGGTGGTTTGGTTTGTTTCTTTTTTTCACCAAAGATTTGCTTGTAAGCAGATAATGCACCATGAACGTTCCTCCCTATTAATGAAAACCTTTCGGTGTTGGGGTGGATGTTTTCAAACTTTTTAAGGCGCTTGTCAAGGTCTACAAAAGCTTTTGCTAAACCATTCGTTGTGAATTTTCTTGGGGGTTCTTCTTTTTCTTCTCCTGCAGTTTCCTTTTCTCTGGCCTCTTCTTCATCTATGTGTTCCTGTTCTAATTCCAACAACTCCTAGTCAATTCCTCAGGAGCAAACTATGGGGGCTCCTTGAGGTCGTCCTCATCCACACCCAGGTTAAAGTTGTTTGCCATCTCAATCACAGCCTTGTTGATTTTTGCATCTCCCTCAGCCTTGGCAAATCCTTTGAAGTCATGGACGAACCGCTTGAGTCTCTTCTTCCAGATGCCATTCATACACTCCTCGGTGCTATCACCCTAAGCCCAAGCAAGGTTGTTGATGCAGTCATAGATGTTGTAAGCCTTCCAGAATTGTATCAGTGTCTTCTCAGCGTCTTCCTCAGTTGCAGCAATAGCCTGGGGAAAGGGTCTCCTCAGGTAGTAGGCCTCAAAAGCTGCTATAACTCCTTGATCCATTCGCTGGATCAAAGAGGTAGTGTTTGGAGGGAGAAAGACTGCTTTGATATTAGGATGAAGATCACCAATAAAAGGAGGATGTCTGGGAGCATTATCAACAATAAGCAAAATCTTGAAAGGTATGTTATTCTCAAAACAGTACTTCTCCATTTTGCTGGCAGAGCAATTCAGGAGGACATCCTGGAAGAGGAGCTGGGTCATCCATGACTTCTTATGGCTTCTGTAGTACACTGGCAGTGTGTGCACACTGGTATGCTTGAAGGCCCTGGGGTTCTCAGGGTGCCTGATCACAAAGGGTTTCAATTTGTAGCCTGGAACATTGCCCCCAAGCAAGACTGTTATCCTGTCCTTAAAAGCCTTGAAACCCGGCATTGACTTGGCCTCCTTATGGATCAAAGTCCTTTTAGGCATCCGTTTCCAGAATAGGGAGGTTTCATCCATATTTAATATTTGCTCTGGCAAGTAATTTTCCTCCACAATCAGCTTATCTAGAGTTTCCAAAAATTCTTCAGCTGCCTTCACAATAGCATTCGCAGACTCACCACTCACTTTCACATTATGCAATGAATAACGATTATTGAGTCGTTTAAACCACCCAGAGCCAGGAGTAAATTCAACAGTGTAATAGGATCCAGCTTTTCCTTTGAAAATCACGAACAAACTTTTTGCTTTGGCCATGACTGTCATGGTGCTGAGAGGGTTATACTTCTGTGTCTGGTCTTCAACTTCTATGTCATTAGAAGTTTCTCCATGTCTGATATAGGCCCTTCTCAAATTTTTGTTGGTCTCGTTGCCTTCAATGAAGCAGATCCTTTAACAGCTTCCGTCACTTTGTTCTTGTTCTTCAAGATCGTAGCTATGGTGGAATGGGACAGGCCTGACCTGTGAGCAATAACCATCACTGATTTTCCACCTTTGTAGTCTTTAATCACTTTTAATTTCGTTTCCAGGTCAATCATTCAATGTGGCCTCTTACTGACAACATCAGCAGTGGATTTTATATGCTTACGGGCCATGATGAACAAAACAACACAACATTAAATCAAACTCAAGAGAAAATGATGCAATCAAGAAACACAGTAAACATGAGATGTATGAGGCTGCTCCTGGCATAACACAGCATAGTGTTTTACAGTAAACTTTTTTTATAAGTAGGAAAAGTACACTCTAAAATAATGACAAAAAGTATAGTATAGTAAATACATAAACGAGCAACATGGTTATTTACTATTATTATCAAGTATTAGGTACTGTACATAATTGTATGTGCTATACTTTTATACAAGTGGTAGCAAAGGTTTGTTTACACCTGCGTCACTACAAACATGTAACACACTGCACTACGACGTTACCATGTCCCTAGGCAATAGGAATTTTTCAGCTCCATTATAATCTTATGGTACTTCCATCATATATGCGGTCCATCATCAACTGAAACATCATTATGTGGTGCATGACTATAACTGGATTAATTAGAACCATGTTCAGGAATACTAACCCTGACTAGTTCACTTTTCTGACCTGTTATTCCCAGGGGTATTTACCTTCAGGTTGACAGGGAGCAAACCACATATACTTACATTTGCCGGGATCCTAAGGAGCCACCAAAGACAATCATTTTATCATCTATCACACAGGAGGAATGGCCGGCCATAGGAGGTGGCCCATGGGTCGTCACAATGCAGTTCCACCTAATATAAAAAGACAAGAGGAAGCCAAGAAGTCAGCATCATCTACTTCTGGTCTTATGTGTTTAAGGTAGAAAACAAGTAGCCATCCATTTAAAATGACAGTCCTATCACCTTAAGAGAGATACTGTTAGGATAATAAATGGAGGATGGCAATCAAGGTATTTATGCCTTTCCTACAAACCTGCTAAAGTTATGTTCACTTTCAAGTTCTCGATGTGTATGGCTTGGAGGCAGAGTGTAGAGAGATGAGATGAGAAGACAATGACAAGAGACTCCATCATGGTTCCTTGGCTGCTTCAGCCTAGTGCTGAAGGAGTACCACCTGCCACTTCTTTCTACAGTCCTGATCAGTAGCAGCTGCCAAGAGCCCTGTACTAAATAGTCCATTACAAGAAACAGGGGTTACTATCATTTGAAAAAGACATGTTTGAAAAACAATTGGGAGTCAGTCTTGGGGACACAGCAAGGAGTAAGGAATCACCTGGATCCACAGCACTCCTGGGGAATTAGTAGAAAGGCTGCCTGTTCTTCAACTGGCTCAATCACTTTTCTTGGAAGAGGAATAAATCTCAAGGAAGAAATGGCTTCTACTTTTTCTCTTTGGAATAAGGGGTTTTGAAGGGGTCCTGAAAACCCTCTGAAACTGTAAGCAGAATATGTGCATATGTAAGTGTTTTTTTCCCTGGGAAAAGAATCCATAGCTTTCATCAAATTCTCAAGGAGATTCCTGGACACAAAAAAGAAAAGGAATCCATTCATTCAAAATCTTTTATTCTAGATTGAAAGGATCTTATCTTGGTGGCTTACCAGTTTTTAGAGGGTGAGTAAGTGTGTATTTCATCAAAGAATCTCTCTGGTTGGTGTAGGGGATAAGGGCTTGGCCGTGTCCAGCCACCAAACAGCACCAGCAGATCCTTGTACACAACCAGAGTCGCTCCAGCTTTGGGGGAAGGATAGGACCCTGGGAGAAGCCAAGAAAAAGCACAATTAGGATTCAGGGTCTCACAACAAGCCATAGGTAGGCTGTCTATAGATCACCTTTCCCTGAAAGAGTGACAAAATGGGAACCAATACTGCAAAGCATAAGGGAAAGAGGGAGACAAAACTGGGTTTGCAAGTCTGAGAGAAAACCATCACCAACTTATACATCTTTTACAATTAAAACAGAGAAACCTGAGTTAGAGGAAAGTTACTTAGCCTCTCTCAGGCTTAGTTTGCTCACCTGAAATTAGGGATGAGAGTACCTACCTCATGAGGCTGTTTTGAGTATTAAATAATACATTCAAAGCTCCTAGGCACAGTGCCTGGGACAAAGCAGGTGCTCAGTATTTGCTGACTCTCCTGCCCATCTCTTTAATAAGCTTAACAGAGTTCACAAAGAAAAGAATGTAAGGGATCCAGGGAGGAGAGAGGCTAGATAAGTGGATGCAACGTAAAAATAACAGCTGCTACCAAATATGCGTAAAAAAGGAGGCAGAATGCAGTTCTCATTTGCCCTGAGTCAAATGTTAACGTAGTTACCTCTAGGCCCCTAGCTAGGGGCCTCACTAGCACAAATGGGAGCAGACTTTCGAGGCTCCATATGAAGGCATTCCAAGGAAACTGCAGGCCTTACACCAAGAGTGGTTACTAAGGCCCTTCAGGCTGGATCTCTGAGCTATGTTAACCAAATTTTGAAACAGAAACTTGGCTTATGCTGGAAAGCTTTAGGGATAACAAATGTCCCATAAGAGCATAATTTTTCAGAGCTTTTGTCTTGGAAACAATTGCTATTTCTCCCAATCTCTTACTCTACACACCATCTTATTTGCTCAAGACCAAAGTAATTTGTCTCAATACTCAGGTGTCAGTAAATACTGGAATTTTTTATTTTTATTTTTTTGTGAGGCAGATTAGTCCTGAGCTAACATCCGATGCCAATCCCTCTCTTTTTTCTGAGGAAGACTGGCCCTGGGCTAACATCCGTGCCCATCTTCCTCTACTTTATGTGGGACGCCGCCACACCATGGCTTGACAAGCGGTGCGTCGGTGAGTGCCCGGGATCCGAATCCGCAAACCCCAGGCCGCCGCAGTAGAGCGCGCGCACTTAACCGCTACGCCACCGGGCCAGCCCAACACTGGAATATTAAAAAGAATTCTGTTGTTGTTAAAGCTGCAGGCTCTATTTTTCAAAGGAAATCTTAAACAGAAGGAATTCCAACAGTATATTAACCTGACAGCAGTTGAGGTGCTCCAATTTAAATGGACAGCTTGGTCGCCCCCTTCTGCAAGGGGTTATGGGAACATGCTTTGAAAAGCTTAGACTGCTTTAATGGTGTCACTACAAAGTCTTGAGGTTGAGAAGGTGGAGCAGAGGACTGTCTTCCTCGGCATCCAACTTAAGAGTAACCCAACATGATTTACTGAGAAGGTACCAGTCCTCAGAATATGGAGTGAGCATCTAAGAAAACTTTGTGGCATCAGCTATTTTGAATACTTTCCTAATAGAACAGACAGGATCTGACCACAGAAATGAGTCTTCTCTAGGAACGATTCTTGTCTCAATCAGCAGCGCTGAGACACTGGCTTTGGTATTCCATTAGTTAGTTCTTGCTACCTTCATATCCCACAGGAATCATGACTAAGGGGGCTGGCTACTCATGATCTGTTGTCCTTCATTGAGCCTTATGACTTCTGGTTAAAAACTTTTGCCTTCCTAGGAGGAAGCCCCCTAGTCCAACTAGAAAACCTAACTAATATAATTGCATAGTTAAAATGCTATTGTTACCCCAAAAATCATTTAATTTGTGAAATACTGAACAAAGCTTCAAGTTCTTGCCCCCACCTTGGAACTCATAAGTACTGTGAAAAAGTTGGAAAAAGCAAATAAAATATGTAATCGACTTTGGCAGAGTAGTAACTTAAAAACCTTCTAGACTGAAATTTGGATTTGGATCTGAGATACTAGAAATACTGGTTTTTAAAAATCAAGTGTATAAAGTGAAGCAGCACACAAGGGTCCCTAAAATAGCGAAACACGGAAACAAAAATAAAATTTTTAATGTAAACTGGGCAATTTGTATAAAAAAATATTAAGTGCATATGCTTCAAACAGCAATCACATTTCTAGGGATTAATATGATGAGATAGCTGGGCAAATGAAAAAAGAAATAGATACAAAAATGCTCATTTGCAGTGTTTAAAGAGATCAAGGGGCCGGCCCCGTGGCTTAGCGGTTAAGTGCTCGTGCTCCGCTGCTGGCAGCCCGGGGTTCGGATCCCAGGCGCACACCGACGCACCGCTTCTCCGGCCATGCTGAGGCTGCGTCCCATGTACAGCAACTAGAAGGATGTGCAGCTATGACATACAACTATCTACTGGGGCTTTGGGGGAAAAAAAATAAATAAATAAAATTATAAAAAAAATAAAGAGATCAAGGAATATCCATATAAAAGAATACTATGTGGCAAGGAAAAATTATGTGGCTCTTTATTTGTCTTAGAACAATGCCCATGCTCTATTAAGTGAAAACTGAAAGCAGCAAGTAACAAAACATGAAATAATAACAGCTAACAGTTGATGGGCACTATGCTCCAGGCACTGTTTTAAGTGCTTTACATACAATTAGTTCACTTCATTCTTACAAAAACCCTAGGAGGCAGGCACTATTGTAATCCCCATTGTATGGATAAAGAAATTGAGGCAGAGAGTAGTTAATTTCCCCAAGGCCATATATTCAATTAGTGGCAGAGAAGGAATTTGAATCTAGGCAAATTGAGCCCACTTAATCTATTTTCCTGTATGTGTTCATTCCACATAAAAGAAAGTTTAGAAGGTCAATAATAGTTGATCTCTCTGAATGGTAAAATTACAGATCCTTTTGATTTTCTTCTTTACAAACAACTTTCTGTATTGGCTGAACTCTGCAAAAAGTGATACTCGATCATTGTGATGGGAAAAAATAAACCTATTTCAGTCGTTAAAAATGAGAAATAGGAGTTCGACGCAACTCTGTTCTCCTGCACCTCACCTAAACTCACTCCCATTTGATGACGGCCTGTGTGAGAGTCTATATACAGTACAGATTCTCAATCCCTTATTCAAAATTCCAAATCCTCCGAGTTCTGAAAACCCATTTTTTTCAAAACTCATTTGGCAACAAAACCTGACCTGAAAAGATGAGGCTACAAATAGTCTTTATTTAATCCGCTCAGTGTGAGAAGTCATATGTGTTGCTGTAGAAATATTAATAAGTTTGATTACAGGGTGCTGCTCCAGATTCCACCAGAGGTATTATAAAAGCATATGAATCATATTCCCATTCTAAAAGCTGAAAAATTCTGAATTCCAAAACACAATTAGCACCAAGGGTTTAACACCAAGGAACTATGGTTAAGACCACAGGCTCTGAAGCCAGCCTGCCTGGGGTCAGATCCCATTCCTGCCATTAACTAGCTGTGAAACTCAGGCCAGTTACTAGATCTCCCTCTGCCTCAGTTTCCGTATCTATGAAATGGAATAACAACAGCACCTGTCTCATAGAGCGGTTGTAAGATTAAATGAGTTACAGCATGTAATGCATTTAGAACAGTGCCTGGTATAATTATTGTTAAAGTAAATTCATATGAAGTTAATACCAGGTTAATTAGCCATGGACACCTGACAGTACTGGTAATGACACAGCACAAATTTTATGATAACTAAACTGGTGGACATATTTTACTACCAGTATATGGTTAGAGTATTTCTGGCAGAGTAACTATTTAACTCAAGAAAGTACAATAGAAATAAAATTAAAACTGACAGTAGATGATATGAAAGGGAAGTCATCCCAAGTCCCAGGAGGTAAATCAAATACACTGAATGTGATTTGGAAACAAAAAAAAAAAATGGTTAACATGAAAAGAGTAGCTTGGGTTTGCTCTTTCATGTGTACTGTGTTTCCTGTAACATCTTTTGAAATAAATTATCAATACTTTATAAGGCAAGGCAAATCAATGCTTACCAGTTCCGGGTACAAAGAGATTACAAATATAGTATAAGACTACATACCTCTTAAGGGGAAAAACTACTCACAGAATTAAAAGGAGTGTTGGTAAAACATAATGATATATATAATCAAACTCAAGGAAAGACTATACTTTAGACCTGCACTGTCCAACACAGTGACCATTTAGCCACATGTTGCTAGTGGTTACTGAATTGAAAAGTACAGATATAGAACATTTCCATCATTACAGAAAGTTCTACTGGACAGTACTACTTTAGACAAAGTATTTTATTTTAATTTTATAAACCGTGTGCCTATGTTTAGGGGGTATGGGGAAGCTGGTAGAGATGGATGGGTGACTTTAAAAAATTTTTTTTTTTTTATAATTTTATTTATTTATTTCTTTTTCCCCCAAAGCCCCAGTAGATAGTTGTATGTCATAGTTGCACATCCTTCTAGTTGCTGTATGTGGGATGCGGCCTCAGCATGGCCAGAGACGCGGTGCGTCGGTGCGCGCCCAGGATCCGAACCCGGGCTGCCATCAGCGGAGCGCATGCACTTAATTGCTAAGCCACAGGGCCGGCCCTTGATTGACTTTTAAACGAAATACAGTTACTGCTACTTATAACTATTACTACTGCTACTATTACTAATGATGATGACTAATATTTATCGAGCATTTATTTTATGCTAGGCACCTTTCCAAGTGCTTTACATGTACTAACTAATTCAATCCTTCCAAAACTAGTTTTATTTCCATTTTACAGATGAGAATACTGAGGCACAGCTCATTTAAATAACTTGCCCAAGGTCAGAGATCTAATAAGTGGCACAGCCAGGATTCCAATCCAGGAAGTCTGGATTTTTGAAACTCATTTGGGCTGGCCCCGTGGCTTAGCGGTTAGGCGCGCGCGCTACGCTGCTGGCGGCCCAGGTTCGGATCCCGGGTGCGCACCAACCCACCGCTTCTCTGGCCACGCTGAGGCCGCGTCCCACACACAGCAACTAGAAGGATGTGCAGTTATGACATACAACCATCTACTGGGACTTTGGGGGGAAAAAAATAAACAAATAAAATTATAAAACTCATTCTTGGGGGCCAGCCCGGTGGCAAAGCGGTTAAGTGCACGCGCTCCGCTTCGGCAGGCGGCCCGGGGTTCGCAAGATTGGATCCCAGGTGTGCACCGATGCACCTCTTGTCAAGCCATGCTGTGGCGGTGTCCCATATAAAGTAGAGGAAGATGGGCACAGATGTTAGCCCAGGGCCAATCTTCCTCAGAAAAAAGAGGAGGATTGGCACCGGATGTCAGCTCAGGGCTAATCTTCCTCACACACAAAAAAACAAACAAAACAAAACCCATTCTCTCTCTCTTTTTTTTTTTTTTGGTGAGGAAGATCAGCCCTGAGCTAACATCCATGCCAATCCTCCTCTCTTTGCTGAGGAAGACCGGCCCTGAACTAACATCTATTGCCAATCCTCCTCCTTTTTTTCCCTTTTTCTCCCCAAAGCCCCAGTAGATAGTTCTATGCCATAGTTGCACATCCTTCTAGTTGCTGTATGTGGGACGCGGCCTCAGCATGGCCGGAGAAGCGGTGCATCGGTGCGTGCCTGGGATCCGAACCTGGGCCACCAGTAGCAGAGCGTGCGCACTTAACAGCTAAGCCACGGGGCTGGCCCCAAAACTCACTCTCTTAACCGTATACCAGACTGCTCCTCATGCATACAGATCCATTCCTTCTGAGCAAGTGCCACAAACAAGTCACACACCTTAAAAGGTCTGAGTGTTTCAAAGCTGAAAAAGCTCTTTCCTAAATCTTAATTAGGACCTCTTTTTCTCCACAAGGCTCTGGGTCACACTCTACCTCTAATACAGGATCCTTTACTTGTTCTCTGGACTCTCCAAGGAAAGGTAAGCTGGGGCCAGTGACAATGATAAATCAATCCTTAAGAACTATCCTAGATAAGAGCTTCCAAAATGACTTCTCAAATATCTTGACCTTTACAAAGCCAAAATCTTTCTCCCTACTTCTTATCCCAAAGAGTGGGAGAACTCCCTTATGCAGCATTTCCAAGGTCTATTTATCTTACAAATAGAAGCTTTAATTTCAGCATCTTACTTTAATATCTCCAGCAACTAAGGTCATACTATAAGTTAAACTAATTGTGCTCCTCCATCTCCATTTGTAAGGAAAATGGGAAAAAATTACCATACAAGAACAAATGAAGCAGAGGGGAGAGGGGGCACAGAATTCAACAGACAACCTCTATACAGTTAGTTCAGCAAGGGGAGATCAAAGATACTGGTGTATCAAGTTTTCTATGACCTAATTATGCAAATAATGTTTGCAGACTGGATACTTTTAAATTTTTGTTACTTTAAGAATCAATATTGTGAAGCCTTTGTAGAGTCCTTAATTTTACCATTTCTAAAAATCTACAGGGCTGGCCCCGTGGCTTAGTGGTTAAGTGCGCGCGCTTCGCTACTGGCGGCCCGGGTTCGGATCCCGGGCGCGCACCGACACACCGCTTCTCCGGCCATGCTGAGGCCGCGTCCCATATACAGCAACTAGAAGGATGTGCAGCTATGACATACAACTATCTACTGGGGTTTTGGGGGAAAAAAAAAAAGGAGGAGGATTGGCAATAGATGTTAGCTCAGAGCCGGTCTTCCTCAGCAAGAAGAAGAGAATTAGCATGGATGTTAGCTCAGGGCTGATCTTCCTCACACAAAAAAAAATCTATATATTTCATATTTTGAATTTATTTCAAGCAGAGGGTCTTTACCTCCCCTCTCAATTATTTTAATACAAGGTCCACAAATCAAATGAATTATATTTATGGTGAGGGCAGAGACTGCAGAGGTCAATGAACTTTGGCAATTTTTATATCTTAAAGAATAAACAGTCTCTTTAGCCAAGGAGAGTTCTGGAAAGCAAACAATAAGTCTTTACTGGAATTCTGAGAAAAACAAGAAAACTCGTGTTCAAATTACCTACCTTTATTCACTGTTTTAAAGTTCCAAGAAAAGAAAGCTATTTAAAGAGTACTTACAAACTTTCCAAATTTTAAAACACATGACCATACATTATTAGACAAGGGAAATAACTTTTAAATGGACTAGGCAGAGATAAAATGTCAGGCCCTAAACGTTGAAGAACTGCACCTATGTGCATGCAATTCATTCCATACAGTAGCTAGCATGACATCACATAGTAGTACACTCACCTACAACATGAGAGACTGATTGATTCATTGAAAACCTTGTACAATATAGGGCACTGACAACAGCAGACTCTCCACAGTTAAAAGGCCCATCATCACCATGGTGACATACGATAAAATAAATAGGCTTCCCTCAAGAAAACTTATAAATGAAGGTTTTATACTCATTAGGACATTTCTTGGCCTGGCTTCAAAATAATGAGGCCACTGGGCCTCCAGACACAGTCTAAATACCATTGTATCATAAAAGTAGAGGAAGAGAGGGTGCCGCTCCCATGTAGGTTCTCATCGAGCACCACAGTACCAAATGTGCTCATATCAAACTTGGATGGACATGTTACTCGAGCCTATTCCCCCAGAGCCAATGGTTATCCCCATAGCTTTCATTCCCCAAACACACCAAAGGCCTCCTAATCACACAGCAGATATGATCAATGGAGCAAATTTCAAAACAAGGCACAAGCCCAAAGGGCAGCTGTGGGAAACTGGATAATCAGACAGGCACCCTATACACAGAATTAACATTCCCTAAAATTGCTAACTGGTTCAGATGTTTCCCAAGGTTCCAATGAAATCAGAAGAAAATTTCACATGTGAAAGACAGTAGTAGAATTACGAGGCATTCTTTACTTTTGCAAAGAAGATAGTACAACAGTGAAGCAATTTCAAATTCTGGTTTGGTCTCTATGCCACTTTCCCACAATTGTAGTTTCTATCCACGTAGAACCTAGGACCAGAAGAGCAGCTCAATTGGTTGATACAAGATAAAACAAGCACCTGTTTTAATTGAGGATGCCTATATTTTTATGCATGACTAAAAAATTATTTTTATATCTCCACACATGATTATTTATTAATATTATTAGTGTATTATTAAGGTGTTATAAAAAATAGTTACCATTCCCCTAGCGCTGTAGTTCTCAAACTTTTAGCTGCATCAGAAGTAGATGGAGGGGGCCGGCCCAGTGGTGCAAGCGGTTAGGCGCACGTGCTCTGCTGCAACGGCCCAGGGGTTCGCCGGTTGGGATCTCAGGCGCACACCAACATACCACTTGGCAAACCATGCTGTGGCGGCATCCCATATAAAGTGGAGGAAGATGGGCATGGATGTTAGCCCACGGCCAGTCTTCCTCAGCACAAAAGAGGAGGATTGGCAGATGTTAGCTCAGGGCCGATCTTCCTCACACACACACACACACACACACACACACACACACACACACACACACAAAAGAAGTAGATGGAGGACTTGTTACAACACAGATTCACAGATTGCTGGGCCCCACTTCTAAGTTTCCTATTTGGTAGGTATGCGGCGGGGTCCAAGAAGTTGCAGTGCTATCAAGTTCACAGGTGATGCTGATGTTTAGGGACTAGACTTTGAGAACCATGTTGTAGAGAGTTAAACAATCCCTGAGTGGACCTGTTAGATAACGCTCCAATATGACATTAAAAGGGCAGGCATCCTGTTGTCTTATTTCCAAGCGTAGGTGATTTTTCTTAACGCTGAAGCTATCCAGACTTGTTTCTGTGCGTATACTCTGTATATGACTCTATGGAACCCTTCATTTCAATAGCAGAGTAAGGACATGGGTCCAAAGTGAGTTTTCCTTGACAAATCCTTTGATTAAAAGGGTACTGAAAGAAACTACTTTAACATTTTCAATGTACAAACACTTCCCTGGTTGTGATCATCTACATGTCACTGAACCTACACTCTGCAAAATAAATAAAAGGAAAAAAAATTGTTTCACCTACTGCTTTCAGGCAAATCACTTTAAGACATATTTACAGCAACATAAGTGACTTGCTGTGAGTTCTCCACGACTGTGAAAACAAAAAGATCTAAGACTAGGAATTAGAGACTTTTAAGAGAGAAAGTTTGAAAACAAGAAAACTATGAGCATGAAAAATTTAACTGTGGGACTCACTAGCATGCCAAAGAATCCAGAAGAAAAGCACTGGACAAAAACATTTCCACTTTGCTCATGGAATTCCAGAATGTTTTGGTGGGTGATTTGCTTTTTAAAGACGGCCTAGTGGAAATTGTTTCTTAACTGGCAGTCAAAAAATTTTGCCTGAGTGCTTTCAAATTATTTTATTTTATAGTAATGATGCCAAAGGGGACATTAAAGAATGAATAATAGTACTGAGGCTTCAAGTCATCCTCTCCATTTCATAATAAGAACTCTTCATACGCACTCACTTTCTTAGGGTAGGTCCAATGAAAGGCATCCACTTGAAACTCCATATGCGATACACGAGTCCTTCCCACACAAAACTGGCCTCGAGGGCAAAATAAGACCAGATAGACAAGATTAACCAATAACCCTACCTCACAGTTTCTTTTGTGTGGGTACTTTTATGTGGTAGTGAGGAGCCTTGAGTGTGTATGGGGTGTGGGAAAGATGAATCTGCTGATAGGACCCAAGCTGGGTCTTGGGAAGCTGACCAAGCCATTGGCTGGATAGAGCTGTCATTATGGTGGTGTGTGAAGTGACTGACCTTGATAGCAAGAGTTCAGAGGTCAGGAGAAGAATACTTTGGAGAGGCATTTCCCAGAACACCACATTAGCATCTGAATCAGAAAACTTAGAGGGCACAAGAGGACAGACTGGGGCTTATAATTTAAGAGGCAAGAGATCCTTTAAAGAAAAACTATTGGAGTTATAATTTAACTGCTTACATCTGTAAACTGTTTTGATTTTATAGGTAACACTTTGTAATGGGACAAGAAAAGCATGTTTCAAAGTTTTTATGGTTTGAAGAATGGGGAGACAAAAGGAAAATTGAGAATAACACGTCACAATTCATGAGTATAATATCTGTCTTGGGCTGTAAACCCTCGAAGACAACTATTCGGAATGGTCTCCAAAGTACACAGTCAGGACCACAGGGATTCTATCTGGAACAGACGTCAGTTTCTCTTGATGATGAAAATATTTCCAATTTAACATCAATGTGGCCAATAATAATTACAATAAGCCTTTGCATTTATATAGGTGCCCACAGAAGATACAAAAATATAATGCTTATTTTAAAGAAAGGAAGTAGGAGGCAAACATAAAGTTACTCTTTGGCAAAGTCACTAAACAACCCCTAAACTTCTGTTTTCCAAGACTTGGTTCTAGCCAAGAGTGCTCTGTAACTGAGTTTAAATAGGGATTTAAGTCAGTCCCCAAGGACATGGTACTGGATGCAGAAGAACATAGGCATGGCTTTCTTTGGGACCTCTGCCAGCACATCCCTTCCCCTGCTAGGCTAAAGGCCCTCTTAGGGGAGGGAGGGATGAATGGGGAGGGGACATCCTACATAAACCTCAGTCCAAGCATTTAGCACACTGTGTTGAAATTATCCATTTAGAGTCTCCCAATAAGATTATACTAACCTAGAAGACAGGAACTATTTCTTACGAAAACGTTTGCTGAGCTGAACCCATTCATGGAAGCGAAATGGTTATCGATCCCTCATGAGCTGGGATGAGAACTGGCTCCAGTTAATCACAACCTACCCTGGAGGCATCAGCAGGCCTTTTATCAGGGGAAACGCCAAACACTTCTTTGGGTGTTCCCTCCACACTCCAATTTTTTTTTTTGCTTTTCCTATTTTATTCTTCAGTTGCAACATGGCCAGAAAGTTACTGATTGATATCGAAATAATTCACTGATATTAGACAAAGCTTGTCTGGATCTCAGGCTTCAGGGCATACATTTTTATTATTACAATTATACCCCCATCTTTAAAAACATTGCTTCTTGGGTCATTTACAGAACATCCAAAACAAGAGGAGCTTTTGAAATGGGCATGAGGAACTTAGATCCTGTATAACTCTATATGCCATAAGCATGAACAAAAAAAGAAATTGCCTACTGGCATTGTTTTCACTTCTAAACAAACTCACATGAAAGACCACTTGATGAATAGGGCAGCACATATCAGCTAAAAATTAACATGAAAACCAGTAATAGTTCTTGTTACCATTTCAAGTAGTCTTTTGATTCAATTTTTGGGGAAGGAGAGGAGGTCCAGAGCCTCAGTTTAATCTGATAATTTGTTAATTGCAGTTCTAATGGGGGTGGGGTACTCTTTTAAGTGGCTCCATTTAGAAGTGAAAACAACGTTGCTAGTCATAGTTTCTGGCCTGGTGTCACAACAGGAAAATCCTAGTCAGGCAGGAGAGAGCTAAACTGAAATATGCTATAATCTTATTTATTCTCTCCCCTGGAGGACCCAGGGGATTTGTGTTATGCAAATTTTCCCACTCTTCTCTCCAGCAGGAGAGAATGTGTACCCACTTTAGAAAAGCATGTATTCTGGAAAAACCTCAGGATCTGAACTTTATAAACAAACAGGAAGGATTCCTTCCCGTCCTAGGGGAAACCACTGGCTCTGCTCTCATTCACATCTCCCGAGACTGCCACAGATCCACGTTGTTCCAGGACTGCACAGGGCTAGAGGAGACAAGGAGAAATCACCAACTCATAAAGAAGATTAACCAGGACCGGGTCCATGGATCAGGAAGGAGCTAATACAATAAAGAACTTAAATAAAGTAGTCACTTAAGTAACATCCTATACCTTTCTTCATAGAGATTAGCACATGCATGTGGTGTCTGGGCCTTGGGTGCCTTCCTTCTAGGAAAACAAAGAAATGTAGATGGAGATTCAAATACTCCATGGTCATTTTAATCAAAAGCACATCATGTTAATGAAAACAAATAATCGGCCTTAAAAATAAATTGTAACAAATTGTGAACAGAATCCTAAATTAGTTTGCTACTTTTCTCCTCATAAATCAGATTTCCTTTAAAAATCTACCCATCCATATAAGCCCTGGCTCTATATACATTTTATAATTATTTTAAACACTCCCATCTACTCTCTTGCATCACCAGTTGTTTTCTACTTAGTTCTTTATGTTTTCTTTGTATTGATTTATTTGTTTATTGTCTGTCTTCCCCTAGCAGACCCTGCTTCTTGTTCACACCTATATCTGCAGTACCTAGGACAGCATTGGACATAAGCACTCAATAAATAAAGGCATGAAAATGAATAAACAAAGGAATGAATGCAGTCACTTCAAGCTTTGGGAACTCAAGGATAACTAATGACCACTCTCTAATCCTTAGCTGTACTTTGGCATATATAAAGGTGTCAACTTAATCAGTTTCCACATCCCCTTCTCCATCTGAGTATTGCTTGTAATCTGAACTAAAACTATGAAAGGTGAGTATTACCATCTCTATTCTAAAGGTGAGGCAAATGAGATGTTAAATAACCTACGGTCACCTAATTACTAAGCAACAGAGATGGGATGCAAACCTGTGTTTGCCTGGCACAAAAACTCAGCTCTTAATGGTTTTACCAACTGGCCACCCTCCCTCCCACAACACATTCCTCCCATCACTTTAGGTCATTAGGCAAGAAGAAGAAGAAGAAGAAGAGGAAGAAGAGGAAGAAGAAGAAGAAGAGGTCTTTCCTCCTCAAAACCCCTTTAATACTTAGTTACATCATCAGATCTTCCTACTTAGAGCAGGACTAAGTGAACAGAGGACTCTCTGGGATACTTACTGTGTCTAGAATATTTCTTAAAGTTGACAAGTAGGTCTTAAGTAAGAAATGAGTGCCTATGTCCACAAACAAACTTATATAAGAATGTTGATTGCAGCTATATTCAAAGTGGAAGTAACCCAACTATCCACCAACAGGAGAATGGGTTAAAAAAAAGTGTCACATGTATTCACATTATGGAACACTCCCAGCAATGAAAAGGAATAAACCACTGTTAGATGTAACCATACAGATGAACCTCAAAAAAACCAAGATGAATCTCAAAAAAATTTGTTAGACGTCAGAATAGTAGTTACCTCCGTGGGAAGTGGTATTGACAGGAAAAGGGCATCAGGGAACTTTCTGAGGTGACAAAAGTATTTTGTATCTTGAGCTAGGTGATGATCACATGGCTGAACACATATGTAAAAAGGTCTTTGAGTTGTGCACTTAAGATCTGCTCATTTTATGGTATGTAAATTATGTCTTAATAAAGTATTAAGAAAAAAAGAATGGCTAATGTCAAAGCTGGTAGAGTGAAGTAAACTGTAAACCGTGTTTACACCGTTGTCACATGGCATCACCCACTACTTTCACCAGGAAACAGCAATACCAGCAATTTTACCAGGAGACAGAAATACTATCAAAATACCAAAAATACCAGAAAATCAGCAATACCACCAGTAAACAGAGATACCAGCTTTTACCAGTAAATAGCAATACCAGCAAATGTCAGAATGAGAATTCATTATGTGAGGTCTTCATGACACATTCCTCACATAAAATGCAACCACTCTCTAACCCACATATGTATATCAAACAGCAAGAAACATTTGAAGATCAGGTAATGGGACTTCAGAAGGCTTACTAAAATGGGAGAGAAGGCAAAAAAGGAACACGGCGTAAAAGCCAACAAATCAAATATAAAATCTATAGCCCATAATCATTTGCAGAGAGAACTACGGAAAAGAGGAAATAATCAGGGCACTACTTGTTTGAAAAGCAGAATCAATTAAAGCATAGTTCAAGAGTTTATCTCCCAAAAAAAGACATGAGAGGTAGCTTCTGAGCTTTGAAAGGATAGAGTAGTCTCCTCTAACTCAAGTTGATTTTTTTTTTTTTTTGGTGAGGAAGATCGGCCCTGAGCTAACATCGGCCAATCCTCCTCTTCTTGCTGACGAAGACTGGCCGTGGGCTAACATCCATACCCATCTTCCTCCACTTTATATGGGACGCTGCCACAGCATGGCTTGCCAAGCGGTGCGTCGGTGCGCGCCCAGGATCCGAACCAGCAAAACCCGGGGCCCCCCGCAGCAGAGTGCGCGCACTTAACCGCTTGTGCCACCGGGTCGGCCCCTCAAGTTGATATTTTTAAGATAATAAATGACCAATCACAACTCTCACCCACCAAGGAAGACCACCCTGTAGACCCCTTTACAAAATCTCCTCAAAGTCATAAGAGCTGGAAAACTTGAGAAACTGGCCTAATCCTGATTGTATAGAGAATAAACAGCCCAAACAATGTGCGCCAGGCATGAGTCGGTACACGGCATTGCTGCGTGTCCTGGGAACCAACAGGGTCATTCATGGGGAAGCAGAAGTTAGAAATGACTCAATGATAAGATCTTTCGTGTTCCCCCATATAGGATTAGCCTTCTACAATTTCACTCAGGACATAAAATGAAGTTAATAAATCCACATAGCATTGGAAATACGTAAGG
Source organism: Ceratotherium simum simum (assembly GCF_057802395.1). Taxonomy (NCBI): domain Eukaryota; kingdom Metazoa; phylum Chordata; class Mammalia; order Perissodactyla; family Rhinocerotidae; genus Ceratotherium; species Ceratotherium simum. Next base: position 38,644,594 of record NC_141921.1, on the reverse strand, counting down.
ATAAGGCATCATACAAAATGAAGTCTATTGTGGTCATAAAACATAAAGTGCTGTTGGGGGGATTATGTACCTGAGAATAAACAGAAACACTAGATGGTCTGAGAGTTCTACAGCACAGGGAACCCAAGAGCAACCAAAAATTGCTTGTCAAGATGGTAGGCAGACAGGATCACAACGTGTAGATATGAAAGCTCAGATTTCTAAGGAAAGTCACTGCTTATTCTCAGTGACACTCTGGACTTCTATCTAAAATAAGAAGATTTTAAGAAAGGATAGAAAAGGCTCATGAGTTGGATCAAATGAATAAAAGTTAAAGGATGCAGAGCCAGCCCTGATGGCCTAGTGGTTAAAGATCAGTGCTCTCACCACTTCGGCGGCCTGGATTCGGTTCCCAGTCATGGAACCACACCACCCATCTGTCAGTGCCATATGACTACGTGGCAGTGGCTCACATAGAAGAACCAGAAGGACTTAAACAAGGAAATACAACCAGGCACTGAAGCTTTGGGGAGAAAATAAATAAATAGATAAATACATAAATAAATGATGCAGGATTTTCAACATGAAAGAGAACAAGCTAAGGACAGATTTTAATACATTTTGGTAATCAAATATTTGGTAATAAAGAAAAAAATCTGTAGGTAGAAACAGTTGGGCCTTCTCATTCACAAAGAAAATATTAAAACAGTGAGATCAATGACCTGTTTTTAAGACAGAGAATAGAAGCTGGGAGTGTATCTGAAACGCATGTGTGTCCTTCTTTTACAGGGTCCGACATTTACCAGTTGCTAAGCATTCACTTCTCCCTCATCTCCACAGACCTGGCATTCTCAGAATACATTTGCATACAATGCTAATTTAAAAAAATATATAAAGTGTTTAGATGCAAAATAATGCAAAAAAGCAGAATCTAATGCCTATGAGTACACTAATACATTATTCTTAAAAATTCCACATCCAGCTATTTCAACATCAGCATTGATCCCTGGGACCTAAGTTAAGGGAAGGAGCAGGTGATCTTTTCCAAACAGACTCTCCTGTCAGCTGTTTTGGTTATACCTGGTGCCAGGTATCAGTCCCAGACCCCCTTAGTTGTTCTGACATTTCCTGGCGACATTACCACAGGCTCAGGAAAGGCTAGTAGAGAACCTAAGACTAAGCTTTTCAATTAGACACAGAACAGAAAGCTTCACCAATGGATCCAAGAGCCCTATGTGCATCATTTTTAAGGCATCATTTACATAGTAAGAGAAACAATGACACCCTGGGCAGTTATTTCTGGACAGTTCCAGCATTTTCCAGCTTCTAAGGATATCCTGACCTTCCTACAGATATCTGATATGACCAATACTCTTTCTTTTTCCTGCCCCTGACTCCAAAAGTAAACTAGCTTTTCTGTAGGATTACTCAGTGATTTTGGAAGATGTGATTATTCTTTTGGGAAACAGTCCTAAAGGAACAAAATTATTTCCAATAGAGCTTCTGACTCTGCATAGCTGGAAAGATCTTGATTGTGTTAGGTCATTAAAAAAGACATATGTTGTCTTCAATATCTGGCTCCCCACCAAAAAAATTTAAAAAGGCAAGTCATGTTGATATTTAAAAATTCTCTAAGCTGTGAAAAGGTTTCTTCAAATGACATACTCTCTGCTCATTATCCTTTCCTGCCTTTGAGGATAGACATAATAGTCAGAGAGCTTAGTTGTGCCCCCCAAATTCAATGAAATGTCAAGGACCGTAGGCAAAGGTAATCACAGGAAACGAAAGAAAAATAAACCATAAAAAAGAATTTAAAAAGGATGAGAAAAAAGGATAATTTTACAGTGGAGAAATCTAATAAACCCTGCTCAGCTAGGTGATCAAGGTTAACATCAACAGTGATGAATCATGTTGACAGTATGCATCCTTGATATGATGTGATTAGAAGGGCACTTTACTGCTGAGGTTTTCCTCCTAAAAACCCATAACTCGAGTCTAACCATAAGAAAGACATGAGACAAACCCAAACTGAATGGCAGTCCACAAAATATCTGACAGTACTCCTCAAAACTGTCAAGATCATCAAACAAGGAATTCTGAGAAACTGTCACAAGCCAACAGGAACCTAAGGAGACATGAAGACTAAATGTAATATATCCTGGATGGGATCTTGAAAGAGAAAAAAGACATTAGATTAAAAAAAAATTAGGAAATCTGAATAAAGTAGGGACTTTAGGCTATTAATTGTCATAAATGTACTATTATGACTAGATACTAACAACAGGGAAAACTGGGTGTGGGATATATGAGAACTCTGTCCTATTCTAAAACAAAAGTCTATTTAAAAATTTTTAAAAATTGATAATGTGAAATAAATTACAGAAAAAATAAAACTACTCACAGCATGGCATAGTAAAAAATGAACACAGACTTTAGAGACAAAATCTTGGGTCTCCATCACTGCTCCATCACTTATTGGCTGTACAATCTTAGGTAAATTACTAGGTGATTTTCTGAGCTTCAGTTTCCTCATCTGTAAAATGGGAATAATAGTAGTGCCAACCTAATCAGGTTGGTTTGAAGGTTAGATTGTATGTATGAAGAATCTGGGGCATCCAATCCCCCACTCCCAAAACCCTCTCCATAAGCACTTGCCAAGACAGTAGGCCACTCCTGACTAACTAGGGTAAAGGCAGTATTTCCAGAAAGAAGCATCTAAGAGAGCACAGAACAGCCATTCTTCTTCCTTAACAACAGTTAAGGAGCCCGGTTTGGCACATTACACACCCACCTAATAGACTGTGATAAGAAAGTGAGGTTGCAGATTGCACAAAGAGAAAGCGAGAAGATTGATAGGAATCCAGGATTTCCAAATTTAGGTAGGTTTAGAAGTAACTGGGACATTTTCTCTTTTTTAAAACACAGATACACCACTCTATCCCCAATCCTTTGAGATTAGGTGAGTTTGCTATGAGGCCAATAAATCTATATTTTTAGTAAGCTTCCTAGATGATTTGGATAAAGGTGATCTGCTACGTGGTTTTTAGGAATAGCGGTCTTGTCTCTTCCTCTTTGTACAGAGAAGGAAATCAAGGGCCAAAGAATGCAGAGGTGATTAAGTTCAGAGGCAAGTAGCTCAGGAATCGCAAGGCCAAGATTGGAAAAGGCATCTAGTTTTTGTATCTCTGTCCTTGAGTGAGTTTTTCTAAAACAAAGGGCCTGAACCACAAGCCATCACTTGGAACTGCATGTATGACTGAAAGGGAAGAAACTGGAAAGGAAAAAAACGTCCTTGGGAAAGAAGATTCTATGGGGAGAATGTGGTGGGAAAATCAACTGTGCTCCAGACCTGGTGAACACAGACGACAGGCTGAGCTTTAAATTTTTACCTAACATTCACAGACTCTCCCATTATTTATCGACTCTCCTAATGTGGAAAGTTTTAACACTGAAATTTGTTCTCTTTGTGTAAATGGGTATGGACTAATCTTTAAGAAGTTTTGAAAATCAGAACAATACTCCAATTTTAAGTGTAAAAAATTTCTACTTGAGGGGCCGGCCCGGTGGCGCAAGCGGTTGGGTGCGCGCGCTCCGCTGCGGCGGCCCAGGGTTCGCTGGTTCGGATCCCGGGCGCGCACCGACGTACTGCTTTGGCGAGCCATGCTGTGGCGGCGACCCATATAAAGTGGAGGCGGATGGGCACAGATGTTAGCCCAGGGCCGTCTTCCTCGGCAAAAAAAGTGGAGGATTGGCGGATGTTAGCACAGGGCTGATCTCCTCACAAAAAAAAAAAAAAAATTTCTACTTGAAAACTTCTAACTTGATTTAAAGTAACCAAAAAAGGCTGATGACTTATGATGATATCATATATTAAACAGATACCAAAATTAGCCTCAGTTTTAATAAAGGGTGTTTTAGAAACAGTGGTTTAAACATCAGTCTTTTGAAGTACCTGTCCCAAGAACTGCTCATTTGCTTTGGGAACTGAACATAGGCTGAGTGAAAATGAATCTAATTAAGAATTAAGGCGTTACTTTAGTCCAATACCAGAAGGTGAAACATTCAAATTCCTAGAACTACCTGGCAAAGACTACAATGTACACAATTGTACATTCATAATCAGTGGCCAGGATTTCCAAACCGGCTTCTGTTCTGTTCCACCCTCAATTATTTTATCTGAATGATAAAGCAATCAGTAGAGAACTTCCACCAGTTCCCACATCTACCCATTCACCAGCGTCTGTAATAACAAATTCCTTCTTGTTCCTTCAGAGAAACAGTCAATATTCCTATCCACAGCCAACCCCTCCACTTGTATAGTAGATTCTGCCTTTCTCACTACTCGAGGACACTGCTGTAACAATTCTTCCTTTCTAGCCAAATGAATTCCCCTCTCTAGAAGATTATTCTTATCAGCATATAAACATGCTATAAAATTTGCCATCGTAAACAAAAAACTTCTCAATTCTACATTCACCTCCACTTAGCACCTCATTTCTCTGCTCTCCTTTTCAGCAAAATTCTTCAAAAAAAGAAAATTAATGTATTTTTTACACTTACTGTCTTCAACTCCTCTCTTCCCATTCTCTTAAAACCATTCCAAATAGGCTTTCGTCCTTAACACTCATCAAAAATGCTCTCTACTAAATTCAACGTCAATTCTCAGTCCTCATATGACTTGACCTCTTAGCTGCATATGATATGGTTAATTATCTCCTCCTCTCCTGGAAACCCTTTCAAATATGGTGGCTTCCAAGATGCCACATTCTCCTGGTTTTCTCCTACATCCCAGGCGCTCCTTTTCTAGTCTTTTGCTGTTTCCCCTTCTCCTCCCTGATCTCCAAATGCTGGAGTCTCCCAGACTTAGCCTCCTTTATCTGCACTAATATGGCTTTAAATCCATCTATGCATATGCTAATAACTCTTATTTGGCTTTCTAGACAAATGCCTCTAGCCTGCATGTCTCCCCAGAACTCGACACATACATCTCCACCTGGATGTCCTAATGTGCATTTCAAATTTAACATGTTTCAAACTGAATTTTTCATCTCTCCTGCACTTTGCCAACCGTGACCACCCACAGTCTTACCCATCTCAGTTAATGGCAACTGCATTCCTTCAAGTGCCCAGGCTAAAAATCCTCAGAGCCGTCCTTGACTCCTCTCTTTCACACTCCACCTTTAAACTGTGGGCAAATCCCACTGGCTCTAATCAATCCACCTAGTTTTAATCTTTCTGCTAACACTCTAGTCCAAGTCATCATCATTCCTTGCCTAGATTATTGCTACCACTTCCTGACTAGTCTCCTCATTTCTACACTTGCTCTCTTACAGTCTTCTCAGAAACCTAAATGAGCAGTCATTTCACTCAAAGAATATGACAAAGTCCTCACAACAGCCAGAAGCCTTATATATACGACACCCTCTCCTCCATTATTTGTCCAACCTCCTCTCCTAGTATGCTTTCTTTTGTTCACTCTGTTCCAATCACACTGGATTCTTCATCATCCCTTGACTGTCCCAAGCACACTGCCACTTCTGGACCTTTGCACTGGTTATTCTGTCTGGAATGTTCTTTCCTTAGATATCCACATGGTTCACTACTTGTACCCATCAAGTCTGTGTTCTAATGTCACCTTCTCCATGAGGTCTACCCTGATCACCCTAGTTATAATCCCCCCTATTCCTGATCCCCTTACCATGCTATAGTTTTGCTTCAATAACATTGTCTTCTAACATACTATATTATGTATTTGTCACTTTTAACATCTGTCATTTGAATTTAATCTCCACTAAGAGTGGGATTTTTGGGGGCCGGCCCTGTGGTTGAGCGGTTAAGTGCACGTGCTCCGCTATTGGCGGCCCGGGTTCAGATCCCAGGCGCGCACCAACGCACCACTTCTCCAGCCATGCTGAGGCCGCGTCCCACATACAGCAACTAGAAGGATGTGCAACTATGACATATAACTATCTACTGGGACTTTGGGGAAAACAAAAAAAAGGAGGAGGATTGGCAATAGATGTTAGCTCAGAGCCTGTCTTCCTCAGCAAAAGGAGGAAGATTAGCATGGATGTTAGCTCAGGGCTGATCGTCCTCACAAAAAAAAAAAAAAAAAAAAAAAGTGGGATTTTTGTCTGTTTATTCACTCATGCATCCCCGGCACCTAAAAAAATACCAGGCACAGAGTAGGTAAACCATAAATGTTTGCTGCATGAACAAATGAAGGATGAGAGAAGAATTAACTGAACCAAAGGAAGGACTGTACTGTCATTTAAGGGAACTCAAGCCCTCTATTTTAAATGCCAAACTCTGAAAATAAACTAATTACTTGATACTACCACATTTAAAGAGATCAAAAACTAAACTTCTTCCAAATATTTCTTCTCCATTTCAGCAAATGGCCCCACTATCTACCTAGCTGCACAAACCTGACACCTAAGTCAGCCTTGATTGACCCTCTCACTTCTCCATATCTAATCCACCAAAAAGTCCCATCAATTTTAACATAAAAATTTAACTCAAATTCATCCACTTCTCTTTATCTCCACTACTAGGACTCTAGTCCAAGCCATCATAGTCTCTCATCTGTACTATTTCGATAGCGTCCTATCTGTTCTCTGCTTTATTTTACTGCCTTCTTCAATTCATTTCCTATATAGCAGCAAAAGTGTTCTTTAAAATGTAAATTGGATCATAATTCTCCTCTGCTTAAAATCTCAAAATATCATAGACCCTGGTCTATGAATGAGTTGGCTCCTGTCTACACTTTAACTCCATCTGTGCCACTCTACCTCCTGCTCATTATGCTACATCCACAAAGGTGTGCTTTCGGTCCTCCAATATGTCCTAGTCTTTGCTGCCCCAGGGTCTTTGCACATGCTGTTCTCACTTCCCTCCACTCTTCATCCTTAAGATTTCAGTAAAAAAATGTTCCTTCCTGTTTAAAGTAGCTCTCCCCCTCTTATTCTATATTTCAGTCCTTGTTTGTTTCCTTCATAATTTCTAACAATTGGCTTACTTGTGTTTTGTTTCTTCCCTATTACAATATAAGCTCCATGAGGAAAGGGACCATAACAGCAAGTGTAAAAGGGAGGAGGAGGTACCTCACTGGAAATGTCTGAGAAGTACTAGCTTAGGTCCCTCTCAGCTATAAAAGGTGTCATTCCACACTCATCACCACCATGCTCCCTCCAGATGGAGCATTTCTATCATTTCAAAAGGAACTCAAGACAAGGTTTCATTGGCAAATCACATTAATTCCAACTGTTATGGACTGAACTGTGTCCTCCCAAAATTCATTTGTTGAAGCTCTAACCTCAGTGTGACAGCATTGAGAGATGGGATCTTTGGGACATAATTAGGTTTAGATGAAGCCATGAAGGTGGGGCCCTTCTGACGGGATTAGTGCCCTTATAAAAAGAGGAAGAGACACCAGAACACTCTCTCTGCCATGTGAGAACAGAGGAAGAAGGCAGCTGTCTGAAAGCCAGGAAGAGAGCCCTCACCGGCACCCTGGTCTCGACTCCTAGCCTCCAGAACTGTGAGAAATAAATTTCTATTGTTGAAGCCACCCAGTCTACAGTATTTTGTTACGACCAGGCACCTGAGCTGACTGAGACACAACCAAAATGAGAATGTTCTAGTCTCACCTGCCACATAACCAAATAAACAGCAAAAAGATATCCGACTCAGGAGCATTACTCTCCGCTCCCAACCCACACTGCTCCACTGCTCGTTCGATGTTCTTCTCCAAGGAGCTATGCTTTTGAAGACTGAGCACTGTTACAGCTGTTGCTTTAAACACTCATCGCTTGCAAATACTCGAATGCTAGAAGGAGGCATCATAACTGGCACCCAAGGGTGGTGGGTAGCACCCTCCCCTCAGCCACCCACTTCTATGCAATAAAATGGATGAGTCAGGCATACGAAGACATACCAACAACTGTGTTCTATTCAGAAAGACTCACTGACGTTTCAGTGAGGAAGTAGTTTTGGTTGGGACTCATGACAGCAAATAGAAACATTTCCTCAGGCAATCTTCCCATGGGATTTCTGCCTAAATGAGCATCTCATAGGACTCTTTATTAAATTGTTGTTTGTTTGTTTTATTAAAAAGTAGATATTTCAAAAAGTTCAGTTATTTCCCCTCTAAAACTAGGTTCTAATTGTAGATTAGAGTAAAGCAGCAACTAGATTCTTTGAGACACTTTGTTAGAAAATTAAACATTCAGGAGCTTATATGTTTTAAAAAAGGGAACAGTCTAACATTATATTTGTAAAATACTTACAATGTTAATTTCTCTGATACTTCTACCCTAGGGGTTTCAAAACATAGTCTTCAAACTTAGTGGTTTAAAAAAAAAAAAAAAAAAAAATCCCATGTCCATCTTACAGAAGAAAAGGGAGAAATAAGGAAAGTAGTTGGCAACAGGCCATGAAGGCCCCAAAGTCGACAGCTCCACTTCCACAAGAAAGAGAACCACTCAGGCCAAATTGTCAAAGGCATAAAATTTGGTTACAAAATAGAGAAAGGAAGGATTAGTACAACCAGCTCTGAAATTGGGCCTGGACATCAACTACAGTGGCAACAGGATGCTTAAGCTAAAAAGACAGTCCACATTTAAGAATCTGTGATTCCAAATATTAATCAATATTGTACTAAGTGCAATAGCAGACAAATGCCTAGAAAAGGAAACTCTCTAAAGTACAAAATTTTGAAAGCCCTAAAATAGTACTAACCTTCAAAATTTTTAAAAGATTAACACTATTTCATCTTTCCAATAATTTTATTAAAGAACTTCATCTGTACAAAACCCAGCCCCACCTGTGAGCATCCACTGTCAGTATGCTCCTCTCTCCTATTGCAGGGAGAAGGGACAGGAACTTACAGCTTTGGGGAAGCAAAATGTAGCTTCTTCTCATAAAACGGTTTTAAGCCGCTGGCCTAGACATTCATAGCAGTTATAAAAATTAAGGGAAACATAAACTAGCCTTCCCAACCCATTTAAAAGTAAAATCATCTAGTCCTACCCCGTATTTCTCCCAGAGAGATGCAGTAACTTGTTCACAGTCACATGGAGGATTGGTAATTATGCCAGGAAATGACACTCATGTCTCCTCACTCTTAGTCCAGTGCTCTTTCTAATATACCATGTTGCCTCCCATTTAGTAATCAAAGTAGCAGTAAATCAAGACCTAAACAAGCAAGGCATTTTCCCAAGAAAAACCAGAGTCTCCTTAGTCCTAGAATGAATTCCAACCTTGAAAAGCCAAATGAAGAATGTTTCAGAAAAGCGTGCCGACAATTCTAGCAGAATACTTTATATCTAGTGACTCTATTTCTCCATCACACCAGCTCCTTCACTCTTATAACTGTGCCTTTTCAAACCGTCCCACCTCATGAGTGCAAAAACAATTGTTTTTACTTTTTTCCCCCCAAGAAAGGTTAGGTCAAAAAGGAGAAGATAATCTAGTTTCTTTCTGCCAGAACTCTGGCATAATGGGACTGTGCAGGAACGTACCTACTGTGGAATATTCCCACACTCCTGAGTTGTTAAAAGTAACCAGCAGAGGCATGTTCCATACACTCCCTAAATATGTGAGCTGGCAACAACAAAATATATTCAGAGATCTTAGCCCTAGGAGAATAGCTTATGTCAGTCAACTACAGTTCTCAGGACTCGGCGTTTCTGCTCTTACTTCAACTTCATACCAAAGAGCATATTACACCTGTGCAAGTACTTGAGAAAACCATGCAAATGAATTCACACATTAGTACAGCAATTTTGGTAGGGCACCAATACTAATGATAAAGTATAAATTTATAAAAGAAAAATTCAAAGACCTTACACAAGCATATTACTCTTAGCATTTACATAGTAGATTTGACAAAGGACCTGGGGCCCCAGTAACTTGTCCTTGAGACCAATACCAAAAAGGATCACATAGAGTTTCCATGCAAAGGGAGTTACCTGGTAAAAAGGCAAAGATCAGCATTTTATCTCTTACCTGAAGCCAAAGGTCGGATCCACTCTTTGCTATTTAAGTCAAGTCTCCAGAGGTCATTAAAGGCAGCATTGCAGCTGCTCTGGGTACAGCCTCCAAACACATACATAGACTGATTAGCATCATAATAGCATGCACCTAGAAAGAACAGAATAAATGAATAACTGATGTTTAATTCTGAAGCCCCTCTAGCACCTTAACCAAAGCCCATATCTTTCAAAGATCAATTTTCACACATTTTGCCACTCTGTTCCCAGGTACCAACTTTCTCTAATCATCCTCTTGTCTTCAGGTTGCTCAGTATCACACTAACCTTTGAATAAGGCCCAGAGAAAAGCATGGAAATGTTACTTATGAGCAAACTAAGAAAACTGACAATGATGTCATTAAATAAGACAGTATAATTCTAGCATGAGTACACAAGAATTCACATTAAGGGTGCTCAATGAGTGCAATTTCAGTACAGCTGCATAATTAATCTAAATCTGCATCATTATCCTCTAGGGCTAGGCAAAGACAGTCAGTGCCAACAGATGTATTCTGTCCTCCCATTTCTCTCTTCCAGTTCTTCTCTTACTGTTTTTGCTTTCAAATGAAATTTGGAGCACAAACCAATAAACAAATCTTTATATGAAAGAGAATGATAGAAAACAATTTTAATCAATGCCAGGAAGTAACCACACATAAAGACCAATAGCTTGGGGGATCTCAAAAGTAGTACGGTCCCAAAGCAATCGAGAGAAAAAGCATGAAAGTCATGAAGTGCCTAGATATATCCAAAAACCACCAACGCAGGCTGGTTGATGTGGAATAGGCAACCAGTGCAGTAAGTAACATTTAAAAAGCACCAAGGTCTCTGTGAAGAGTCTTTTTAATTAGATGATAATATACACCTCATGAATGGGCACCATTCCGAAGAAAACAGGCAATGACTGTGAGAAGGGCTGTTCCCCAAAAACCAGAAAGACCAGAGTCAGAGTCTAACGAGAGACATGAGAGCTAAGCTCTGTCACCTTGCTTCTCACTGGAAAGCTCATTTAGTCTCTATCTTTTGGAAAAGATGACCACATTCCTTACAGTCCTACATTTACCATCTCAAATCCCAGGAAGAGGGCTGAGCAAAACTTTCCTTTCCATTCACTTCACGCATACCAGTGGGAGAAAAGACCTCTCAACGTTCACATGAAACTAGGCTAGAACAGTTAAGCGTCACATAAAAGGAAGGGGAAAGGGAAAAGAAATTAGGGCATTCAACCCACTAGTGCAGGATTTCAGTCATCATCCAGCTTATTTGTAGGTCTAGTTCATCTTAGCACACCACTGTTTTTAAGCTCTTCTGAAATCTGGCACCACTTATTCAGTTCAGGAAAAGGGAAATGCCACTGCTATAATTACCTCTGTGATATATACCAGCTCTGGGAATAACCTTCCTTTTTTTCCCCCCTTAACTCAGCCTACCTGATAGGCCCTTTAAAGAATCTCTACACCACAGAGGCCAAGTTAGAAAATCGGATGAGTTAAGAGGTAATAAAAGCAGTGTGTTTAGTCACTTAACCCAGTCATCTCAGTCAGTGGAAGGAGTAAATCCAAATCATCTGACCTCTGACACAGCAATAAAGGAGCTGCAGACTTGTCAAATTAATAAAGAAATTAAAGAAACTAGAGATGTGAAGAAATGAAATATCATGTAATCATCAATAGGTTCACAACTGCAAAATACTTAATATATTACCAGAACTCAAACATACTACAATGGTATATGAAGATTTAAATGATCTTATACCTTCCACTGACCTCGCCTTTGAAAATAACTTCTAATCTACATCTAAATCAGTTTTTTAATCCACATCCCAACAAGAAAGTCTATTAAGAAATAAAATCCTATGAAATTCCACTGCTCATGTTTCAGATTTGTTAAGAACTGCAAATAACGAAGGATCAAGTTAGATGACATTAGTCAAAAAAAAAAAAAAAGGATAATTACTGGAACCACATTTTAATCTCCACTATAGGAGATGAGCTTCAGATATCTTGGCCTTCTCATACCTTTCTTGAACTAGGTACTCCAACAAATGGGACCATTTTGAACTGAATCAACTGGTGCCAAGTCATAAAAGAATATTCTTTTCCTCTCGATATCATACCACCAGAACAGAAATTAGCAATGTCCTACGGCTTCTGAAACCTTAATTTGTGTACATTATAACAATGTTTAATAAGACAAGTCCATGATTTCATAACTAAGAGAATGAAGGGCTCATTTATGTCTCACTGTTCCTCAAACATCAACTCTTAGCAGCTGCTTCCTTTGTGTAGCAAAAGAGAACAGTGCCTTTATTTTTCAAAGAGGTAGCAAACATTCTTCTTCTCTATTTGGATTGAAAACGCAGCCAGCAGCTGGGCCCCATGAGGTCCGTACCACATGTATTTTAATCCTATACTAAAATAAGGCCGTTGGCATTTTCCTGCTTCTCTTTGAGCAAACAAAGGTTTCTCGAAGAGGAAGGCACAGCCCAAACTATGCAAAGCTAATGGGACTGAAATGACAAGTTTCACACACTGTATTTTCAATGTCCAGCAGTCAATTATCAACAAAGCTTGGAGAGGAAGGGAGTCAATTTAGGCAGCTATGTTTAGAACTCAGATAAAATGGAATGAGAACGCCATCAATAATACACTCAAATATTTTAAGCATCCTGCTGAACTTTGTTTATTGTCTATTTTTATTTAAGACACCTACATACTGGTCTGGGTGGGGGTGGGGGGACCCAACAACTTCAATGGGCCTTTTAGAAAAAATTAAGAAGTTAAGCAAATACCAGTACTCAAGCAGTCATTTCCCTTTTACCAATGTTCTCCACCCAAACAGACATTTTCCTTTCAGAACATCTAGACCATTGGAATGTACTATACAAAAGTTACAGTTCATAGTACAGTATAAATACTCTGCTAAGAAATAATATTGAGAATGTTTATTCCAATTACTGGATCTCTTCAAATTTTCTGAAATGGGCTTGACCGCTCCATGAACAACTAGTGCAAGATACACTAGTTAATATCTAATAATCCCTATTCAAAGACAAGTCAAATATTCACAATCACACACACAGCAAGCAAACAGTTCTTTAGCATTCTGAATACTTCCCTACTGTATTATAATCCTCTCAAGTGCAAGAACTTCCAGTTGTTTCATATTTTCTATGATGCCTGGCAGTCACTCAATAAATGTTCACTGAACTCCAACTTTTGCACTTTCAGATGTTAAATTCTCCTTTGTTTCCCCACTTGTCTCCAGGGAAAGGTCCTGAGGCATTTATCCCATGCTTCAAGAGACTATGCTGTCATGTGTCTCACATTCACAAGCCAAGACATATTTGATAAGGCCTGTAATTACATAACTATGGAACAAGCAAGGTTGGTTATCCAGTCTGGGCCTGCTAGCTACTGCAGAAGCACAATTAGCACGCCTCTGTGTGTGGGATGACCTGAACACATTTGGAGCCTGAACACTAAAATGTTTTTCAAAGCGTGATGCTGGGGACTCAACAGACTCCTGCATCAATCTGAAAAGGACATCCTACAATCTGAAAAGGATATCCTATATTACTCAAGGCTTGCATGATTGGTCACGCACACAGTCACCAAAAAACCAGGTCAACTGGCTTCATTTTACTTCCCCTGCCTTTTTTGTCCCAGACTTTTACAAAGGAAAGAAGCTGTACTGCTCATATCTTTGTTACACTTAATTCCACAGAATTTAACAGATATCAACCATGACCAGGTACTGTGAAAGGTGTACAGACGTCTAAGACACGGAACCTGCCTGTCTTCAAGCAGACGATAACCTTCTGGAGGACACATCATCATCATCCTATCATCTTGCAGTTTAAAAGATATGTTTTAAAGTGTTTCCCCAATTAAATTTCCTAGCAATCCTGTGGCATAAATGGAATTTGTCATACACATTTTACAGATGAGGAAATGTGGGTTAGAGGAGTCAAGGAACTTGCTTCCCAAGTCTTAAGTTCTTCTTTTGCATGCAGCCTCTCTTACGTGCAGCCTCTCTCACACAGATAAGTATGGTAAAAGACGGAGGGTAATAAAAATAAGAGGAGGGTATGAAGAGTGTATCGGGGAGCGCAAGCAGAGGAAGAAAAGAGCTTAATCTCCATGGTGGAGAATTTGAGAGCAGTTTGTGAAGAAGATGGCTTTTGGCTTTGTCTCTGAGATGGGTTTTAGAGGACAGAACATTTTCAGTCAACTAAAGGGGCGAACAAGTCTAGGGATGAAAAAAGAATAGGAGGGAAAGGGAGAATGAAATCAGGGCATCCAAGCAAAACCATGAAGCAGAGAAGTTTAAGACAGCAAGAAGTCTCGTGTGGGTGGAGCCTGGCTGTGTAAGGATGAGGCAGTGAGTCAGGCTGAAAGGTACGCTGGGGCCTTGAAGGCCAGGTAGAGTGGAAACTTCTGTATGCAGCGCAGAAAGGCTGAGACTTTTGGCAGAGGAATGACAAAGCTGGTTTTATGTTTCAGACTTGCAATGTTTTCTGACAGGGGCTCCTGTCATTTGGGGCAGGTCAATTCTTTACGAGTAGGATCATCCCATTCCCTGCAAGACATTTAGCATACTTGGTCCTTGCCTACTAAATGCTTGTCGTACTTTCCAGTCAAGATAATAAACAATGACCTTACACATTTCCAAATGCCCTAGGACGTGGCATTGTCCCCAGTTTTAGAGATGGTTGCCAACAGTGTCTATTCCAGGTTCAGATGAAGAGAGAGGAAAAGCAAGAAGAGCATGTAGAAAAGATCTAGGAAAGACGGAATGATTAGATCATAAGTGTGAGTAATGGGGAAAAAAAGGAAAGATATGAGAGAGACTGCAGAGACGGAACAGAATCAACAGGATTTGATTTTTGTTGTTGAGGGAAGCATAGGAACTGAGGATGAATCCCAGATTTTAAGCTTGTGTAACTGAGAGAATGACAATGCCATTAACTAAATAAGGGAGAGGAGAAACTCGGGAGGAACTGAATTCTGCTTTTAGCTGATTAAATATGAAACATCAGTGTATCTCTATGGCAATATGAGCAAAGAATTAAAAATGTGGATCTCGAGCTCAACATGAGTCAGGAATAAGAAAGAAAATTGAGCTCAAGAGAGAAATACAGTGTAGGAAGCAGAAACAGCTAGGAAAGAAATTAAAGAAATTTCTTGCTTTCAACCTGTTTTGAAAACTGCCCATTTCCCTGTAACAGTCCTCTTCAGTTTTCCACTCAGATAGCATTTAGAGACAGATGGAAGGAAACAATGAGAGACAGACCAAAAGAGACAATGAGAGACAATGAGATACCTTTTAAAAAAACCCATGACACCTTTTCTTGGATTTCAAGTGAAGATAAGAAAAAATTTTTAAATAAAAACAAGTATCAAAACCCACCAACCTCTCAACTTCTGTGAGCTTACTCACTGTACTATTCCTTTCCACTCCCCCTTCAAACAACTGCCTCTATTTTGTGGTAATACTCTTTCCAAAAGCTAGTTAACCAAAAAATATTTTTTTCCTCTCTCATCAGAAAGCTAAACTGTTGCTAATTTTTCACCCCTGAATATTTCCCATTCTGGTTTCTATTTTACCCAGATTCATTCAATTTCCCTCATTTAGGGTTCCAAAACTACTTGCTTCCAAAAACCATAAAACACCTAGTCTTCAGTCTGGTTTACATTACCTATAGGTAATTTAAGTTACCCTTATCTCAACAATAAATACTGGACCTAATATGGATCCTCCTTTAATTTCACTAAATATTCTCAGCAAGGATTCATTTAGTCTATTGCAGCAATTGTGAAAGTGTGGTCTGTGGACTCCTGAAAACATTTGCGACCCTTTCAAAACTATTTTTATAATAATAACAGTAACAATAATGAGGAGGAGGAGGAGAAGGGAGAATGAGAAAAAGTTAATTGCCTTTTTCAGTGTGTTGACATTTGCACTAATAGAGCAAAAGCAATGCTGGGTAAACTGTTGCAGGCTGTGCATGAATCAAGGCAGGGGCACTCAACTATTGCAGTGATCACACTCACCATTTAAAATAAACAACCAAAACCAGTTTTGACTGCACAGATCTCCAAAAGGGTCTCATAGATGCCCTTCTCCCCAGAGATTCAGGAATTACACTTTGAGATCCACTGCTCTAGAGGGTTTACAACAGCACAAGTAAAAATAGCTCCTTGAGAGAACTGAAAACACAGCAATAGTTTGGCCTGTTCCTTTGATCTATTTAGATCCAATTCAAAGACAAGAGTTGTAATTACAAAGAGTCCTACTTATTTACTGAACTCTCCTCTGGATACGTAAGTATAACATATGGTCTGAGGTAGCCTCCAAGATGGCCTCCAACGATCCTCACTTCCTGGTGTTTACACCCTTGGTCAATCCCTGTGTGACCAATAGAACACAGCAGAAAAAAATTTATTCACTTCAGAGATTAGGCTGTAAAAGACACCTTGGCTTCTGCCTTGGTGTCTATCTCTGTCTCCTTCTCAGATCACTCATTCTGTGGGAAGCCAGCTGCCAAGTTGTGAGCAGCTCTACGGAGAGGTCCAGGTGGTAGGAAACTAAAGCCTCTTTGATCAACAGTGACCTGAGTGAGCTTGGAAGCAGACCCCTAAGCCCCAGGAAAACCTCGGCAAACCTTGTCAGCCCTGGCTGACAGACTGACTGCAACCTCGTGAGAGACCCTGAGCCAGAACTTCCCAGCTAGGCCACTCCCAAATTCCTGACCCTCAGGAACTCTGAGATAATCAATGTTGTTTTAAGCTGCTAAGTTTTGGGGTAATTTTTATTCAACATGGATAACCAACACATTCTCCTTCCCCTCAAGAGTTCAAAATATAGTTTTTTAAAAAAAAGGCACATACGTATAAGCTAACAATGAAAGACAATGTGAGTTAAGTGCCAAATTAGTATTCCAGACAACAACATAAGATCAGGACAGGAAAATTTTTTCTGCGGGCTAGAGTTGAGAAAAGATTTTGTGAAAGAGCTGGAACTTCAATTGAGTCTTCAAGGGGAAGCAGGCTTCAGCTAAATGGATGGGAATACTCCAGGGAGAAAGAAACAAGTATGGCAAAATGACAGCTTGAAAAAGGAGAGCTCTTGGAAAAAGTTGGGAGATGAAGTGGTAAATTTAGACATAGGTCACATTGAAGAGGGCTTTGAATATAAACTAAGTTTAGCTTTTATCTTGTAGGCAATGGATAGGCACTGAAGGTTTTTGAACAGGGAAATAATATAATTAAAGCAGTAATTATGAGAACTTCTAAGAGGTCCCTCCTCCCCTCAATGAGCTTTCTTTATGCAGAACCATTAACAAATATACCCTTACCGGCCTAAGATATACCACAACTAAATCTCACTTTGATGGAGGGATACAAATCACTAATAGAATAAAATGGTGTCTACAAAAATCAATTAAAATGGAGAGTTAATTCTAGAATAATTCAAAAACCCTAAATTATGTCTATTTTCCAGAACATTTTATTTATAATTTTACTATTTAAATTTGTATTTTATAATCAATACCCTTCATGTTTAAAATTTTTGTGTGACTCCAGTCAAATTCAGTGTTTGCTGAACACATACGTTAAAATAAGGAGTTATTGTTAAGACTTAGTGCTAAACGCTGGCTACTCCCTAAGCAGGATCTCAGAAATACCCTCATGTACGCCTTTCCTTTCTTTTCCTCTTACATGATGTCAGATGTTTAAAAGTCTAAGCATAACACCTTGACCTCTTTGGAGCAGAGATACGAAAATTCAATGAAAAGAAGAATATAAAATTATACCAAAGTGCCTACAATGTATTCAGGCTCACTCTCTTCCCTAATTCTGATTATAAAATTAATATAAACCCTCATTTTACATTCTCTTCATTAAAACGTCAAACTAAATACATGCCTCCAAAGTAGTTTTTGGAAACATGACCACAGGCAGGGTGTGATCTGCTTTCACAGTAAATACTTACTGTGTGAGAACCGCTGAGTGATTGGGGTTCCAGGATAAGGGTAAGTCCGACTCTCCCACTGAATGTTTCCTTCCTGGACAGCCTTTATGAAACCATGATAACATTGGTGGGCTACACCTAAAGACAAAAATAACAAAGGCCTCAGCCTGGACATTTCACTTGTAAATCAAATTATTAAAACTGCACCTATTAACTACCTTATCACTTTTATAAGACATAGTTTCTTTGAGGAACTCCAAATTTCTCTGATTTTTCATTCCAAGAAAGAAAACAGAATCACAGAATTTCAGAACAGGAAGATCCAATCGTTTCATTTTACCAAGGTTCAGGAAGGTTACGTGACTCGGTCAAGGTTACAAAATTAGCTCTCACTATAACTCTGCTCCCCTTTATGTCATATCATGAGGCAACATATCAAAATAATTGGTATTTTTTACTCCAAAGCAAAGGCGCTGGGGGATAATTCAGCTTTGTGAGAAAGAGTATGGGAAACCACCGTCTAGAATATGACAAGTGTTCAGTAAATATCTATGGTTAGACCACGGCAACCAAGCGTTCTCCATCTTAAACAAGGAGATAACAGCTTACAGTAGATTATGAGATGATGAATTTATAACTAAGGAAAGCTGTTTTAAAAAGTGAGAGCTTTTACTATAATGGTGGATACATGTCATTATACATTTGTCCAAACCCACAGAGTGTACACCAAGTGTGAACCCTAATGTAAACTATGGACTTTGGGTGATAATGATGTGTCAGTTGTAATAAATGTACCACTTTGGTGGGGAACGTTGATAGCAGGGGAGGCTGTGCATGTGTAGGGGCAAGGGGTATATGGGAAATCTCTGAACCTTCTGCTCAATTTTGCTATGAACCTAAAACCGCTCTAAAAAATAAAATCTATTTTAAAAAAAGTGAGAGCTTCATGTTTCTGCAACAGTCTATTTTTCTAACACATGAAATGACTATTTCAAAGAGCAACATTTTGAATGACGAGCATAACCAATTATGTTACATTTTGAAAGAATGTGTCATTCTTGAATTTATGTCACCTTAGTGGATCCTTAAGCAGGATCACAGTACTTAAACATGTTTTCCAACAATGATCACCACCCCTTGGTTGAACTCACAGTTAAGAATTGGAATATTAAAAAGACACAGCCATTTTTAATGTGTGACAGCACTGCCAACTATACACTGGTAAACTAAGTAACACAGGTTTGCAAATGTTTTTTAAAATTAATTAATTAACTAATTTATTGAAGTATAGTTGGCATACAATATTATATTAGTTTCAGGTGTACAACATAGTGATTCAACATTTGTATGCATTATGAAATTACCACAAGTCTAGTAACCATTTGTCACCATACAAAGTTACTACAATATTATTGACTATATTCCCTATGCTTTACATTACATCCCTGTGACTTATCTTGTAACTGGAAGTTTGTACTTAATCTCTTTCATCTATTTTGTCCATCCTCCAACCCTCTCCCCTCTAGTGACCACCAGTTTGTTCTTTGTATCTATGAGCTTATTTCTGTTTTGTTTGTTTGTTTTTCAGATTTCACATATAAGTGAAATCATATGGTATTTGTCTTTGTCTGACTTATTTCACTTAGCATAATACCGTCTAGGGTCCATCCATGTTGTCATAAATGGCAAGATTTCATTCTTTTTTTATGGCTGAGTAATATTCCATTGTGTATATATACACATTACATCTTTTATCCATTCATCTATCAATGGACACTTAGGTTGCTTCCATATCTTGGCTACTGTGAATAATGCTGCAATGAACATAGGGCTGCACATATCTTTTCAAATTAGTGTTTTCCTTTTCTTTGGATAAATACCCAGAAGTGGAATTGCTGGATCGTATGGTAGTTCTATTTTTAATTTTTTGAGGAACCTCCATACAGATTTGCAAATGCTGAATTGAGGTAAGGCAGTAATGAATAAAAGACAGATACATAATGATTGAGAGAAAAGAAAAGCTGTCTTGGCAGTTACCTCCCCCAAAAGATCTAAGACTGTGAGCACTAGGTTAGGGTTCCTCACTCTTAAAAAAAGATCAAAATGATAACAGCGCCAAATAAAACCCAAGAATAAATTCATATATTTGATTAGATCATAGCCCCTCATCTGTGATTCTTCTACTTCTATTCTAGAAGTTAAACCATCTATTTCCACAGTGTGGGGAGCCAATCTCTCCTGAACAGACCATTAACTCTGCAAACAAAAGCAGGCTGTGCCAGTATTACCGATTGTAAGCAGATGAGTACAGGGCTCAGCAAGCAGTTTCCACACAGCTGGACCATGGCTCTCCAGGTTGGACTTTGGGCAACTGACAAGGACCCCAGTCCCCATGAGAACCACCCAGATTCAAGGAAAAGATTTTAAGACTGATTCTGATCTCAAGGATTTTCTCTCTTATCTCTGGCTCCTTTGTTCCCACCAGGAAAGAACAAATTGATACAACCCTTGTTTTGATCAAAGATTATTCAACTGGCCTGGTCATCTTCATTCAAAAAATGATCCTTTCCACCTAAAATGGAATGAAGACAAATAACTGCCATCTATTAATTAAAAATACAGCACAACTAGTAACCTCAACATTTAGCTAAAGTTGTAATCTTGATTAGAAAATGAACAGAAAAAAAGAAGAAACATTTTAAAAAGTAAAAGAGGGGCCAGCCCCGTGGCCTAGTGGTTAAGTTTGGCACGCTCTGCTTTGGCAGCCTGGGTTCACGGCTTTGGTTCCCAGGCGCAGACCTATACCACTCATCAGTCATGCTGTGGCGGCAACCCACATACAAAACAGAGGAAGACTGGCACAGACATTAGCTCAGGGACAATCTTCCTCAAGCAAAAACAGGATTGGCAACAGATGTTACCTCAGGGCGAATCCTCCTCAGCAAAAAAAAAAAAAAGTAAAAAATACGTAAAAGTAAAAGATATAAAGCCTGTGCTGCTTAGAGATAAAATCAAGTGGTAAATGCCTTCTCAATCCCTCATTTGTCACAATTAGCTACCTGAAGAGACAAAATGGTATCCTCATAAAGAACATGGACTCTAAAGCCAGATGGCTTGAATGTGAATCTCTGATCCTCCCTTTACTACCTGCGTGACCTTGGGTAAATTACTTAACTGGTCCTCACTCAGCTTCTTCACCTATTCATAGTTTGCTGAGGACTGTAAAGCAGTTACAATAGTGCCTGACAATGGTAAGAGCTATATTAACGTTAGCTATTACTGTTATCCCATATTCATCTCTACTTTGCCTATTTAAGAACAATACAATTTACCAGATCAACTCTAATATGCACAAAAAAGAATCCTTTTAAAACTGCAAATTGGATTAAATACTACAGTATTCAAGCTATTCATAAAACTAACCAGGACAAAGAGAAAAGGAAAATGTTCAGTCTTAATTGTCTAATATTAAATTTTAGAAGCACAATAAATTTAAGGGAGAAAACAGAAAATGAAATTGGGAATTTAAAAATAAATCAAACAAATTTTAAATAAATAAATAAATCTTTCCACTTTCCACAGTACCTTTGATAAGTCGATACCACTGTTTGCAGACAAGGGCTGCAGTTTTGTGTTCCTGGTACGGCGAAAGAAATGACAGGATATACTCCAAAACCTCTTCTGGCAGCTCAGACATGGACCTATTATGTGTAGTCTCCTCAACGTCCAATACTGGGTGGGGCTCCTCATCTTGCTCCATTGTCCCTTCCAGCACAGTTTCTTCTTGGTCCACAGCCATGAAACTGTCATCTTCACTGTCCGAGGAGCTGGCCATGACATTCCACTTGACAGCTACAGTAGGAAAGAAACAAACAACAGTATACATTGTCAAAAGCTCTTAAATAACTCAGGCATGTGCACACAAGCTGTTCATGATTTCTTTTAGACCCTCAATATGAAATCTGTTCTTCAGCACTGTCCCACACCAGTTTTGAGCCACCTTAATTTGACACGTACAGCTCAAATACCAAGCCCATACCAAATATCTAACAAATTCCTAAAGGCTTCTGATTGCATTTTTTTCTCTACACTGAAAACCAGAATGACAGCCAGGTTCTAGTAAAACCAGAAAACTTATTCTCTAACAATTCCTTTAACTCAAGGATCTGACTCACTGGCACATGGCAAAGGGAACAGCAACTAGCCTCCCTTGGCCAGTAACATGATTCAAGACCTCAAACTTAGAAGGAAAAACTAGCTGTGGGTCCTACAAAGAGTAATAAGAATATTCTGAAGATGTGGGCTAAGAAGTAATAGTTTTTCTAGCTTTTACACAAGACAATTCACTCAAGAGGATAACAAGTTTTCCAGAATAGGTTTAACAAGCTAAAATACCAAATACAAGGCAATATCTATACTAGAAAACATCATAACAGATCCATGGAATAAACAAATGGAAACAATACAAATGCCCATCAACAATAGAACAGATAAGTTGTGGTACATTCACACAATGGAATACTATACAGCAAGGAACCACAGATACACACACAGATAAATCTCTCAAACGTAATACCGAGCAAAAGAAGACAGAAGAATACATACTACCTGACCATGCTTATATCAAATTCAAAACTAGGCAAAATTAATTTATGCTCTTGTAAGTAAGGATAGTGGCTACCTTTGGTAACCACTGGGAGGCTCCTGGGGTGCTGGTAGAGTTGTTTCCTGATTAGGTAATAATTACACGGATGTGTTCAGTTTTATGAAAAATTCACCAAGCTGAATATTTAATAATTAATGTACTTCTTATTTACAAAAAAAAAAAAAAAAGCCATTATCAACAGTTACCTCTAGTGGAGGTAATTAATTAAAAAAAAATCATTATGTATAATTTTTAAATTTCTTCTTTGTGCTATCTATATTCCCTAAATTTTCTAGAAAGAGCACATGTTAAAACACACACAGAGGCAGGCAACTCATTTATACCACTTCCCTGATGTTTCATGCAAAGTGTGAGGTAAAAATGGTAAAATGAAGGAAATAGGGTGACTTATGTAAAAAGTGTGTCACAGGTTACATTCTCCAGGAAGCAAACGCTAAAACTGAATTAGGAATGAAAAAGGTTTAACAGGAGAACTCTTGTGAGAAAGAAAGGAGGAAGCAGGATTGGACAGGAGGAGCCATCAGACCACAATGAGGACCTGACAAAGCCTGTCTACCTGAGAGCTCAGGAGCAAGGAAAGACGGTCAGTTAGAGGGCTAGCATTGGGTGAGAAGGTGAGGCTCTCACATCACTGCTCTGCTCAGCCATTGGCTAGTGGTTGCTCTGTGAAGAGCATGACCTTGGCTCCAAAGCTGAGGCAGACCCTAAAGGGACTAACAGCTTTCTTTAGCTACACTCCTTACAGATGGGCAGCAAGTCCTTTCTTGACAGGGCACCTGAGTTCACTTTACCTTTTTTTTGTGTGTGAGGAAGATTGGCCCTCAGCTAACATCGTCGCCAATCCTCCTCTTTTCGCTTGAGGAAGACTGTCCCTGAGCTAACACCTGTGCCAATCTGCCTCTATTTCGTATGTGGAATGCCACCACAGCATGGCTTGATGAGCGATGTGTAGGTCTGTGCCAGGGATCCAAAGCTGTGAACGCTGGGCCGCCGAAGCAGAGCGCGCAAACCCAATCACTATGCCACCTGGCCACCCCCATTTTACCATTTTTTAATACATCCATTCCCCTTGACCATACACACCTACCCAGACCATTCACCATGCCATCCACCGTATGAATTTCCAGCATTCTCTCTAGCCCTGATGAGAAGAATAAGAAACAACAGAAAGAGAAAAGTGATTCTGAAATACACTTTGGGGCTTTGAGAAAGATCTGAAATATTCCAAAAGGTGAGGGGGGGTCGGGAGAGCAAAGAATAGAAACATCCCAACTCATCTCTATCACTCCTGTAATTCATTTACTAATTATGTACAACATCTTAAAACCTGGAAGAATGATCACATTAAGGAAAATGAAAATACGAACCAAAACTCATGAAATTTGCTTCCAAGATAATTTATCTACCAAATTAGCTCATAATACTGCGATGTGTCCTAGCAGAGCGACCACTACAATCTTGATGATGATGAACAACTGGTGGCTAACAAGAAGTAGTGGAGTAGCCTAAATTCTCCTATTTGGGGGACGGGGAGCAGTGGCAGAGGGAGGGCAGCAGCAATTCCCTCCATTCCCCCAAAGTAGAGAAGTATTATAATAGGTTTACTATAAATTGTATTAGATAAAGGATCCTAGATAGACAGCCTCCTCCACCCTACTTTGGGTGAGCTGTTTTTCCACATGCTTAACTTGCTAGAGGAAGGCCTTCCAGCCCTAACTCCCACCCTAAAGAGTACAGTCATGTAAAATATAAAACAAAATTAGACTTGTTTTCTGACAAAAAAAAAAAGATGCCTTTTTCTACTGGAAAAAATATCACTTCTCATATTCCCTCTTACTTGTTTTTCCTGCAAGTTATCAGTTCTCATCTCCCATTGGCTATGCTGTCTTCCCTAATTTATTGACTTTCTCATATTTTTAACCCCCACTCAGCTCCAACATTCACCAAGGAAAAAAGAGTTCAAAGAAACACATTCCTTGAGTTTGGCTGCATCTTTCACATTTGAATTAAATATAGCATCTCAAATACAACTGTTCCCTTACACAACATCTTGACAGACTTTGAGCCTAGGGTCTGCTTCAGAACAAACTGAACCAATGAAGGCTGCAAAAGGTTTATTTAATACTACTATTTTTTCCCCAAGCAAAATAAATCTGTTTGGCTCAATAAAACAACTTCTTGCTCCCTTTCCAAATCTCAAAGTGCAATTAGCAAGCCTAAATAAAGGGACTCACACTTTTGTAATACTCAGTCTTAAGCAATTCTCACCATTCAACCTTTTCACTGCCCACGAAAGCATCAAACCCCAGGCCCCTGAGGGCATGTTTGCTAACTTGGCCCTGAGCACAGATGCCAATGAGAACACACAGGGATGGGCTCAGACACAATTCTTCTGTAATTACATGCCCAGCACCAATTGCACAGCCCTACATTTTCACCTCCATGATTAGGTAATGAAATCATCACTCATACTCCCAGAGGATAAAAAGGCAATTTGAAAGTTTTTTGCTTTTTCACGCCAAAAGAAGCCCTATAAAACATTTCACATGTAAGTGCATTAACTCAATGAATGTGATTTCATGAAAGTCTTTAACAGAAATCTTCCTTACCATTCTCAGTTTCCCCAAAGTGATCAAGTCTTTGGGAGAAACCACAAACCGAAGTCAACTAACTGGAATCTGAGCTCCTTGAGGGCAGAGACCATTTGCCTAGGCAAGCTGTCTTCCTAGGACTAGACATTCAAATGAGCACAAGGTTTATTGACATTTCTCCTCAACACCTTTGTGCTGACTTCACATTATTTTATAATAGAAATTACATCATTAGTACATCCAGGAAATAGCGGGCCCTACCCTTATATGTCACTGGATGCTGTCAAGATATTTTACCGGTCACAATGAACATATACATCTCTGGTTCCTTGAATTTTGACCTTTTAAGGTGTACACTGGTCTGAGAGTCTGCTGCCAGACTCCTGAGCCATACCCAATGACCCTTTGCTAGGTCAAGAGGGATGGTACTGAGAAACCATTTATTCGGTCCAGTAGTATCTCTTCCTTTGAGAAAACTACTATATTATATCTAACTAAACACAAACCAGTGTTTAAAATCCTAACACCTTGTCCTTCTGAAGTATAAATTAAGGTTAATATTTGGAGACTGGGAGATTTGGCTACGTTTCTAGCTGTATTGCTGTGTGACCCAGGGTAAGTCACACAGAGTAAAATAGGAAGACCTCTCTATCCCTAAGTAATCAAAGTTCTCCACCTACTTCATAATGGTTCTATAAAGACAGCAGATATCAACAAACTGCTCTGAACTCGTTGGAGGAAATCGATAATTTGTGAAGAGTTAAAATCCATTCAAAGAAATTCAAGATGAAATGACACTACTTTGTTATCCACATAAAACTCACTGCCAGATCCTGGTACAGTATTTGATTAATTGTGCCTTGATATCTATATAACTAGACATCCGACAATCCTCTTGGAGTAAACACATCTTAATGAAAATCAGAATACACATCACTTACCTAAAAGGAAGCTGCAGATTTAAAATGCAATCAAGCTTATTATTCATAATTTCAAAAGCTTAAAAAAAAATGCAAGGGAACTTCTTACTGACAGTAAAATAAAGCACTGCGACTTAACTAAAGAATGTGTGGCTAGATTGAATGGAAAGCACCACAGTCATCCCTCAGGATGCGGGCTTTGGAGGCTTCAGTGGCAAAGCAGCAACCTTGCACAGATGTCATTATGAACTCACGAAGTTACTCACCTCAGCAACACTAACGTGAGCTGAAACGTATTAAATGCTGCTCTTGAAAATATAAAATACTGTTGAATGAGGATTTACAGAAGACCACAATATGTTCAATCTAAGATGATAATAAGCCTTCTTATTAATATACCACCATTATTATTATCATTGTATTAAGTCACATGAAAAAGTTATATGGGGGCCGGCTGGGTGGTATAGTGGTGAAGTTCACACTCTCCACTTTGGTGGCCTGGGGCTCACGAGTTGGGATCCCGGGTGTGGACCTACACACCGCTCATCAAGCCATGTTGTGGCAGTGTTTCATATACAAAGCAAAGGAAGATTGGCACACGTTAGCTCACATAAGGGGGAAAGAGAGAGGGAGGAGGAGAGGGGGAGAGAGGGGGAGGGAGAGGGGAAAAGAAAGAAGGAGAGAAAGAAAGAAAGAGAGAGAAAGAGAGGGAGGGAGGAAGGAAGGAAGGAAGGAAGAAAAAGTTATAGAAAGCAGAAAAATGGTAAAATATAAATTTCTACCTTACTTCATTCATTTAATAAATATCAATGGAACATTGGCTATATGAGAAAATATTGTACCCAGATGCCATGGGAGTTAGAAAAAGAGGACATGCCACTATTTCCTCTCAAAGAGATTAACCCAGTAAGAGCCAAAGACACATTAATAAACAACACCAACACAGGACAGACCTGTGGTACAAAACAAGAAGCTTTTAGCAGATCAGGAAAGGAAGAGATGGCTTTCAACTAGCATGAGAAGGAAGTTACACAGAGGCAAGCATTTGAGCTTTGAAGAATTAAGCAGGATTTCAAAGAATGAAATGGGGGAAGGTGGAGAGATGAAAGATTTTCAAATTACTGGCTCTTGAACTGATATTCTTTGCGACTTACAGAATTACCTTTGGGACAAAAGGGTAAAAATTACATTTTACTCGATGGGTGTTTTACCACATGCACATACTACTTAATATTTTATCTACATTAACAGAAGCTCATGATCTGGAGACTCCTTAGTTCCTGACAAAATGTTTTGACAAAAAAGTCTAGACATAGAAGAATTTGACATAACTACTGTTGCTATTAGCAAACTGTAAGCTATTTTGACAAGCAAATTCAGAGAGCTGTTTCTATAAAGCATTCCAAATTTAATAATAGATATCAGCTGCAGTGAGTTTTTTTAAATGGTTAACTCATCAGTGTGTTATCCAATTAAGATTCCCTTTAATGAAATAGAAAAATAAAGTATTTCCTCAAACTACCCATCACTGTACTTTTTCACCATTCTTTACAATGGCTGGTATTACATGAAAGTGCTTTATGATTGTTAAACACATTAGTAGCAGAAATGGACCAGTTCTCAGGGCCATTCTCCATATTCATAATGTGGATTTATTATTAAATATAAATGGTCAAGAAAAATGTACTGGTTTCAATTATCAATGGAGATACTCCAGGTTCTGAAAATTCCGTATAGAGAACCATACATTCTAGGTTTAGCAAAATGTTTCATTTGGTAGAAAAAGTATAATGGAACTTTATTACCCAAATTTATATTTTGTGAGAGCTTGAATTTTTAGATTTTAAGAGAAGATAGCAATAATATACAAATACAGAATAATTCTGATTGTAATAATTTAACATAAAACAGTAATTTTAAATAGGCTTCCATTTGAAGTACAGTAAGAATCAGAGGGGAAAAATGGTACATTTTTCTGGGCTTGGAAATTTTTTTCCTCTCGAAAATAATTTTTTTTTTTTTCGAGGAAGATCAGCCCTGAGCCGACATCCATGCCAAGCCTCCTCTTTTTGCTGAGGAAGACCGGCTCTGAGCTAACATCTATTGTCAGTCCTCCTCCTTTTCTCCCCCAAAGCCCCAGCAGATAGTTGTATGTCATGGTTGCACATCCCTCTAGTTGCTGTATGTGAGACGCCACCTCAGCACGGCCGGAGAAGTGCGGCGGTGCGCGCCCGGAATCCGAACCCAGACCGCCAGTAGCGGAGCGCACGCACTTAACCGCTAAGCCACGGGGCCGGCCTCGAAAATAATTATTTAAGAAAGTAAGAAAAATGCAAAAGGAGCAAATAACCATACTGCAACAATAGTAAACTGTATTCACTCAAAATTGACTGCATCAGGCTGCAGAAACGCTCAAAGCACACCTACCTCTCCCTCTATGCTCCCACAACACTAAATACCTGCCTGCATACTAGCAATTACTACACTGTAGCTGTCTGTCTGCTCCCGCCTGCCCCTTGGGGCACAAGAGAAAACAATTCTATTTTCTGCATCCATATAAGCACTCAGCAAAAGGCTGCTGAATGAATAAACAAACACAGCTTTACCGATTCAGTGTAGAGTCAACAACAAAACCTAAGTGTTAATTCCTAGATATTCTGATAAAAAAACAGAAACTTCATATCAAAAATTAAAATAAAAAGTAATAAAATCACAGAGTTCAGATGCCTAAAGACAAAACTAGAGGAGAGAGAGTAAAAAGGGGGCATGAAGAAGCAGGAATTTTTATTCTTAAATTAAAAATGTACAGTATCTAAGCAAGTCATTATTGTTTTTAAGATTTTCAGATATTTCTGCCATTTGACAACAAGGGAGGAGTGTGCAAAAACCACTACATGCCAGGATTCTCTTAGCCTTTTCGGGAAAGGTTCTACCACAATGGTTCCTAGACTTCTGGATTTCACAGATCAGCAATTTTTTTGGACTGACATAGGGTCAGTAACTTTTTATTTTCCCAAATAAGGACAAAACAAAAAAACCACACACACACACACACACACACGCACCCTATCATCTAATAGCATCATGGTTTCATAAAAGGACAATTAAAAACCTGAACAAGTTGGAAGATCATAATCTCTGAATAAAGGCCTTCCCTATCAAGAAAGGAAACCTTACACATACCTACATAAGCACACATTCTTAAGACAATATGAACCTGAACCAGTATTTCTGAGAACCACAACTATGTCATGATATTTCATTTTACTACTTACTTGCTTTGCGAAGAAAAATCTCAGACAATTAAGACAAGTTATATAGTCTGAATTTTATTTTTAACAAGTGTGTATCTTTTTTTAAGGCTAATTTAAATTAAAACTAGTTGTTCCCAGGGCCTGCCTGGTGGCATAGTGGTTAAGTTCACGCACTCTGCTTCAACGGCCCGGGGTTTGAAGGCTCGGATCCCAGGCGTGGACCTATGCACCTCTCATCAAGCCATGCATGGGGCAGGCGCCCCATATATAAAATAGAGCAAGATGGGCAACAGATGTCAGCTCAGAGCTAATGTTCCTCACACACACACAAAACTAGTTGTTCCCAGTATGCTGGGAAACCATTTCCTAATGCTAGAAAAACAGAGATGATGGCTACTGGAAAGAGCGTGTGAAAGATGAATGCAACCTGATTTCTTTTAGAAATAGCTTAGCTGCTCTTTTCTTTAGTTGGCTGGTAAATTTACAATGCTTTTTTCTCATGTGTTTCCCCCAATAAATTCTTAAGGGCTATATTTTTAACAAGATTTAACTGTAGCACCCTTTTTTTCTTTTAAATTGCAATTGAGTATATCAGTCAAATTTTATTACTGTTATTGGGGTATTACAGTTAAGCCATGGAGTTTCAAAACTTTCCAGAGAAGCTGAAGTTTTAAACATTAGGTTCTCACGCAAGATGCTATTTTATGCTACTTCTTAAAAAAAAAAAAAAAAAAAGAACAAGTCCAAACCGCACTCAAAAATGATGTAAGTTTAAAACTCGTCAAGATCCAGAGGAAAGTCTGTGAAATTAAAAGGAAAACAAAAGTCTCCCCTGGGTCAAGGGTGGCTAATGCAATCACCACTTCATGGGCTTCAGTGTTTTTTTTTTGGTGAGGAAGATTGGCCCCGAGCTAACAACTGTTGCCAACCTTCCTCTTTTTGCTTGAGGAAGATTGCCACTGAGCTAACGTCTATGCCAATCTTCCTTGTGTGTGGGACACAGCCACAGCATGGCTTGATGAGCGGTGCATATGTCTGCACCTGGGATCCGAACCAGTGAACCCCAGGCTGCCGAAGCGGAGCGTGCAAACTTAACCACTACACCACCAGGCCGGACCCAGGGTTTCAGTTTTAAGAAAGGTTAACTAAAACCTTTCTGGTTCACTCATCCACTGCAGATCTATTCCAATGGAAGGAATAATTTTTTAAATCAAATTCATTTTACTTTGCATAATCAGTTCCGTATCATTAAATGAATATTTTCCCCACAATTTAAAAAAATTAAAGGCCACTTCTACTTTGATTTTAAATTTCTTCTAAATATATCTGCATATCTTATACAAGGATTTCTGCTATTGCACAGAAATCCTTGTATAAGTATTTCCTTCTTCAGAAGAAGGAAAAGTTCACACAGAAGAAGGAAAAGTTCAAGAATGTATTGGATTTGGCAATATTTATCCATTTAAAATGTGCAAACCCTTTGACTCAGGAAGTTGACTTTCAGGTATCTTTCCAACACAAACATCCACACATGTGCACAAACATGTATGCACAAGTGAAGGTTTGTTGCATCTTCTGCGTAATGACAAAAACTTGCGACTACCTAAATGTCCACTAATAGGCGAAGGGCTAGATAAACTACAGAATTTAAAGCACTAGTTTTTTAAAAATGTGGGTATTTCAGCATATAATGACATGAGATCTCGAAGATAAACTATTATGCAAAAAATGCAAAATAATATGATTAATGTAACACCACTTATGTTAAAAAATAAATCAATAGCTGCCCATCAGGATCATCTGAGAACTATTAAAATTCAGATTCTTAATCCACTCAAACCAACCAAATCAAAACCTCTGGGGGGGTTGGATCCCAGTCATTTTTATTTTTAATGAAGCACCCGGAACAAGACAACTCTTCCACAACAAGTTCAGCAACAAAAAAATAAACCAAAATTATATATCCACATAGGTATCTATATATATAAATGCAGATTTAGAAAGACACACATCAAACTCAAGAGCACCGTCTCTGAGGAGGGAAAGGAGGAGCCTTTGCCTTTTTTTAAATTAATTTTTAACAGCTGAATAAATCGTACATACAAAACTATACAGAGGTGCGGCCACTATGGAAAACAGTCTGGCAGTTCCTCAAAAAATTAATGAGAATTACCATATGACCCAGCAAATCCACTTCTGGGTATATACTCAAAAGAATTGAAAGCAGGGACTCAGGCAGTATTTGTACACCCATGTTCATAGCAGCATTGTTCACAACAGCAAAAAGGTGGAACCAAACCAAATGTCCATCAGCGGACAAATGAATCAACAAAAGTAGTATATACATACAACGGAGTATTATTCAGCCTTAAACAGGAATGAAATTCTGACACACGGAAGAAGCCTGAAGACATTAGGCAAAGTGCAACAAGCCAGACATAAAAGGATAAGTACTGTATGATTCCACTTGTATGCGGTACCTAGAGCAGTCAATTCATAGTAGTAGTAGTAGTCAGACAGAACGCAGAATGGTGGTTGTCAGGTGCTAGAGGGAGGGGACGACAGGAATTATTGGTTAATGGGTATGGCATTTCAGTCAGAGAAGATGAAAATATTCTGGGATGGACAGTGGTAATGGTTGTACAACAATGTGAATGTACTCAGTGCCACTTAACTGTACACTTAAAATGGTTAAAATGGTAAATTTTATGTAATATATATTTTACCAAAATTTTAAAAAACTTTATAGAACACATATATAATTTAAAAAATAATAAAATGAACCACTGTGTACCCACACCCAAATCAGGAAACAGAACATCACCAAGACCTTTAGAAGGCCTCTGTATGCCCCCCTCATTACCATTCACTTCTGCCTGCACCAGAAGTAACCTTTACGCTATTTTATTTATCACTTTGTTACTTTTCTTTACAGTTTTACCACATAAGGACATCACATAAAAATACATTCCTAAGGAATATATTGCTTAATTGTTGGATGTAGTTGTAGTTCATCATTTTCACTGCAGTGTAAAACTTCATTGTATGAACACATCACAATTTATCCATTCTACTGTTGAAAAAAATCAATTGTTTCCAACGTTTTGCTCTTATGAAATAATGAGCATTTTTTAGTTTCTCTAGAGTGGTAGCTTTCAAACTTCCTTCACAATAAGAAAATACATTTTACCTCACAAATCAGTCCACCTACACATACACACACACATACATAACTGGGAATAAGTTTCTCAAAATAATACCTTTACAATGAGGTACAAGGATATTTTCTTTTTTTTGTGAGGAAGATCAGCTCTGAGCTAACATCTGATGTCAATCCTTCTCTTTTTTATTGAGGAAGATTGGCCCTGGGCTAACATCTGTGCCCATCTTCCTCTACTTTATACGGGACGCCACCACAGCATGGCTTGACAAGTGGTGCGTCAGTCCGTGCCTGGGATCGGAACATGTGAACCCCGGGCCGCCAAAGCAGAGCGCTCGCACTTAACCGCTGCACTACCGGACCGGCCCCCATGGATATTTTCCACTGCATTTAACACTTAAAAAAACTGTTTGTCAAATGCCATTAAATTGTCTTCATTCTTACTAACCGGCTGCAAACCACAGATTGAAAAACAACACTCTAGAATACATATTTAGGAGTGAAATTGTTGGGTGTAGGGGATAAGCGTGTACATCTTTACTAAGTAATGTCCAATTGTCTTCCAAAGCGATCGTTCCAATTTACACTCCCAGCTGCAGTGTATGCTGCAAGTGATTTTAATTTGATTTGATTTTAAAATCATAAACAGGTTTTAAAAGTTTATCAAATGTTTCTGCTACAATTATTAAAATATGTGGTTTTCTGTTAGTCTTTTGGTGAAACAAATTACATTAATCAATTTTCTAATGTTAAAACAAGTTTGCATTCCTCAGATAAACTGAACTAAGCCACAATTAATTATATTTTTAACAACGCTAGATTCAGTTTGCTAATGTTTGGTTTAGGATTTCTGCATCTATGTTCATGAGAGACATGGCCTATAATTTTTCCTTTTTGTACTGTCCATCTCTGGTTTTGGAATCAAAATCATTCTAATTTCATAAAATGACTTGGGGACTGTTCCTTTCCCCCCTATTCTCTGGAAGAGCTTAAATAAAACTGAATTTATCTGTTCCTCGAATATTTGGCAGAAATTGCTTATCAATCTATTTAGGCCTGGTGTTTTCTTTGCGAGATTTTTCTGTCCGTGGATCCCATTTCGTTTGTAATAGGACTAGTGGAGTTTTCTGTTTCTTCTTGAGTTAATTTTGATATGTTCTATTTTTTTCTGGAAATTTATGTCATCTAAGAGAAAACACACTAGCCAGAATCAATTATAGCTTTCATTATTCACATAATTTAAACTTAGACTACTGTATTGGCAAAATGTAGAGATTAGCTACAGATGTCATCTAAGTAACAGGTAAATACCCTTAAACAAGGTACATCTGCTCTGAAAACTTTCAATTTATGAGCCATTTAACCTTCTCTAATCTCCAACAGATGTCACCAAAAAGTCTGTTCACCTACACAGCCCCATCTCTCTTTATGACCTGCTTCTAAATTTCATTTTAATTTCCTCTCTTCCCCACTCGACTGTACACTACTTGAGAGCAGAGACTAAGTCATATCATCTTTGTACATCTGGCACATTAGTAGATACCTTATCAACATCAATACTTGTTTAATGAATGAAGATCACAAGGTCACTGGCTGAAGAGGTTAATGTTACTGACTCACTTCTGGTTGTCAAGTGTACTCTTGAGGTGTTTAGTGCTGAAGGACTCCTATCGGACCATACTTTCACATGAACCTCCTTGTGACCAAAAGCACAAAGCCAACTGTAAGACAGTTTGCCTTAGTTGGGAGTAGAACATAAAACAAGTTTTCCTTCACTGATGAAGTTACGGAAATAAAAATAAATCTTAAACTACTTGCTGCACCTGAACTACCTGCTAACCAAATGAGCCAACCACCTAAGTATAAAACTGTAAAATGAACAATAGGGATAACACACAAAAATGATCAAAGAGTTACATGGAATAACAAAAGACCTAAAATAGCCAAAGGAATCCTGAGAAAAAGAACAGGACTGGAAGTATCACACTCCCTGATTTCAAAATATACTACAAAGCTATAGTAATCAAAACAGCATGACACTGGCACAAAAACAGACACACAGATCAATGGAACAGAATTGAGAGCCCACACATCTACGGACAGCTAACTTTTGACAAGGGAGCCAAGAACATACAATAGAGAAAGGAAAGTCTCTTCAACAAATGGTGTTGGGAAAACTGGACAGCCACATGCAAAGGAATGAAAGTAGACCATTATCTTACACCATACAGAAAAATTAACTCAAAATGGATTAAAGACTTGAATGTAAAACCTGAAACCATAAAACTTCTAGAAAAAAACATAGGCAGTATGCTCTTCGACATCGGTCTTAGCAGCATATTTACAAATACGATGTCTGACCAGGCAAGGGAAACAACAGAAAGAATAAACAAATGGGATTACATCAAACTAAAAAACTTCTGCACAGCAAAGGAAACCATCGACAAAACAAAAAGACAATCTAACAATTGGGAGAAGATATTTGCAAACCATATATCTGATAAGGGGTTAATATTCAAAATATATAAAGAACTCATACATCTCAACAACAAAAACCTAACAATCCAATTAAAAAATGGGCAAAAGATCTGAAGAGACCTTTTTTTCAAAGATACACAAATGGCCAACAGGCACATGAAAAGATGTTCAATATCACTAATTATTAGGGAAACGCAAATCAGAACTACAATGAGATATCACCTCATGCCCCTCAGAATGGCTATAATTAACGAGAAATAACAAGCGTTGGAGAGGATGTGGACAGAACTCTCATACACTGCTGGTGGGAATGCAAACTGGTGCAGCCACTATGGAAAATAGTATGAAGATTCCTCAAAAAACTAAGAATAGAACTACCATACAATCCAGCTATTCCACTTCTGGGTATTTATGCAAAGAACAAGAAAACACGAATGTGTAAAGATATATGCACCCCTATGTTCATTGTGGCATTATTCACAATAGCAAAGACTTGGAAACAACCTAAGTGCCCATCAAGGGACGAATGGATCAAGAAGATGTGGTATATATACACAATGGAATACTACTCAGCCATAAAAGATGAAATCTTGCCATTTGTGATAACATGGATGGACCTTAAGGGTATTATGCTAAGAGAAATAGGTCAGAGGGAGAAAGTCAAATACCGTATGATCTCACTCATAAATAGAAGATAAAAACAACAACAACAAACAAACACATAGAGACAGAGATTGGACTAGTGGTTACCAGAGGGGAAGGGGCGAGGGAGGAGGGTGAAAGCAGTGATTAGGCACATATGTATGATGATGGATGGTAAGTCTTTGGGTGGTGAACATGATATAATCTACACAGAAATCGAAATATAGTGATGTACACCTGAAATTTATATAACGTTATAAACCAAGGTTACCTCAAAAAAAAATTAGGTCAACAAATACGACTAGAAAAAAAATGATCAGGGGGAAAAATGCCATATTATGCCATATTATGAATGATTGTCACCATTCAATCATAGACTCTGTGATGCCTGGATTCTTCAAAGACATAACTATTCCTTTATGGAAATCTGCGTGTTGCCAGGGTCCTAGCTGAAAAAACAAAAAACAAGCAAATCCCCCAAGATCACGGACTTTCAATAGTGACAGGTCACTGAAGAAAAACATTAAAGGGAGATCAAAATGAGCAAGATGAATGTCAGAATCACAGCACTTTAGGGGCCGGCCCAGTGGTGCAAGCAGTTAAGTGCCCGTGCTCCGCTGCGGCGGCCCGGGGTTCACAGGTTCGGATCCCGGGCGCGCACCAACGCACCACTTGTTAAGCCACACTGTGGCAGTGTCCCATATAAAGTAGAGGAAGATGGCCATGGATGTTAGCTCAGGGCCAATCTTGCTCAAGAAAAAAGGGGAGGATTGGCATCAGATGTTAGCTCAGGGCTAGTCCTCCTCACCCACAAAAAAAGAAAAAAAAAAAAAAAAGAATCACAGAACTTTAGAGTTAAAAGAAGGGTCTAGGGGCCGGCCCCGTGGCTTAGCGGTTAAGTGCCCGCGCTCCGCTACTGGCCACCCGGGTTTGGATCCCGGGCGCGCACCGACACACCGCTTCTCTGGCCATGCTGAGGCCAGGTCCCACATACAGCAACTAGAAGGCTATGCAACTATGACATACAACTATCTACTGGGGCTTTGGGGGAAAAAAAATAAATAAATAAAAATTATTAAAAAAAAAAAAAAAAAGAAGGGTCTAAAGTCATTTTGGCCAAACCATTTTTTAAGCACCTTAAAATTCAAGTAAAACTTACTATCCCAATCCACATTTGTCAAAACCCACAGAACTTTACAGCACAAAGAGTGAACCTTAAGGTATGTAAAACAAAAACAAAACAAAAAAAAACTTACTAGGAAGGAATGAGACTATGACAAAAGAACCTAACTGTATTACAAATAGTATATATAAAACAGCCAAGGCTGGAAGAAAAGGTGCTGACCTAAGTAACTTTGGAAATAAGTGCCATCTATAAGACAAATAAATGCAACAGGAACTGTACATAAGCACGAGACTCTACTTGATGAAGCAGTTTCCCACAGGAGCATAGTTAACAATTCTAATACAACTATACATGTATACTGGAATTGAACAATTAAGTAAATGGATGGCAGATGGCTAGAGCCAAGTTTCTCATTATTGGAGTGGGAATTTACATATACGCAACGGGAAGAGGGTAGAATGATCATGTGATAATGGATTAGCCTCAGAGGCATTAAAACGAACTCATGTTTAGCTGAATATAGATGCAGATGGTTACATACAGAAATATTTATAGACTTATGTATATACATGCATTAGTATACACATATATATTTCCTTGCTCTGTCAGCTGCAAGGGCCTAGGAACACCACCACCCCCAGCAGCAATGAGTATACCTAGCACCCAAATCTTGATCTCTAATACCATTCTCCAATAAAAAGAACTAAGGCTCCTTGGTGAAATGGGACTTCACCATCTAGGTGAATCTAGGACTGGGACAGAACTATGCAAGATGAGCCTGGGTAATCTTGTAGTGTCAGAAAGTAAGGATGTGATTCAAAAACAAAACAACATTTATAGAATTATGTCAAAGGGACATAGGAGACAAATGAACAGAGCTCCTGATGGCCAAAGCTGAAACAATTTGAGCATAAAATAAATATCCATGAGTTCATACTAATATAAGTGATTGAATAAAAAAATAAAAGAGGAGGGAGACAAATCTCCCTTGCAGATTTCTAAATAATTAATGCAGATTCTCCCCCTTCCAGGCGGAGCTTAATTTCCCTCATCTTCCTCACTTGTCTCTACCTAGGTAAAATTCTTAGTAGCATACAATGTATCTAGACACTAAGCTAATCTGATAATGGATAGAAAATAATTTCAACCAGAAGACTGCCGCATCACTTCATTCTTCACACCTCGCGCAAATAAAACTTCTGTGTACGTCTATGCCAGGAAATTTATAATGGGGAAATGAAGATTAAAAATAAAGAAATGAGGGGCTGGCCCGGTGGTGTAGCAGTTAAGTTCGTGCATTCTGCTTCAGCGGCCTGGGGTTCACCAATTTGGATCCTTGGTGCGGACCTACTCACCACTCATCAAGCCATGCTGAGGTGGCGTCCCACACAGAAGAACCAGAAGGACCTACAACTGGGAGATACAACTATGTACTGGGGCTTTGGGGAGAAAACGAGGAAGATTGGCAACAGATGTTAGCTCAGATCCAATCTTCCTCAACAAAATAAAGAAATGAAAACCAACAAGTACTCTCTATTAAAAAGCATCACCAAGGTGCCCAAGACCTCATTTCCAACTGTCCTATGATTTCCCAGTTGTGTTTACTCCCAAGCATTCCTTTATGTTTGCACACCTAGAACTAGACTCTGCTAGTTTGAGTAGCTGACAATAATTTAAAAAGTAAACCACAAAATTCTTCCTTACAAACTATTCTTCCCTTAACTGAACTATCAATATGTATTAATATACATTCAGCTTCTGTGCAAATGAAAAATCAAAATAGAGATGGTAAAAGAGCTGTACAGAAGTACATCAATATTAAGGAGGCAAGGCCTCAATTGACCCCCATGAGACGATTTTCTGAAGCCCAGTTTTGATCACATTATTAAGCAAACTCTCAAGATCGTCTATTCATTTCCTTTGGGAATTTTCTTGAAATGATAAAAACACAAAATACTGATGAGGAACTCTGATTACCCTCTGTTATGGACTGAATGTTTGTGTCTTCCTCAAAGTCATATGTTAAAGCCCTTAACCCCCAATATGATGGTATTTTGAGATGGGGCATTTGAGAGGTAACTGGGGTTAGATGTAGTCATGAGGTTGGAGCCCTTATAATGGGATTAGTGCCCTTATAAGAAGACACACCAGAGAGCTTACTCTCACTCTCTCCCCCCAAAGAGATCATGTAGGTAACAAAAGGAGATGGCAGCCACGTACGAGTCAAGAGAAAAGACCTCAGAATGAAAACTACCTTACCAACACCTTGATCTTGGATTTCCCAGTCTCTGGAACTGTGAGAAATAAATTTCTGTTGTTTACGCCACCTAGCCTATGGTATTTTGTTACAGCAGCCCAAGCTAAGACATCCTCTTTCCAAAACACCCCACAAAGAAAATGTCAACATAAGTACATAGGAAGTAAATTACAAGGGATTTATAGAATAAATCATAATAAATAAGCTAAGATTTTAAAGGACTTAGAGTATAGTATCAGTTACTGGTCATATTTCATTATCTTTAATATTTAGTCACTTCTGATATGGCATATTTTTTCCTTAGAAAAGATCCGTGGATTTAGTAATGTTCTTTTCTATGTGTTGCTTTGTTTCCTCCAAAAAGTTACTGATAAATTGACTGATTCTGCAATAACAGATATGGGGAGGGAGGAAACAAATGAAATGTCACTGCCTCTCTGCCATCTTCAGTAAATTTAACCACATATACCAGGAGCTTTGCTTATACTTAAAAATGATTTTGCAGGGCCGGCCTAGTGGCATAGTGGTTAAGTTCACACACACTGCTTCAGCAGCCCGGGGTTCGTGAGTTTGGATCCTGGGCACGGACCTACACCACTCATGAAGCCATGCTGTGGCTGCATCCCACATACAAAATAGAGGAAGACTGGCACAGATGTTAGCTCAGGGACAATCTTCCTTCAAGCAAAAAAAAAAAGAGGAAAATTGGCAACAGATGTTAGCTCAGGGACACTTGCTCACACACACACACAAAAACTGATATTGCATTTATAGGTTAAAATTTTAAAATTTCTCCAGCATAGTAGGAAAGCAGATTGCTATTATTACTATTATCATTATTAAAGGAAGGAAGATTAAATATATCTATTTCTCTCCAAAAAAAAGAACATTTATGGAACAGATGAAAAGATTTAATGGATGAAACTCTGATATAATGTCACCTGGGCAGAAAGTAAATAAAGTTATCCTCCTGGACCCTGGAAAATATATCTTACTTGGTTTTAATTCTTCCCATCAACAATATAAATGTTTTGATAAAATGAATAAAATTACCAGGCAATAGCTACCAAAGCATGCCAGAGATTTAAGAATGAGATTAACTGCTCTAATAGACTGCAATTCGGTCATTTTGAGCTACTTGTTCCTGAAATACCCCTCTTCCTAAAATACTCTTCTCCCACTTGCCACTATGGCAAATTCCTACTCTTTATTTCAGAGTTATCTCTTTTGTGAGATTCTCCCATCCCCTCCAGCCAATTAAGTACTCTTTCTGGCCTTCTATTCATTTTGTGCAGTATCTTCACTATCGTAGAGTTCTGTAAATATTTGTTGAGTTAGGTGGCCTACAAGACCTAAGCCAACATTAGATAAATAATACAGATTGTTTCTACTTTTCACCACTTCACAAGTTACAAATCTGCTCATCAATAACTTGCCTAATTAAAACCCATACTTCATTTCTTTTTTTTGTGTGTGTGAGGACGATTGGCCCTGAGCTAACATTTGCCAATCCTCCTCTTTTTGCTGAGGAAGACTGGCCCTGTGCTAACATCCATGCCCATCTTCCTACACTTTATATGGGACGCATGGCTTGACAAGCAGTGCATCGGTGCGCACCCGGGATCCGAACCGGTGAACCCCGGGCCACTGCAGTGAGCGTGCGCACTTGCCCGCTTGTGCCACCGGGCAGGCCCCCATACTTCATTTCTTATTGCTATGGTTTCCAATCAAGTCCAGACAAAGGCAACAGCACAAAAGGCAATCAAGATGCAACATGCATAGACAGAATTTTGCTTTAAGGCAGACAATATGCCCTAAGATAGAGTATCTTAATAAAAACGTGAAAATTTCCAATGCCAACTGCCCTTTTATATGTGTTGTATCATACTGCACACATACGGCACAATGGGTAGTGTGATGGCTGAAAATCTTTAACACCCTATTTCAAATTTAGGAGCCCACATTTAAAAGGATGGAACTCATTTCCATCTTTGACTTTCTTTAAATTTGCTATGATCTCAGGGAAATTGATCTTGCATACTATATCAACTGTCTGGTAAAAAAAAAAAAGTTCATCAGAAGCTCCAAAATGCAGTATTTTTCACCATTTCTCTAAAAATAAGTGATGATTGTGCAGAATACAAATGTATTCAAAAAAAAGCTTATAATATCAAATTCAGCTACCAGACAGAAATATGTGAAGGCAAAATTGTGTACTTTCTTTAAAGTTGATTCTGCAGTCAAAACTAATGCCCTCATAAAACACCTCACTGGTGCTTGGAGCCAAAGGTGAATTGTATGGTCTATTCTAAATAGCTGACTTTTATTTATTTATTTTTTTTTTAAGATTTTATTTATTTAATTTTTTACCCCCAAAGCCCCAGTAGATAGTTGTATGTCATAGCTGCACATCCTTCTAGTTGCTGAATGTGGGACTCGGCCTCAGGATGGACGGAGAAGTGGTGCCTCGATGCGCACCCGGGATCCGAACCCGGGCCACCAGCATTGCAGCGCGCGCACTTAACCACCAAGCCACAGGGCCGGCCCAATAGCTGACTTTTAAATATTATTTAAGGGGCCGGCCCCATGGCTCAGCGGTTAAGTGCTCGCACTCCACTACTGGTGGCCCGGGGTTCGGATCCCGGGCACGCACCAACGCACCGCTTCTCTGGCCATGCTGAGGCTGCATCTCACATACAGCAACTGGAAGGATGTGCAACTATGACGTACAACTATCTACTGGGGCTTTGGGGTGGGGGCGGGAAGGAGGAGGATTGGCAATAGATGTTAGCTCAGAGCCGGTCTTCCTCAGCAAAAAGAGGAGGATTAGCATGGATGTTAGCTGAGGGCTGATCTTCCTTATAAATAAATAAATAAATATTATTTAAAAGAAACCCACAAGTAAGAACATAATATAAAACTAAATGCCCCTAACTTCATTGCTTCACATTTACTATTCTGGATCAGCATACAAACTCTAAAATCAAACAGACATACATTTATAGAATTCCCACCCACACAATAACATTATCATACGAAAGAAAGATAATATCTAGGTTGTTAGGAATTATTTACTTCTCTGTTACTTCTTTTAAGCTGCAAACCATAAATCAAAACTTCAAACAGAGAAATGTTAAATAGAGAGTGCATGAAGATGAACCATATGGGCAAACAGGCATGCAGAAACATTCAATTCTCTTATTCTTGTACACTGAGATTCTTTGGATGAAAGCAAACACACAGTAAATGGAATTTTAGAAAAGTACACAGTGATCTTGAGACATTATCAAGACGAAAAGAAACTATTTTAAGAAATAAAATTACTTAATTTTATATCAAGTTGGTGGCATAACACCACAGAGAGAAATTAGTTGAAGTATCTTTAAAATACAATATTTTGGGGTCTGGCCCGGTGGTGTAGTGGTTAAGTTCATGCGCTCCACTTTGGCACCCCGAGTTCGCAGGTTTGGATCCCGGGCACAGACCTACACACAGCTTATCAAGCCATGCTGTGGCAGGCATCCCACATACAAAGTAGAGGAAGATGGGCACAGATGTTAGCCCAGGCCAATCTTCCTCAGCAAAAAAGAGAAAGATTGGCAGCAGATGTTAGCTTACGGCTAATCTTCCTCACAAAAAAAATAAAAATAAAAAAATAAAATATTTTTGACTACATATCTTTTGTGAGTTATATTTTAAGTATTAAAAAAAATCCATGGGAAAAAAAATAAAGCTGTATTCAGTAGTCTTATTTGTAGTAACAATATTGTCAATATTATTTTGAAACTACTATAGGTACAGTGTAGGATAAAGCAAATAAGCAATTATATTGACACTATTAAAAACCAAAAAATTTCGGCATAAAAGAAACACAAGCATAAAATTAAAGATTAAATTAAAACCCTGTAATTATAAATTTAAATCAGAAGGATTAGTAGGAACTCATTTTTTTCCTCTTAAAAGAAAGTATTTCCTAGCTTTGTCCACTGAAAAAGCTTTAGCAGCAATGACATCTCAGTAGCAACGAGTACCCCTAGCACCCAGACTGTGGTCTTTATATTCTATTTTCCACTAAAAAGAAGGTCTCCTTGGAGAAATGGCTGTTTCTAAAATTGGGGTAGGAAATGTATGAGATGAACATGAAACATCTTGTGCCCCAAGAGCAAGGAGAATACTAAAGACTAATGCAGTTATGTCAAAGGTCATGGGACCCAACTTGAGGGTACTGCCACAGGCCTAAGAAGAAACAACTGGAGCATCAAAAACAAAAAACAGGGCCCGGTGGAACAGCAGTTAAGTTCGTGCACTCCGCTTCATCGGCCCGAGGTTCGTGGGTTCTTATCCCGGGCTCCGACCGAGGCACCACTTATCAAGCCGTGCTGTGGCAACGTCCCATACAAAGTAGAGGAAGATGGGCATGGATGTTAGCCCAGGACCAATCTTCCTCAGCAAAAGAGAAAAGGATTGGCAACAGATGTTAGCTCAGGGCTAATCTTCCTCAAAAAAAAAAAAAAAAAAGCAAAACTGTGGATTCAAACATACAAAATATATAAAAATCTGTAA
The DNA here is from genome assembly GCF_057802395.1 of Ceratotherium simum simum. Classification (NCBI taxonomy): domain Eukaryota; kingdom Metazoa; phylum Chordata; class Mammalia; order Perissodactyla; family Rhinocerotidae; genus Ceratotherium; species Ceratotherium simum. Next base: position 38,600,948 of record NC_141921.1, on the reverse strand, counting down.
GTTTAAAATGATAGTAGAGGGGCCGGCCCTGTGGCTTAGCGGTTAAGTGCGTGCGCTCCGCTACTGGCGGCCTGGGTTCAGATCCGGGCGCGCACCGATGCACCGCTTCTCCGGCCATGGTGAGGCTGTGTCCCACGTACAGCAACTAGAAGGATGTGCAACTATGACGTACAACTATCTACTGGGGCTTTGGGGGAAAAAATAAAGAAATAAAAATTAAAAAAAAAAAAAATGAATTGAAGGAAAAGAATTATTTTTCAGAATTTGAACAACATGCACCAAATTCTCAAATGTTTGCTGCCTACGAGAATCTGATTTAGAAAGAAATGCAAAATCACATGTGCATATATACACACACACACACACACACACACACACACACACACTGGGGGGGAGCACTTAAAATTTAGATGTTACGCAAAAATTTTATTATTAATAACATTCACTTGCAGTGGTACTGATACCAAATTTGTAATAATCAAGATGTAGTCACTTATATGCAGAGATGGAATCACCAAGACTCTTCTATTTATCCTAGTTCTATTCTGAACTAAATTTTCAAGTTTTCTAGTCAGAATTGACATTGGCAGTTTTTCACATTGCTGAGCTCCCCCTGCTGGTTTAGCAGTAGTAGTCATTTAAAAATTAGTTGCAGGGCCGGCCCTGTGGCTTAGCGGTTAAGTGCGCGCGCTCTGCTACTGGTGGCCTGGGTTCGGATCCGGGCGCGCACCGACGCACCGCTTCTCCGGCCATGCTGAGGCTGCATCCCATATACAGCAACTAGAAGGATGTGCAACTATGACATACAACTATCTACTGGGGCTTTGGGGGAAAAAAAGGAGGAGGATTGGCAATAGATGTTAGCTCAGAGCCAGTCTTCCTCAGCAAAAAAAAAAAAAAAAAAAGAGGAGGATTAGCATGGATGTTAGCTCAGGGCTGATCTTCCTCACAAAAAATAAAAAAATAAAAATGAGTTGCAGTACTAATGAATACACTTTCATTAAATTAATGAAATAAATTAATGTATATTTCATTAAATATACATTTCATAAAGCACATACTTTCAGTTTAAAGCAAGTTGCACTAACTTTAGACCTAAAAAGAAAGGGAAGTCATTAGTAAATAAAAAAGTTATGTATGTTAGTAAAGAAAGAAATGTTTCACCAACTCAATTTTTACATTCACAAAAATGACTTCATAAAACAGAATCTAAATTGTACAATACTGCTAATTTAAAAATAAAAATTGAGGGGCCGGCCCTGTGGCTTGGTGGTTAAGTGCGCGCGCTGCGATGCTGGTGGCCCGGGTTCGGATCCCGGGTGCGCATCGAGGCACCACTTCTCCGTTCATCCTGAGGCCGAGTCCCGCATACAGCAACTAGAAGGATGTGCAGCTACGACATACAACTATCCACTGGGGCTTTGGGGGGAAAAAATAAAATAAATAAAAATCTAAAAAAAAAAAATAAATAAAAAAAAAAATAAAAATAAAAAAAAATTGAGGGGCCGGCCCCATGGCTTAGCAGTTAAGTGCGTGCGCTCCACTGCTGGCGGCCCGGGTTCGGATCCCGGGCGCGCACCGACGCACTGCTTCTCTGGCCACGCTGAGGCTGTGTCCCACATACAGCAACTAGAAGGTTGTGCAGCTATGACATACAACTATCTACTGGGGCTTTGGAGGGAAAAAATAAATAAATAAAATCTTTAAAAATAAAAATTGATAGTCATTTATATTAAGTAAATACCTGCATAACAATACTATCACTACATAGTGTTATGAATACATGAATATATAGTAAAACATACAAACATGCATGTGAATGATAAACGCCAAATTCATCATGGTTATTTTATTTTATTTTTTTTGAGGAAGATCAGCCCTGTGCTAACATCTGCCAATCCTCCTCTTTTTTTTGCTGAGGAAGACTGGCCCTGGGCTAACATCTGTGCCCATCTTCCTGCACTTTATATGGGACGCCGCCACAGCATGGCTTGCCAAGCAGTGCATCGGTGCGTGCACCCAGGATCTGAACCCGCGAACTCCAGGCCGCCGCAGTGGAATGCGCACACTGAACCGCTTGTGCAACCGGACCAGCCCCTCATTGTGGTTATTTTAGAGAGAGATAAAGGCAAGTGGGATTTGAAGGGGAACACACAGGGCTCCAACTGCTACCTGTGTCTTATATTTCCCTTCAAAAATAAAATTCCAGGGTCTGCCCTGTGGCGTAGCGGGTAAGTTCCCACGCTCCAGTTCCACAGCCATGGGTTCACCGGTTTGGATCCCGGGCGTGGACCTATGCGCTGCTTATCAAGCCAGGCTGAGGCAGGGTCCCACATAGAGCAACTAGAAGGATATACAACCATCTACTGGGGCTTTGGGGAGAAAAAAGGAAAAAAAAAAAAAGAGGAAGGCTGGCAACAGATGTTAGCTGAGGGCCAATATTCCTCACTCAAAAAAAACCCCAAAAACAAAAAACATGGCTCCTCTAAGTAAAAAAAAAAAAAATTCTGAAGCAAATACAGCAAAAGGACAAACCTGATAAAGGTAGCTGAAAGCTTAAAAAAACTGCATTGTACCTAAAAATATTTTTCTGTAAAATGTGGTATAAAACATTGTATTTCTTTTTTTAAAGAAACTAGGAAAATACAGTATCATTCTTGAATCACTCCACTGAGTACTTCAAATAAAATAAGTTAAACATTACAGTGAAATTAAACAGAGAGTCAATTTTATATATGGGAAAGATGAAAAAATTGCTAGGAAAGAGATTTGTTTTTTTAAAAAGCAGTAAGAATAAAGAAATGTATTATTAGTTAATAAACATGTGAATATACTTAATGCCACTGAACCACACATTTAAAAATGGCTGAGATGGTTAATCTTATGTATATTTTACCATAATAAAAAATAAATTTATTATGAGCCAGGCCAATTAAAATTGAAGGAATACAATATTTTATTTATAGGTAAAAACTAAGGACAAAAATTCCAAGTGGGAATTTCTGCTGGTAACAGAATCCAAAACTGAAAGCACAGCTGACTGGCACACTAACGTAACTCTATCTCAATCAGTTATGGATCAAAAAATATGAAAAATGACACAAGAGCAAAAGGAAATTTAAGATTACACTGTCATCACTCCTGTGGATAAAATGAAGTGAAAGAGCAAACCTTAAATTTATTTTAAAGAACAAATTTCTGAAAATTTCCAACTCCATCTGTTATCACTATTTGTGTGTGTGTGAGTATGTGTGAGGAAGATTAGTCCCGTGCTAACATCTGTTGCCAATCCCCTCCCTTTTGCTGAGGAAGACTGGCCCTGGGCCAACATCCGTGCCCATCTTCCTCTACTTTATAGGTGGCACGCCTGCCACAGCACAGCCTGATAAGCGGTGCATAGGTCCACGCTCGAGATCCGCACCTGTGAACCCTGGCTACTGAAGCGGAGCGCGGGAACTTAACCGCTACACCACCGACCTGGCCCCTGTTATCACTATTTTGATTCCTCAAATTCAGTTTAATCCTTGATGACTAAATGACTTGGTCTCTACTGCCTCTCTGACCCCTCATTTTGAGGTTCCTTTCTCCTTTCATATGGTGGAGGTGGCCCCTAAAATTCCATTTTTGCCTTCTCCTTCCTTGCTACATTTTTCTCCTTAGGCAATCATACGGTTTCAAATACAACCACTAAGAGAATGAATGACTCACTACACTGTGAGATCCTTGAGGTTGCAGACTGATGTGTTCATCTTATATGCCTAGCAAAAGGCAGATTCAATTAAACATTTGTTCGGATGGATGGATAGACAGATGGACAGACGGATCAATGAATCACTCCAAAACTCATCTCCAGGCCTGATTCTCCTGAACTATATACATTTCCCCATTTTCTTATTTTCAACTGCCTTCTCGACTGCTGACACCAAATTCATATTGAACATTTTTCCAGCCACTCGCTTATCCTCCTGTTTACCTGACTCAAAACCTAGGAGTCATCTTTTATTTTTCCTTTTCTCTTCCTTCCACATCTAATCAGTTGTCAAATTTCTCTCACATTCACCCTTTCTCCCAACTCCCATCACCACTGCCCTACAGGCCCAAATCATCTCTTAACTAAACCACCGCAATAAAGAGGATTAGCTGGCTTTCCCACTGTTTACTCCTTCCTTCTCCAATCTAGCTTTTATTTTGCTTCAGGACTAATCTTCACGGTGCAAATGTTGATCAAAAACTTTCGATTCCTCAATGCCTATTCTTTAATATTGAAGATCTTTAGCATTGCATTTTTTGGTGTTTATGTTTATTGTAGTAAAAGATACATAACAGAAAACTTAACATTTTAATCATTTTTAAGTATACCTTTCAATGGCACTAAGTGCATTCACATTTTACAACCATTGCCACTATCCATTTCCAGAACTTTTTCATCTTCCCAAACAGAAACTCCATACCCATTAAACACTAACTCCCCATCCCCCCCCCCAGCCCCCAGTAACCACTATTCTACTTTCTGTTTCTATGAATTGGACTACTCTAGGTGCCTCATGTAAGTGCAATCATATAATATTTGTTCTTTTGTGTCTGGTTTATTTCACTTAGCATAATGTCTTCAAGCTTCATCCTTGTTGTAGTGTGTCAGAATTTTGTTCCTTTTTAAGGCTGAATAATATTCCATTGCACGTATCTATCACATTTTATTTATTCATTCATCTGTCAATAGACATTTGGGTTATTGTCACCTTTCGGCTATTGTGAACATGCTACTATGAACACTGATGTACAAAATATCTGTTTGAGTTCCTGCTCTCACTTATTTTGGATATATACCTAGAAGTAGAATTGCTAGATCATATGATAATTCTGTTTAACTTTTTGAGGAGCTGTCTTCTACAGCTGGCATAGCATTTTAAAGTCCACAATCTAAGTCTAACCTCACTTTTTGTGTATCTCTCTCCCCCTAGTCTAGTCCTCTATCATCCGACCAAACTGAATTTCAGTAGAGCCTCTTCCTTCCTATCTCTATGATCCTTTGCCCTTGCTGCTCTCTGTTTGGAACACAATCTCACATGTGCAAACCCGCCTATCTTTTGAGGCTGGCTCAAGCATCACCTACTCCAGAAAACCTTCCCTGATTTCTCCAACCAGAAGAAATCTCTTTTTCTGAATTCCCTTTATCTTTCCTTCTCACTTTCTACCACATATAATAATCAGGTACACATCTTTCTCAGGGTTATATATCTAATTCACATATGTACTGCCTTCAGTAACCAGCAAGTAGTAGACAATGGATAAACGAACAGACTGGACCAATGACAAAGGAATACAGACAAAATATAATTCAAAATTTCCAATCAAATTAAGGACTGTCAAGGGCCGGCCCCGTGGCTTAGCGGTTAAGTGTGTGCGCTCCACTACTGGTGGCCTGGGTTCGGATCCCGGGCGCGCTCCGACGCACCCCTTTTCTGGCCATGCTGAGGCAGTGTCCCACATACAGCAACTAGAAGGACGTGCAGCTATAACATACAACTATCTACTGGGGTTTGGGGGAAAATAAATAAATAAATAAAATTATTAAAAAAAAAAAATTAAGGACTGTCAAGGAAAACTAAACTGTACCTGTTAAAATCTTCTAAAAAATGTTATTGTCAACATTTTAAATGTGCATACCAGATGACCCAGACATTCTACTTCTAGGAATATGTCTGAACTAAACCTTGGCACAAAAGCAAAAAGGTTGTTCGATGCTGTGCTGTTTTAACAGCAAAAAAAAAAAAGAAAAAGAAAAGAAACAAACTAAACATCCATTCACGGGGGAGAAGACAAACAAATTATGATACAACCATAATCCTAAGCAGCTGTTAAAAAGGAGGTGAATCTATATGTACTAACTTAACACTCTACAACATACGGTGAAAAAGTCATATCTGCCTAAAAATGTAAGGGTGAATTTTTTTGTAACCACAGAAAAAATTTCATTTCAAACTACTGAAAGTAGTTATCTATGGCAGTTGGTAAAAAGGATTCACTTAGGTGAATTGGTTAACAAGCATCTGTTCTGTAATTTTTAACACTATCTCCCTTGGGCCGGCCCCGTGGCTTAGCGGTTAAGTGCGCGCGCTCCGCTGCTGGCGGCGTAGGTTCGGATACCGGGTGCGCTCCGATGCGCCACTTCCCCAGCCATGCTGAGGCCGCATCCCACATACAACAACTAGAAGGATATGCAGCTATGACATACAACTATCTACTGGGGCTTTGGGGGAACAAAATAAATAAATAAAATTAAAAAAAAAAAAAGAATATCTCCCAAATTTTCAGTAAATCCAACTTGGTTCTGATTTTAAAATGTAAATATACATATTTAAAAGTAGAATGTTCTTGGGGGCTGGCCCCGTGGCCTAGTGGTTAAGTTCTGCACACTCCACTTCAGCAGCCCGGGTTCAGTTCCCAGGTGTGGACCTACACCACTTGTTGGCGGCCAGCCTGTGGCAGTGACCCACATACAAAATAGAGGAAGACTGGCACAGATGTTAGCTCAGGGTGAATCTTCCTCAAGCAAAAAGAGGAAGATTGGCAACAGATGTTAGCTCAGGGCAAATCTTCCTCAGCAAAAAAAAAAAAAAAAAGTAGACTATTCTATAGTCTAACACAAAAGACACCCAGGAGAGTTTACAATATCCTTGCCAAAAATAAATATAACAAAACTAGCAATTTTATAATATTTAGAATCAAAGTGCTGAGTGGTTTACATATTACAACTGTGTATCTTTAGGTAGGAGGGAAAAAGCAAACTCTGTAAAAATGGGTGTTTTTCAAAGAGAACTAAACATTAAGATTTAATACTATAGCTAAAAGTGTTCAAAACTGTCCAGACTTTTTCAGGCTTCACTACTTTAAAGAGCAAATCTAGGGCCGGCCCCATGGCTTAGCAGTTAGTGTGCGTGCTCCGCTACTGGTGGCCCGGGTTCGGATCCCAGGTGCGCGCCCATGCACTGCTTTTTGGCCCATGCTGAGGCGGCGTCCCACATACAGCAACTAGAAGGATGTGCAACTATGACATACAACTATCTACTGGAGCTTTGGGGAGAAAAAGGGGAAAAAAAAAAAAGGAGGAGGATTGGCAATAGATGTTAGCTCAGGGCCGGTCGTCCTCAGCAAAAAAGAGGAGGATTGGCATGGATGTTAACTCAGGGCTGATCTTCCTCACAAAAAAATAAAATAAAATAAAATTCAGAATAAAACAAAGAAAAAAGCAAATCTATACAACAAATGGATACATCTCTAATACTGAGCAAAAGAAGACAACAAAGAATACATACAGTATGATTCCATTTATGTAAAGTTGACAAACAGGCAAAACTAAACTACTGTCTAGAGATATCAGTAGTTTTATCACAAAGGTGATAAAACCATCAAGAAAAGCAAGGAAATTATCACAAAAAACAGACTAGTGGTTATTTCTAAGAGAAATAAATGGTTGTAATCAAAGAGGGGTATGTTGGAAGTGCCTCTGGGGTACTGGCAATATTCTATTTCCTGACTCGGATGGTGGTTACACAGGTGTTTGCTTATAACTATTCTTTAAACTGCATATATTTTATGTACTCTTCTCAATTTCTCACAATATAAAAAAATCTAGCTAAACCTAACTTCTAATACTATTTAATAATAATATGTAAAGATTTCTGCAGTTGAACTTTTATTCTGAACATGTGCTCAAATATTTCATCCAAAATAGTTTCAGCTAATAGTGCACAGCAAAACCAACCTGCCAAAGGTAAAAAGAACAACCACATCCTGGGCCAGCACCATGGCTTAGCGGTTAAGTGCGCACGCTCCGCTACTGGCAGCCCGGGTTCGGATCCCGGGCGCGCACCGATGCATTGCTTCTCCGGCCATGCTGAGGCCGCGTCCCACATACAGCAACTAGAAGGATGTGCAACTATGACGTACAACTATCTACTGGGGCTTTGGGGAAAAAAAAAAGGAGGAGGATTGGCAATAGATGTTAGCTCAGAGCCAGTCTTCCTCAGCAAAAAGAGGAGGATTAGCATGGATGTTAGCTCAGGGCTGATCTTCCTCACAAAAAAAAACAACCACCACATCCTTAGGAACTCAGACGAAAAAGGAGGAGGAAATCTCATTGGAAATCTCTTAAGGTTCCAATGCTTCTCACATTTTAATGTGGATCTCATTGAACTACTGATTTGGATTCGACAGGCCTACAGTGAGACCCGACAGTCTGCACTCTAACCCTGGTGACGCCAATGCTGCCAGTCCATGGACTCTGAGTACCACGTCCTTAAGTAACCACGAAAATGCAGCTGTTGTCAAGACTAGACCATAAAAGGAAAGGGAATCAACAGGTATTGAGAGTATGTGCCAGGTGCCTTACCTCATTTAATCTTTACCTCAACTCTAAGAGGGACAGGTTTTACAGATGAGGATAATGGGGCTCAGATAAATTAATTTGCCCATGATTACACAGCTTTATAAAAAGAGGAACCAGAATTTGAGCCCAATTCTATGACTCCATTTTTTCAAAGAGACAGTACAAATCAGTCCTTGAAATTAATTTAAAATCATCCTCAAAAAAATAACTATAACATGTTCATAGGGGCCAGCCAGTGGCGCAAGCAATTAAGTGCACACGCTCCACTGCAGTGGCCCAGGGTTCACTGGTTCGGATCCCGGGCACGCACCAATGTACCGCTTGCCGAGCCATGCTGTGGCGGCGTCCCATATAAAGTAGAGGAAGATAGGCACGGATGTTAGCTCAGGGCCAATCTTCCTCAGCAAAAAGAGGAGGATTGGCATCAGATGTTAGCTCAGGGCTAATCTTCCTCACAAAAAAAATAATAAAATAACTATAACATGTTCATTACATGGTCTCTCGCATACAGACTTTCACCTTCCCCCATTAGCTCATTCTTCACAATCTCCTTCCCTTTATTGTTATTCCCCCTGCTATGATGCTGGTAATTGTCATCCATATTTAAACTACTGTAGCAAACACCTATCTAAATCTAACTTCCCTGACTCCAGTCACTTGCCCCATCAATCTGTTCTGAAGTCTCTAAGAAGGAATTCACTGAATGTGAGCAAACAAGAAGCACAGTGAAAATGGTGTTTCAGGAAGTAGAATTCCAAGTACTCTACGATCCCACAATCCTCCTACCAAATCTTGCGGTTTGCATATAGAGCCAGTTTCCTCACTGACACATAAAAATATTCTGCAAAGAACATAATACATTTTGACAAGATGCTGTAAGGGAATGGAAATTTTTATTTCCACTCATTTTTCTGGTGGTGGTCAGAGCAAAGGAATTCATGACAGGTAAATAACATCTTGACTACTCCCTATCCCCATGAAACCTAAAGGACAGTGGCACATGCACATGAAGTAATCTTTGTTTCACAAGCTTGCTTGACCATAAAAATCACCTAGGGGGCCGGCCCAGTGGCATAGTGGTTAGGTTCGTGTGCTCTACTTCAGCGGCCCGGGGTTCGCAGGTTCAGATCCTGGGCACAGACCTACGCACCCCTTATCAAGCCATGCTGTGGCAGGCGTCCCACATACCAAATAGAGGAAGATGGGCATGGATGTTAACCCAGGGCCAATCTTCCTCAGCAAAAAGAGGAAGACTGGCAACAGATGTTAGCTCAGGGCTAATCTTCGCACGCAAGCGCATGCGCGCACGCACACACGCACACACACACACACCACCTAGTAGGTAAATTTCCTAGAGATTGCTTCAGAAAATAGGGATGGGTCCAGGAATCTTAATTTTTTTAACAAGCACTGCAGCAGATACAAGTTCATAAAACCGTCAGTAGTCCTTCTAAAACTTAACTTTTATGTTCTCATTTATAGTTTTCCCATGCCTTACATATTTTATTGAGCAACAGGTTTAAAATATGGCTAATAAAACTTCCAGAAATATACAAATTATAGCAGGAGAGCTCAGAGATGAAGGAGCAACTGAACCCTTATTTTACAAATGAGGAAACTGAGGTCAGAAAACTTAAGCGACTCGCTTAAGGTCATACTGTTAATTAGTAGCAAAACAGAACCTGTACCTTTTGTCTTTCAGCTCAGTGCTCCTTCTAACACACCACACCAAAATCTATTTTTAAAAAATCAGCCGTAAAGCATTACTTATTGATGTCCATCAAAAGGTGACTAGTTGAACAAATCTGGCACATCCACACAATGAAGTGGTGGAAATGATTAAGGATTACCTCTATTCCAATATGGCATGGTCTCCAAGAATAAGTGAAAAGAGAAAGGTGCTGAACAGCGTACATAATATGGCAACCTTTTGTATAAGAAAGGAGAAAAAAGAATATATGTAGATATTTGCTTATTTTTGCAAAAAGAAACACTGAAAAGATAAATCAGAAATTAATAAAAATTAGGAGGAGGAGGATGGTCCAAGCACCAGCCATGTGGCACATCCTGGCAATTCCTTCTCAAGGTTCCAGCTCTGAAAGTGGCAGCAGTGCCTGAGGTGGTAATCCCTCCACCATATTCTTTAAAAGTTCTGGTAATATCATCTATCCCTTTTGTCACCCCAACTCTTGAAGTAATAGTTTCACGCTACAGTTATTAATCTTTAAGTTACCCTAACCTACTTTTTTTCGCTCTCAGTCTTGCAACATTTATGTGTCCAATTCCCTACATTAAATCTGCTCTATTTGAAACATCTAGTATATTTTCCATTTTCTTGACTAGCTCCTGACAGCATATTCTAAGAGTAAAAAGAATCACAAAGAAATCTTAAATTGCCTCAGTAATTTTGTTAGTAGTAATATAGATACTATATTTTTAAAACTTATGTATACTGCAGGTTAAAGCAAATGTGAACATTACTAAAAACAAAGATTGTCAGTTTAAGAAGAGACAGGGCCGGCCCCGTGGCTTAGCGGTTAAGTGCTCGCGCTCCGCTGCTGGCGGCCCGGGTTCGGATCCCGGGCGAGCACCGACGCACCGCTTCTCCGGCCATGCTGAGGCCGCGTCCCACATACAGCAACTAGAAGGATGTGCAACTACGACATACAACTATCTACTGGGGCTTTGGGGGAAAAATAAATAAATAAAATCTTAAAAAAAAAAAGAAGAGACAAATATAAAATCTAAAGAAAAAAACCCCTGTAATGTGTTCAAATTAAACTGGAAATATCAAGACGAAGTTTTGATTTCTAAAAAATATATTTTCTAGCTCTGCCCATCGAAAAGATCTAGAAATAATGAAGACCCAGTAACACTGAGCATTCCTAGCACTCAGATCTTGGTTTCTAATAATGGTATTCCCTGCAAAAGAAATGAAGTCTTCCTAGAAAAATGACCGATTTCAGGTCATGGACAGGGAGAGTACAAGGTGAACATGGTATATCTTGTTGTGACAGAAAACAACCCAAAGAGCAATGGGGGTATGTCAAAAGGACAACATCAGCTTGAAGACACATATACTGGCCAAAGCTCAGCGTCAAAAGACTAATGGCAGGGCCAGTCCCATGGCATAGCGGTTAAGTGCACGCGCTCCGCCGCTGGCGGCCCGGGGTTCGGATCCTGGGTGTGCACCGATGCACCGCTTGTCAGGCCATGCTGTGGTGGCGTCCCACATAAAATGGAGGAAGACGGGCACAGATGTTAGCTCAGGGCCAGTCTTCTTCAGCAAAAAAAGAGGAGGATTGGCAAGGATATTAAGCTCAGGGCTGATCTCCTTCACCAAAAAAAAAAAAAAAGACTAATGGCTGTAATTAAGTGTAAGATAACGAATAAATAAAAATCCATGTGCTTACAGTGATACAGAAAATAGCAAAGAAACTCACTTGCCACCACTGAGGTCACCATTCTTTACTAAGAAAATTTACAATGAAAAGGAAGGAATTAAACACTCTGCCTTATTAGGAGAGACTTTTAGTAGCTCATTCTCAGTTGATGGTATCTTGCCAGCTGATAAATGTGGAAGGAATAATCATCATCATCATCCTTTTGCAACCTCCAATGAAACAAGTGATTCAGGCATGATCATTAATGGATGCTAAAACCAACAGGTGAAAGATGGTTGGGGAATAGAGTAATTGCACTGTGTTAAATTACCACCCCACAGATTACTTGATCATTGTAAAGGGAAACCTTTACAGTGAAAAGATCTAGGATTTTCACCTTAACCAAGTGATGAAATTTAGCATTATTATGACAAAAAAATCTGACATCAAGTGTGATACAATACGAGTACACGGTAGTATCAAAAAGGATTGCAAATATGACTATAATCAAGCCTTTAGACTTGTCTTACAAGAGAATACAGGAAGGAGGTAAATGACACAGGGAAACACTGAGACAAATCATGAATGTGGAAGAGTCTACCAGAGAACCAGACTGGTCTCTTTGAAAAGTCAATGTTATTGAGGGAAAGAAAAAAAAAAAAGTGAGGGAGGATTGCTTGAGATTAAGAAGCAAAAGCTAAACAGCAGCCAATGCAATTTGGAAAACCTGACTGGATCCTGGTTCCTTCTTTAGTCCTCTGCACTTGCTGTTTCCTCTGTTCCCAAAACTTAGCATTAAACATCCTGCCTTGTGTCTTTGAGCCTGAACATCACCCTTCTCACCAAGGCCTTCTCCCAACCACCCAATCTGAATTAGTCTTCCCTTTCTGTTCCATGTCATTATCACATTACTTATTTTATTTTCTTCATAGCACTTATTACTATCTGAAATTCTGTTCACTCATTAATTGCTTTCTCCAATGTCAAATGTAAGATCCAGGAAATTAGAGACCCTGCCTATTTTGTCCACTGTATCCGTAATACCTTGAACCACACCTAGCACATCGTAACAATCAATAAACATTTGCTGAATGAATGGACCAATGAACGAAAAGGCAAGAAAGATTCAACAGACATTTGGGATCACGCAATGCCTCAGAAAGCTCATGAGGAACATCAACCCATAAAAATCAAAAGTATACACTGAATGACTATTTAAATGCCTAATATGTAAACACTAAATGTGCCTATAAGGCACTAAAAATATTACATATGAATTATACTGCCTGATATATCCCTTTTAAGCTATTTGGCAGGAATTAATTAGCACAATAATTTTTTTTTATATTAACTTGAACCTAATTGTGCAAGGGGAACAGTGGTTAAGTGGTAGAGCATACAGGATATACTCTATAGAGCTGGATAGAGCAGTTAAATGAAAAAAAATACCTCCTACCTAGGAAGATGAATGTCCCGGTTGTACAATTGAACATGATATACATGAGAGGCAGTGAAACTAGCCTGGTTGGAACAGACTACATGATGGGTGTCACGGAAAATAAGGCTGGAAAGGAACAATGAGGGCCATATGGAGAGCTTCAAAGATAAGTAGGGGAGGTAGGCAATAATGAGGTACCACAGGTTCTTGATCAGAGGAGAAAAGTCCAGAGAGCAGTCCCTTAAGATTGGTCTGTCATAATACTGTCACCTCAATCTTAACCATTTCCAAAGATTACCAAAGAGAAAAACTCAAATAGTAGCTACTGTTCACCGAGTGTTTAACATGTGTTAGGCATTTAGTTAAAGATTTTACACGTCATGAGGTAGGGATTGTAATTCCCATTTTGAAGATGAGGGAGACTGAGATCATATAACTAGCAAATAGCAGAGCCCTGGCAATAAGACCAGCTAAGAACTGTAACACTAATTCAGTCTGCCTTCAGTTCATGAAAGTCTGGTCTCGCATCATGGCAGCAAATACAATGAGGAACAGGGAAATCTGAGGGATATTGAGGAAGATAATACAAAACTACATGGCAGGATACAAGAGACGAAAGAGAGTATAAAAAACTGATTCCCAGGGGGCGGCCTGGTGGCATAGTGGTTAAGTTTGTGCGCTTCGCTTCAGCGGCTCAGGGTTCATGGGTTCAGATCCCGGGCACGGATCTACACACTGCTCATCAAGCCATGCTGTGGCAGCATCCCACATACAAAATAGAGGAAGATGGGCAGATATGTTAGCTCAGGGCTAATCTTCCTCAGCAAAAGGAGGAAGACTGGCAACAGATGTTAGCTCAGGGCCAATCTTCCTCACTACGGGGGAAAAAAGTGATTACCAGTTTTATGGTCTATCAGACCAGAATAAAATTATTCTACCTACAGAAATGTGAATACTGAGAAGGGAACTTAGATAGAGAAGGTTTTTACCTTAAGGGAGGAGAGAGATGAAATAATGGACTCAGTTGTGAACACTTAGACAGCTGAGTTAGAGGACATGCTCTATAAAGTCCCTGGAAAACCAAGAGGCATAAAAGATCACGTCTAGATGGATTTAAGAGACATAAGGGCAGTGGTGTCAAATGAAGCCATGAATAAGCCCAATTTTCCAATCAAGGATAGAAAGAGAAGCACGTGGGGAAAAAAGAAAACATTCCTGGCTACAGGGCAGGTATGCCACTGGGACTACACTATAAGGAAGCTAGGAGATACGTTCCCCTTGTCCCAGATTTTTTTTTTTTTGTGAGGAGATCAGCCCCGCGCTAACATCTCCAAATCCTCCTCTTGTTTTGCTGAGGAAGACTGGCCCTGGGCTAATATCCGTGCCCATCTTCCTCCACTTTATATGGGACACCGCCACAGCACGGCTTGCCAAGCGGTGGGTCGGTGCGCACCGGGGATCCGAACCGGCGAACCCCGTGCTGCCGCAGCAGAGCTCACACACTTAACCGCTTGCACCACCCAGCCGGCCCCCTCCCCTTGTCCCAGTTTTAACATTCCACAAAAACAATATAATAATAATGTTTAAGAGTTGAGTGTTTACTATGTACTAGGCAATGTGCTAAGAAGTTCACATGCATTCCCACATTCAATTGTCCCATAACATAGACATCATTATCCTCATTTTATAAATGAAAAAACTGAGACCTAGACAAGCTAAGATCCACACACAAGGAAAGTAGAACCAGGGTATGAGCTTGGATCTACCTGGGGCGAAAGCCTATGATTTTAATTACCATGTTAAAATAAATGGTTATCAAGCCAGCCCACAGAGTATATGTAAACCATTAGGTCACCTTTTTTTTTTTTATTGTGGTAATACATACATAATACAAAATTTGCCATTTTAACCATTTTTAAGTGTGCAGTTCAGTGGCACTAAGTACATTCACATTGTTGTGCAACCATCACCAGCAGCCATCTCCAGAATTTTGTCATCATTCCAAACTAAAACTCCATACCCATTAAACAATAATTCCCCATTCCCCTCTCCCCCAAGCCCCCAGCAACTAGCACTCTACTTTCCATCTCTATGAATTGGACAACTTTAGGTACCTCATATAACATACATAATGTAGAATTGGACAACTCTAGATACCTCATGTAATCACATAATATTTGTTTTTTCATGTCCGGCTTATTTCACCTAGCATAATGTCTTCAAAATTCGTTACCATCAAGTTACTTTTAAGTTAAATAAAGTGTGAAATTCTAACCCATCCATCATTATGCATCTCTATGGGAAATTATATCCCAAAATCCCATTATGATTTATGAAACACACTTTTGGAAGAAAGAAATGCATTT
This sequence comes from Ceratotherium simum simum, assembly GCF_057802395.1. Lineage (NCBI taxonomy): Eukaryota > Metazoa > Chordata > Mammalia > Perissodactyla > Rhinocerotidae > Ceratotherium > Ceratotherium simum. The sequence continues at coordinate 38,585,372 of NC_141921.1, read as the reverse complement.
ACTAAGAAAATAAGACAGAAGTGAGGAAGACAGACAAATCAAAATTTGAAGGACCCAAAGGAAAGTAAAACTTCAGATTCAATAATAAGGAAGAGAGCAGGTACTCGATCTTGACTAGACCAGAGGATCTATTTGGAAAGATGTTAAGTATCTCAAAGCAAAAGCTAAGAAAGCAGTTCTGCAGAACACACAGCAAACACAATACTGCTTGATCCCAAGACAAAACACTGCTCCTTTTTGGCAAGAGACAGCAAGACTACTAGTTAAAAAGCTTTAGAATGAAATACTGAAATAGAAGGATAAATTGCATTTTTCCTTGACTTCCATTTGAAAAGCCAGCAAATGGAAGAGGTAACATTTAGTAAAACCGTACTGATGAATTCATAATTAAAATCAATCTTTCAGGGCCAGCCTGGTGGCGCTGCAGTTAAGTACGTGCGCTCCACTTTGGCGGCCGGGGTTCACAGGTGCAGATCCCGGGCGCACACCGATACACCGCTTATCAAGCCATGCTGTGGCGGTGTCCCATATAAAAAGTGAGGAAGATGGGCATGGATGTTAGCCCAGAGCCAAACTTCTTCAGTAAAAAGAGGAGGATTGGCATGGATGTTATCTCGGGGCTAGTCTTCCTCACCAAAATAAAATAAAATAAATCTTTCTCCAAAAATGTACCAAGAGGTTCATTCTGGAAAAAAAATTCCTTGTTCTCTTTGGCAACATGAATCAAATATTTAAAATGAGAATGATAAAGGAAACACAAATTTGTAAGAGTATACCATTCTAGCTAATTCCTTAAAATAGCTGACATAAAAGTATCCTAAATATTAAATATTCTAAGGGAATATTTGTAGCTAAAACTAAAATTTACTTGCCTTTATAGAAATTAAGTGAACCACATCAAAACTATATATTACTAGAAGACAAGAGAAAATAAGTTAACTGTCTAAGCTAAGTTACTGTCCAGAGTAGTAAAACTGTACAATAACTGCTTTATATAATATCTATACATTTATCAGAGTTACATATATAAACAAGTAACAAAGCATCACAAGATACTTCCACCTTTGAAGCAAAGCACAGAACAGCAACACTGGAAAAAATTAAATAAAAAATTTGGGAGAAGAACTTACAAATTAAAAAGTAGAAATTTAATACAGGAAGAATCAGAATTCAAAGCAAATTTGCTTTGCAAAACACGAATGAGTAAAGAAATGCAAAATTAAGCTACAGGAGTACCACTAAGTCATAATCTTATAAGATCTTTAGAAGAATGTCACAAGAAACAATTTAAAAAATACGTTGTGAATGACGCTGGGCAATTTTAAAATGACTTGTCTATAGGTCATATCCTTCTACATGTAACAAACAAACTGTTACAATATAGAAAAATGAACACATCTCCTTCACTTTTCTGTCAACTACAACCTTAAAGCACTCATTTTCAGTTAAGATCCAGATTGTACATGTTCAACTAATACTGCATCACTTAGAGATTCTACTCAATCCAAAAACTCATAAAATTTTTGCAATGCAGGTGACAACATGCTAAATTAATTAGAAAACAACCACAGCACTAAGATGAGGAACTTGTACTGGGATATAGAAATTCAATATCAGAGATGCTAAGCAACCTCAATCCACATACATAAATAGATTCTATAAAATACTTTAGGATAGTTCTGGTGTAAGCTGTCAGCTTTACCCAAAAAGAAAAAAGACCTTCTCATTTTATTTATTATTGAGAGAAAGGAGAAGTACTAATAACCACTTATAGTCAACACTCTAAGGGACTGACAACTAAACATTTACTAACCAAATGTGATCAAATTAAAAGCATACAAGGCTTCTTGTGCCAGTTTACAAAACAAAAACAAAAGCATCATCACTCTAAAGTTGTCACCACTTAGTAATCTGAGATATTTTAATTGCAGCTGCAACGTTTGTGTTTGTTGCCTGTGCGTATGACTCACTCTCAGAAAGGTTCTCCCAAGACTCTGTTGGATTTTTGAGAATGCAGAAACCATAACTGGGGCATACTGTGTGGGAAGTGTCATGACAATGAATGAATAAAAAGGGAAAAGAACTCATGACAGATTTTTTTTTACAGTTTTTATAAAAAGTCACTCACAAAAGGCAGATTTTTCTGCAGAATAATAGGAAAGATTGGGGAAAGCCATCCCGGCTCTGAGAAACCTTCCTTGACTCCCTTGGTTGGATTCAATGCACTTCTTACACTACATTATATTTAAGTGGTTTCCTTGTCTGGCTCCCCAACCAGACTGTAGGCAACTTGAGACCAAAAGCCATCTTATCTTAGAATCATTATTATCTACTTCCCAAAATGCCCAGCACTTACAGGGCCCTCAATAGGTGTTTTTGTAAAACTGATTATTGAATAATCACTCTTACATTTACATTTTACAAAGTACCTTCACAAACATTACCTCTTTTGATCCACATAACAATCTTGTGAAGTCGGAAGGGCATTATTTAACCAAATTGCTTCTGCCTTTTTTTTTTTTTCTTTTGTGAGGAAGATCAGCCCTGAGCTAACATCTGCCAATCCTCCTCTTTTTTTTTGCTGAGGAAGACTGGCCCTGGGCTAACATCCATGCTCATCTTCCTCTACTTTATATGCGGCGACGCCACAGCATGGCTTGACAAGCGGTGTGTCAGTGCGCGCCTGGGATCCGAACTGGCGAACTCCGGGCCGCCGCAGCGGAGCATGCGCACTTAACCGCTTGCGCCACCTGGCCAGCCCCCTGCTTCTGCTTTTATGAAGAGTTAATTCACTGACTAAAACAACCCTGAATCAGAAAGATAATCACATATTTGTTCATCTTTGAGATAACTTCTTCTGGGGACCTCAATATTCTTGTAAAACCCAGAGGTTTTTACCGTTTTCTCTGCTTGCTCTTCATAATAGGCAGGAATCACACAGCTCTGAATCTTACAAAAGGTTTTAACTATATAAAGCAGTGTTAGATGCAGGCTCTTCTAGAAAATAGGTATTAAGAAGCACCCTAAACTATTTTTTCCTGATCCTGTTCTTTTTATGATTCTGAGAAGGTACAGAATTGCAAGAGGCAAAATGCTGGAGAGTGAATGACGTCATAGATGTCACAAACTTGCATCAATACCTGATGATGATTTAGCACAACAATGCAACACATTATGCCAAGAAGCAGAACGTCAAACCACCAGGATGTTCTACTGCATTAATTTCACGACTCTTTATTAGCAAATTGAAATGTCAAGTGGCTCTCCAATTTTCTACAATGGAAAAGTTGTTGGTTCAGGTTTATGCCCTTAGCAAAGTCACTAAGAAAATCTACAAATCTCTATGGAAAAGGCTTTAAGAAAAGGAAAAAATGGTCGAAGAATTGGCTAATATTAAACTAAACAGTTGTCAATTTAATAATTAAAAGCTTTTTGAAGTAGACAAAACGCCTGAAAGTCAATGTAGATTGAGTAATATATTGATACTGGACTTGTGAAAAGCAGTTACAGGGTATAAAATGACAAAATACAATAGAAAGGGCACTCAACCAGATTATACACATGAATATGCTCAAAGTTAGGAGTTTGATACAGAGCATCACTATCCACTGTAAAAGCTAATGACTGAATTTTAAATGTTCAATTCTAAATGATGATATTTCCTCTCCAATTTCCCTTGTCCCTTTAAACCCATGATGTCATCATTCTTAAGCATAAGCAAAACAAATTTAAGTTGCAAAAGGTATTTGGTGTGCCCAAGCCAAAGCCATCGCCTCAACAATTCCTCATAGCACAATTCCAATTGAAGCCATCATTCCTCAAGGAAAAGACCACAAGGCTTCAAACCGGCTTCCCTACATGAGAGAAACTAAATCAAAGTCTCCAAATTAGCATTTGAACAATCACAAAACAAGTTGTTCTCAAAAAGGAATAACAAGCATAGTACAACGTTCCTGCCAGCAAGTAAGAACTGGTAATGTGTCTGAATCTTCATCCAGAGCAATGAGAATCCCACCACAGAAAAGTCCAAAGACCTCGGCAATTAAGAAATGAAGCTTTTATTTTCCCAATAAAATTCGGGAGATTTAACAGACAAAAGCAACTGGCTATTCCGAATCTTAACAATCCAAAGGTTTCAAACGAAATGAGGATTTCATTAGCACGAAGTTACCGTGCAAAGACTATGAAGCTTAAAATTGTTTTCCCTTCGTTTACAAATCCGTTCACACCCTCCACCGTTCCCTTTGCACAAACACTTCTCACCAGAAGCCTTTCACAGTCACAACGTGGATTGCTGTCTCAACCAAGGAGATCCGCAGTTCCCACTTCGCTGGGGGCACGCTCAAAAAGCTAAGGGGCAGGAAAGGCTGCGTTTGTTTTATTTTTAAAGCCAACTGCAAAATCTCTTTGCAGCTGCAGCCTCAGAGATCCGGGCCCCTCGCCGCAGCCCCAATTTGGGAGGGCACCGGACTCCGGCTCCTCTTGCGGCGTTAAAGGTTCGAGGGCGGGGGGAAAGATTATCTGACACCCCTACGGCCACCCTTGCCGTGGTCGCACACCCCTTCGTGGCCCCTGTGAGGGGACGAGAACCGCCCTGCTTGAGGAGAGGGGCCGGGTTCACTCCCATCCCAAGGGCTAGCTGGAGAGGAGCTCTCCTCCCTCCTGCCTGACCCAGGGACACCGAGGATGACGACAGCCAGGCCCCCAAGCCAGCCGGCCCCGACCCCCGCTCGGGGTGCAGGGCCTGCGCGGCCCCGGGGCACCCACTGCCCCCTGCGGGCCCGGGGCATAAAGGGCAGGGGGCGCCGGCTCCTCACCGCGGCCCCAGGAGGGGGAGAGGCCTCACCTGGCCCAGCCCGCGCCACGCTCTCGGGTTCGCTCCGCTGGCGACGGCGGTGAGGGAGCCGGGGACAGGGCCGGAGCAGAGCTGCTCCGCCTCAGGCCTCGCTTGCCGCACTCGGGGCTCCTCACAGCTGGCTGGGCCCGCAGCCGCCCGGAGCCGCCATCTTCCTCCACTCAAACACCGCCACCGCCGCCGCCGCGGCCGCTGCTCTGGCCGGGAGAAGACAGCGCGGAGCGCGCATGCGCCAAGGCCCGGAGCGGAGGACGCGCGCGCACTCACGTCAACGCGACGGGCTCGCGCGGGGCGGCCTGGGAGTGGCGCCATGTTGGGAAGGGATGTGGTCCCGGGCGGAGGTTCTCCTGAAGTTGGAACGCCGCCTGGGGGAGCGATGCTGGACTGAGGAAACGTCCTTCTTCCGCGCCCGCCTTCCTTGGGTCCCTAGAGCCGACGCCAGAGCTGCACTGCCTGGAGCAACTGGGCAGATTTGCCAATAGCTTGAGACTCTGATAGACGTTTGACCAGGAATTAACTCACTTGTACCCCCGCGGCCAGGGTGGGCTGTGGCGGATGGAAGTGCTCTTGGATGTCAACTGAAGGAGGGAAACTCAGTGCCTCGGTTGTGCAAGCGAAGCCTCCTTTAACTGTAGCAACCGCTGTGTGACTTGTTACTAACTCCATTTTTCAGATGCGGGAACTGAGGCGCAGAGAAGCATCAGTCGTTTTCCCAAGGCCACATATCCTGCGGGTGGGGAGAGGGCAGGGCAGAATTTGAGCTCAGGCGTGTCTGGTTCCCAAGCTCCTGTGCTTTCCACTATCACTATCACCAGGCGGTGAGTTCCAGTAAAATTCCCCTTTGAAGGGAGCAACCTGATGTGTAGGTGAGAACCTTCATGAACCCATCCGTACCGCATGTGGTCCAAGGAAATGCCAGAGATCAGACCCCAAGGACTTCAGTCTTCACCCCTTGTACCTAAAAGTGAGCAGGGATAAAGTGGAACTTCTGGGATATCTGTTAGGACATCGGGCTGGGTCCAAACCCAAGTCTCCTCTCAGGTTGGTAGAGCAAGGCGCCATTGAGCAGAATTGGGTCAGCGTCACTCTAGAAAGCACTAGATCTGTGTTCCTCAAACCTGAATAATGAAGAGACCCCTGAGGATACACTTATGGAATCCCAGTATGAGAAACACTGATTTAAGAAACTCAAGTCTTTCAGTTAGGAAATGTCACCGCAAAAAAGAAACTTGGCAATTATAACTGGTAAAAGAAATATTTAAAAACCCCAAATTTAAAAGTTATCATAGATCTTGTGACCAATCCCCCCCTCCCCCCCTGCCAAATACCCTATAGAGCTCAATGTTAGAAACACTGGACCAGCTATCAAGTGTGCTTCCTTTTAAAAATGCACATTCCAGGGTCCACCTTAGAACCTGCCTCAGACTTTTTCTAAAGCTCCCTACGGATTCTGATGCCCAGGAAGGTTGGGAACTGCTGGATCATGTTAGAACAGGTTCAAGTATAGAACCACTCCACTCTGAATCTCCTAGCTCAAAGACAGCCAGGATTTTTGCCTGTTTTGTTCACTGCTTTATCACCTAATATAGATACTGGCACACAATAGGGACTCACTATTTGTTCAGTGAATGAATGAACTGGGAATCTGACAACAAAGAGGGCATTCAGTCAATAAATATTCAGTAAGCACCTACTATCTGCCAAACCACTGATATGTATAGTAATATATTTTTAAGTAAAACTAATAAAGTCCTTGCCCTCAGGTAGGGCCCCTGCAGTCTACTGGGAGAGACAGACAATAAACAAGTAAATAAACCAATATAAAATTATAAATTGTGATAAGCACAAAAGTATTATTATTAAAGTCAAATCTTTAATAATAATTACAGTTGATGTTCATTGTGTACTCTTACTATATACCAAACACTGGTAATAGGTACCATTATTGTGCTTATTTTGCAGATGATGAAACTGAGGCACACAGCGATTAAGTAGCTCAACCCATGGTCACAGGCAGAGTTTGAACCCAGGTGTTCTCACTTCAAAGCCTATGCTCTTGAACTCTACACAGTATTGCTTCTGACAAAGAAGAGGAGGTAAGATTGAGGCCAGTTTATATGTGGTCTGAAATATCAGGAGGAAAACTGGATATTACCTCCTAGGTCATGGAGATTTGGGGGCAGGGAGGAGATGTGGTGACAAGGGCGTTTTAGAATAATCTCTGCAATGTGAAGGCTATTGGGACACGATTGGAGATGAGGAGACAAGGGATGAGGCTAGGATGAGAGGGGTGGCTGTCACCTCTCTAATAAATATAAACAAAAAGTTAGTTTTCCTCGAGTCCATCCCAATAATCAGTTACTGAAATTCATTTCTTATGTATGCCCTTACTTAGAATAAGGAAGCTATACAAATAGAAAAACATTCAAAAAGTACAAAAGGACATATAATAAAAATGAAGTCCATCCTACCAGTTCCCTAGCTCCTGGTAAACCTCTCTCCTCCACCAAGGTGACTACTGTTACAAGTTCCTTATATCTTTCCAGAGATGCATACACAAACGCACATACACATATAAATAAATAAACCTACAAATAGCAGCAAACTATACACACTGTTTTGTACCTTTTTTTTTTTAACTTAACTATAGTTCTTTGAGATCATTCAATGTCAGCATATTTAGGACCATCTAAATTTTGTTAACAAATTGCATTCCATTCCTTTGTATGGATGTAGCATATATTTTTTAAACAAGTCCTCTAGTGATGGACATTTAATTTGTTTCCATCTTTTTTTGATTATAAACAAAATAGCAATGAATATCCTTGTAGTTTTGTTATTTGCATGTGAACAAATGTGCCTACAGGGAAATTTCCTAGAAATGCAATTGCTGGTTCAAAAGTCATGTACATTTTAAATATTGTTATGTTGCCATTTATTTCTTAACACAACTGTCTACATAGCCTCAGCTTATGCATCAAATGGAAAGTTTTATCTCACTATGGGCTTTGCTCTTATATTCCCATCACATATTGTTACCAAACTCAAACACATGTTCGTTTACCTGCCACATAGTAGGTCCAATAAAGAAAAAAACTGAGGGGCCGGCCCCGTGGCTTAGAGGTTAAGTGCTCGTGCTCCGCTGCTGGTGGCCAGGGTTCGGATCCTGGGCATGAAGCGATGTACCGCTTCTCCAGCCATGCTGAGGCCGCGTCCCACATACAGCAACTAGAAGGATGTACAGCTATGCCATACAACTATCTACTGGGGCTTTGGGGGAAAATAAATAAATAAATAAATAAAATTAAATACCACATTGAAAGTTTGAAAATATTATTTAAAAAAAAAGAAAAAAACTGAAACACCAGGCTTTTGGCAACAAAAGAGGTTTACTATTATCGAAAGGCAGCCAGACGAGATGGGAGTTAGAGCTCAGATCCACCTCCTCAAAGGGAAAAGTTAGGGGTTTTTATGTGGGGTTTTAGGTAGGGGAGGGGGAGCGTGTGCTGGGGTTTCAGGTTGGGGAGGGAGACCATATGGCTGTGGTGTTTGGCGCCTTCCCACCAGCCTGTATTTGGGCTTGAAGACTGAATTTCTTTTCCCTTGACTGTCTGGACTTTTGTGGTTAGTTTTCATCTTCAGCCTGTTTGGCCTTGTGAGGCTGAATCTTGATGTCTGGACCTTGACTTCTGGGAAAGACAGCTCACTCATATACTAAGGAGGGACAGAAAGACCTAGTTAGTTTTAAACAACAGTTGATTATGCTGAATACATACAGCTGCAGTTAGCAAAGCTTATCAAAGGTTTTGTTCTCTTCTAGCTCAGGGAAGATTTTTTAACCTCTTCATGCTTGGTTTCAATATGAGGGTGTTTATGTGTTGTATCAAAGGTGCCTGCAATCAGAAGTGCAAGTCTCTAAGCCCCAAACATGAATGGTGTATCAAATATATTTCACAAGAGAGAAGCTCATGCTTTAGGGTCTCTGCCAATACCTGTATATGCTACTGCCTCCACTTTTTGGGCTTTCCCCCTCGAGGAAGAAACTGCCACCACTTCCTTAATTTGACAGCTTATTTGGTCCCATCCTCTCATTTTACATGAGGAAGGGACTTGCCCAAGGTCACAAGGGGCCTGTGATTAACTAGGGCTGGCCTCCTGATTGTTCATTTGGCAGAGCAAAAGCTGTTTCCTTTGCAGCATCCTGAAGTGATCTCCAAGATCTCTATCTTTCTGGTCTCCTAGAAAATTCAGGCCCAGGAATGCCCAACTCATTCCTTTGTTAAGGCTCAGAGCCAAATATAACCAAATTGTAAGAAACTATCTCCCTCTGCTGGCAGCACTCTGTAACTACAAAGCCTAAAACTACAAGGAGTTGCATCTATGAAAAACGAATCCCTCCTCCAGAGTGGGACTTAGGTGATGTCTGATAGACAGTTTCATCCATCATGCTGTCACCAAGGCTCAGTCAGGATAATTCACTTAAAAGAATGGTTCACAGGAGAATGTATTCAAAGTAAATATAGTTTCAGAGAGTGAATAAGACAAAATCCTTTATCTTTGAAGATGGTCAGGCTGTTAACAGAATTAGTTGTATTTTAGGCATAGAGAATTTGGGCTGCTAGTGTAATATCCACGTGGAGATGCCAATAAGAAGCTTAACTGTAAGAATCGGAAACATCAGGTTAGTTCAGGGCTGGAAGTCAAATTTAGGAGTCTTTAGTGTACATTGGGTAGCTTATACCATGAGCATCTAGGTAAGAACTGTGGACTGAGGATAGACCCAGAGACAAATGATATTTCAGAGACAGGAAGTCATGAAACCAGAGAATTAGTAAGCACCTCACTTTAATTTCTAAATAAAGACTAGTAACATTTAACACGTGACTGCAATTTATAATAATAATAATAATCATTAGTAATAAAATTGCAAAATTTCACAACAGGAAGCTGTTACTTCAGAAAGATTGACATGCTCAAAACATGAGAAAAAATACATTCCAATGCAGATAACTTGATTATAGCAGCCAAATGCAACACTACTGAATGGCATGTTTTTAATACTGAGAGGCGTACAGGAACATGTCAGTGAGAATAAAAACACATGGTGTTTGCTTTTTCCCCTGCTTCTGTGTTTTGGGAAAGAAAGGATGACTAGCAAGGTGAGAATTATAAATCTTCTTAAGGCAGGCAAGTCACCTCCATAATGATAATAACTAACCTTTAGAACTCTTACTCTGGGTCAAACGCTGTTGTAAGCTTTTCAGCATAGTAACTCGTTTAAGCCTTACAATCTACCTTGGCAGCAGCTACTATTATTATTATTTTTTTTTACACTTGGGGAAACTGAGGCACAGAACCCTCAAGCAACTTGCATAAGATCATACAGCTTGTTCAAGTTGGAAGTGTCTGAAGTTGAACTTTTAAGTCCAAGGTCTCCTTTTCTATACTGGAGAAAAATAAAACAGGAACATTGTTTAGGAAGAGGCATAAATAAGTTTTTAAGGTAATGGTAACAATGTATTCATCCGTCATTAAAGACTCAGGAGAACTTTAGTAGTTCTGGTTGTCCGGCTCAGGTGCGATATCATCAACTAACAGTAACGTTTTTACCTCACGGTAGAGGATATAAAGTAGTGTTAATAGATGCTTGGAATACTGCCTTATTAACAGGAAATACTGTAATCATTTTCACCCTATCAGATAGAAATAATAAAATGTTTTATGAATCAGCAGATATTTTTCATCTTTGTTGAAGTATAAAAATGTTTTCAGAATTTTGAAAAAAAGTTATCTGCAGTTTATGAAAACTACGACTCACTTTAAAAAAGAAATGTTTTCAGTAATTGTCTGCCCTTAGAAAAGATGGCTCCAAAGAGCACACATGCCGTACTCAAGACGATGACTTCATCTGCACTCCCCTTCAGTACAAGAGAGAACACGTTGCCCTTAAGAAAAATGGCAACTTTCTGATTTCTCTGCCCTCTTCCAAGATGGCTTCCTCGTTGATCTCGGGGCCCTAGCCTGGTGCCTCTTCCGGGCTTGGCAGGGGGCGGGGTCCATTGAGCAAAGCCTTGCGTGCCGGCGCCCGCGACGGAGGAGCTCTTCAGGGCGCAGGCGCGGGGAGAGGGTGGGGGAGGAGGGAAAGCGGCGAGTAAGATGGAAGATGAGGAGGTCGCTGAGAGCTGGGAGGAGGCGGCAGACAGCGGGGTAAGGAGGAGCCGCCGCCCCGGGGCAGGGCCGGGCGGGACCTGGCGTGAGGGAAGCCTCCGGGGAGCGGGTCTGGGGATGGTTCTCCCTAAGGAACGGCCCCACACGCCGTGCCGGGGGTGGAGGAGAGGCCCCCGGTCCCTG